>NC_061862.1:74018604-74660241 GCF_907164915.1 Impatiens glandulifera | reverse complement strand
GTTCATGTCTTCCTATTGAAGATGAATACATCTTGTTTGATTTGAAGTCTAGTGACTGGAAGTTTGTGTTTACTACTAACTGGATTGGTTCCAATAACTTTGTGTGATTTGAAAATCTGAATAGAGGCTTTCTATCTTAAAAATGACCTAACTTTTTCATCCTCAAAATGTTTTGTACAATTCATTTATATTGCCTATTTCTGTACTCATTCTAAACAATGTCTTATCTTTGGCAGACAAATTTGATAAAAGAGAGCATTAGAATGGGACACAACGATTTTGGAGACTTTTACTATGCACATGGAGCACTTGGTGATGCATTTAAGAATTATGTTCGAACACGTGATTATTGCACAACATCAAAGCATATTATCCATATGTGCTTGAATGCAATTTTGGTAAGCATTGAGATGTGTCAGTTCACTCACGTTTCTAGTTATGTTGGAAAAGCTGAACAATCTTCAGAGAAATTGGACCCCATCACATCAGCCAAACTGCGCGCTGCTTCAGGAATGGCTCTATTGGAGGTTAAGAAATACAAGCAAGCTGCTCGTAAGGTCTGTATGTTTCAGAATTGGTACTAGAACTTAAGGCCACTTTATGTCATAATTTCCATAATGAAAGTCGAAGGATATTTGCTCAATGATGAGAAAAACTACTTTCTTTAGCAATTGCCAATGTACAGTCTGATTCTTTTTCGCAACTATTGGCTAAACTAAAGACACGATACTTTAAGCTCTTGAAATTATTCTTGGGTGATAATTTTTAAGGCACTGGGTCATAGAACTCCTAACTCTATCTGGGCAAGAGAAAGATAAAAGATAGTTGAGAACACAAATCAAGGCAAATAATTGTTTTTTTCGGTTTCTTATAATTATCTTTGATTTGGTAATGCTGATCTTCATTGAATTTATGTTATAAGTTTGGCCTATGATTGTTTCTTTCGGTTTCTTATAATTATCTTTGATTTGGTAATGCTGATCTTCATGGAATTTATGCTATAAGTTTGGCCTATGATTGAGAAATATATAAGAAATCATGTCATTGTAGTTGAAAATAATTCAATTTATTTTTTTATTTTGCAGTTTCTTGAAGTTGGTTTTGAACTAGGGAACAATTACGCAGAGGTCATTGCACCTCAAGATGTTGCAACATATGGTGGACTTTGTGCACTTGCAACTTTTGACCGAATGGAGCTGAAGGCAAGTTTTGTTTTTGTAATTCTACTATTGAATAATTTGACTTTTTTCGTGAATAACTTCTTGATGTTTTGCTTTATATCAACATTTTTGACATACTGCCTATTACTTTTTATAGACCAAAGTCATAGATAATTCAAATTTCCGGAATTTCTTAGAGTTGGTGCCTGAATTGAGGGAGCTCATCCAGGACTTCTACTCTAGGTAACTTGATCCTTTTTCACTTGATTTTCTTTTTATACCTGGTTTTTTTCCTTGTGCTGATCATAGCTGTCAATAGCGCCCGTAGCGCTAGCTATAGCGAATAGCGTAGCGTAGCGCCCACTTGTAGCTATAAGGGGCTCCACTTTCAAATAGCCCCGCTTTTGTAGCTATAGCTCCTATAGCGCCAAAAGCTATTGCCCTTGTAGCTGACACTTTTACAAAATTAATATTAATTATGACTTTTCATCTCCCCAAAAATTTTAAATTTCAATTTTTTTTTTACTCTTCCTCTTCTTTTGCACTCTTCTTTTATTCTCTTATTATTTTTTCCTCTCTAGTCTTTTCCAATTATTTTCTCTTCTTTCCTCTAATCTTATTTCTACATTTTTTCTCTAGCCTTTTCTTATCTCTTTCTCTTCTCTTCTTTTCTCTAGCCTTTTCTTATCCTTCATTCTCTTATTTTCTCTTCATCTACACATTTAAGAAGCTCGAAGGCAATCACATCTATGTCAAGGGGGAAAAGACCAATAGGAACATATAACATATTTGATCTTTTAGATGAATTTGATTTTGATGAAAAAAGTGAAGAAGAGAATGATGCCAAGCATTATGCAATTTCAAATGAAGAAGATGATCTCGATCTTGATGAAGAAAATGATGACAATGAATTTTAGATTATGTTTTGAACTTTTTCTAGTTTAAGAATTGATAGTTTTATGTTTTGAACTTTTATTTTTGTGATGTTTTTTATTTTTGATATTTACATGTTTCTTATGCTTTATTTTCAAATAGCCCTCGCTACGCTATTCGCTTTACGCTATAATCATGAGCAGCTTTGGCGCTATTTAGCGCTATACGCTATTGACAACTATGGTGCTGATCTGCTAGAAATATTGAAGCAAACTTACGTGTTGGTTTCTATTGTAGATTTTGGATTACAAAGTGATTTTGCAATGTCTAATTTTTTTTGTCTTGATTCCTTTTTCTCTAGTCCCATTCTATTCATCTTAATCTATTATATAATTTTGAATGTGTTTACTTTTCTTCAAATAATCAGATTTTTGGGAAAAAACTTTTTGTTGAAAAAGTGGATTAGGTGTTATTTGAGTCAAATGTTTAAAATATCTTTCTATTTACATTTTTTAAATGTCATAAAAGATAAAATAAGTGTATCTTAGTATTTTAGCTGAAGATATGAATAATTTAATTAATGAAGTGAGTTATTTGGGTAAAAAGACATTAGGGATAAATATATAATGAATTCATAAAATAAGAGTGTATTAGTTGATGATTTGAATGATGTCAGTGATAAGCGGATGTATAATTGAATGGTGTGTTATTTGAGTTTAAACCCAAATAAAACCCTAACCGAATAAGGCTTTCAATGACAATAAAATCAGAAAATTTAAACTGAGTTTTTATTTTTCCGCTTTTGATGTAAGGTTATTTTCTTGAGCAGATAATATTTTTTCATGATCCATATTAGTGTGCGTTGCTTTATTTGATGTACAAATTATTTGTTAGATCATGATCCAAAATTATAGTGTGGATCATGAGTAACATGAAAAAAATTGATTAGAAGACAACCATAGTCTTTTTTCTTTTTATGTAAGCAATGCGTATGAATATATTATTCTATACTAGTTAACAACTTGCCTTTGCAGTCGGTATGCTTCATGTCTAGATTATCTTGGAAATCTCAAGCCAAACTTGCTGCTCGACATCCATTTGCATGATCATGTCGAGACACTATATGAAGATATTCGTCACAAAGCCCTCATCCAATATACACATCCATTTGTATCTGTTGATCTTCGGATGATGGCTAGCGCTTTTAAAACAAGTGTAGCAGGGCTAGAGAAAGAACTCGAGGTTCTAATCACCGACAATCAAATCCAGGTACCTCTTACCTACATTCCCAATTTATGTTGTTACTGTTCATCTAACTACTCATTGGTGCAAAAGATTTAGTGTCACCCTATTGAGAAACACTTGTGTTTATGAATTTGAAATCGCCAATTAATATTTAGGTGCAAATGGCATATACACTGAAAATCACCCCACCTTCAAATGACTCCCCATTATCATGAAACTTTAGACAGTTTGTAGGAAGGGTGTAACTTGTAAGTAATCAGACCGAAACCGAAACAGGCTGGTTCTCCATTTGTTGAAACAGAGCTTCTTATGTTATATTTTGTTATATATTATGTTTTTAATCAAAAAACTGACTGAACCAATCAACGTGTTAGGATGTGCATTGCGGGGAAAAACCTGACCAAACTGTTTACACCTTAACTAAAGAGAAAATCAAAATAAATGTTTGTTTCCAAACGTGATTACATCTGGATTCACAAGTGGATCCTGGCTTTGTGCATGAAGACTTAAATATTAAGTAAATCGCCTCTTGTTTTGACTTTCGACTGCAGGCTCGAATAGACTCCCATAATAAAATACTTTACGCCCGGCATGCAGACCAGAGGAATGCCACATTTCATCGTGTTTTGCAGACTGGAAGTGAATACGATCGCGATGTTAGGGCCATGCTGCTGAGGTCAAACCTTATCAAACACGACTTCAACATCAGGACAACAAGAAAGATGTGAATGTTCTCTCCTGCAGATAACATTTCGGCCAGGCCACACTCTTAAAAAAATAAGGTATCTAATTTTATGTAGTCAAGTTTAATCAAGCGGCCAACTGCCGATCAAAAAGCTTTCACTGTTGGGTTATTATAGCCATTATTGATCCAATGCCCTTGCGATCTTCGTCTTGTATAGTTTCTTGTATCTTCTTCTACTTGTGGAAATTTCGATTTGGGGAGAGACTCTTGTTTGGGTTTATGTGGTATGTATGGTTGTACTATATATTTATTGAGATCTGGCTATTACTTCATTATATTAGAAGATCATTGTTGCAAATATCTGGATGGGTTTCTTATATGGAGTTGGATATGGAAACCAAACCTTGAAGTGTTTTCATCCATTTGAATATTGATGCCATAACTATCAAAATATCAATAATTTGTACATGGTGAGATTGAACTTACAAACTCATACATTAAAATACTATATTCACTATAAACTAATAAGGGTCCAAGTAAAATTGATCTTTTAGCCTTTCTTCTTTCTTTCGTCAAGTTCGGTACTACTTGACCCGCGGTAATTAATTGCATTTTAAAAGATTTTTGAAATTCTGCAATTAAATATTCGTATGGAATTAGACAATGGTGAATCTTTTACTATGTCCAAACAACTTAAACCTTTTACCTTTATACAACAATGGGTGAATCTTTTACTATGTCCAAACAACTTACACCTTTATACTCGTACCCAATCGAATTAGACATTGACAATGGGTAAGGCTTTTACTAGGTCAAACGTGGGATCTAACGTCTAGAATATGAAATTGAAGACAACCATTAAGGTGGGTGATGTGAGAGTCATTAATTAGATGGGCCCAAAAGTCTATAAACCATTTCAACATATATAGTTGGGGAAGACATATCATGTAATTCCACTTACCTAATTAATGATGAAACCCTTTATTTGTTCAGATTGGAGAGCAACAAAAGTGTATTTGAAACATGAACACTACCCATATTAATATATATATGTAATTATCAATTGGTGTATTAAAAGAAAGTCTGAAAATAGAATTGGTTAATCCTATTATAAATTAAATTAAAACAAGTAGAAGAGCAGTTGGATATTTCTCTTTCCTACATAAACATGTCAGAGATGAACTGGCTGTCCATAAAGTGAAGTAGGTTACTAGACTGTCATCCCATATTTAGAAGAGAAGCTACTGCCTAGGGGCCTGTTTGGGGAATGAAAAGATGTCACTCCATGTGATAGCCAGCTCTACTAGAAAGGTACCTACCTGCATTTAAAGAAATCTTCTTCCCATCATTTCTGTTTTTTTTTTTTCATACAAGGTATCATCTCTAATGATTTTGTTTCCTAATAGAAAATTGTATAATAAAGTTCATTCATTTAATATTATTTTGTTGTGAATACTTCAATTTTATGATTGAAAACATCTTGTGGCACTTTGAATGTGATGGTAGGGAATGATTATATATCAATGATTTGATTTAAAATTTAAAAATTCTTTCTCATATTAAATTTTCATTAAAAAAAACAAAAAAAAGTTTATCAAAGTCTATCATTAATTACTTATGCTTACTCATAATGGTGCAGTTCAGTTTACAGAAAATTTTAGGTTTATTGAAACTCCCGCTGCATCTAATCAAGAACTTAATTAAAATATATTAATCTGTTGAGATGAGTAATGTATAGTGGATCATTCCAATATGGATTATTTAGATACATGATTTACTTATAATTATCATCACATAATAATTGCATTCATACTATACATCGTGTCACAAACTTAAAAAAATAATTTTAAGAGCTTTTAAATGTTCATGATAAGAATGAATGGTATTCAACTAGTCGGTCGGTTAACCAGTTAATCGGTTAAATGGTTCGGGTTAAGTCTGATTTTACCTCTTATTTTATAAACCGATTAACCGACCAATATTGATATCGGTATTTTACCGGTTTTGATTTTACTGGTACCGGTCGATTAACCGATTTACCCGTTAATTTTATACGTACTATTCTTCATTCTTTTTTATCTATTTATAAAAAATATATTATATTATAATATATTTTATAGATATATATAAAAATATATTATAACATATTATATTATTATAACGATATAATATATTTCAAAAGTCTCCATTTTTAAATTAATAGCCATATAAGTTAATTTTTTTTAAAATAATTCTAGATAAAGAATTAAACAAATAAGAAAAATTATTAATTTATTTCTTATTAATTAGGCTAAATAATATTAACTAATTTCTAAATTTTCTATTTTCTATTACTATTATAAATATATAAATTATTGTAAAATTATTCGTTCAATCAATAATATTATTTCAATCTTTCTCTTCAAAAACTCAATCAAATAGTTCTTGTTTATATTATAAATTCTAAAAATCAAACTTGATATCAGAGCTTATAAGGAAAAACTTCTGAAAATGATTTCAATGGAAGAACAATATCACTTCTTAGTGCTACCAATAAATTTTGCAAGCGTAAAGCTCGATAAACACAACTATATATATTGAAAATCACAAGTTACTCCCATCATGATAGGCTATGATTTTATGGATATAGTAGATGGGAATCTTGATACTCATCCCAAATTTCTTCAAGAAACAAATGATCAAAATAATGCAATTCAAATCAATAATCCAAAATTTAAACAATGGCGTATCCAAGATCAAATGATACTTTCATGGCTTTTTTCAACATTTACTAACGAGATTTGTCAACAAGTCTCAAAATCATCTTCGACGCAAGAACTTTGGGAAACCCTAGAGAAGATCTATGTTTCTCAATCAAAGAGCCGACTATTTCAGTTATGGAGTCAACTCTTAAGCGCACACAAAGGTAGTAGTGACTCTCTTCTTAACTTCATTCAACATATTAGAAACCTGTCAGATGCACTTATCTTTTGGACAATATGTTTCTAATCAAGATATGCAACTAACTCTACTCAACGGGCTTGGAGGCGAGTTTAAGTCGATGATATGTGCTCTAACTTCCGGATAAGATCTATCATTTAATGAGATGACAAACATTCTTTTAAATCATGAACAACGACTCATATTCAAGAAAAGAAATTCCATTATGAAAATATTTTACTCTTAGGTGCTTCGGAGAATGATGCTTATATTTATGGGCATGGAGGCAGAAAGAACCAAATATAGTACCGAGACAATAATCGACCGTAATGTAATTTTTGTCATAAAATTGGCCATCACTCCGAAGTTTTTATAATCCATCTTGTTAAATATGTAATGTACAAGAACATAGTGTTCTCGAGTGCCCTCATTTTAATCCTTCTACAAATCATACGACAATGTTAGTTACATCGTCTATTATTGTAGGTCCCACTTGGTGTCTAGATTCAGGTTTTGCCGACCATATTACTTCTAATCTTAATAATCTACACGAACATGCTCTTTATACAGGTACTCAAAATATTAAAGTCGAAAACGGTATGCCTCTAAATATTTATAATATTGGTACCACTAAAATTTTAAATCAACAAAAATCTCTCTACTAATATAATATCTTACATGTTCCGGATATTACTAAAAATCTGATGAGTGTCGCGAGATTTTCATCAGATAATAATGTATTTTTTGAATTTCACCTGAAAGTTTGTCTTATTAAAGACCGAGATACGAAGACAACGCTTCTTAAGGGATTACTCAAGGACAAATTTTATTGCATTGACCCTATTGAAAGTTCTTTTTCAACATGTTCTAATAAACAAGTGTTTATTGGTATTCGATCTTCGGCTCAAATTTGACATTCACGACTTTGACATCCTTTTAGCGCTACTACATCTTTAGTTATATCACACTTCAAATTACCAGTTTCGGGTAGTAATAATATTTCTTTTTGTGGATCATGTTAATATGGGAAAGCACATAAATTACATTTTTCGGCTTCAAAATCTATATTTATGGCTCATTTAGACCTAATTCATTTGGATGTTTGGGGACCTACTCCAAAATTTTCGTCTACTGGTTGTCGTTATTTCGTGAATTTTATGGATGATTTTAGCAAATTCACATGTATATATCCACTAAATAAAAAGTCGGATGTTTTGAATACGTTTATCAACTTTCTTCGACTTGTTGAAAATTTGTTTTGTCGTATAATCAAAATATTGCAAACTGATTGGGGAGGAGAATATAGAAATTTCAAAACATTAATGGATAATCATGGTATTTTACATCGTTTATCTTTCCCAGATACTAGTGACAAAAAACGGTATTACTGAACAAAAAATCCGTCATATTATATAAACTAGTATCACTTTATTGGCTCATGCATCTATATCACTACATTAGTGAAGATTTTGAAACGACCACATATCTTATCATTCGTTTTCCAACTCTAACATTACATTACATCAAAGTTCACCATTCGAGACTATATTTAACTCTTCTTCTAACTATGGGTTTTTTTAAGACATTTGGGTGTTCTTGCTATCCACTCACACGACCGTACAATCAACACAAACTCAATTTTCATACTACTGTATACAGTTTTCTTGGTTACATCTTATCTCATAAAGGTTATAAGTGTCTTCACATTCCATCTAGAAGAATATTTATCTCTTGACATATCACTTTTGACGAACTCAATTTTCCTTTCAAAAGTAAAGACCTTGTGCACTTATCTAAACCACCAGATGATAATGAGACATCTCTTCTAACCGCTATACTTAATTCATCAATACCACCTTTATTATCTCATATCACTTCATCGTCTCCACCATCACCCTCTTCGACCTCCACAACATCACCAATCACTATATCATCTTCTTCTATTACTATTAACGTTCCTTCAACACAATCAATTATCACAACAGTTAATGCATATAAATCTTATACTCATCAAATAATCACACGCAATAAAGCACAATCTATGTCCTCATCATCTCTCACTGTTACTTCCTCTGCTACTACACCTACATGTTTTACCAAAGCTAATAAGGATCCGCAATTGCGTCTTGTCAAGACAAATGAATATAATGCTCTAATTCAGAATAAAATATGGTCTCTTATTCCTCGTACACCATCTCACAATCTTGTTGTATGTAAATGAGTTTTCAAACTAAAGCATAAAGTTTATGGGTCTATTATCGACATAAAGCACGTCTTGTGGGTAAAGGATTCCATCAACAATAAGGTATTGAATATGAAGAGACATTCAGTCATGTGGCTAAACCCACTACTATTCATGTTTCTCTTTCTTTGTCAATATCTTATCAATGGCTCATTCATCAACTTGATATTAATAATGCATTTTTTCATGGGTCTCTACAAGAAGAAGTTTACATGGAACAACTACCCGGTTTGTCCATCCAAAATTTCATAATCATGTATGCAAACTTCATAAAGTAATATGCGGTCTTAAACCGTCTCCTCGTGCTTGGTATGCTACTCTTCAGACTGCTTTACTATCTCCTGATTTCATAGAATCAAAATCGGACACGACTCTCTTTATGTATCATGTACCTCAAATAACCACATACTTTTTAGTATATGTGGACGATATTATTCTCACAGGCAACTCTAAATCATTTTTAACAAAAGTTATATTTCAATTAAATAAACTATTCCATGTTAAATATTTAGGTCAATTGCATTACTTTCTTGAAATGGAAGCCACTCGTACCAAAGATGGCTTATTTCTTTGTCAATCCAAGTATATTGATGATATTCTCACTTGGGCTGATATGCTTCAATCAAAGCCATTACACACTCCTATCTCTGTTGGATCCTCTCTTTCTAAACATGATGGTGATCCTTTATCCGATTTGTTTCTCTATCGGAGTATAGTAGGAGCTCTACAATATCTTACACTCACTCGTCCTAAGTTAGACTTTGCTGTCAATCGAGCTTGTCAATTCATGCAAACTCCCACATTTTCTCATTGGGGAGCAGTTAAACGTATTCTTTGATATCTTCGTCGTACTTATCGTCATGTGATATTTCTTCGTTCAATTTCACAATACACTCTTGCTTCCTACTTTGATGCTGACTGGACAGGATGTCATGTTGATCGTCATTCAACAACTTGATTTTGTATTTTTCTAGGTGACAACCTCATTTCTTGGAATTTTAAGAAGCAACAAGTAGTTGCTTGCTTTAGTACTGAATCTGAATATCGTGCTCTTGCATATACAACTGTTGATCTTTCTTGGATTCAATCTCTACTTAGTGAACTTCGAGTTTCAATTTCTTCTTTCCCAGTTCTATGGTGTGATAATATTGGTTCCGTATTCTTATCAGCAAACCCGATATTTCATGCTCGCACAAAACATATTGAAATTAATTTTCACTTTATTCGAGAAAAAGTTGTTCGTAAATAACTACTAATCTAGTACATTCCTACTAAAGATCAAGTGACTAATATCTTCACCAAAGGTCTTGCTTCTCATCGATTTTCTCTTTTACGTAGCAAACTCACAGTTTGTGTCTCACCTTTTCGCTTAAAGAGGGATGATAAAGTATTAAACAAATGAGAGAAATTATTGATTTATTTACTATTAATTAGGCTAAATAATATTATATAATTCTTAAGTTTTCTCATATTAGTTATATTTTTTATTACTATTATAAAATATAAATAGATAAATTATTGTAAAATTATTCATTCAATCAATAATATTATTTTAATCTTTCTCTTAAACACTCAATCAAATAGTTCTTGTTTATATTATCAATTCTAAAAATCAAACTATACAAATTATAATTTAAAATTTAAAATAACTAATATATATATATATATATTATTAAATATTATTTATAATATATCTAATATTTACAAAATAACTAATATAAATATATACGACTAAATTATTACCGATTTATCGGTTAAACTGCTAGAAAAATAGTTCAACTGAAAATGTACCGTTAAACTTGTAAAAAAGTGGTTAACCAAGAAACCGGTAAACTATCGGTTCGTTTGGATTATTGGTTTTTCGGGTTTTTTTTTGTACAATCCTATGAACAATGATGCCTTTATAAGATGAATGTTAATTTTATTTAAATTCAACTATTTTCTTTCTTTTGTTGCAAAGTGGGTTGTCCTTGTAGCACGTTATTTGGGTTTATATTGAGTCATTTTTCTATTATAAAAGAGATTTAAATAATATCACATAATATTTAATTCACATGTGTTAATATACTTGTGTCATCTCAAAATTTTGATTCTTCTCCTTACATTCTATTAATCAGCAATATTAATAATACTATAAGTAGTCAAGTTTAATTATCAAAAAATCAAGATTACACCTTTTTGCAAGTCTAAGAATCATCTACATTAAAGCTCAACCAAAATAAAGTGTGGCCATTTATTTCTCCATATTTTTATGTACTTTTTCATGTATAAATTCATTTCAATGTTATTATGAATCATCAAGTAATATACAAATACATTACACAAGTCTTTGGTTAATCATTATATCTTTTTTCTTCTCCTTCCCCTTCTATTGTAATATACTTGCTATTGCTCTTTCTATTATATTCTCTAACTAGTAACATCTTAAGTATATCCCGAGACACCAATTCATCCTATGACTTTCATTTCGAGAAAAGCTAAACACGAGAGATCGTATCAGGAAGTATATGGAGATCCCAGATACGACTTATCTATTGTGTGAAGGGAACGAAGAAACAGCTGATCATCTTTTTGAGAACTATTAATTTGCCTAAGAACTTTGGGGGAAATTTGCAAAAATATGGAGATGACTAGATTCCCGAGGGATTGGAAAGAGATTAAGGAAGTGGCTGTGAAGAAAGTGAAAGGCATAAAATTTAAATCAAAGATATTCAAATGTGGAATTGGCTCAACAGTTTACAACATCTAGCGGGAGAGAAACGCGAAAGCCTTCTCGAGGAACCGGAGAAGCCTAGAGCAGACCTGGGATGATATTGTAACTGATTGTAGCTCGAATATCTAGATGTAGAGAAGAACCCCGAAGAACGAACAAAATTGGAGCCTCTGTGGAAACTGGAAAGTATCATATCATGAAGTCACCAAAAACATTGATTTTTTAGTGAGATAAACGCTATTTGAACTTGTTTGTAATTCTGTTGGTTGTAATTCCGTTGTTTTTTTACTGTTTTGAACTAAATTTTTCTATGCTTGTCTAGAAAAATACAATAACGCTTTAATTTTTTTTCCTTTTTTGGGATTTTTTTAATTAAATGATTTAAATCGTTTTCCAAAAAAACAACTCAAGTATATAGTTTCTACACTAATTCACACGAAAACCAACTTCTACCAACTTAATTCTTCAAACTACATGACACAATTTTGACGGTGTACTAGCACCAACTTCAACTATATTCTACTATGTTAGAGAACTATATGAACAAAATGCAAAACTCCAACCATTTAAATTTCCAATAAATCACACATTTGTTTGCATTAATTAGAAAAGATAAATAGCAAAGAACTCGTTGTAGATTAAGAATGTATTTTCAGCATATGATTACAATTATAAGAGTATGAATTTTTATAAAAAAAAAGAAAAATTAAAGAGTTAGAATATGTAAAGATACACTTAATAGCTAGAAGATGAAACCAAATGACTCAAGTATGTTGCTCTTTGTTTTTAATTGTAGAGTCTTTAATACCTTCCCTCAAACAAACCGGGGAGGCATACACCGTGAGTTTGTTACATAATAAAGCAAATCAGTTTGACGCAAGTCCTTCGGTGAGAATGTCAACAATTTAATCATTAATAGGTATGTATCGGATGAAAAGAAATTTCTGAGCAATACATTCACGAATGAAGTGAAAATTAATCTTTATATGTTTCGTACGAGCATAAAAAACTCGATTGGACGAGAGAAATGTAGCACCAATGTTGTCACACCATAGAGTGGGAGGTTGAGGTGGGGAGATACAAAATTCACGTAGTAAGGATTTGAGTTAAATGAGTTCAATAGTGACATGAGCTAGAGCTCAATACTTAAACTTGGTACTAAACCGAGTAATGACCTATTGTTTCTTTGAATTTTAAGAGATAAGATTGTCACATGGAAATATGAAGTAGCCAGTTGTGGAGTGATGATCTTTCGAACAACCAGCCTAGTCGGTGTCAAAAAAGGCAAGTATATTAAGAGAAAATGATGGACGAATGAGAAGTCCACGATGAGGAGTATGAAGAAGATAACAAAGTATTCTTTTTACTACAGACCAATTAGTGGTGTTAGGAGACTACATGAATTGACAGACACAGTTGACAAGAAATGCTAGCTTAGGTCAAGTATGCGTCAAATATTGGAGAGCACCAATAATGTTACAATTAAAAAATGGCTCAAAAAGAGTGTTGTCATCTTGGTGAGATAAATATGACCCATAAGAGATTGGAGTTTAAAAGATTTTGAGTCACTAATATTGGCTTGGATAAGAATGTCATGGATATATTTTGATTGAGAGAGAAAAATATCAGAGGTAGATCGATGAGCATCAATCTCGAGAAAATAGTATGATGGGCCTAAATCTTTAAGGGGGAAATGAGGTTAATTCGAGAGATGATTGAGGAGACATGAGAGAAAGAATTTCTAATGAATATAATATCATCCACATAGAGAAGAAACAACGATGTAATTTGTGGAGAGTGGTAAATGAATAAAGAAGAATATTTTTGGATTCTTGAAAACCAATGGAAAGAAGAGCGGATTTCAAGGTAGTATACCATTCACGAGAATCTTGCTTGAGTCCATAGAGTGCTTTGTGAAGTTTGTCACATGATTAGGATAATCAGGATGAGTGAACCCAGGGGGTTGATACATATAAACTTCCTCGTGTGGAGTTCCATGCATTACTAACATCGAGTTGATGAACATGCCATTCAAGAGTGATGGCAAGTGAGAGGATGGTTTAGATAGTAGTATGTTTCACAACTAAGCTGAATGTTTCAAGATAGTTAATGTCTTTTTGTTAATAAACTCCTTTTACAACTAAACAAGCCTTGTGATGTTCAATGGAACCATAAGATTTTTGTTTGATTTTGAAAACACATTTGCAACCCACAATATTCTGTGATGATCGAGGAACAAGAGACCACGCATTGTTTTGAATTAGAGTATTAAACTTATTTGTCATAGTGAAACTTCATTGAGTATCTTTATTGGTAGTGGAGAAACATCAGGGTGTAGAGGTGGAAATGCTGGTGTTGTTGGCGTTGTGAAGGGCACAAGTTTTGTCACGTGTGATCGTATGATGAGAGAAACATTCAGGAGCATGTATAATGGTGGAAATCCACACATGTGAGTAGGAGGATTGATTGAAGATGAGTTGGTTGTTGATGATGGATGATAGAAGTTTGATGTTGGCGAGTTTGTTGGTGAAGATGGATGGTTGGAGTTTGATTATGATGATGAGTGTTCCGATTTTAGACTCCTATATTCGCTTGCCTAATAAGATTATAGAGCTTTGATTTATGTTTTGAATTGATTTCCAACAAGTCTCTTAAATTCTATAAAAATTGGCAAGACATCATATTTGCTATATATAGGATATAGCCAAGTAAAGTAGTTGTAGTCATTGATAAAATGGACAAAATATTGAAAATCGTTAATTGAGAAAAGAGGAGCAAGACCCTAAACACCATAATGTATTAACTCCGATGGAGACTTACAACGAGATTGAGAAACATGAAAAAATAATATGCTTTTCCAATTGACAAGATTCACAAAAACTTAATTTCTTATTTCCAATAATAGGTAAATGAAAATAATACATAATAAAGGTTGATGTTGATAATGAAGGGTGTCTGAGACGATGATGCTAAGAATTGGCAGATGAACGGGTTCCAATAAGAGTTTGATGAGTGGGCAGAGGGTTGATAATTGAGGTTAGGCGATATAGACCATTTTTAAGTGTGTTGCGAAGGAGTTTCCTCTTCGTGGCCTGATCCTTGACAATGCAATAATTTGGATGAAATTCAAAAAATATAATAAATTATTATCGAGAGAAAATTTGGAAACACTTAGAAATTTTTTGGTGGTTAATGGAACATGTAATATATTACGTATTTGAATATTTTTTGGAACATGGAATGAATTATTATCTAATATTAGAAATAGGAAGACGATTATCGTCGCACATTTTAATAATTTATGTACCATTATAGGGAGATGAAATGCTAAGGTTGTCAAGATTCGTTGTGAAGTAGTTTGTAGCACTAGAGTCGGGATACTAAGCTGGGTCATAAACAGAATAAAGTGTAGTCATCATAATAGAGTGTGTCGTTGAATTTTGGTTCTGACAACGTCAGTAAGTTTCAATCGAATGACCTATAAAGTTGTAAATCTGACAAAACAGACTCGATCAATAAACATTAGTCGTGTGACCAAAACGATCACACAATTGACATTACATTTTATTTATATTGGGTCCATGACCCAAAATTAGGGCCGATAATTTTGGTCCTGACACGAAAACACGACCTAAACCGAATACGAAAAAATCAGGTTATGGTTATGTATTTTTTGTTCGGGTCAAAATTAGGTCGATCTGTTTAACCTGATTAATAAACATATTAAAATTGAGTCGACCTGAAATGACCCAAAGTAGACCCGATAATCTGTTTAAGTTTCTTTTGTTATGTTTTGTGTTATTCTTTGTTATTCACTCATTCATTTTCTTTTGTAGAATTTTTTATAAGTGGATTTCTAATTTAGCTTTATTTTTGTTATGTGTTTGTGAGTCAAGTATTGACTGTCAATAAATTTGAAAGTTGTTGGTCTTTATTGTGTTTTATACAATTAAGGCTTATTTAATTATTAATAGTTTGGGCTTGTATGCATACGTAATTTAAGGTTTCTAGGCAAATATACTCCTTTAAAAAGGTTATTTGCAAAGGTTGATATACAACACTTAATACTCTTAAAACTTTTACTCCTCAACTAATATTATTGTACTTCCTAGTTTTTTTTAACTTTTCCTTTCTTTATAATTGTTCTAAAAAAATCCAATAATCGAAACCAACATTTAGTATCAGAGCATATCTGAAGAAAATGTCGTCGACAATATAAACTAGAGATGCAAAAAAAATGAAGATGAAAAGAGAAGGGAATGTGACACTCTCATATTTGTTACTTACGAAGAGTAACTACTCAGTGTGGGCACTGAAGATGCAGGTAAACTTACAAACACAAGGGAGTGTGGTAAGTCGTGATGTTTGACGAGGTCGACGAACAAAAGGATAGAGTGTCTCTCCCTTCCATCTATCAAGCGCTCCCCGATGACTTCCTTCTCATGGTGGACGAGAAATACTCTACCAAGCAAGCTTGGGAGACACTAAAGACGATGCATGTTGGAGTGGAGAGAGACAATGAGGTAAAAGTGCAAACCTTGAAGGCACACTTCAAGGCGATTCACATGAAGAATGGGGAGTTGGTGGATAATTTCTCCATAAAATTAACATCCATCGTGACTGGTATTTTCTCATTGGGAGAGAAGGTGGAAGAGATCCCCATCGTCAAGAAGTTTCTTAGAGTCATACCACAAACATACATGCAGATTGTTACAGCGATCGAGCAATTTGGTGAGCTCAAGAATATGACCGTTGATGAGATTATTGGTCGTCTCAAAGTCAACGAGGAGAGACTTCGTGGATATGGAGACCAAGAGGAGGAGCAATAATTGCTCATGCATGATGAATGAATGTCGTGAATGAGGTAAAATAGAGAAACTAATTTTTTTCTAGATCGTCGAGTCGTAGCGGCAATGGTGGAGATAACCGAGGTCGTGGAAAAGGGAAATGTCAAGGGTGAGGTCATGCAAAAATCTCACCTCGACAAGAAGACACCAATCCCCGCAAAGACAAAAGCACAATGAAGTGTTATGCTTGTCAAAAGTATTGGCACTACGCGTCCAAGTGCCTCAATAAAAGGTCCGACGATTAGGAAAACCTCACTAACTTCTACGATTGGGAGCCAACATTAATGTTTGATGAGGGAGTGACAAATTCTTTTCCTGAAGACGAGGAGATAAACCTCTTAAAGTTCGTGCAAGATTCATCCAAGTTGGAATCAAAGGTGGTGTTGCTCAATGAAGAGAAAGTCATTGTAAACCTCCTTGTAAGTGGCGATGAGTATAATCACACTAACGTGTAGTAACTTAATAATGGAGCAAACAATCATATAACGGGCCATCGAGAGAAGCTCAATGAGCTCGATGAGAAGATCACTAGAAATGTGAAGTTTGAAGATGGAAGCAAGGCGCACAAGTTTCTTGATCCAGCTTACGAGAAAATCCATGTGAGTAGAGATTCCATGTTCGAGGAGGATAATAAGTGGGAGTGGTGAAACAATAACACCAAGCTCGTACAAAATTTTGTAGAGTTTGGAATCCTACGAGATGTTTATGCGGAGGCACCACTAGTAGAGATGGATTGTGATGAATTTTTGTTGCTCAGAACTAGCGAGCCAACAACATATCTTGACGCAGAAGCTAAAGAGCCATGGTATGAGGCCATGAAGAAAGAGCTCGAGTCAATCATGAAGAACAAGACATGGGAGTTCACCGACTTACTACTCAGTCAAAAGACCATTAGGTTAAAGTGGTTTTCAAGTTGAAAAGAGACATCAAAGGGAACATCCTCAAATAAAAAGTGAGATTGGTAGTGAAAGACTATGTGTAGAAGCAAGGCGTTGAATTTGATGAGACCTTTGCACCGGTGGAAAAACTTGACATAGTTAGGATAATTCTTGTCATCGCAGCTCACGCTAGATGGAAAATCCACCACTTGGATGTTAAATCAGCATTTTTCAATGGTGAAATCGAAGAAGAAGTCTACATCGCTCAACTTGAAGACTTCATCATCAAAAATAAAGAGAATAAGGTGTACAAGTTATATACGGTTCTTTACAGACTACGTCAAGCACTAGGGGCGTGGAACACTTTTCTCAACAAGAGAATTATGAGTATTGGCTTCTTGAAATGTTCTCAAGACTAGGTTATGTACATGAGAAACTATGGAGAAGAAGTACTCATCGTTGGTGTATATGTTGAAAACTTATTCGTGACAAGATCAAGTATCAAGAGCGTTGAGAAGTTCAAAAATCAAATGATGAAGGAGTTCGAGATAAGTGATCTCGGGCTACTCTCGTACAACCTTGGTATCGAGGTGGATCAGAAGAAAGATAACATCGAGGTGAAGCAGACATTCTGTAGTCAAAGTAACTTCATCACTTTAGTGTACCCATCGAACAGTAGCCCTTTCGGAGGTTCCTTAGAGACTGATTCACTCTGCGTAGATTGACTGAATATTTTCAATTTTTCTTATTTATTAGAAGTCATGTTTAGCGTCACAAACTTTTTATTTTTATACCGCAGAACCCATAACAATATTTATGTTATGGAAAAGTATGAAAAAAAATATTTTTCTTTACTTTTTATTTGATCCGATCAAAAAGAAACTTTGGGATTTCAAATCATAGACACTTTGTATATATTTATCAATTAGGACTTGGTGTTGGATCAGAGAATCTCGCACCTCTTGGCGAAAGACCAAAGAAAATAAGGCCAAAGCCTTCCTTTCACTCCCTTTAGTCGTCTCTCCCGTTGATCGAGCTACGGAGTTTTGAACCCTCTAATTGACTCAATTACATTGACCTTGTCTTCGCGTGAGCGAAGAAGGTGTTGAAATAGTTCATAGTGTAGAATTGTAACCCAAGAAAGTATCTGATGGAAGCAAAGATGTAGCTCGAAAAGGATGTGGAACGAAACTTAGTGGATCTGAAGAAGTATAGGCGTATCATTAGATGTCTCAGGGACTTGATACACATTCGACTTGATATCTCTTGCGATACATGGAGAAACATACCACTCTACACCAACAGGTAGTAAAACACATTCTTCGTTACGTGAATGGAACGAAGAGCTATGGGATTTAGTTAAGAAGAGTATGAGAAGTTGAAGAACTCATTGGTTTTACTAACAGCGACCTAGCTGGTGACATAGACGATAGAAAAAATATTGAAGGGATGGTGCTTGATCTCAACTGGAATCTGATCACTTGGAAATCTCAAAAGCAGCAAATTGTTGCTTTATCTTTATGTGAGGAGGAATTTATGGTAGCTACTGCAGCATCGTGTCAAGAACTTTGGCTGAGAAACTTGTTGAGTGAGGTGCTCGAATGTGTCATGAACCAACAAATCTTCATAGAGTTTGTAAGTACCAGAGAGCAACGTGCAAAAATTCTCACGAAGGTTCTAACAAGAGTCAAATTCGTGGATATGCGAGAGTTGATCAGCGTAAAAAATCTCGAACCAAATCAAGTTTGCGGGGAAAATTATGAGTCTAAGCATTTATTGTCAAAATATTTGAAAGTTGTTGGTCTTTATTGTCTATTATGCAATTAGGCTTATTTAATTATTAATGGGCTTGGGCTTGTATGTATAAATAATTTAAGGTTTCTAGGCTAATTTACTCATTTAAAAGAGTTGTTTGCAAAGGTTGATACACAACACTCAAGACTCTTAAAATTTTTCCTCTTCAACAAATATTATTGTTCTTCCTAGTTTTTTCCAACTTTTCCTTTCTTCATAATTATTTTTAGAAGATCTGATAATCAGAACTAATAGGGTTGATGTCATTTTAATTTGAAATATAGAGATTTGAATTGATTACATCGATTTATTTGAGTTGAGTTAGGTAAACTGGGTCAAATAGGTCAAGTTCGCGTCAATCATAAATAAACAGGTCAGGTTCAAGTTAGTATCATTCAACTCGTTAACCTGCCAACCTAAAACTGATCCAAATTGCCACCCCTACCCAAAATATAAGTCCTAATAGTATAAGGACCCCTTAACCTAGTAGTAGAAGCCTGGTTGGAGTGTGAAAATTTAGATGAACTTGAATGCCCATTTATTTGATATCCATTAGAATTATGGGAGCTCAATCTATTGACAATTTAATTTTATGTACTATAATTACTTAGAGAGGAGACCGAACGTCGCGATCGTTGGAAGTGGGATGGTTTCGAAATCCCTCTCGATCCAAAAGAAAAAAATAGTGGTTGGAGAGTAATAATAGAGTGATTCAAGATGAATCTCATGTTTAAGAAGCATTTCTTGGAGGTATTTGATGACGATGGATCGGTGCGAGTGGTTACTGCTATAGTGAGAGATCCGTATTCAGGACCGAGTCCTCTCAAAACAAAAATGATGAAATATTGTTGAGATATGCTTTGCCTAGCACCGGCGAAACTATCGATGATTAATTTTATTTTCTACAAATATTCGTCCATCAGGAGTGAGCCATTCTTTATCATCTAGAGTTGAAGACGAAGCTGCATTAGATGAGTTTGAGATTGAGAGACGAATGTGCATTTTAAAGCAGGCCAAAGGGTTTTAGATGTGGTGCAAGATTCACCAATCACATAGATTAGGATTGATTCTGAAAGGGTGTAGCCATGTAGAGAAGGCATGAAATGATCATCTGATCTTGTTCCCCACATATGGTATAATCAGGATTTGGAGTGAGGACACTAAATTCGTTAATAATATTGGCTTGGATAAAGGCTTCAATGGTAGATTTAGTTCCAGTAATGTATGGATAGATGTCATAATCTTTTAGGGTAGGTAGGATTTGAGATTTCTAAAAAAAATTGTGATCAAGTTTAATGGATGTGAGATTGTGGAAGAGATGAGTCGTTGAAGCGGAAGAAGATGAAGAAGAGGTTATGGATACAAAGGTTTGTTAAAACCGAATAATGACTCTAATACCAAGTCAGAATAGATAAGTAGCCAAGAACTTGTTGTGGATTAAGAATGTATTTTCAGTGTATGATTACAATTATAAGAGTATGAATTTATACAAAATAAGGGAAACTAAAATGTTATAATATGTAAAAAAAAATACACTCAATAGTCACTCGAAGATGAAAATCAAGCGACTTAAGTGTGTTGTTCTTTGTTTATAATTGTAAAGTCTTTAATAATATTATTGTGGAAGAAAGAAGGTGGTATACAATGGTTATCATTTTTATGATTAGGCTTATTGGAGATACACTATTAAAAATGGGATAAAATACCCGAATTTATCGCTTGAAAAATTCACCTACACTAACCAGATTTTTTAAGATAACAAGTACTGTTATATAGAAACATATGCATTAAGTGTCTTACAATTGTGATTTCATCATGATTATTTTTATATTTCCTTTCATATGCTTGACTTTAATTAATCTTATTAATAAAAAAAATATTATATTTATAGTGATAAATACAATATAATTAATGTCCTTATTAGAATAATTTAAATATAAAATATCTCCCTTTTATAATGGTTGTATAATATGATATAAAAATTTAGATGAACTACCTCAATGTCCATGCGTTACAAGGATAAATAAAACTTACATGTACAAAGTTGAAATATACAATACTCACCTCTTTGTCGTCATTATCATCGTTTTCATCGCCTTCATCATCTTTTTCTTCAACAATTTCTATGTCTAAACATGAAGGACTTCAATGGTTGGGACAACCTAGTGGTCGTCTTACTCCTCTCCTTCAACGTTGTTTTTGTTATTCATCAAAAAAAAGATAACAAATTTGATAATGATACATTCATTTCACTTTTTTTTCATAATTCACCGATTTTACTCTCGTTTCTCGGTCAACAAAAAATATAATTTCTTACATAATAGACATCTCATACTATTAATCTCGTAACCTTACTTCTACACCCAACTATCTCAACAATACCAACTTCTTTTAACTTCAATTTTGACAAATCAACAATCTCATCATATCACTAACCTCTTTACCTTAACTTCTTCGGTAGACCAATAGTCTCATTCATATATTTAACCACTAATATTTTTTGTTTACCAATTAATCTCTCATCTTATTTATCGACAAACCAACCACAAATATCTTATAATTGACAAACTAATGCTACTGGTCTCTTATCCTTCGGCAAACCAACCACAAATCTTAATCACACTTTCACAAGTCTCTTATACTTGGAAAACCAATGTTATCGACCTCTTATCTCTCGAAAAATCAACCACCAAATCTCAATTGACCACTTATCCATCGACAAACCATATTTCAATCACACTTTCACAAGTCTCTTATCCTTGGCAAACCAATGTTATCGACCTCTTATCCCTCAAAAAAAACAACCACCAAATCTCAATAAACCTCTTATCCATTGGAAAATCACATCCCAGTCTCAATGTTACTGCGACCTCTTATCCATTGACAAATCAACCATCAATCGACCTCTATAATCTTGTAACCTCACTCACTTTTGTACTAAACTATCTCAAAAGTACCAACATCTTCTACCTTCACTCTTGACAAACCAACAATCTCATCCATATATTTAACCATAAATATTTTTTGTTTTCTAATTAGTTTCTCATATTACTAATCTCTCATCTTATCCATCGACAAACCAACCACAAATTTCTTATCATTGATAAACCAATGTTACCAACCTCTTATCCCTCGATAAATTAACCACAAATCTTAATCACACGCCTCTTATCTATTAAGAAACCAGATCGCAATCACATACTTTCACAAGTCTCTTATCCTTGGAAAATCAATGTATCGTCATCTTATCCTCTCTTAACAATCACCAAATCTCAATCGACCTCTTATCCATCAGAAAACCACATCCCAACCCCAATGTTATCGGTCTCTTATCTCTCGACAACCACACCCCAATATCATACGACCTCTAATCTCTTGATATCGAGATCCTTTATTATCAATCACTTATCCCTCACCAAACCAACCACCAATATCAATCACACTTTCACACGTTTCTTATCTCTTAGTAAACCAACCATTAATATACATCTAATCTTTTAACAAATTAATCACCAATCTCAATCAAGCTTTAATTCCTAACCCCAATATTACCAGTCTCTTATCTCTCGGCAACCGCACCCCAATATCAATTGACCTCTCAATCAGTTATCCCTCACCAAACCAACTACCAATCTAAATCACACTTTTACGCATTTCTCATCTCTCAGTAAACCAACCATTAATCTACATATAATCTTTCAACAAATTAATCACCAATCTCAATCAAGCTTTAATCTCGTGACCTCATACTTTGATCAATCATATATTTTAACCATCAATATCTCATTGGTTACCAACCTCTTAACCACACATATAATTTACTTAAATTTGCATTTGTAAAGATTCGAACTCTTAACTCGTGTGTGGAAAATGATCGCTTTAACCATTAGACTGCTTATAATTAATGTGTTTTATTTATAATCTTGTGTAGGCATGTTGTTGTATATTTTGTAACTAATAAAATTTCAAAATTTTGATTTTTTTTTTAAATTCACAAATAACATTGGACCATTTTTATTAATAAGCTAAAACTATTTTTAATATAAAAAAATATTATTTATCATTTTGTGTTAAATATAAAATGTAGATAAATAATCAAAAAGATTAATTTATTTGTAACTATTTTTTTAGTATAAAAAATATTATTTATCTTTTAAATTGTAGATAAATAATAAAAAATAATAATTTATTTTTATTTAAATATATAGTAAATTAATTTTTAAATAGATTGTTATATATAATATTTATATAAATAATTTATACAAATAGAATTATTGATATATATCTATTAAAAAAAATTATAGAAGACTTATTATATTAATATAATTTATATTAATTTTTTATTCTTAAAATTGATTAATTCTTGAATGGTGAATGTTTCATTTAATAATTAAAGAGATAAATAAAAAAATGAATAAAAAATAAATACTTTTAAAATATAGTGTAAAATTATTGATATATATTTAAACTTTTTTTTTATTAAAGAACCTTATTATTTTAATATAATTAAATTAAATTTTTATTCTTAAAATTAATTTATTAATTTTTGAGTTGTTAATATAGAATATATATTTAATTTATTAGTTATAAAAGGAAATGAAAGAAGGAATATAAAAAGTTTTATCCGTTTTTTTATTCAAATGGTTTGATCTATATTGGGCCATATCTATTTACTCTCACGCCAAGATCTAAATTAATCACGTGTCTCGACCCGATAATCTAGATTTAAGCATTATTATTATATTATATATATATATATATATATTAGTTAATTAAAAAATTGAACTTGTTAAGAATGTTTCGTGTTTTTATCAAATTTGATGTTAAATTTAAAATATAAAGTCTTATTAGCCTAGTTGGTTAAAAGGTTGTACTTGTTTTTATTATATCATACCTATAACATTTTTAATTTAATTTTAACCGTTTTAAGTTTATGGACAGGTCAATCCAAAATCCGACTTAAATATTCATTTACTCTCACATATATATTCAAATGAACCACAGCCCTCGATCCGACAATTCGGACCTTTGAAATTAAGCATCATTTTATATATATATATATATTATTTTCTTTTTTATAGGGATATTAGTATTTAATTATATTTATAAATATTGAATTAAAAATAGCACAATTAAAGAAAAATATTATATATATATATATATATATATATATATATATATTAAAGTAGTGAAACACAGTTATTGTTAGTAAAATGAAATTCAATGAAAAATCAATAAACAAAAATTTCACCTTTATAAAAAGTCATTTTATTTTATTTTGTTATACTTGTAATTTGTTTAAAACTAAAAAAAATATTTATGATATATATATATATATGTAACAATTTTATAGTATTTTGTCTTGATTAGTTTTCACCATTTAAAAAATAATTTGGAATAAAAATCATTTTGTCCTTGAACAATGATTCCATGCTATTTTTACCCTAAACCAAAATTTTGTGCAAATTGAGCCCATTTAGAATCTATGTTATTGTTTAGTTATATGTTAAACCAAGTCAGAAATCATGAAATAAGTAGATGTTTTATTGTTATTTTTTTAATCATAACTTTTTTGACAAATGAGTTTTAACTAGATCATGAGTTCAAATTATGAGATTTTTTCCCTTAAATTTAAGGGATCAAAAGTTGGATTTTGGTTTATTTTCAAACTCAATATATACTCAAATCGATATTTCCCAAACTAAGCAGATTCGAGCAAATTTTATGCGGATATCACTTGTCATAACTCTGGAAGGAATTTGAAAACAATTGGAGTAGAATTGTTATGACAAATTAATATTTGTGTTTTCATTTATATAGAATTACATGAATTGAAAGATAATAAGTCTGATCGAAACACCTCAATCTTTATCGCCAAAGATAGAAACATAATGAAAGAATCGATTAAAAAGAATAATCGAAAAAACAGATAGTGGTAGACATAACCAAAATGAGAGACAAAAAACATCGTTACAAGCTAACGATTTTAGTTCGCAAATTCAAACATTCACAAAAAAATCAATATTTGCAAATCAAAATTTATGGTTAATAATGAACAATTAATGATAGTTCAATGTAAAAAAAAAAACAGCTTTACTTCATTAGATTTTAGGGTTGTAGTATTATAACTTATTGGGTTTATAGCATTGATAGGAAAAGTAAATTTTGAATTAAAACATTTCATTTTTAAACGAAAATTTCAAGTTAAAAGATTACAATTTACAAAAACAGGTAATTAACATTGTTGACGTTTTTGAATAAGTTTGTAGTCATAGTTGGATCTAATTAAAATTTGCTAATTTAGCTGGCCAAATAAATAACTTTGATTTCATATAAATGAGTGGTTAGTTCAATAATTGAAAAAAAAAATGATTAGTATTAGAATATAACTCATTCTGTAGTTGTTGAGTTATATAACTGAGACACCTCAATCTAATAAAATAATTAATTTATGTGAATGAAAATACTATATAATAAATATAAATTAAAATATAAAATATCTTAGAATTATACTTGGAGTATTGTTAATAGGGGTGTTCAATATTTGGTCTGAACCGAATATCCGACCGAATTTGAATTCACCGAATTCGAATAAACCGAATTCGAATTTTATTTTCGGTTTTCGAATCGAATTTCAAAATAATTCGAATTCAAATACGGTTTTCAAATTGGTTTTCGAGTTTGGCTTTCAACTCGAAAACCAAACCGAAAACCGAATTCATTTTTTATTATTTATTCTTCCAAACTTAACTTAAGAATAAGTACAAAATAATCCAACTAGAATATTTTGAATTAAGATTTATAATAAAAGAAAAAAATGAAACAAAAACACTAATGGTCTAGTAGTAGAATAGTACCCTATTGTCACAATCCTAGATTGCTGACTCTCGGCCTGGTCAACTTGAGTACGACCCTTCGTTACACCTACCATGGTATAGAGTATAGACCCGGGTTCAATTCTTGGTTGGTATATTTTATTTTGAGTTTAAAATAAAAGAAAATTGAATTCGGTTTGAATTCGAATTATTCGAAGTTCAAACCGAATATAAAATTCGAATTCGGTTCGGTTTAATTAGAATTTATTCGAATTCGGTTCAATTTTCGAATTGACGAAAAAAAACAAAAAAAAATCGAAGAAACCAAATTGAGGAACTCGAATAACTCGAAACAGAACCGATGAACACCCCTAATTGTTAAGACTTCAATGGAAGGAGTAGTATTGTCAAGACTTCATCTATATATTAATATATGCCTAAGTATTCAAATTTTATTTTTTTAATTTTGTAAAAATAAAATAAAATTTGGAGTCGATAAAAAAAATTAAAATTCATATACAGGCTTTATTACACAAATTTTAAAATAAATAATTATTTTGGAGACGATCTAAACGAGATCGTGTCGATCAAACTAAAAAAATAATTTACTACTATAAAACTCAAAATATACAAAAATAAATTAATAAGTTAGAAAATAGGTTAAATTGTGATGAATTTGTCTATTATTAATGTTACGTTATTTTGTTTACACGGTGACACTTGTTTGCGTTCTATCAAAAGTAAACTCTATTATGCGTTGGCAAGAAATTGGTATAGTTTTCATGTGAGGCATTGCAACAAATTGTTTGCTAATATGATTCCATATAATTTTTATTAGGAAAAACTTTGGGAGTCAAAGATTTCATCCAAACTCTCATTCTTTTGATGAAACGTTATTCATGGTGAAATTCTAACATATGATATGTGCATAAAAAATATTGTATTATGGTTAGTCGTATGTGTCAAGAAGAGGTTGAATTGGCAACTCACTTACTTTTGCATTGTTGAGGGGTGACTATATTTTTGAGCCTATTGTGAAGTATTACTAGGATTCATTGGGTGATGTCCGAGTCTTTAAGTAGTTGTAGAGAAGTTTGAATTGATGCGGCTGATATGGCAGGCCTACATATTTGGGTGATCATCTCAATTATTCTTTGGTGGACTATTTGATTGAAAAGAAATCGTCGAACTTTTAATGATCGTAGTCAACCGATTCGTATCATTCATAATAATATTATTATGATGCTTTCTGAAATTCGTTCAGGAAAACCAACAGAGTTTGTCGGGAAATTAATCGTTTTTCTCGAAGATTTACAAGCTTGATAAATTTTGAAGTATTGTTTTTTCTTATTTTTTATTTTCATGACATGCTTTTTCGTTTTTTTAAACAAATTTTTTTTCATTTTTAATATATATGGAACTTTTTAAAAAAAATAATGTTATTTTATTTATTTTGTAGGCATTTGGAAAAAATAAATAAATATGATCGGAAAGTCTTCAGTCAGTGAGTCACTGATAGCAACGGCGGAGCCCAGGGTAGAATTTTAAAACAATAAATATTTATATGTATATGAATAACAAATGTTATGTTGTCCATTTGGCCTTGGAATGAAATGATAATGGGGAGGTCAGGTGTTCAAACCCTGGCCTCTCCCTTGGTTTTCTATCGTAATTTTAATTTTTTTAATTATATTTTAAAAGTTAATATAATTTATAATTATACTCTTCTAATATAATTTATATGCATTAATGATATATAATTTTTTTTCTCTAAATGTCTATTCACTTAATAATATATTTTTATCATGATAATTTTGTAATTTTATTATTATTTTTATATTTTATTTACTTTTTTTTTATATTCTCATATAATTAGCTTCACTTATTATATTTTCATATTTTCTTTATTTATATATATAGTTAGTTTTTTTATTTAAAACTTAATTAATTTAATTTTTTACCTTCTTAAATTTAATTTTTCTTTAACTATATAGTTTTAAATTTATAAATTTCTTTTTCAAATGAAATATTCTTATCTTTGATTAAATTTTATATATTTATTTTATTTTAGTAAGGATATTCATGGGACGATTTGATTAATGTTTTTATTTATTACCCGTATTAGTGTAACTAACATTTAGCCCGTGCATTTGCACGAGTAATAATATAAAAAACCGTGAAGAAAAATTACGGATAACATTTTTAATTTTATTTTTAACTGTTTTAAGTTTATGGGTGGGTCAACCCACAATCCGACCCAAATATTCATTTACTCAATATATATATATATATATATATATATATTAAGTTAAAAAGTTGAACTTATATTAATGTTAAAACGTCTCGCGTTCATCAAATTTGGTGTTGAATTTAAAATATAAAATCTTAGTAACCTAGTTCGTTAAAAGATTGTACTTGTTTTGTTAGGTTGTAAGTTCGAAACATACCTCTAGCATTTTTAATTTTATGTTTAACCGTTTTAAGTTTATGGGCGGGTCAACCCACAATCCGACCCAAGTATCCAAATTAGCCACAGCTCTCGACCCGGCAATCTGGACATTTTAAAAATTAAGCATTATATATATAGATATCAATAATATTTTCAGCCTAGTGGAAAAAAAAATTCTGGATTCGCCCTTGTCTGATAGGATAGGACTGGTCAAAGGCACCCAGGTGCGGTCAAATGAGGCAGGACTTAAGCCCAGACGCGTAACCCAAGCTTAGGTGGGTCAACTGTGCTATTGTGTGAGTCAACATGGAGAGGACCCAGGCCTAGGTGGACTTCTGTGTGCGATGAGGTCAATGCATGAACGCTAGCAGACGACCAAGCCCATGCAAGACGCGACCCAAACACGAGATGGCGATCCGAGCGGCCCTAGCGTATTCTTCCACCTTCTTCTCGAGCAGCAACGGGCTGAGCCCCATTTTCCCTTTAATTTCGGTATATGACGATATCTCTGTCGATTTTAGATCAATCGATGTGAATTTCATTTGGTAAATTAGTGGTGGGTTAAAAGGGTGTTCATCAGTTTAGTTTTTGGGTTATTCGAGTTTTTGGTTTGGGTTCTTTGAATTTTTATTTATTTTAACCAAATTCAAAAAGCGAACCGATTTAAATAAATTTGAATTCAATTTATTTGAATTCGGTGAATTTAAATTCGATCGAATATTCGTTCAGACCAATTATTAAGCACCCTGACCCCATACCCATAAGATGGGTATGAAATAATTTTTTTTAAGAGAGTTATTAGAATAAACAAATTGTTAGAGATCTTCTATACTAAAATTATAAAAAAAATAAAAAGTATAAATCACCCAAAGTAAAAAGGAAAACAATGTTAACGACGATAAAATATGATGGTGGAGAGGTGTTTGTGATGGTGGTAAGTGTTTTTGACAAGAAAGAAAGTGAGATAGGTCAAAACTCAAGAGTGGACGGTTAAGGTGAGGGATTAAAGTCTTAGAGATTATGGAGGACTAACGGAAGCCCTAAATTAATATATAATAATATATATAATTATTTAATTATGTATAATAAAGTAAAATATATAATTAAAATAAATAATAAGTGGTCATGAAAGACTGTCTTCACCTCTTCGAAATTATCTTTGATTTTTTATGCCATCGAAGGGCATAGCTAGATTCTTAGCACGAATAAGGTTTTAAAAATAAAATGTGTAAAAATATTTATGACAAAATGACCAAAGCCGTAGAGAATCAGGTTGAATTTTTTTTTGTCCAGATTAATTTAGTATCTTTGTTTAAAAAAATATTAATATATATATATATATTACTTAATTTTCAAAGTTTTTGGATTGTCACATAGAGCTTTGGTTAATTTGAATATATATATATATATATATATATATATATATATATATATATATATATATATATATATATAAAAGTAAATGGATATTTGGGTCGAATTGGGTTGACCCGCCTATTAAACAGTTAAAAATAAAATAAAAAATGTGATAGGTATTTTCGAACTTATAACTTAACAAAAACAAATATAATCATTTAATCAACTAGACTAATAAAATTTTATATTTTAAATTTGATTAACGCGATACGTTTCAACTTTTTAACTAATTAATATATATATATATATATATATATATATATATATATATATATATATATATATATATATATATATAACGATGTTTAATTTTTAAAGTGTCCGAATTGTCGGGTCGAGAGATATGGTTAATTTGAATATATATGATATGTGAGAGTAAATTAAAAATGCTATCACATATTAACTGTAATTTTTTTTCTTTTTCAATTTTTATATCATTACTCGTGCAAATGCACGAGATACATATTAGTTTAGTTAAATACTAATACCTACGTGTCATTGGATTAACCATAGTTGTAATGTTAGGCAAGTCGGAAAATTCAATCATTGGAAAACAATTTTTATGGTTAATACAGAACATGTATTGATAGTTCAAGGTAAAAAAAAACTTTATTCCATTGGATTTTAGGGTAGTTGTTACGGATTTGAAGACCTTTGAATTGTTTTAAAGATTATAAAAGATAGATAATTACAAAATTATTGATATTATTTATTATTAAATTAGAAACAGATAATTTAAATAAATATTTTTAGAAAAAAAAGTTCATACAATACAAAAGTCATTTAAACTTAACAATAAAAATAAAAATGTCCAAAGTCATCAAACATATCCAAAACTAAAGAGGATTAATCATTTGGAAAACAATAATTAAAATCTAAGTAAAATCATTCATCAACTAACAAACATAAAAAATTTACGTTAACGAATTCAGATATTCTCAAGAAAATTTAAGAGTTCATTGACCGCATTCACTGATTTTTCTAATGAGACATCTCATATCGTCAAAATATTAGTGTTGTTGAGTAAATATATCGGTCGACTATGATTACTAAATGTCATGTGATTCTTTTCGAATCAAATGATACACGAGAAGATAATCGGTACACAAACTGATCGACTCAATCTAACCGAGTTCGTAATTTATATCTAAATTTCTCAACAACTGACATTGATTCAAGCATAATCTCAATACCTATCATGTTTTAGAGTAGACTCAAAATTGGAGCCATTCATTTACAATTCAAAAGTATGTGAGGTGTCATCTTCATCTCTTAATAACACATTATGTAACAACTAATCATAATACATCATTTTTGTATGCATCTATCATCCATTAAGATCGCTTCGTGCATGACACTCTTTCCAAAAAAACGAGATCCTTAAAAGTAATTTAGAATCTCACAACTTCTTCGATAAGAAGTTATACGGAAAAAAATTCCTCAAATAAAATGTAAAAATATCAACCTTACAATAATATATCTTGCCAATAAAAAGATATCACGCGAATAATAAATCATCACTTTATGTCTAGGGTCAGCCCTAGTGTAAGCCCAACCAACCTTGTAGGCATGTCAATACTCACATCCGGACAACCTATTTTAAACATAAAAGGTCTAGGTTTTACTAAAATTGAGTGTATTTATCTTTTTATATATAAATATATATAAATTATTATTTATCTACAATTAATTTAGTGTAACAGGTCGGTTTAGGAATATATAAGAGTTATTTTCTTTTAATTTGGGGACTTGAACAGCCCAAAGGTTATAGTCGGCTCTACTTACTCCCGATTAGAAATAACCCTATTTCATTAAAAATTAACTCTAGATGGAGACTCATAACTCACTCAATGATAGAACTTATAATTTAATAGTAATGATCTTACTTATATAATCATGTTCCTATGAGATGATTTAAATAACTTTGTTTGTTATTTTTTATTAAAGTAATTTTTATGAATAGAAAATTTTAAAAGATTTTAATTTAATAAAATCTGTTATTTTTTAAATATAAAAAGTTAATATTTTGATTCACAAAAGTGTAAGAAAGTTATTTTAAATAATCTGAACTGAAGTATATCAATTTTGAGAAACATCAACTAACCAAATAATTTATTTGAGTTATTAAGCTAAAATGAGAATACTAAAACAGCACATTAAATTAATTTGATAGTTGAAAATAAATTATTTTGACAACATTAACTTTAGGAAGTCTAATTGAGACATGTAAATCTAACAAAATAATTAATTTGTGTGAATCTACAATTAGTGTACTAAAACAACACATTATTAAATCAAATTAAAAGATAAAAAAATAAATTATTTTGACAGCAATAAATTTATGGAGAAGATAGTTTCAACCATGGACTTCTGTAATTTTTAAGTTTGAATAACTCGCATCATTTATGTACCATTTCCCAAATTTAAATTTAAATACTCATATATGCATCTCTATTATTTTCAAATACCCTAAATTAATAACTATTTAATTTAAACTACTTATATATAAATCAATTCACAACTTATTAATGATTCTTTCAAACTAGATAAATCATATTATTCAGTGACATATTATAAGGTTGGAATTTTCCCATGAGATTAATAGTTCTAAAAGATAATAATAATTATTTTTAAGTGTATTAGGAGAATTATAATTCTTAATGGGAGAACTATTTATCTCAACCACGTAATAAAGAACACTTATAATAAATTAGAATATTTGTATATGTCATAATAAATTGACAGTTACATATTGAGACAAGAATCTAAATACAGATTTACTAATGGAAGATGTTAATGAAAAGTAATTGTTTTGTTAATCAAACGAGTCCTTAACAGTAGTATGAAAAGCAAATTTCATTTAAACCATTAACGGTAGATTTTATTAACAAAATCTTGAGATTTATGTCCTTATATATATATATATATATATATATATATATATATATATATATATATATATATATATATATATATATATAAAAGTTAATCACAAAACATGAGTCAACCATTGTCATGTCTGTTTTTTTTAAATGTATTATCCCTATTTAGAATTAATGACCAACTAATTAAGTAAATCTTTAAGGTTTTAAAAATAAATGATTTATATAATAATTAATCAATAATACTTAATTAATCTTTCTGTAAATTTTTTAATTAATTACTATTTAAATATAAGAATTGGAATGGGATACTATTATATAAATTATTCATTATTTGAGTAATTTTTATCATTACAGCACATCCTAAAGTTGGCATATAATAAATAAAATCTGTATAAGAAGTTGGATTTTAATTTAATGGTGATTATAATATATAATCTTAAAAATCTAAAACTCTATTAATTCAATTAAATCATTCCATATAAAAATTAGCATTTCAAACAGATTTTTTCCATTTATACTTTTAATATAGCTAATTCATATAGAAAATATAAATAAAAATATAGAAGATTGAATTGATTTTGTAGTTATTTTTATACTTGTTTGAAACAAGTTTCTTAATATGTGTTTTGATTTTATATTTGTCGTTTACGATAACGATAACCCGAATTTTGTTTATTAAAATAATTAATTAATTATTATTTAAACAACTTCTATGTTAAAATAATTATAGAAATAGAAAGAAACATATTTAACATTGGTAGTGAAACATTACAAAAGATTAATCAAAACATCAAATTATTTTTACTTTATAAGAAAATATTCTCATTTTCAAAAATTAAAAATATAAATTTCTTTTCTTTTTTAATAAAATTTGAATATTAAATATATAAAAAAATATATATATTTTAGTAATTTAATAAAGGTAATCTACTTTTTTATTTATTATTATTATTATTAAACAAGATTTTCAAAATACAACATATTTTCTAAAGAATAATCATATCAAACAACACCCAAATTTGACTTTTTTATTGAAAAAACAAAGAACTACTTTATAATAGTAATTTAACCCATACAAACACAAATAACCTAAATTTTTTGAAATCTCAAATAAGTGAAATAACCCAATATCAAATATCACATTTTGATTTACTCTAGCTATTTTATTACTATTACTTTATATACAAAGTGAATTAATATATAATATCAAACTTATCATTAATTTAAAGAAAAAAAAAAAGTGATTTTTTTTTTTTAAATAGAAATGAGATTGTAAAGCAAAAGTAGAAATATTGTCAAATGGGTTTGATTTAACTTAAAATCACTTTAAATAATTCATACATAAAAAAAATATATATATTTTTTTTTAAAGTCAAAGTGGGATAGTGTCAATGAGTCACTCAGGTTTCTCGTTTCCCTCAACAGTCAAAAAAGATCCTCCCCTCCTCACGTTTTTTGTTTTAACAGCGTTCGAAAAGTTAGAGAAAAAGGTCAACCAAAAACCCTTTCTTTTGTTTTTTTTTTTTATATATATTTCTAAGGCTTTGAAGAGTCCACATATCGCGTATTATCTTTACGACCCTTCCCTTTCGCCCTCTCCCCCTGTCTTCTTGTTCTTCTTCATCATCTTACTCTTGTTCATGCAAAACTAATTAGGGTTTCTTCTTATCGGAGAGGAATTGGAGACATTTGGGTATACCCTCGTGTCTCCCCATCCTCTCCATCAGATACATTCATTAGATATTCAAAAACAGTTTATGTTATTAATATAATCTCATGAGTTTTGGGGGATTTCTCGATAGTAACGGCTCAGCCGGCGGCATCGGCGGCGGTGGCGGCGGCGGCGGTGGTACTCGGATTGCTAGTGATATACCCTTTAGTAATAACCACAGCAATCATAACATGGGTTATGGTGGAAAATCGATTTTTAACTCTCCTGGGCTATCTCTTGCTCTTGTAAGTTGTTAAAAGTTAAAGATTCAATATTTTGTTATCTGTTTTCTGATTTTGTTTGTAAATTTAAACAGCAGACAGGTATGGAGGGACAAGGTGAGGTTTTACCTCGGATTTCTGAAACATTTGAGGTAAATGGTGGAAGAAGGAGCAGGGATGAAGAACATGATAGCAGATCTGGTAGTGATAATCTTGAAGGTGGCTCTGGTGATGATCTGGATGCCACCGACAGACCTCCGAGGAAGAAGAGATATCACCGACACACTCCTCAACAAATCCAAGAACTCGAATCGTAAGCCCCTTTTTTTAGTTTTTCTTGGGGAAAACAACCAGATTAATTAGTCTTATAGTTTGGATTTCAAATAACCCATCATTCAATTGTTTATTACAGTCTTTTTAAGGAGTGTCCTCATCCTGATGAAAAACAAAGGTTAGAACTTAGCAGGAGGCTTAGCTTAGAAACCAGACAAGTTAAATTCTGGTTTCAGAATCGTAGAACTCAAATGAAGGTAACATATTTCATATGATTTACATTTTCTTGTTTTAAATCTGGACATTGATTAATCCTAATTGATTGAATCGAACCGAATCCATCCAGACTCAAATAGAGCGTCACGAGAATTCAATTCTGCGACAAGAAAATGACAGGCTTCGAGCTGAAAACATGACAATCCGAGAAGCAATGAGAACTCCAAACTGCAACAATTGTGGCGGGGGTGCAGCTATGATTGGAGACCACTCTCTCGAAGAACAACATCTTCGAATTGAAAACGCGCGAATAAAAGAAGAACTTGATCGTGTTTGTGCCCTTGCGGGTAAATTCATAGGTCGTCCCATTTCATCGATGCCTGGTTCATTGCTAAGCAATTCAGGATCATTCAATGGCTTGAATCCTGATTTTGGAGTTGGGATTAATAATTCTAGTTTACCTATTGTTTCTCCCAATAGAGTTGCTTCGCAAACTACTACGGGTATTGATAGGTCTTTGGAAAGATCAATGTATTTGGAACTAGCTTTAGTTGCTATGGATGAACTTGTTAAGATGGCGCAAACCGATGAGCCACTTTGGTTTAAGAGTTTGGAATTAGGCGGAAGAGATGTATTAAACGAAGAGGAGTATTTTAGAATGTTTAATCCTTGTATCGGTTTGAAACCTAACGGTTTTGTAACCGAGGCTTCGAGAGAGACGGGGATGGTCATCATCAATAGCTTAGCACTCGTCGAAACACTAATGGATTCTGTAAGCGTCGCCATTATTTTCGTTATTTCAATAATTATTCGTCGAGAAAAGATTCATTTGACACTTATTTGAAACCTTAATGTTTGTTTTTGTCTTAGAATCGTTGGGCGGAGATGTTTTCTTGTATGATCTCTAGGGCTGCCACGACCGACGTGATATCGAGTGGCATGGGTGGGACCCGTAACGGCTCTCTTCAATTGGTAACAACGATCGCTCGTGCTCTTTCGCGCAAAATCTCTCAATTTGTTGTTTTTATTTCTTCCCTAATGGATTTTTTTTTTGCATAGGTGCATGCTGAACTTCAAGTTCTTTCGCCACTAGTGCCTATTCGAGAGGTTAATTTTCTTCGGTTTTGCAAACAACATGCCGAGAATGTATGGGCGGTTGTCGATGTTTCGATCGATTCGATAAGAGATTCTTCGGGTGCGCCAACTTTTGTTAGCTGCAGGAGGCTTCCATCTGGCTGTTTGGTTCAAGATATGCCTAATGGGTATTCTAAGGTAAAATGTATGCTTTATTTTAGATTAATCTCAAATAAATTGTTTTTTCACTATATATTTATACCCACTAAATAACCAATAACCAAAATCGGGATTATTTTCATACTAAAACACATCATCACTTAAATACAAAAACACCATTACAATAATTCAAAGTAATTAAAACTCAATTAACATATCATTTCATTATACAAGATTTTATTTTTTAATCCAATAAAAAAACCCAAATAAACCAGCATTTTACAAAGCTCTAAGGGCTTGTTGATGTTGTTTATTTTGGGGAGTGGTTTATTGTGTTTTTTTTTGAAAAATGTTGTTGGATGTAAAATCTCTTTTATTATAAAATAAAAGTATTTTAATTGATGAATTGAAGGAATGAAATAAAAAATAATAATAATATATATTTTTCAGTAAACCCAAATCAAATGACCTATTGTAGAGTGGTTGTGATCCTGATTTTAAGGTGATAAATAAAATAAAATTATTACTACAAGAAACCTAAAACTGATTCTGATTCTTCAGATTGAGACATTGTTTTGTTTAAGAAAGATGGACTTTAATAATTTATTAGTAATTTTCAAGCCTCGGTCTCAATAAACTATGAGTTTGATCTTTCTATTCCAATCTCTTTCAATTATTATTTTATAAATCCCTATAATTGCGCCAAATTACTGTTTTTTTACTCAATCCAAATTGGAATTTTTAGTCAAACCCTGAGACTAGCTATTTTGTTGTCATCTATCTGTGTCTTTCTGTGTGAGAGAGAAACCACAAATTTCAATGTTCAAACTATTTTAGACATCGTTCCTTCAAATCTTGCACAATTTTATGGTCAACCCATTTCTTATATTATTCGATAATTACAGGTTACATGGATAGAACATTCAGAATTCGATGTAAGCATTATTCATCAAATTTACCGACCACTAATATGCAACGGAATGGGTTTCGGCGCACCTAGATGGATGGCAACTCTCCAACGTCAATGTGAATGTCTTACAATCTTAATGTCAACTTCTATGCCTACAAGAGATCATACTTGTAAGATTTGTGATATTTTGACACATTTTTTAAAATTTATAAAATACTAAAAGAGATCAATTTCACAGCGGCTATAACTGCTGGTGGGAGGAGAAGTATGTTGAAGTTAGCCCAGAGAATGACTGATAATTTCTGTGCGGGAACTTGTGGTTCGACGGTTCATAAATGGAACAAGATTCCTATGAATAATGTTGATGAAGATGTTAGGGTTATGACTAGGAATAGTATGGATGATCCTGGTGAACCGCCGGGGATTGTTTTAAGTGCAGCCACTTCTGTTTGGCTGTCGGTTTCTCCGACAAGATTATTTGATTTCTTGCGTGATGAAAGGCTTAGAAGTGAATGGGATATTCTATCTAATGGTGGGCCTATGCAAGAAATGGCTCATATTGCTAAAGGTCAAGATCCTGGAAATTCAGTCTCTCTCCTTCGTGCCAGTGTAAATCTCTCTCTCTATTTATTTTTTGAAAATACCGAAAATAACCCTATAAATGTTATGGGTTGTGTCTTAAAATTGATGGGTTGTTTGTAAATTTTAAAATTAGGGTTCAGTTAAAAAATAATATGGTAGGGACAGGAATGTAAATTTGGAAGTTAGGGTAGGGACAATAGTGTTCAGGCTTGAGGACAAAGTCTGAAAACGATCTAACGTGTAATTTTGTGTATGGGAAAGTTAAATATCCTATCAAAGTCAAATCACCCAACAGGTGAAAAAGACGTTTGTTACCTTTTTAGACAATTTTTTTTACTTTTTTTTTTTTTTTTTTTTTTTCAGGCGATGAATCCTGACCAGAGTAGCATGTTGATTCTACAAGAGACAAGCGTAGATGCAGTTGGTTCGCTTGTGGTGTACGCGCCGGTAGATATTCCGGCCATGCACGTGGTAATGAAAGGAGGTGATTCAGCTTACGTAGCTCTTCTACCATCTGGGTTTTCAATTGTGGCTGATGGGTCTGGATCAAGAGGTCGACAAGTGAACGGCGGATCCACCGGTACCGGCGCCGGTGATGGTGTTAATGGGTCACTTTTGACGGTGGTGTTTCAAATCTTGGTTACTAGTCTTCCAAACAGTAAACTGAATATGGAATCGGTTGAAACGGTGAATAATCTCATTTCATGCACCGTACAAAGGATCAAAAGTGCACTTCAATGTGAAAACTGATCGATCGACCGACGGTTGCCGGAATTATTAATGACTTTGGGTTTTTTTTTGTTTTTTTTTTTTAAATTTTTATATTGGAGTGGTTGGGGTTTGGGTTTGGGGGATGTTTATGAGTCAAGAGCGAACCAGGTTTGAAAAGTATGGATCCTTAGTTGTGACTGAGTCAACTCGGATGCAAATTTGGTGGTTTGAAGGTATAAGGAATGAATGGTTCGGGTATTGACTCGGGTATCTTGACGAGTTGACTCCTTAGACTGACTTTCTTTTATCATCTTATATATACTATTATTATCATTGGACAACTTTTCTATTCTAATTTATCAAATATTCATACAATTTCTTTCAATTTGGATGTTTTTTTATATTATTATTATTTTTTTTAAAATATGTTATCATCTTTATTTATAGTTTTTTATGTCTAAAAACTATAAACAAACAATAATTCGGTTTGTTGTTTGTTTATATATTGAAATTCTGTTAATTCTTTTGAGAGCTTTTCAGACCTTTGATTTTGTTTATTTGGTCTATTAAAAGATCATATTATTTTGTAGTGTCAATGATTTTTTTTTATTAAACTTTTGTAACCCGATTTTATTTTTAGGGATGGCTAGGAAAAAAAGTTTAAGACTTTTTTTGTCTGAAAGATAAAATTTATTGTCAATTGAGTTAACATACTGATTTTATTCTATATTAAATTTCTAATAGTGAGAAAAGCTAACTAACTAAAAAAAATTGAAGTATATCATCTTTAGTTGTAACTAAATTAGGCAGATTTTTAAAAGTTTAATCATGATACGTTGTTGAGTAGTTCCGCTATTAATAAACTCGACAAATCAAACAGTTTACTTCTTTTAAAATTATTATTTTTTCTTTAAATAATATTATAAATTAAAAAATCATTGATTATTCGATTTAAATTGTGTGTACTAAAAATGTTTGAAAGAAAATTTATGATTTATAAAACAAAGTAAAAAAATTGCCAACTAATTATGTATCTAATATTTTAAAATAATAATAACATTTTATTAGTATCTTAATTTTTAAGATAAATTAAATTTAAAACTATTTAGCATATTCCCTTGCTAAGGTAATATACTATATTTTTAAGGAGAATAAATTTGATGAAAAAAAAAGAAGTTTTATTATTATTGCTAACGTTATTAGAATATTTTGCATGAGCCTTTAGCGTTTGATGTGGATAAACAAACTTCACTTTTAACTCTTTAGCTTTGTTTGGATGAAAGTTTTTGAAAAAATTTAGAAAGAGAAAAAAATAATGATTAGTTATAATTTTGAGGAAATTATAATTATTTTTGGTAAAAAAGACTTAAAGATTATTAATATATATGAATAAAATTAAAAATAATAATTTAAAATAAAAAGTATTTTAGTATTTTGATTAATGAAATAAGTGATATAATTATTGAGAAATGATTGATTAAAAATTAATTTAAATATATAGAAAAATCAAAGAAAATAAGATTTTTATTTATTTATTGAATTAATAATTTATAAAATAAAAAATACTTTTTATGAGTTTAATATTTAATTTATAATATTATTTAAAGAAAAAATAATAATTTCATGGGGCCTAGTTTATTTTGTTTTTGCAATAAATGAGTGTCAGACTCTCTCTCTTCTGTCTTTGTTTTTCTTACTTCGAGTGTCGACATGCAGTTAATGCGGCTCTCTAATCTCTTCCTATAGAATTTTTTTATTTTTTACTTTTAGTTACAAATTTTATTTTATTTTCAACCTGACTAGTTAAAATGTATATGAACTCTATTTAGACCAGATGTAGAGCTTGGTTTTATGGGATTTTGTAAAAAAAATAAAAAATTATTTGATAAAAAAAACTAGGTTATTTGACTATAGAGCTGGTTTGATTTAGAGTTTTTTTTAGGATTTGTAGGATTTAAAAAATATACCTTGATAAAAAAATGATTTATTTAAAGTTTTATTAAAGTAAATTATTAAAATATATTTTGAAATTTAAAATGTAAGGTAAAATAAAATATATATATATATATTGAAGTATTTTAATTAATAAATTAAATAATTTTATGTTTTAAATTTTTTTATTATAATATAAATTTTTATATAAAAGATCATGAAAAAATCAAGAGAAACCCAAGTAAAGTATATAATAAAAGTTATAAGGATTTATTAATTAAAGAAGTTACCACAATTATTGTACTTGGTTAATAGTTAATAATTTTGAATTAATTAACATTTACCAAGACATAATGAATTTTTAATTCCATGTTTTTGTTCATTAAACGTTATTGCCACATTAACTTTTGTGTTAGTAAAGTTTTTTCGATATATTGTAACACGGATTCATAAGTTATATTTAGGAGAAAATAACAAACTTTTTTTAGAATATCAATTGCATAATAATATTTAAAAAAATGTTATTCTAAGTAAATATATATTAATTTATTTAATTATTTTTAATATATTATTTTAGTTTGTTTAAAAAAACAAAATACATTCAAAATAAATATAAAATAGATATTATCAAGTTAATATTATCACAAAAGGGTTTATCAAATAAACTGAATATTCTAACAAAAATAAAATAATAATGGATAATTTGAACATATTATTATGAGGTAGAGTAAAAAGTGAAATAGAGTATAGACAATTGTCCCACGTTTGAGAATCATGTTTGTTAGAATGAGGCACAATGAGATCTAGTTCTTGATTCATCTGCACAACGTTAGTTGGCCTGTCAACACTAATTTCTTACTTATTCAAAAATAAAATAAATCAAATCCTAACAAATTACTTTATTTTCCTTTCTTTTTGTCTCCCAACAGGAACATTTAATTACAAAAGTTAAAGCAGATACTCATAACTGTTTATAATTTATTTATTTTTAAAAATTATAATGATTTTGGTGATTATATATATATGTATATGTTAGAAGATAAAAGATGAATGAACATGTAATTTTGGGAATTTATAAAGAGTTGTATTGTGGATGATTCAATTACTCTTAAAATGAGAGAAAATTTAATTTGGAAACTTTAGGGACACTTAATTAACTAGGATGAAATCAATATGGGAATTCAAAAATTCAAAATTATTCTACACAAATGTCAAAAAATATATGTTGTAGGAAGGCAGGTGACTATGTGAAATTGTGCTTATAAACTTGTGTCATGTAGATCTAATTTGGTTCAAATTGGTAAAAAAGTTGAAAATTTTCTTGTTTTTTAATAAATTTAAATTGAACCTTACTATAACGGTTATATTCAATTAAAATTGTACATTTATATATCAGATATTGAGTCAAACAATTGTTTGAATATCCAACCTTATTTTATTAAACAAAAATGTAAAATTAAGTTGATATATATATATATATATTTGCAAGTTTCTTTATTACTCATAACATTAATTAATTTGTTTCAAGTGTGAATCAGAATTGTTCAATTATTTAAATAGACCATATATTTGATTATATCATATTAGTTATACTTAATCATTATCCTACATTCCTACATTCAATTTTTATAATAGACAGATCAAGTACTTTTAGATTCAGATTTGGTTGGTATAACATTGGAGGATTGAGTGCTCACATTTGATCATGCCTAAGGATGAATTATTTATAAACATAAATAAAAGCCAAATATTTTAAACACATCAAATTAAAACTATTTCTAGTGGTTACATTTTACAATTATATTCAATAAGTATTCAATATTTTATTCTTCACATTAATCCATTATCATTTGAGAATAACCATTATTTCATCATTTACATAATTACTCATTTTGAAGAGTGTAGCTAATTTGTTTCAAAATTAGCTTAAATAATCACATCCATGAACCCTTTTTTTTTCATAATTATTCATTGTTTTATTTTTGCATTTAAAGATTTATAAAAATATATTTATTTTTTCAAGATTGAAAGTTAGCATTTCAATTAATTTAAAATGTTTTTTTGTTAGAATATTATATGTGACATTTGATCTCTTAAGAATTGACATTTAAAATATTTTAGTAGGTTTATAAAATCACACTTTTATATAACAGGAAATAAATTCTTACATATGGAGGACAATGAGTCGGATCGGGGCGTGAAATGTATTTAACCATCCCGCCCCATTTTACTTCAGGGATATTTTTTAATATATCCCCGTCTCGTTTGATTTTGGGGAATTCACGTGGAACACCGTTATATCATATTCTCTAAAATAAAATAAAATTAATTTTTGATAAAATTATATAAACAGTTTTTTTAATATTATATATTTTTTAATATATTAAAATTTTATATTATTAAAATAAATAAACTTAATATATTTTATAAAATGTAAAAAATAAATAAATATACTTTTAGTGTTTATTAGTATTCATGGTAAAATGAGATAAAACGGCGATACAAATATCATTCCCAATTAAACAGAAAAAAAAAAAAAAAAAAAAGGTCAATAACAGGACAATTCAAATAGAAAACCTAGTAAATTTATTATTGACATCCTATTCTTACCCACTATTTTCAGTAACATCTAGTTAACATTGATCCATCTCTAGTAAAGCATTGTCAATATTTATTCCTCAATTCAAATTTCAATATAATTAAACTGTGTGGGCCTGCATATTTTAATGAAAAGAAATGTGAGTTGGGCCATAGCCAGGGCCCATGAAGAGTCTTTATAATTGGGCTATCTTGGTGGTTAACCAATCATGGTCAAAGTACCCATTCCTTAACAAAGGTCTTCCTTCTATGACCCATTCTCATCCACATGGGTGGGCTCCACTCCCATATTCTGACAATTTTTCAGATCCATTAGCTGTCTTTTAGGGTTTCCTTTTTTTAATCAAAGATTTTGTTTAAAAGACGTATCAACTCTATTGAATAAATTTATAAATATAAATTTAATTTTCTATTATAACATAAATTATTTAAATTAACATCAGAATGAATTACTTAATAAAAAAATATTTTATCAACATTTTTTTTTATCTAAATTAACGTATACTCTCAAAAGTGTTATGAATTAGGCATTATTTATCCAATTTTCTTTTCAATCCTCTGATTGAGAGTTTATTACTGTAAAAATATGAGTTTACTTAAGAATTAATATATAGTTTGGGGATATTTGCTTATTCTATTATGAGATTGTTCGAGTTTGGGTTATTTTAAAAACACAGAGGAAGAAAAAATAATGATTGATGATAATTTTGAGGAGGTGATGATTGTTTTTAGTAAAAAGACTTAAAAGGTATTGATATATATAAATAAAATAAAAAATAATAATTTAAAATAGAAGGTATTTTAGTATTTTGGTTAATGATTTGAGTGATTTGATGGATAAAAATGGGTGAAGTGATATTTTAAAAACCTATACCGAACAAGGCCTATGTGATTGTTTAGTTTAGATTAAAGATCATGTATTTTTAATCACAATTGAGTAAAAGTATCATTGAAAAACATCACTTACATATTTTTCTTATAAATTTTAATAATTTTTCTCAAATATTTGGGTGTAATCAAACAAGGTATATATATTATCTAGTAAACTTGTGTGAATATTCCCTCACATTCTTTGAGATTGAGACTTGAAATGCCTAAGAATATTCCCCCACATTTATTAAACTTTTGTTATCCATTTACATTGTTTTTATTTATTTATTTTTGTTTAATTTGAGAAAGTAGTAAAATTTTAAAAAAAAATTAAATTAAGAAGAATTAACATATCACACAACTATAACCCCGCCCCAAGATAAAATTAAATATGTAACTTCTACTTGGTAAAACAGTACATTTCTAAAATATTTAGAATCAATTTAACTTTGATGTGAACTCTTTAATATCTTAAACAACATTTTTTTTAATGAATCTTGTAATCTAATTAATTGTAATATATATATTTTTTTAATTTTAAGTAATTAATATGTTAATTTACTTGATATGAAAAAAAAGTTAATGTAGAAAAAGAAAATATATACAAAATATTTTATTTATAGAATAATCTTAATTTAAAATTTATGCAAAGTTAAAGTTCTTGTTTGATCTTACTATATTAACAAGTTTATAGGTCAATTAAGCTTCTTTCTAATTTAAATTGAGTTTAATATAAATAATTATGTAATTTTAAATACATTTAATTCAAATAATTATACTTAATTATTTAATTAAGTGGTAAGTTGGGTTTAATATATTATTTTTCAAACCGGAGCAAATTATTGTCAGTATTGATGTAAAGTCATTTAATTTTATTAGCATCAATTAATACATTCAAATACAAATAATGAGAATAACGAATAACGTAATATTGACATTTATAAATTATGACTAACCAAAATAATTCATATTTACGTTGTCACGATTCAAAATAATACGGAATATGATAAAAAAGATTTAACTTTAATCAATATATATATATATATATATATATCAACAATCTCCTTCAGTAAAAATTCAGTTGTTGAAAGTAGATCCTTGCAATAGTAGGGATATATACAAAATTCAAAATGACTTCTTAATTCATTAATTAAGACTGACAAAAATGTGAATAAAATAGAATATTGTGTTAAATTAATTAGGTAACTAAAAACAATAATATAGTATATGCCATTGTAAATATTAATTTAACAATGAATAATACACTTTAAATGTTTAACTAAAACAATACTTATTAAACTATAAATCATTGTTAATTTTATTTACAACACACAAATCTTTTTTAAAAAGTTCACACAATTTAACAATATTGACTATTTAAAATTTTATTTAGGAGAATCAAACCTGAAACTTTTAATCTCTTACTAATTTTTTTTAACACTTTAAGTACATAATGAATTCAACACATATTTATCATTCTGACAAACAAAATAACAAATTTGTTATACAAAATCATGAATGGGGTAATAAGGGAGACAAAATAATGTCCCACGTTGAAGATTTAGCTTGTCTTCTCAAAATATCATATTTGGATTTAGGGCAATATTTTTTTAATAAGATATTCTATTACAATAATTTATTGCATGTACTTCCATTTTTACATTAAAATGCTAACTGAAATTAAAATTCTAAACAATATGGATTTATTGCATGTAGTCATTTTGAGTGAACAATTTACTGGTGGTGATTTTAACCACAATAAAATGTGATAGACTTGCAATAATATTCAACCATGCAGCTATAAATAATTGTATCATTTAATTAACTAAACTGATCTCTATTCAAATTTATTAAAATCTCGAATTTCTTTATGATTTTATAATTTTAAGAAATGTTCTAATTTAGGTAAATTATTAAATTAGTAAAGTTTTTATTATCTTACGAGTTTATAAATTATTTTAATTTATAATTTTATATAAATACAGTTAATTTATATTTATAAATTAATAAAAAAATTATTTATTTAAATAAATAAACTCATTTAAATGATTTTATAATTATGACCTTTTAAATATTATTATTTTTTAGATTAATTTTTTACTTAATTATTTATATACATAATAATAATAATGTATAACTAATCATTTTTTATGATTTAAAATTACTCAATTTTACAATTTTATAAGTTACTAAAATATTTAAATAAATTCTAATTTTAACTTTATTAAATTTTGTTTTATGTGGTTCAAAGTTGTAACTTGCAGTATGGGCTAAACTTGCACTAAATAGAATATGGGCTTACATCTTATGTATGGGTTAATCTCATGAATAAAAAATGAATTAACTTTTCTAAATTAAATAACTTTCATTTGCTTATTTCTTTAATTATATTGTAAAGATTTCTAATCTAGAAGAGTACAATGTTGAATTCGATTTTAATTAAAACAATTTAGGTTAAAATGTGATTGTTATGTTATAATAAAAATAAAAAATAAATTATTAATTATTTGAATATTGAAGGTTTTAATTCTGACTTTAGGCATATTTGTTAACTTATGATATTATTGTAGTATTATGGTTTATTATTTCAAAATGGCCTAAATAACTTTTGTTTGGAGTAGTGGATTAATAAAATGATTCTCAAATTTTAAAAACGTTTAATATGGTTTGTTCTTGAGTTTTTTTTTTAAAAAATTAAAAAAGAATTAACGTGATATCTCACCGTAGTGAAAAATCTTTAATTAAGTAATTTAGAAACAATCTGACTTAAATATATCTATGATTTAATATTTTAAAATCACACAAAAATTAAATAGAGTATTTATTTTTTTGTATTTAGATAATAATTTAAATGAACAAGTAGTGAATAATTATTGAATAATGAATTCTTTTGAAATATTCTCAAAATTCAGTTCTCATTATTTAAATAATCTGAATTGAATTTGAGTTAATTATAATGCATTCTATTTTGTTTAAAAAATTTGATTTTTGTATTGATTTCTTTTAGAGTGAGTATCACTTATAACGTAAAATAATAATATTTATCTAAGTTAATTTGATTAGTTTTTCTTAATGATACAGACAAAAAAATATAAATAAAAGTCGTTTAAGTTCAATAACAAAAATATTAAAAAAAAAACATTTAAAAAAAATCACAACACAAATACAAATATGTTCACAAATTATAAAACAAAATAACAAAAAGAACCAAGTTAATTTGATTAGTTATGTCTAAAACAAATTTACAACAATTAACTATTACACTTTTACCTAGAACTTGCATATGATATGAGATAGAGTTTGTGTTCTTAAATTAATCAAAGAAAATTGTATTGCAATTTCAAAAGGTTGGCTTTGTACTCTTTTACTTTTTTATGGAACATATATAATCAAAATGATGAGAGTTGCTTAAGAAAGAAAAAACATAAAAATGATATAAAGAAAAATAAAATAAAAATGTCACAAAATATAAAAATAAGAAAGAAACACAAAATTTGTAGTGAGTATAAAATATTTGTTAATAAGACAAAAATATTATATATCATCCTCTCATATAATAGTGATATGCTAGAATTTCCTAGAAATTTCCTCTTTCCTCCAATGTGTGGTCCAGTTCAGCTGCCTCTTCAATGGGCTTAGTTTGATTCATGTTATTCTTTTCAATTTTTTTTGTTATCCATATATATATATTTAATAACATTATGGCCATAGGCATGACATATGGTCAATTAAGATAGTGTTAAAGTAATAAGGGAGATTTGAACCCCTCTTTCTACTCCACAAGATGAAATGAGAATTGGAATGAGCTAAGTCTTCAAACATTTCTTGATTAAAATTGATGGAACGATGGAGTCTACTGAACCAACTTTCAAAAACTTTGGGCGAAGTTTTCTTGTTCTACTAACTTACTTAATGAAACATTGGAAAATTTTAACTTATTATTTTTATTTATTTCAAATTATTTAAGTTATATACTCTAGGCTTTTATTTTTATTTTATTTATACGTGATAACTTATTTTTGAAAAATTACTCATTAAAATAAACTAAATTATACTAGCCCATTCATGCCCATAAATAAACATTTAACTTTATTCAACTGCAAATAAATTTGAATGTTAAAGTATTTCATTTTTATTTTTCATTGTTATAAGGCTATATTCACTATTTTTATTTTCTTTAAAAGAAAAAATATTTACTGTTTTAATGGAATTAATTTATATATCCATTAGATAGTTCTGGATTTTTTTTTCTTTTGTTGTTGTTTAGGAGATATTAAAAATTTTATGTTGGATTTTGACTTACAAGAACATTCTTATTAAAACTGAGAGTGCTAAACTTCCTTATCCATTAAAGACTAATTTTATATATCTATATATATATATATATATATATATATATATATATATATATATATATATATATATATATATATATATATAGATATATTATTTTTGATACCTATACCTCCATAGCTTATTTTAGCTTTTTTTAAAGGAATTATAGTATTAACCGAATTAGATAGATGCATGATTGACAATTCCGGTATGATCGGGTGGACAAGTTGATTAATTTTAACTTAAATTATATCAATTTAATAATTCTTGTCAAAATCTATAACACTACATCTATTTATTTGTAGTTGACCTAAACTCAACTCCACCCAATGTAAATTAATAACACATATCTTTATTTTAGATTAAATGACATCAACTATGTTGATTGATAAGAGAACAATAGAATAAGAGAACAATAGAGTTAAATCTCAAATCTACCAGAAAAATTAAATGTGACTATGCATAGTGACGCTAACGACTACAAGTGACTCTAATGGATAAGAATGAGTCGACGACTTCACAATGAGTAACGACGCTGCAAGATTTGAGGAGTGGAGAAGAGAAAGTCATGGGACGAGCCACTTCCAAAAAAGAAGGGAAGACTTCAAATTTTTGGAACGACAAGTTAGATGTTGGAGCATTAATGTGTAAGGAGTCTAGTTGAAACATAGGGAGGAAAAGCTTAAAATTTATGAGCGAAAATGAGTGACGAGTAGGAAATGATCCTACACACAATTTTTTTTATAAATGTTTTGGAGGGTTATTTTTGATTATTTCAGGTTGACCTATTTATTAATCAAGTCAACTTGATTTAAACTTGTCGACCTAATTTTGATCCGAACTAAAAAATACATGACCAAAACTTGATTTTTTCATATTTGATACGGATGTTTGGTGTTTTCTTACCCGGTAAAAAATTGACAACCATAGAACAGAGTTGGTACCCTAATATAGGGTCATAATTATTCTTGAAGAGATTAGGCGCTAAAACATATTTTTATTATATCTCGATCATAATCTTTTACTTTAATTTAAATTGATTTGAATGAAAATCTTATTCTAGATATTTATTTTTAAAAATTTAACACTTAAAATCCTTAGTTTTTATAATCAAAATATTTAATAATATTTAAAAATAATAATTTATAAGGCTTCAAAGACCTCACTCAAATCGAACCTACCCGTTGTAAATTAACCGTACATCTCCATTTCAGATTAAAATGATAAAAAAATAATAAAGTTAAATCACAAATTATTTTACAAGTTTAAAAAAAAAATTAAATGTGACCACTATAAAGTGACGTTGATGACTACAAGCGACTCTGTTGACTAGGAATCGAACGACTACATAACAGTACAATGCTGCAAGATCTGGAAAAGGATTGAGGGAAAGAGAGTCACAACCTCACGGGACGACGACCAATTTCAAATAAGGAAGGAAATACTTCAAATTTTTGAGATAACGAGCTAAAAGTTGGAGCAGATATGAGGAATGAGTCAAGTTAAAATATAAAGAAAACTTCAAATTTATAAATGAAAATGAGTGAGGGAGTTAGAAAGGACAAACACAAAACCCTACATAAAAAAAAGGGTAAATGAGTTGACGAATCTATTTTAAGTAATTTAAGATCGACCTTATTTTGATTTGTTTATTAATTATGTTAAACGGGTCGACCAAATTTTGACTTGAACCAAAAAATAAATGAGTCAAATCTGATTTTTTCGTGTTTAGATAATGTTTACTACCAGGTAAAAAATTACAGATGTTCCATTTATTATATCTCAATCATAGTCTTTTACTTTAATTTAAAATGTTTTGAAAGAAAATTAAATTCTAGGTATTTATTTATAAAAAAATAACACTTAAAAATCTTAATTTATAATCAAAATATTTAATAGTGTTTAAAAATAATAATTTCAAAAAATTTATTTTTAAAATATACTCAATCAATTGATAAAAATAAATATCAACAGTTCAAGTCGCACTAATTGTAAAAAATGGTCAATTACCCATTTATTATCTATAGCAAATTTTATTATCGTTAAAACATGTTAATTTATATTTTTTTTATTGTTTATTAAAATTAATATGAAATATTTTGATCCTAATTATATATTTAAAAAATTACATAATTATAAATATATATATTTTTAGACATTCTAATATATAAATCAAATATGGAAATACAATTGAAAAATAGTTAAACGTACTAATTAGAGATGGAGAAATAAAGAATATTAAAGAAAGATTTACTTGAAATAACGTGGGGTCTAACTGTTCGGCCGTGGGTGCTGAATCGTGGGTCTCAACCGCCAGTACTCGGTCTTCAACTCGCACCGAGTGCGGAAAATACGGAGTCGACCGAGACGGTTAGAGAAGGACCGAGGGCGATCAGACGAGGGACCCGAAAATGTCGGCATGATGAGTTGTGGCTCGGTAATATCGGAATTATGGGTTGAGGACCGAGAAAGTCGGCATGATGGACCGAAGTGGGGGATAAAGTTAGCAGCAGATGGGTCCGAGGGGAAACGTGGGTGTAGTGGACGGTTACCGCCCACTACTAGCAGTTATGCCCACGTCCAGTAGTTTATGGCGCAACTTAACCGAGGAAGACCGTGGGAATGGATAGTGGGTAGTTGAAGACCGCCAAACCCGCCTGCTAGCATCCATCTCTCGGTCCTTGTATTTGAAACTCGCGCCCCAACAGAAACTTTCGATACATAGCACTTCGCAACTCTGGTGCCCATGCCGCACACCCCCGACATTCTTTTTAGGCACCTCTCGGTCCTGGCCCTCCGCAATCAAGCCAAGACCGATGCTAACATCCAAGGATGTAACATACCACCCCCACTAGAGGAATCCAACGTCCTCGTTGGGGCCCTGCACCAACCTTGCCTCGCCTAAGCACATTATTAGAATGTCTAAATTTAATAATAAGGATAATGTTCCATTCTTTTATTTTTCAAAAAATAGAACTTTCTCTAACATCAATTAATTAAATTGGTTGATTCAAAATCTGAAAATATCACCCTACTTCGGTGATCATTTCTGCTACTTCAATAGGGATGATTCATCCCTATTTCGGCAAGTGGGATGAAGAAGAACTAATATGCCATTAAAGGTTTTGGCTGATTCGATCTACTTGAAGCCTCCACCAACTCGGGAAGGCTATAAATAGCCCCTCTCAATCATTCCGAATGCAAGAGATGACATCTCAAGCCCTAAATCAAATGAAATTGAAAATCCTCCATTGAGACTTAAAGCTTCAGATATTTTGAATTTTCTGTTTAAAGCTCTAAAGTTTGGATCTAGGCATTCCAAAAGCTTATCTAAGGTCTAAGGAATGTTCTCAAATCCTTGATAAGCTTCCAACCAACCTTTTATTCATACTTACAGTTTGAAATTGAAATTTTTATATTTTAGTTTTCATAAGTCTGTATGTTGTCTAGTTCTTGAATTTTATGATTGGAAATCAATCTTATGATCGTTTATGAGTTTTCTGTGGAAGCTAGAACCGATCAATCAATCTTAATAAGAAAAACCCAATTTTGAATTTGAAAAATAAAAAAACGGGTTTGCTATTCTTGAGCTAATCCTTGAAGATCACAACATAGAAAGCTTTCCAACATGATTGTGATGATGTTGGACAACTGTTTGTATCATGTTTGATCCATTCCGATCATTTATGATCAAAATTAAAAATTTCAAAATAATTGAAAATTTTGAGTTCTTGAATTGGTCAAAAGAACATCTAGTGTTCTTGTTTTGGTATCACTCACTTAGAACCTCAAAACAACTATAAAACCAAAAACCCGATTTTTGGCTATGGACTATTTTGAATGAATTGATAATCACCTAGGTCGATTGATACATTGGGATGATATTCTAAATGTTTCTAAGAGCTTTATGAAGCTACCTAGGCCCTTGGATTGAAGAATCCAAGCCTCCATCAAAATTGCAAAATCTACAGTTTTGATGTTCTTGAGGGACTGATAGGTCCAACCGATGACCGAGAGATCTGATCGAAAAATTTTAACCTAGGATCGAGAGGTCCGACCGAGAATTCCGACCGATGATTTTTACATTCAACCGAGACATTAGACCTAGGACTGAGAACTCCCGAACCTATGATTTATGGCTTCCACCTAGGATCGAGGACTTGACCTTGACCATGAATTCCTGATGCTAGGACCGATAAACTTAGATGAAATCTAATCCAGGACTAGTGATTTCTATACCTCGACGAATAAATCTTAACTAAGGACCGAGAGTCCTTAGCACCTAGACCGAGACTTTTTAACTCGAACCGATTAGTCCGACCGAGGGTCCTGGATCTCGATCGATAAAAATGAACCCAAGACTTAGGATCCCAGTCCTAAGGCCTAAAGAAAACCTTGATCCAAAAAAGCCGTTGTATCGAATTTTAGGAAACAAGTAGGGAATAAGCTAAGAACATTGCTTCCATTCAAGTGATATTATGAAAAAGAAAACGAGGATTTTACAATGACTCCATTTCAAGAGATATCGGTCATAAACTATTTTTCGTTTGTAGACGATTATCTTAAGAGTAACCCTCTCTCGAAGGTTTTTGAAGAAAAAACCCAGAAAAAACCCAATAAAAGCGATGCCTAGTGCCTCAAATTGAGAAATGACACCTCATCGTTACTTTTGTCAAATAAAGAGAGGTTTGAAACTCGATGCTCTGGGAAGAAAAAAAAACAAAAAACAAAAATGTCAAAAAGTGAACCGGATTAACCTTGAAAATCTTTAAAAAAAATTGAAAAATATTTTTGTGTTGGTTGAGTTATTGAAATCACCATTCGTGCTTACTCGGACTTTAGTAATGATTGCTACGACAAGAACAAAATGTCCTAATTTTACTAGATACACCCCGTAAATGAAAAAAGAAAATGGCTCAAGTGGTTGAGGTATTGAAACCACCATCCGTTGCTCACTCAGATTCTAATCTTAATTGTTACGGCAAGGACAATGATGTACCAATTCTACCACATATATCCACGAGTCAACAAAAGAAAAAAAATAGAAAAATGGAAAATGAAAACCCGAAGTAGAACGTCGAGAAACCTCTATAAAATGTTTTTTTTCGATGAGTTGAACTTTCAAGAAATGTGGTTCAGGGCTGAGTAAGCAAAAATAAGTTGCACTCTTATCAAAACGTCAATGTTTTGGCTATCTTCTTTGAGGGTTATGATTCTGTATAATCGTTTGTACACGAGATCGAATTTGTAACTAATATCTCGAATGTTGGGGAAAATAAATCTTATTCCTTGATAAAAGAAAAATCATCACAAAGAACATAACACAAGGACATGAATCTTATTTTTAGCTAATATCTTCTTTGAGGGTTTAGGGTTATGTTCAAAGTCTAGCCCCAAATACGTTTTGAATCCGAAAACGTCATGATTCATTCCAAAGGATCAAGATTCATTCTAATCTCGAAAAATAAAAGAGATAAATAAGGACAGGAACTAGGGAAACAAAAAATGTTTCTTTATCCAAAATCATGAGTCATATGTCCATAAATAAGACCTTAAAAGCGCCGACTGATTTTAAAATCAGTTGTGAAGGTAATTTTGGAATAAAAGGGACACAAAGATTCTGTTGAAATATTCTCTTAAAAGGCATAGAGCCACGACTGATACTACAAAAGCAAAATAAGCAAAATCGAATATCCCAAACCCTATATGTTGATAGGTACGTGAGATCATTCGTACACGATCCCGTTTAAACCCTAATTGTAGTTAGGTATCCAAATCCTATATGTCGATAAGTGCGATAGATCATTTGGATACGATTTCGCTAAATACCCTAGTTGTTATTATGTTTAAACCATATCTATTGATAGATACATGAGATCATTTGTATGTAATCATGTTTTAAACCCTAATTGTTATTAGGTATCCTAAATCCTATATGTCAATAGGTATGAGAAATCATTTGTATATGATTTCGTTGTAATCTTTATTTGTTAACAAGCATATATATCATTTGTAAGATGATCTGTTAACATTCTTGTCTGTCGACAAGGACCTAAGATCTTTCATACATGATCTAGTAAAAACCCTATATATTGATAGGTCGAGACATTATTTGTATACAATTCTGTGAAGAAAACCTTATCTGCCAATAGACCGAGACATCATTTGTATATGATTCCGTTAGAATGTGCGCTAATCATTCGTACATGATTCCGTCTAAAAATCATATCTTCCAATAGGTCGAGATATCATTTGTATACGGTTCTATTAGAAACTCTATATGTTGATAGGAGCGCTAATCGTTCGTATATAATTCCGTATGAAAATCCTATCTGTCAATAGATCGAGACAACATTTGTATATGATTGTATTAGAAACCCTATATGTTGATAAATGCGCTAATCGTTTGTACACAATTCTTTCTAAAAATCATATCTATCAATAGGTCGATACATCATTTATATATAGTTCCATTAGAAACCATATCTATTGAAAAGTGCGTTAATCATTCATACACGATTCCGTTTGAAAATCCTATATGTCAATAGGTCGAGACATCATTTGTATATGATTTTATTAGAAACCTTATATAGATGCGCTAATCGTTCGTACACGATTCCGTCTTAAAATCATATCTGTCAATATGTTGAGATATCATTTGTATATGATTTCATTAGAAACCCTATCTATTGATATGTGCACTAATTGTTCGTACACGATTCCGTCTTACAACTCTATATGTAAAAGGTTGAGACATTGTTTATATACGATTCCGCTAAAATCCTATCTCTAAATATGTATCCCCTCTTGCAACATCACTGTGACCAAATATCTCCAAAACAAAAAACTCTATCTCTTTATCAACAAGCAAAATGATCATTTGTGTATGATCTTATCAAAACACTCTCGTCCGAATAGGTATCCAAACCCTATCATCTTAATAGGTATCAAAAATCCTATCACTCGAATAAGTATTCAAAACCCTATCTCTCAATAGATACTCCAAATCAGAAATCCTATTTCTCGATAGGTACTCCCCTCCTAATTCACAAAATGCATGAAAATCTATCTGTTGATAGTACTAAAATCATTTACACATGATTGTCTCCAACCTCACTTGTGAGTGACCTTCACGGAAATTTTGTCAGTTCCCCCAATAAACCTATCTGTTGATAGTACCCTGGTCATTTGTATATGATCGCTCAAAGAATTATTTGTTAGTAAGCCCCATAAATAAGCTTGATAAGCTCTCACCAAGACGTATCTGTTGATAGTCTCGTGATCATACACACGTGATCACTTCAAGCGTTACTTGTTAGTAACTCACATGAAAGTTAATAAAAAAATTTATGTTCTCTTTCATATCTCATGACAATAACTTTAGCCATTTATACATTACTAAATCATGAATAATCTATTGATATTCATAACTAAATAAGAATTGATGTTTCAATACCTATGATTATATTTATACCATTTATGGGTACTTTGTTGAGATCTGTAAAATAGGATTCTCCAAGAATTGTACTTGTTAGGATAACGATCAAAGAAGGATTCCTAAAGCAATGTTAGGAAACACTTCGACGAATTGCTATATAAAACATCATATGGTCACTCCAATATCATCACGCTACAGGTTCAATCTTTCTAAACTCTCTTATTATAAATCAGACTAGATAACTTAGTGTTAATGTCATACTCAAATCAGCATTTTCAAAACCAATTTGTTGTATTCAAACTCGATTCAAGAGGGGCACTAAGTACTAAAATTCTACACATCAATTTAAAATATTAAAATAATTAACCTAATTAATTAAGGAAAATGCTCAAAACAAAGAAATAAAATTATTTGAGAAAAATGTTTTACTCACTTTATCTTAAAATAGTTTTAGAAAAAATCAAGGTATTAAAATAAATAATTTAGGATGAAATGAGGTACCTATTTCATCCCCTAAAATTATTTATTTAATTCTAAAATATAAAAAAAATAAAATAAAATAAATTGGCAAAATATTTGTAATATTTTCTTAACATTTTGTGTATTTTAAAAAATCAAAATTAGATCCAAAAAGGTAAAAGAAAAATCAATTTCAAACAAACCCTTAAAGTTTTAATTAAAAAAATAAATTCGCAATTCGGTATTGCCGAAATCCGGAAAGAAATCTATAGTCGGAACTGCGTCCATCGGATGAGCGCTGAATTTTCATCCAATGCTCCAAACGCGTTAGCGTAGCTAATTGTAACTAAGGAAGTGCGTTTGCGCATCGCACCAGATCAGCTAACCGAGTGTTAGCTCCGTCAGACATAACACGATAGAATGGCTAAAACACGGAAGAAATGCTAATAGACCTCTCAGCGCCCGCGTTATCGCCCGAAACATCATTGTTTTGACTGCTACCGTCGTCTTCAACGCGTCGATGGAAGGATAATGATGATATCTCATCCTTTGATTTTCCATAAGTAGAACATTCTACACAATCAATCAAATTACATGATTCAAAAGCTGAAATAATCACCCTACTTTAGTGATCATTTCATCTACTTCAATAGGGATGATTCATCATTATTCTAGCAAGTGGGATGAAGAAGAGCTAAAAATAAAAAAAATGGGCTTGTTTTTCTTCGGCTAATATTTGAGGATCACAACCTAGAAAGCTTCCCAACATGATTGTAATGATTTTGGACAACTATTTGGATCATGTTTGATCCATCTCGATCAAGTTTGATCAAAATGAAAATCTTCAAAATAAATAAAATTTTGATTTCTTGAATTGGTCCAAATGATCATCTAGTGTTCTTGTTTTTGTATCAATCAAGTATATGAGGTATAAGGAAGCCATTGGCTATCTCCTTTCACCTCAAAACAAATTTAAAACCAAAATCTAATTTTTGGCTACAAACTATTTTGAATGAATTGATCATCACCCAGGTCAATTAATAGATTGGGATGATGTTCTAAATGTTAATGGGAGCTTTATGAAGCTACCTAGGTCCTTGGATCGAAGAATCCAAGCCTCAATCAAAATTGAAAAACGTGCAATTTTGATGTTTTTGAAAACTGGTAGGGACGACCGAAAAATCTTAACCCAAGACCAAGAATTTTGATAGGAACGAGAGGTCCAACCGATGTTCTTCAGAAATAACCGAGAGGTATGACCGATGATTTTTACATCCGACTGAGACATCTGACCTAGGACCGAGAACTCCCGAACCTAGGGCTGATGATTTCCACCCAAGACCGAGAGGTCAAACATATGACCAAGGAATCTTAATCCTGACCAATAATTCCTGAACATATGACCGATGAAATTAGCCTAGAGCTAGCCTAGGACTGGTGGTTCCTATACCCCGACCGATAAATCTCAACTAAGGACCAAGAGTTCTTAGCACCTTGACCGAGGCTTTTTAGCCTAGACCGATGAGTCCAACCGAGGGTCCTGGACCCCGACCTATAAAAATGAACCCCAGGCTTAGAACCTCGGTCCTAAGTTCTGTTTGGTTCACATTTTTAAAATCCAAAATTATTTTTGTAATTTTGGAACCTCAAATCATTTTCTAAAAATCCCGAAAAATTAGAAAAATATTTCAAAATATTTGTGGTATATTTCCAAAAAACATATTTTAGTAAAGGCTTGTTTAGGATTTATGTTTAAACCCTAATGCCTTTAAATGACTGATATTCTCCAGTCTTTAAGCTAGCATCAGCAACATGTACCAATTTTTTAAAATAATGCACAAACCTTATGCATGCTTATAACTGGAAGAATAATCGGTAAAAATAAAACATTATACAACCGATTTTCAAAAACCAAATTTATAAGTAGAGACCATTTTTAAAACAAGTATGGAGAATGAAGCATAAAAACCCTTTCCCGAGTATCATCAAACTACGAATCAAAAGAAACTCTGGCCAATACGTTTGTACACATACGCCACTTTTTATTGATTCTTAGAAATTAATTGGCGACTCTGTTTTCAGATAAATAATCTTCTTTAAATTAATTATTTTTAATTAATTTAAACAAGGATTTCATAAAAAATCAAAATTTTATTTTATTATCGCATATCTCTGGATTATTCAAATTAGACCAAAATTAAATATTTTTATAATTAATTTAAAAAAAATTGTCAGTAATTATTTAAAATCTTTTAAAATAATGTTTTATTTAAAAAGATTAATGACACGCAAACTGATGTTGAAATTTTCGAACGTCTAGCTTTTTCCGCGGAACCAAAATTAAAGAGTTTTTCTGGGGGTTACAACACATTCTCTTGTTTTTAATATGTATAACAAGAGTCCGAGTTAGCAATAAGTGGTGATTTCAATATCTCAAACATGAGGGAAGCCCTTTGTGTTTTTTTCTTTTTTAGTAGCATGGGTATATCTAATAAAATCGATACACTCATGTTCTTGCTTTTGGGAAATAAAGACAAGAGTCTAGATGAACACATAGTGGTGATTTCAATTTCTCAACCTTGATGATTACTTTGATTCACTAACCTTTTATATATTTTTTCAAGCCTCGAGTTTTGAGTCATTTCCCAGTTTAAAACTATTTTGTTTTTTTAGGAAGCGGAATAATTTTCTTTATTCACATGGTTTTAAGCTCAAGTCTTGATTTATTTACACGAGTTTCCCTTTTTAGTCGCGAGTACACAAAAAATATGTAGATATCATTTGCTCGAACCATCGATGAAATTATTGAGTTTATTTTGAAACGATCGTCAAAGGGACACCCTCATATTGACTCATACTTGTTTTCTATTATCCGTTTTTATTTTTATTATTATATTTTTTAGAGAGGTATCTTGATGATTTTTTCTCATGTTTTTTTGAAAATGAAAGATTACAACCAAGCCTTGAGACAAGGCTTCCTACATATCCTCTTAAATTAGGAATCATGTCAAAATATAGTTCGAGATGCAAAAACGTCGGTTTTATTTTGAAAATGCCCATAGTGCAAACTAGGGTTATTCTTCTTCTTTTTTTTTTTTTCGTTTTTCAATTTTTAGAATGGTCCTAGTGTGAACTAGGTTTTTTTTTCTTTTTTAATGGTTTATAATGCGCTATTTATGGTAAACAACTTAGATTTCATTACCATTACATTTTTTCATTTTAAGATAGATTACAACGTGTTATTGAGGATATATGTTTTACATCGCATCTTTTTTTTTACTTTTTTATTTGGATGATTTAGAATGCATAATCGGGGATAAATTTCTTTTGTCACATCGTTTTTTATTTTTTTAAGGGTTAGATATTTTATTCGTGTTTTTCAAAGAATGCCTTTAGTCTTGACATAGGGATTTGTTGTTGTTTTTGAAATCAGGAATATTATCTTATTTGATTTTTTACTAAGAGAAATAAAAATTATGAATGGACATAGTGAATAGGCAATATACATATATTTTGGAAAAGAATTAGGTCATTAACGCAATTTGTGGTCATGCAAATTTTTTCTTTTGTTCGTGTTCTTATTTTTTTATCTAAAAAATGTCTTAGTGTATGAACTAGGATTTTATTTTATTAGAAGATCCATTAGCATGAGAACTAGAAATTCATTCACATGTATTTATTTTGGTGATTTTATTTTATTTTTTGTTGTTGTTTTTCATTCATCAATTTTTAGAGCCATTAGCGTAAAACTAGGGTTGTAATCTTATTGATGCTGTTAGCATCATTTATTATTATTATTATTATTGTTTATTGATGCAAATATTTTCAATACAAATGAAGTTAATATATGCTTATACAAATACAATCATACGAAGGGTCAATTATTTCCAAAATTTTCATTCATTCATGATATTTTTAGACTTCCAAGTGTACCATCAATCAAGTATGGGAAGGAATTTTGTTCTTAGGTTACTCGGAGATGCTTCATTGTCTACCTGATTTAATTTTGATGTTTGACTCACTATCAAGAAGACGTTGAGACTCTCCTTCCATGTGTATCGTTCTTGAGTTTGAGCTTTAGCCATAGTAACCCCCAGAAAATTCTTGTCCTAAAAAAAACTCGAGGTTCGAGAAATTTCAACATCAGTTTGCGTGTCAAGAATCTTTTTAAATAAAGTTTTATTTAAATGATTTTATTAGAATATACTGACTTTTTGAAATTAATTATGAAAATAATTAACTTATGATCAAATTTCAAATAATCTTTTAGATTTGAAATAATCAAATTAAAATTTAATTTTTAGAAATATTGTATTTAAATTAATTAAAAATAATTAATTTAAAAGATAATTCATTTGATAAAGAGTTGCCAATTAATTTTCAATTTAAAATAAATAAAAAGTAACGTATACAAACGTATTTTTAATTAGAGTTTCTTTTTGGTTCATAGTTTGGTGATACTCGGGAAAGGGCTTTCGCGCTATATACTTCATATCCGTTAAAAAACGGTCTCTACCATATAAAATCTTGGCTTTTGGAAAATTAGTTGTATAAAATTTTATTTAATCAATTATTCTTCTGGTTCTAGACATGCAAATGTTTTTGTGTATTAAAAAATTATAACAACAATATTTAAATGTTGGTAACTATAGTTGATGACGATTTGGGAGGAATATACTGGGAGGTAGAGAACACTCATTAACTCTTAGGAAAGTTTCCTAAATACCTAGATCAAAGCTTTGAGGCCTCGTACAAAAATTCAAAAAAAAGCTTGAAGCTTTAATGGCAAATTTTTTCAAAGCTTTGATTGATGGTTTGAGAGTGCATCTCTTGCTTTCAGTTTGCTCAAGGGAGGCTGTCGGTTTGGGAAGCAAGTGGATCGGAATAAGTCTAATAACCATTGATGGCATTTTGGCTATTCTTCGGCCAATGACCGATATAGGCAGTAATGATGCGCATAAGTATAGGGAAATGATCACCAGAGTAGGATGATCATTCAAATTTTGAACAAAATCAAAAGGTGGAGTAACGACGAAGTTCGATCTTTGAAAAATCAAAGATGGCTGATGTTCTTATCTTTTCGTCATCGTGAGGAAGACGATGTCACATGATAAAACAATGTCATTTTAGGCGTAAATTCGAACGCGAAACGTTTAGTTGGCGTTGTGTCTGAGTTTTGTCCACGTTCGGGCGTTCCATCACGTTTCGGCTAACGCCGTTGAGGGCCTGTCTTCTGATCTGCTGCTTCGCGAATGCGCGTCTCCCCTGTTGCAATGGGCGACGTAGATGGTTCTTATGCGTTGGATGAGTTTCCAATGCTTATCTAAAGGCTGTCGTTCCTAATGCAACGATTCTTCCAAATTTTGTCCACACATGATCACAAGCGAGTTTCAATCTAAGAGTTTGTTTGAAATTAATTTTTTTACCCTTTTAGCTTTGTTTTCAATCTTAAAAATATACAAATATTTTTAATAAATATGACACATATTTTGCCAATTATTTGTTTATTTATTTTTGTATATTTTTTAGTTTAATAAATAATTATTTGGGATAAAATGGATACAACATTTATCCTAAATTATTTATTTTATTTCCTTTTAATTTTTCAAAATTTAATTTGAGATAAAATGAGTACAACATTTATCCCTAAATTATTTTATTTTTTCTTGTCCATTATCCTTAATTAATTAGGATTTAATTATTATACTAATTAATTCAATTAATTACTTAATCATGTTTTGGCATTGGTTTTAATTATTTTAATTTAATATATTCAAAATAATTATTTTTAAAATTTTAAATTGGGTATGTAAAATTTTAGTTCTTATAGAATGCCCCTCTCGAATCGAGTTTGATGACAACAAACTAGTTTTGGAAAATATGGATTCGAGTATGCAATTTAATACTAAGTTGTTCTCATCCAATTTATTGAAGGTGATGAAAACATGGTACCTGGAGTGAGCAGATGTTCGAGTGACCTTGCTGCTGTTGTGTGTAGTATTCGTCGAGGCTTTATAAGCATTGATCAGGGATAATGTATCTTTCCTTTGTGATTATCATAATAAGGATGCTTTCTTGGATCCTGTTTACAGAACTTAACAAAGTATCCATAAAGTTGATAGGATAATGATATAGAGATAACTATGCATATTTGTTGAAACGTTCATGTCAAATGCAATTTTAACTATCAGTAGATAGTACTTGATTAATGCATGTCAGAATGATGATAAATGATTAGAGTTAGTGTCTAGGTGTGATATAAAGGGGACATAAAAGTTTAATAAAATTTTTATATGGGTTACTAATGAGTAACATCTTCAAGCAATCAAATGAGTATGATCGTAGAATTATCCTTAATGGATAGGTCTAGGTGAGAGTTTTATAAACTTGCTCATAAGGGTTACTAACAAGCAAAACTTAATCCGATCATGTGCAAATGATCGTTGGATTATCAACATATAGATTTTTGTGATAGTTTATAAACTTGCTTATAGGGGTTACTAATAAGTAATGTCTTGAGTGATCATATATGAATGATTATGAGTACCTATTAGTCAATAGGGTTTACTATGTGATTATTGATAAAAGTCTTTTCGTGGTAGTTGATAAACTTGTTACGGAAGTTACTATAACATGTTAGAATGGTCATATATAAATGACCATGATACTATCAAAAAATGGTTTGTCTTTATTGTGGATTGAGTGAAATACCTATTGAGAGATAGTTTTTTTGGTACCTATCGAGAGATAGAGTTTGATACTTATAGAGGGATAAGGTTTGGATACCTCTCAAGGGATAGGGTTTGGATACCTATCGATGGATAGATTTTGAATACCTATAGAGACATAGAGTTTGGATACCTATCGAGAGATAGGGTTTAAATACTATCGAGAGATAATGTTTGGATACCTATTGGGGATAGGGGTTTCATACCTATCGAGGGATAGGGTTTTCGTACCTATTGAGAGATAGGGTTTTTATGGATCATGTACGTATGATATCTAATACCTATCAAGAGATATGGTTTGGGTACTATCGAGAGATAGGGTTGGGATATCTATCGAGGGATAGAGTTGTGATACCTATCGATGAATAGAGTTTTGATACTTATCGAGGGATAGGGTTTTCGTACATATCAAGAGATAGGGTTTTGGAGGATCATGTACGAATGATTGCGGTACTTATCGATAGATAATGTTTTTGGACATATCGACAAATAGGGTTTTGGCAGACCATGTACAAATAATCACGGTAATTATTGATATATAAGGATTTTAGACCTATCGATAAATAGAGTTTTGGCAGATCATATACGAATGATTGCATTACTTATCGACAGATAAGGTTTTGGACATATTGATAAATAGGTTTTTGATGGATCATGTACGAATGATTGCGGTACTTATAAACAAATAAAGTTTTTGAACCTATCGATAGATAGAGTTTGGGAGGATCATGTACAAATGATCTTTAAACTTATCAATAAATAAGGTTTTTGAACCTATCGACATATGGGGTTTTGGGGGATCATGTACGAATGATCTCGGTATCAACATATAAGGTTTTTGGACATATCAACATATAGGGTTTGGTCGGATCATGTACGAATGATCGCGGTACTTATCGACGTATAAGGTTTTGAGACCTATTTATAAATAGGGTTTTGATGGATCATATACGAATGATCGCGGTACTTATCGATAGATAATGATTTAGACCTATCAACATATAGTGTTTTGACGGATCATGTACGAATAATTGTGGTACTTATCGACATATAAGGTTTTAGACCTATCGATAGATAGGGTTTTGGCGGATCATGTATGAATGTTCGATACTTATTGGCATATAAGGTTTTAGACCTATTGACAAATTGGGTTATAAAGGATCATGTACGAATGATCGTTGGAATTATCAACATATAAGCTTTTAGACCTATCAACATATAAGATTTTGGCGGATGATGTACGAATGATCGCGATACTTATTGACAGATAATGTTTTAGACCTATCAATAAATAGGGTTTTGGCGGATCATGTACGAATAATCGCGGTACTTATCGACATATAAGGTTTAATACCTATCGATAAATAGGATTTTGATGGATCATGAACAAATGATCACTAAACTTATTAAGAAATAAGATTTTGAAACATATCGGTATATAGGGTTTGGGAGGATCATGTACGAATGATTTCTGAACTTATCAACAAATAAGGTTTTGGACCTATCGACACTAGGGTTTTGAGAGGATCATTAATGAATGATCTTGGTACTTATCGACATATAAGATTTTTGAACATATCACCATATAGGATTTGGGAGGATCATGTACAAGTGATCTCTGGACTTAATCAACAAATAAGGTTTGTGGACCTAGCAACAAATAGGGTTTGGTCGACTCGATTGCTTATTTAGCTTTTGCAATATCGGTCTTGGCCTCTTTTATTTTAAGGGAATATTTCAAAAGAATCATTTTCCCTTTCTTTTTCCCAAAATAACCTATACAACTTGTTGAAATCTGTTAGTCAGTAGTTTCAAACTTTATTTATAAACATGTAACTCACGTTTTTTGGATAAAGAGATATTTTTTATTTCCCAGATCCTATCCTTATCTTTTTTCGAGATTGGAATAAACATCGATCTTTTTAACGAATCATGATGTTTTGGATTTAAAACGTGTTCGGGGCTGGACTTTGAACATCTTTTCCTGTCCTTTGTGATTCTTGTAAAAGAATTAGATTCTATTTTCCCTGATTTTCGAAATATCGACAATAAATTTGATCTTGTGTATAAACAATTATCAAAAAGATGGTCAAAACTCTAGTATTTTGATATAGGTGTAACTGTTTTTGTTTGCTTGACCATGAACCATATTTCTTTGAATGTTTCCTCATCTTAAAACTATTTTGTTGACTCTGGATATATCTGGTAGAAACTATACATCCTTGACCTTCCCGTAACAATCAAGACTAGAGTTTGAGTGAGCAACAAATGGTGATTTCAATACCTCAACCTCTTTGAACCGATTTTTGGTTTCATGGATATATATGGTAGAATCGATACATCTACTTTTGTTGTAGCAATCAAGATTAGAGTCTGAGTGATCACTAATAGCGATTTCAATACCTCAATTTGTAGACACTCAATTTTGTTCCCCAAATTTATATTTTAAATAAATCCGGAGCCTATTAAATAGTTTTTGTTTGAAAATATAAAATTACTTTTTCAGTAATTATATGTATCTTGCAAATAAAATAAATAATAGTTTTATAAATAGATTGAATTTTAAATGATTTAATTTATTATTACAAATATTATTTTATTTTATATGCTAAAATAAATAAGCAAATAAATAGGCTAATATATATATATATATATTAATATTAGTTTATTTGTGCAAATAAATAGGATAAATAAAATAAGTAAATATTAATCTTGATTTATTTGTATTTTTGAAGGGATTAAGGAAAATGATGAGTGAGGGAGATTATATACCGCCACAAAAATCCTAAATGACCGGGCGTGGTGTGGTGCAAAATTCTTTCCGCAAATTACATTGTGAAGGGGGAAAGAGATCACTATAAATATCAAACACCGGAGCAGCGCCAGAAGAAGAAAAAAAGAAGAAGGCTGAAATAATATTCTTAATTTTTAATTTTTGAGCTTTTGTCTAATTTTTTCATTTTTATGTGTGTGAGGTTGTTTGAGTGTTAATTAACTATTTAAGAAGTTTCTAACATTTAGGAAGCATTTAAAACTCATTGTAAAGCTCTCATTTTGTCTTAATTCAATTTATTAATTTCAATTTGATACATTTGAGTTTGATATATTTGATTTATAATTTATTTTTTAAAATTTAAATTATTGATTGAGAATCACTACTAACCTAATTTAAAAACTTTATTTTTTTTGTTGAATTGAATTTATTTTATTAACTTTATATGGTAAATATTGAACTTTAAATTATGAAATTGAAAAAACGGGTTTGTTGTTTTTGAACTCTTTGCTCAAGAAAGACAACCCCAAAGATTTCACAGGAAACTACATGATTTTCCAACAACTTACCAACACTAGGAAGGTAGAAAATGAAGTTCACTGACCAACCCACAACTTACAGTTTATTTCTTTTTAATTTTATTTTTCTTATTTATTTCATTTAAATGACTTTGGACCATTTTATAAAAACTCAAAAAAATAAACATAATACTTTTTATGAAAATAAATTGGATTTATTTGTTTTAATTTTTGTGTCCCAATTGTAAATATAAAACTCCAAAAATCGTGGGGCTAATTTATTTATAATCATAAAATTAATTTTTGAATATAATAAATTTTAATTTCCTTTATTTTCTCAGTTTATTTATTTATTTGTGAATAATAATTATTATTATTTATTATTATATTTAATAAGTATTACCTTTAAATTTAATATTAATATTGTAGGCCATATAGGAAATGACAAATAAACGGATAAAATAAGTGTAAAATATATTTTAAAAATGGCAAAAATAATAAAAGTAGAGACATTTTTTAAGCATGTGAGACATAACTCCAAATCTCTTTTACGTGTAACCAAACATCTAACCCTTAAAGAATATATTTTCAAAGGCGTTGTTGTTTTACATGCCAATAATTTATTTTTCCTAATTTTATAAGAAAATTTAGGTGGCGACTCCCCGATTTAAACAAACTGGCTTTTAAACAATTCCTCGTTTGAAGTAATTTTATTTCAAAATTTTCAAAGAGATATTTATATTTAATATTTATTTCTTAAAATTCGAAAAAATCATTTTTTCTGGGCGGACGTTTTTAAACGCTTACATAACCAACACAAAACATTTTTCTCTCTTTTTTTAGAGATTTTTGGCATTTATTTCGTTTTCTCTTTTTGGAATTTTTTTGGGTTTTTCTTTCCAAAGTGTCGAGTTTTAAACCTCTCTTTTCTCTAACAAAGAAGTGATGAATGTTCTTCCTCATTTGTGGCTCTCAGCCTTTCTTTTGTATGGGTTTATTCTGGTTTTTTTTCTTTTTTTTTTCTTTCTCAAAACCTTCTTTGGAGGGTTACTCTTTAAAAAATTGTTTATGACGAAAAACTGCTTATAACCGATATCCTTTAAATTGGGGTCAATATGAAATCCTCGGTTTTATTTTTGAGAATATCACTTGGTCGGAACTGATGCTCTTTTCTTTGTCCCTACTTGTATTCCTCAAATCCACTACATCTACTTTTTTTAGACTTAGATCAATGTTTTCTTTCTTAAATATTTTCTCTTTTTCTTTTGAGGAAGGGATCCGAGTTTTTTTTTATTAATTTATTTAAGACAGGGCCTACAAAAATGTAGGTTGCCTATGTATCTTGTCTCTCACTTTTATTTTTCTATTGAGAAGAATCGGGTCTATCATAGTTCGAACATGATTACTTAGTCCATGGTGCATATTTTACAAAACTTGGGATTGGATTCTGTTGAAATAAGCTTCTTTCAAGGTTGAGCTCAAAATCATTTTGTGCGTAGTTTGATATTATACAAAATATATTTAAGCACGTCGAGATTTCTTGGGGAAATGGATTCTCCGTCTTCTTCAGTAGATAGGAGGACAACTCCTCCAGAGAGTATTTCCTTAATTAAGAAGGGTCCTTTCCATTGGGGACGAAATTTGCCCTTAGGGTCTAGGAGTTTCTGAGTCCGTTGAGAACCAAATCACCTTCTATGAGGTTTATGAGTTTCACCTTTCTATTGAAGGTGTCTGAAATTCATTTTTTGTAGACTTGAGTTTTAAATAAAGATTTTAACCTCTTGTCCTCCATTAATGTCAGTTGATCATATCAAGATTTTTAAGCCAGTCTTCTTCAATAACATGGCTTTCTAAGAGTATTCTTATAGTTGGAATTTCGATTGGTTACACAACGTCCATACCGTAAACTAGTTAGTAGGGAGTTTCATTCGTCGAGACTTCAGTGGTTATATGATTTTCCCATAAGGCGCAAGACAATTTCTCGTGTCATTCCTTATACGTGTTGGTCATTTTCTTAATGATCCTAATCACATTTTTGTTCACTTCTTCGACTGCACCATTGGTTTGGGGTTTGTAAGGCGATGACTTATGGTGCTCGATTTTGAACCCGTCAAGCAATTGTAACACTTTTCCTTGAAAGTGTCGTCCATTTTCTAAAATCAGGGCATGAAGGACTCCATTTCTATAAATGATGCTAGTGTGGATGAATTTTGCCACTTGAGATGATTTCAGACCTTTGTAGATGGCTGCTTCAACCAATTTGGTGAAGTAGTCTATGGCTACGAGTATGAACTCATGTCCATTTGAAGTGTGGGGATATATTTTTCCAATCATATAGATGTCCCATATAAAAAAGGGCCAAGAGGATGTCATATTATAAAGGAGCGAGACCGGAGTATGCTTTGTGTGAGCATAGATTTGGCGTTGGTAACAACTCCTTACATAACTCACACATTCTTTCTCTAGGTTTTGTCAATAATATCCTAAGTGAAGTATTTTCTTGGCCAAAGTCATTCCATTCACGTGTGGGCACATGTACTTATTCCATGATCTTTTTGGATTCCATATTATCTATGCAGAGCATGTTTTGTCTGTCGAAATATCATCGGTAAAGTTTGTTAGAAATCCAATCGTAATTGGTGGAATACTAGAGCAATTCCCGTCGTTCCTTTGCTCGGAAGTGAAATGGATATTCTCCATACTCTATGTAATTTTAGAGAGTATTGTACTAAGGTTTAACAGAACTCTCACAGGATGTTACAGTCCTTTTTCAAAAGAAGATCTTCGCTTTTGTCAAACTTTAAGGGGTTTGACTATAATTCCATCAGGAATTTGAGTCATGGATGCTAAAGCAACTAGGGAATCCATAGAGCAGTTTTGTCTCCTTGGAGCATGAAAAATTGATACTTGATCAAATTTGTTCATAAGCTTGGTCAAATGAACATGATATGGTTTCAAATTTTCCCCTTTACTTGCTACGTGCCATTGGCTTAGAATATTACCAAATTAGAGTCACTAATTACTTCTAATTTGATTGTACCTTTTTCATAAGCCAATTTGAGACTCGATAGACATGCCTCATATTCGACCTCATTATTGGTAACGAGACATTCAAGTTTTATGGATATCGGGTTGTATATCCCTTTCGAGTCAATTAATATAATCTCAATTCCGTAACCCTACTTTCCAACAGCTCCATCAAGCATCAATTACTATGAGTCTGATGTGATACTCATAATTCTATCATTGAGTAATTCGAGTTCATCTTCTAACTCAACAATGATGGGTTGGTCAGCTAGGAAGTCTACAACAACTCTTCATTTGATAGATTTTTATATCGTATAAGCTATGTCGTATTTGGATATCATCATCATCTACTTGGATAACCTAGGAGATAGAAGAGTTCGTTGAAAAAGGAAATAGATTGGATCCAACCTTGATATCAACTTGATTGGATAAATATACAGGTAATCAACCTTTTAGTGACCCATGATAATTCTTAACATATTTTCTTAATTGTAGTATAATTGAGTTCACATCCAGTTATCTTTTTACTGAAGTAATAAACAGTTGTTTTGAGTTTATCCTCATTTTTTTAAGCCAACAGGAAATATGCTTGAGATGTTCATTTAGACTATATATGCATACACATAATACATATATAGTAGTCAGATAAGGGTTATAATGACAATGTTTAGTTATTTGAGCACGTCAATCAATTGGTTTGGAGAGAGTATCTAGGTTTTTTGTGCTAAGAGGAATCATAATAAAATATCATTCACCGATAGTGGAGGGGGTAAACCATTTCTATAAATCAGGGAATATCAACTCAATCAAGAGTTTTCCCCCACCTCCACAATGCCTATGTCCTAATACACGTTTCATCGCCAAGGGGGGAGGGGAGGGGATGATCCAATGCATTCTAGTTTTTCCTTTCGCAACATCACTTAATTTGTAACAAGTTCTCGTTCCTCATCCATAATCTTTGCACATAATTTGTAGAAGTACCAACTCCAATCATGTACTTCTGGAAGTAATGTTAGAGCTATGTGCCCTTTTATAGGCTCAATCATTTATTAGAATAAAGACTATGCATCTATGAAGTATTGTACCTTCAAGATGTACCTATTAAGTTGAAAACATAATACAAACGTTTTTCAAAAATCTAAGTTTATGTTTTGAAGTTAAAAATTTAATCCCTAATAGATTCTCCATAAAGTTTTAACCCCTAGAAAACCTTTGTTCTGGAAAAGCTCGAAGTTCGAGAAATTTTAACATCGGTTGACGTGTTAAAAATCTTTTTAAATAAAAGAGTATTTAAAAGATTTTATGAGAATATCCTGACCTTTTGAAATTAATTATGAGCATAATTAACTTATGATCAAATTTCAAATAATCATTTATATTTGAAATAATAAAATTAAAAATTGATTTTTTTTAAATCTTGTATTTAAATTAATTTAAAATAATTAAGTTAAAAGATTATTAATTTGATAAAGAGTCGCTGATTGATTTTCAATTTAAAATCAATAAAAAGTATACGTATACAAACGTATTTTTGCATTTTAATTTTTCTTCTCGCAATATCACTTAATTTTTAACAAGTTGTCGTTCCTCATTGATAATCTTTGCACATAATTTGTAGAAGTACCAACTCCAATCATGTACTTCTGAAAGTAATGTTAGAGTTATATGCCCTTTTATAGACCCGTGCATTTTTTAGAATAAAGCTTGTGCATCTGTTAGGTGTTGTACCTTTGAGATGTACCTATTAAGTTGAAAACGTAATACAAACATTTTTCAAAAATAATGTTTATGTTTTCAAGTTAAAAATGTAATCCCAATAGAGTTGTGAGAAAGCTATAACTCCTAGAAAACCATTGTCCCGAAAAAGTTCGATATTCGAGAAATTTCAACATCGGTTTGCGTGTTAAGAATCTTTTTAAATATAAATTTATTTAAAAAATTTTATGAGAATATCATGTCCATTTGAAATTAATTATGAAGATAATTAACTTATGATCAAATTTCAAATAATCTTTTATCTTTGAAATAATCAAATTAAAATTTGATTTTTTGAAATCTTACATTTAAATGAATTAAAAACAATTAATTTAAAAGATTATTCATTTGATAAAGAGTCTTTAATTAATTTTCAGTTTAAAATCAATAACAAGTATACGTATATAAACGTATTTTTAACCAGAGTTTCTTTTGGTTCATAGTTTGGTGATAAAAGGGCTTTCACGCTATAACCTCTGTATCGATTAAAAACGGTCTATACTTTATAAAATCTTGACTTTTGGAAAATTAATCGTATAAACCAGTCTTAGACATGCACATGTTTTTATGTATTTAAAAATTCTAACAAAAATATTTAAATGCTGGTACCTATAGCCGATGACGATTGGGTCGGAATATACTAAGAGTTGGAAAACACTCCTTAACTCTTAAGGAAATTTTCTGAATGTTTGGATTAGAGCTTTAAGGCATTTTACAAAAATTCCAAAATTCCAGAAAAAATTTGAAGCTTTAATGGTGTATTTTTTAAAGCTTTGATTTAGGGATTGAGAGTGGATCTCTTGCCTTCGGTTTGCTCAAGGGAGACTATTTATAGCCTCATGAAGTTGGTTGTGAAGCAAGTGATCGGGATAAGTCAAATAGTCATTGATAGCATTTTGACTGTTCTTTAGCCAGTTGTCAGTATAGGTAGTCATGATGCGCCTGAGTATACAAGAAATAATCACTGGAGTAGGGTGATCATTTCACCTTTTGAACGAAGTCAAAAGGTGGAGAAACGACAAAATTCCATATTTGAAAAATAAAAGATGGTTGTTGTTCTTATATGTTCTTCATCGCGAGGAAGACAAAGATGCAGGGTGAAACAACATCATTTCGGGCATAAATCAAACGTGGGATGCTCCATTGACATTATATCTGAGTTTCATATGCGTTCAAGCATTTCGTCATGTTTTGGCTAACGGAACTGAGGCATCAATCTACTGATCCGCTGCTTCGCGAATGTGCATCTCCTCCGTTGCAGCGGCGATACGAATGGTTCTTATGCATTGGATGAATTTCTAATGCTTATCTAAAAATTGTGGTTCCTACAAAAGCGATTCTTCCGAATTTTAGCCACACAGGATCACAAGCGATTTTCATCCTATAAGTTTGTTTGAAATTATTTTTTCTTTTACCCTTTTAGCTTTATTTTTAATCTTAAAATATACAAAATATTTTTAATAAATATGACACATATTTTCCAATTTATTTTTGTATATTTTTGGGTTTAATAAATAATTTATTTGGGATAAAATGGATACAACATTTATCCTAAATTATATATTTTAATTCCCTTTGATTTTTTAAAAATTAATTTAAGGTAAAATGAGTACAACATTTATCCATAAATTATTTCAATTTTTCTTGGCCATTATTCTTAATTAATTAGAAGTTAATTATTAAAATAATTTATCTAATTAATTACTTAATCATGTTTTGATCTTGTTTTTAATTATTTTAATTTTATTTATTCAAAATAATTGTTTTCAATTTATAAAATGGGTATGTAAAATTATAATGCTTACAACCACGGTCTTGGAACCTATAGTCATAGCTTATGATCAATATATTATGTCATAATTGTGTTCTTAGGTTTTTTTTTAGACGCTTTATCGTCTTCCATGATTTACCTTGAATTTTTGGCTCACTAACCCAAGTAGACGTTGAGATTCTTCTTCTACAAGAATCGTTCTGGTGTCTGAGTCTTAGTTAAGGTCTTGGGGCATGGAGTCATTGTTTATGATCAAGAGATCATGTCCTAATTTGAAGACCAAATAATGAGAACAAGTATTTTTGACTTCACATCCTTATTTAGCCTTGTCACATGCTCAAGTCTCTCTAAGATGTCGTACAAATAGTTCGTTAGGGCATTTTCAAACAATAATATGCCTCACATTGATGGAGTGCATCATCTCTCGATTTTTATATAGAGTTAGCATTTCTCGCATGTTTGTTATCTACAATGCATTGCTCCATTTACATGGCTGTTTTAGCTACCCTTTTATTTCAATTAAATAAAAAATTCTTCAAAAGGATATACCTAAGCCACTTCAAGTTTGTTGATTGTACTAGTGTTTAAGACATTGAGGAGTGATGTCCATTCTCGTCTTTGTACTTAATCTTCAGTCAAGCTGTAGGGATCCAAAGTCGTGGGTTATGATCAAAAGATAATATCCTGAATTAGACATTGATGAATATGTGTGACCATCCTGAATCACACATTCGTCCTTAACATCTTCACATACTTAAGTTCCTTCGAGATTCCATCGTTTATACATATGGTAGCTTGTCAAGGCTCCATCAAACTATAATAAACCTCCCATCAATGAAGTGCATCATCTCTTAATTTTTACATTGAGTTAGTATTTTTTTGCATTCTCGTATATCCACAATGCATTTCTCCATTATGACATGGTTAACTTTACTAGTTACTCCTTTATTTGAATTAATTTATGTTAAGATCGGGATGGCCGATAGTGGACCAGGGTCCGGCTAATCGGTAATCGCTAACAAGACAACACAAATTGGAACTAATCTGGTTAAGGACTAGAACCGCTCTTAACACTATACAAATTATCAGACTCTTGAACCGAGTTCAAGTGCGGAAATGTCTGTTTCAATCTGAAGCAACGTATGCGATTCGGTTTGGAAGGTATTTAGGAGAAATCGGTTTAAGGAGAAATTTGGTTCGGTTAAGGGAGTCAATAGTTATTTCGGTTGAGATTTTGGGTGTTTTCGGTTCGGTTAGAGTATGTAAGCCGGAATGTAAAGATGAAGAACACGAGACAAGATTTTATGGATGTTTGGAGTTTAATCTCCTACGTCACCCCTTCTACTCAAATAGTGAGAAGGATATTCACTAACTGGAATATTACATAGCATAATACACAATCCGAACGATTCTTTTTACTGTTCGTCGGTTACACCACTCACATAGTGATGTAATACTTTTACACAAGGTAAAATACACAATTTTTCTCTTAGAACAATTTCACTTTGAGAACAGAATAGCTATATCAACTCAGGATGTTCTTAGGGCTTGATTATATGAAAAGCTTGGTTGATTCTTGTCCGCGCGCGTTGTCACCCTTTCCTACTGTTATTGGCTTCCTTTATATAGAGAATATGACAACGGTCATATTTCTCTCTCTTCTATTGATTGGTCAGCCGAACCGGTCAGGTTTAGGTGGCGTGTACGCCTTGTCATTTTGGACATCTAGCAGACATGCATTAGCCGGTCGCCTGTTTCAGAAGATTGCTTGTGATCTTGGGTAATTAATCATCATTGCTTTTGTTGCATGCTTCTGACTCGGATCACAAATCCTTCTTTTGCATATTTCCAAGAAATATCTATATCATCATATTACGTCATCTTCACAGATTTCATCAATTTGAATACTTTCCCGTTGGCCTTAAGATCACCGATATTTTGAGCCAGTCGGATGATGATGCTTTCGTTTTGTATCTCAGCCGATCCGGTTAAAGGGGTTCAACGTTTTTTCTTGATCATGGCCGGATCTTTGAGGCAAGTTCTTCAACCGATCCGGTGCGATACCTGCAAAAGGAATTTTGAGTTTGGTTAAGTTCTTTATCCGTTTTAAAATTAACTTACTTAACTTTTCTAACAATTAATTTAAATATTTTACAAAAGAATAGAATGAGATTACGTTAGGGCTACAAATGAGTCAAGCTGCTCGTGAGCTACTCGCGAGCCGTTCGGTCAAAGTTCGGCTTGAGCTTGACTTTGATCGAGTTCGAGCCGAGCTCGAGCTCATATAATGCTGCTCGATGGCTTGTCGAGCTTTTTCGAGCCTGATAATATATTATATATATATATTTATTTAAAATTAAAACTTAAAATTTTAAACATTTTTTTTTTATTTTCTTTCTTTTTTCAAATCCCATATAGAAGACCCACAATTCACATTATTATATATTCTATTGTCATAAAATAAAACCATAATTTCTAATGTATGAATCCTAAGTGACTCTTCATCTCTTTTTCTTTTTCTTTCTTTCGTCTTCACCATTTCTTCTTTTCCTCCGTCTTCAACATTTCTTTTTTTTCTTTCACCATTTCTTCTTCTTTAGTCTTCATTATTACTTTCACTCATTTCTAATAGATTAATATATTTTTTTATGTTATCTCTCATCTACGCTATTTCTCTCATTCACAAGAAGCTCTACAGGTAAATTAAAATCTATTTTCATTTCTACTATAGCTATTGCTCCTACTTTTAAATAACTTTAATTTTTTTTGTATTATTAGAAACTTGTGCTTATATAGATCTTGAATAGATCTATATAGAAAAACACTAATATATATATATATATATATATATATATTGATTAATTAGTCAATAACAAAATAAGTTTAAGGGCATTAGTGTTGGATAAATATGGAAAAAAACTATTATATATAATGGTTTATAATTTATATTATGTTTATATTGATGATAGTAAAAAGGAATGTTATATTATATATAATATTGAAAGAGATAAAAATGTTAATATATTATATATAATAAAAGATAAAAAAAATGTTAGTATATATTTTGTATATATTATGAAGAGATAAAAAATGTTAGTATATATTTTATATAATATGTTGAGAGAAAAAAATGAATTTACAAGATTAATAATATATTATAAATTAATAGATTCTTACTATAAATAAGTTAATAGATTCTTGTTATATTGTACCCAAAACATGTATTTTTTATATTAATTATTTTTAAACTTAAACATTTCATATTATTAAATGTAGGTAGTTGTACTTGTGTTATGTTTGAAGAACGTAGTTGTAGTTGTGTTATACTTGAAGAACGTGACTTAAAAAATATTAATATATTGAATGTTCAAACAAAATATATAGTTTTGTACTTTGATTTGGATTTTTATATTTTTGAATTTTGATTAGTAATGGTGGTTTGATGCTTTTTAGATTAACATATTTTAGGAATTTTAAATAGTTATGATTGTTTTATATTTTCATTTTAAAATATTATATTTTAAATGGTGAATATGTTTGAAAATTTGATATTTTATTTTGAAAATAAATTTTGGTTTGAGTTCGAGCTTAAGTTCGAGTTCGAGCTTTTCGAGTCAACCGAGCTTATAGGTAAATAGTCGAGTTGAGCTTGAGCTCAAATTTATAAACTCATTTGAGCTCGAGTTCGAGTCGAGCTAATAAATATTAAATCGAGTCGAGCTCGAGCTCAAACAAGTTCGAGCTCGATTCAGCTCATTTGTAGCCCTAGATTACATCCATTATGTTGAACATATCAATGTATATGATTTTGAGTAAATGATTTCCATTCTCATTCTTGCATTTCTCAAGATCGTTGTGTGGATTGAGAAATGTCTTTGTCTAGATGACATTATCGTCCTTATCTTGAAGCAAAGAAAAATCAAAATGTCATGGATGTATCTTTTGGAGTAATGACAGTTTAATGCACACATGCAATGCAAATGTTGTGTATGTAAAGCTTAATCATCTATGTGGCTTTTGCAATGATTTCAATTAGTGGACCTCATATTAGTTTCTTGTGAAGAACCTATGAATCTTAGAAAGATGGTTAAGAAGCACATCAATCGTATGACGACCTATTTCATAATTTATGCATATATGTGTTCCTAAAGGGAAACATGAGCACATTTTCTAACGTGTTGTTTTTATTTAAAATATAAGTATTGTGGGGATTAGTCAAAATCGTATGATTCGTTAGAAACTCACACCCCTCGTCCTCTCCTTATAAATGCGCATGAAGTTTTAGAAAAAAAATAACACAGTTTTATGTTCAATAGATAGAAAGGAACAATTAATAGGGAAATGAAATCTTATTTAAGCTCCTTCCTTCCTCTCTTTTGGTCTTTCACCGTTTTAGTTTTCCTTGGTGTTCCTATTGTAGCGCTTTTCTTGTCGAGACCACCATCGTCTTTGTGTCACCACATTAAGACATATAACTTGTGGTCGGTCATGACCTTTATGCCTAAAATATTTCCTTAAAATGTGTTATCCCGCGTTAGCTTGGACATGCCGTGGTTCAGCTCACAATTCTTGCGTTGGGAGGTCCGAATGATTATCGTCGTGGCCTCGAGCCTATACTTACCTACAAAATGAACACAATAGACAAACAATGTTTTTTTAAAGTCTAGAATGTACTCATGAGCGCCTATTTTAGTTATAATGCATACACGTGTTTACCTGAGTATAGTAGACACGTAAAGGCTTTCAACGTGGCTTTACCATTCGATAACAATGAAAGGTTAGGTCATCGTAATCGTAAATAGGATCTCGTTAATACAAGAAGTCATAAGAGATAGTCCATTCACTCCGTTAGAGAGCATAAAAAATCACTAACAAAGATAAAGTGTCATCTCGAAAGGGACCTCATCGTTGGGGAGAAGGATCATTCCCGTGTACCTAGGTTCATCCTCTCACATTATTGCTCAAATTTGGAACATATCGTCATTCCTCATTGGCTAATCTTTACACATAATACTATAGGTGTACATATGAGATCACACAACGCACATCGTATACTACCTCAACACAATAGGATGATGAGACCAAATTAGAACCAATGTACATATAAAGGTGAAGTTGGGTGATGTAACTTTTTTCGCCTTTATTTATATTATTTATATTTTTTTCTTAATTTTTATATTTGTTTGGTTGAATGTGTAAAATATTATTTTTAAGAATGATCAAAAGTGTAGTTCAAGCTAAGCATCCATTGTCCCAAGAAGAGTTGCCAGAAAAGTTGTAACGCCAAAAATCGACCCTTTTCGAGAAGGGTTTTCGTTACTCGATAGTCATGCAATATAACTCACCTTCCTCTCGAGTCTCGAGTGAGATGAGGAACCAAAATGATAGGCTTGACTAGAGTGCATTTAAAAATGTCGATTTAGACTAGCATTGACTTTTTAGAGTCGTCACCTAATTTTCTACAAGAGAAATTATGAAAGAAAAATATTTTACGTGTTCAAATGCATTTTAGAGATTTTATTCTTGGTTCGGTGTTTCGTTAAACGTGAGAAAGAGCTCCATTGCTATGTCTCACGTGTCAGTCACATGACAGTCTCTACTTTAAATTTTTGGTCATTTAAAAGAATATTATTCTACAACTTATTTATTCATCCAATTCTTGGAAATCCGTCTAAAGGTAAATCCAAACCAAAAAATGTGTCTAGTTTTGTATAATTATGTTTCTAGAACATGCGTCTATGTCATGCGTCTTAAATCTAAAATAAAAAATTTTAGTACTTGTAGACAAGTAGTCAATATCGAAAAATGAAGATACAAGATTCTATTTTTGAAAAAGCCCTTTGAAATCGAAGTCTCCCTTATCTTAGTCTAAGTAGAAAGTTTTTAAAAAATCTAGCCTAATCCCAAAAGTTGATCTCTAAAAACCAAGCCTCCCCTTCTGTTTATCTCCTCTCTCCCCTTTTGTTTCCATGTCGGGTTAAAAGATTGTACTCACTAGGAGGTTATGCCCTTTAAGGCCTCGTGATCCTCGGCTTAAGGGCCATCTGGCTTCGTCTGAGGCAATTTGATCATGAAAAACAAAGCTTGTTTTCATTCTAAAAGAGGATTTATGTAAGTCATGATAGGAGGCTAAAGGGAGAGAGATACACAAATGCCTATGAAGAAGAAGAAAATGGGGTATGTTTGATTTGCTCCTTTTAGGGTCATGCGTATGAACCCTATTTGACCAAGATAATTCTTTTTCTTCAACCTACGAATAAGAACAAAAACAAATTAATAAAAATAGATATATTGATATTTAGTCCATTTAATTTGTTCAATTTATTTGTAAGATTTTTATTTTATCTAAATAAGTCAACAAATTAATTATAATCTTAAAGTGAAAATATAGGTTTCTACACTCACTAGAAAAACTTGAAGGTTTACCGACGGATTTTCTCGACATACCCCACATAAAAATCTCCCCCCAACACAGCTTACAACTTTCATCGTGCTGTGCTCTCCAAAGAGCAACTCTTCTCAAAATCTCACTCAAAGGAGTTGGAATCCCATTCTAACTAAGGATCCTTGTGGTTCCGGAGGATCCAGCTATAGGAGAACCATGAACGGAGAGCTTTCTTCCCTTTTCCGCCCGACTCTTTGGTCTTAAGAATGCTGGTTTTAAGAATGAGTGATTGCCCTTCTCCGACCCTTACTGCCCAACCCGAGAGCGAACAGCTAATGCGTTCCACTTATTGAACAGGGTTCTATGGTCGGTCCGCGACCCTTGGATGTCGAAGGCAATAAATCCGTCGGTATGAATCCCAACAAGAAGAAATCTATCGCAAATAAGAACATTTACCGACATGTGCATAAAATATGTCAGTATTGGCTTGACATGCCGACTATTTAGGCTAAATCTGTCGGTTTTGGCCCCTTCCAAGAAATACATAAAATTTTCTAAGTATTTAGGCTTTTTATAGAGGGGATATGTCGATATATTTTGACTAAATCTGTCGGTTTTGACCCCTTCCAAAAAACACATAAAATTTTCTGAGTGTGGACTTTTTTGGAGGGAAAATGCTGAAAGATTTGGACTAAATCGGTTGGTTTTGGCACCTTTACAAAAATACATAAAAAAATTTAAGTGTTAGGCTTTTTCTGGAGGGGATATGTCGATATATTTTGACTAAATCCGTCGGTTTTGGCCCCTTCCAAAAAACACATAAAACATTTGAATTATTGGGCTTTTTTTAGGGAAATTGTCGAAAGATTTGGACTATTATTTTAGTATTGATTAATATATTTTTGGTAACTCTTAAAATAAGCAATTTTTTATTATTTAAAATTTAATATAATAAGATTTTACAAATTATAAATAATTTGAATTTTATAAATTTATATGAAAAATTGAATTAATATAGATAAAAAAATATTCAAATAAATGAATTAATTTTAATAATTATGTAAATATAATTTTTTTAGAGTGTTATTTATTTATTTATTTATTTATTATTAATTAATTTTATAATTTTAAAAAATAATGCCAATAGATTTGAATTAATTATTTTGGTATTTCACCTCATTGACGAAAGAATTTCCGGCATTGACTACTTCCCATCACTTATAAATTCCGACATAATTGGCCAATTGTTTCAGTATTTAAGGGTATTGTCGAAAGATTTGGACTATTTTTTTGGTATTGGCTACTTCCCTCGATTGATTGGTCTAAGGCTGTCGGTTTGGGAAGCAAGTGGATCGGAATAAGTCTAATAACCATTGATGGCATTTTGGCTATTCTTCGGCCAATGACCGATATAGGCAGTAATGATGCGCATAAGTATAGGGAAATGATCACCAGAGTAGGATGATCATTCAAATTTTGAACAAAATCAAAAGGTGGAGTAACGACGAAGTTCGATCTTTGAAAAATCAAAGATGGCTGATGTTCTTATCTTTTCGTCATCGTGAGGAAGACGATGTCACATGATAAAACAATGTCATTTTAGGCGTAAATTCGAACGCGAAACGTTTAGTTGGCGTTGTGTCTGAGTTTTGTCCACGTTCGGGCGTTCCATCACGTTTCGGCTAACGCCGTTGAGGGCCTGTCTTCTGATCTGCTGCTTCGCGAATGCGCGTCTCCCCTGTTGCAATGGGCGACGTAGATGGTTCTTATGCGTTGGATGAGTTTCCAATGCTTATCTAAAGGCTGTCGTTCCTAATGCAACGATTCTTCCAAATTTTGTCCACACATGATCACAAGCGAGTTTCAATCTAAGAGTTTGTTTGAAATTAATTTTTTTACCCTTTTAGCTTTGTTTTCAATCTTAAAAATATACAAATATTTTTAATAAATATGACACATATTTTGCCAATTATTTGTTTATTTATTTTTGTATATTTTTTAGTTTAATAAATAATTATTTGGGATAAAATGGATACAACATTTATCCTAAATTATTTATTTTATTTCCTTTTAATTTTTCAAAATTTAATTTGAGATAAAATGAGTACAACATTTATCCCTAAATTATTTTATTTTTTCTTGGCCATTATCCTTAATTAATTAGGATTTAATTATTATACTAATTAATTCAATTAATTACTTAATCATGTTTTGGCATTGGTTTTAATTATTTTAATTTAATATATTCAAAATAATTATTTTTAAAATTTTAAATTGGGTATGTAAAATTTTAGTTCTTATAGAATGCCCCTCTCGAATCGAGTTTGATGACAACAAACTAGTTTTGGAAAATATGGATTCGAGTATGCAATTTAATACTAAGTTGTTCTCATCCAATTTATTGAAGGTGATGAAAACATGGTACCTGGAGTGAGCAGATGTTCGAGTGACCTTGCTGCTGTTGTGTGTAGTATTCGTCGAGGCTTTATAAGCATTGATCAGGGATAATGTATCTTTCCTTTGTGATTATCATAATAAGGATGCTTTCTTGGATCCTGTTTACAGAACTTAACAAAGTATCCATAAAGTTGATAGGATAATGATATAGAGATAACTATGCATATTTGTTGAAACGTTCATGTCAAATGCAATTTTAACTATCAGTAGATAGTACTTGATTAATGCATGTCAGAATGATGATAAATGATTAGAGTTAGTGTCTAGGTGTGATATAAAGGGGACATGAAAGTTTAATAAAATTTTCATATGGGTTACTAATGAGTAACATCTTCAAGCAATCAAATGCGTATGATCGTAGAATTATCCTTAATGGATAGGTCTAGGTGAGAGTTTTATAAACTTGCTCATAAGGGTTACTAACAAGCAAAACTTAATCCGATCATGTGCAAATGATCGTTGGATTATCAACATATAGATTTTTGTGATAGTTTATAAACTTGCTTATAGGGGTTACTAATAAGTAATGTCTTGAGTGATCATATATGAATGATTATGAGTACCTATTAGTCAATAGGGTTTACTATGTGATTATTGATAAAAGTCTTTTCGTGGTAGTTGATAAACTTGTTACGGAAGTTACTATAACATGTTAGAATGGTCATATATAAATGACCATGATACTATCAAAAAATGGTTTGTCTTTATTGTGGATTGAGTGAAATACCTATTGAGAGATAGTTTTTTTGGTACCTATCGAGGGATAGGGTTTGATACTTATAGAGGGATAAGGTTTGGATACCTCTCAAGGGATAGGGTTTGGATACCTATCGATGGATAGATTTTGAATACCTATAGAGACATAGAGTTTAGATACCTATCGAGAGATAGGGTTTAAATACTATCGAGAGATAATGTTTGGATACCTATTGGGGATAGGGGTTTCATACATATCGAGGGATAGGGTTTTCGTACCTATTGAGAGATAGGGTTTTTATGGATCATGTACGTATGATATCTAATACCTATCAAGAGATATGGTTTGGGTACTATCGAGAGATAGGGTTGGGATATCTATCGAGGGATAAAGTTGTGATACCTATCGATGAATAGAGTTTTGATACTTATCGAGGGATAGGGTTTTCGTACATATCAAGAGATAGGGTTTTGGAGGATCATGTACGAATGATCGCGGTACTTATCGATAGATAATGTTTTTGGACATATCGACAAATAGGGTTTTGGCAGACCATGTACAAATAATCACGGTAATTATTGATATATAAGGATTTTAGACCTATCGATAAAATGAGTTTTGGCAGATCATATACGAATGATTGCATTACTTATCGACAGATAAGGTTTTGGACATATTGATAAATAGGTTTTTGATGGATCATGTACGAATGATTGCGGTACTTATAAACAAATAAAGTTTTTGAACCTATCGATAGATAGAGTTTGGGAGGATCATGTACAAATGATCTTTAAACTTATCAATAAATAAGGTTTTTGAACCTATCGACATATGGGGTTTTGGGGGATCATGTACGAATGATCTCGGTATCAACATATAAGGTTTTTGGACATATCAACATATAGGGTTTGGTCGGATCATGTACGAATGATCGCGGTACTTATCGACGTATAAGGTTTTGAGACCTATTTATAAATAGGGTTTTGATGGATCATATACGAATGATCGCGGTACTTATCGATAGATAATGATTTAGACCTATCAACATATAGTGTTTTGACGGATCATGTACGAATAATTGTGGTACTTATCGACATATAAGGTTTTAGACCTATCGATAGATAGGGTTTTGGCGGATCATGTATGAATGTTCGATACTTATTGGCATATAAGGTTTTAGACCTATTGACAAATTGGGTTATAAAGGATCATGTACGAATGATCGTTGGAATTATCAACATATAAGCTTTTAGACCTATCAACATATAAGATTTTGGCGGATGATGTACGAATGATCGCGATACTTATTGACAGATAATGTTTTAGACCTATCAATAAATAGGGTTTTGGCGGATCATGTACGAATAATCGCGGTACTTATCGACATATAAGGTTTAATACCTATCGATAAATAGGATTTTGATGGATCATGAACAAATGATCACTAAACTTATTAAGAAATAAGATTTTGAAACATATCGGTATATAGGGTTTGGGAGGATCATGTACGAATGATTTCTGAACTTATCAACAAATAAGGTTTTGGACCTATCGACACTAGGGTTTTGAGAGGATCATTAATGAATGATCTTGGTACTTATCGACATATAAGATTTTTGAACATATCACCATATAGGATTTGGGAGGATCATGTACAAGTGATCTCTGGACTTAATCAACAAATAAGGTTTGTGGACCTAGCAACAAATAGGGTTTGGTCGACTCGATTGCTTATTTAGCTTTTGCAATATCGGTCTTGGCCTCTTTTATTTTAAGGGAATATTTCAAAAGAATCATTTTCCCTTTCTTTTTCCCAAAATAACCTATACAACTTGTTGAAATCTGTTAGTCAGTAGTTTCAAACTTTATTTATAAACATGTAACTCACGTTTTTTGGATAAAGAGATATTTTTTATTTCCCAGATCCTATCCTTATCTTTTTTCGAGATTGGAATAAACATCGATCTTTTTAACGAATCATGATGTTTTGGATTTAAAACGTGTTCGGGGATGGACTTTGAACATCTTTTCCTGTCCTTTGTGATTCTTGTAAAAGAATTAGATTCTATTTTCCCTGATTTTCGAAATATCGACAATAAATTTGATCTTGTGTATAAACAATTATCAAAAAGATGGTCAAAACTCTAGTATTTTGATATAGGTGTAACTGTTTTTGTTTGCTTGACCATGAACCATATTTCTTTGAATGTTTCCTCATCTTAAAACTATTTTGTTGACTCTGGATATATCTGGTAGAAACTATACATCCTTGACCTTCCCGTAACAATCAAGACTAGAGTTTGAGTGAGCAACGAATGGTGATTTCAATACCTCAACCTCTTTGAACCGATTTTTGGTTTCATGGATATATATGGTAGAATCGATACATCTACTTTTGTTGTAGCAATCAAGATTAGAGTCTGAGTGATCACTAATAGCGATTTCAATACCTCAATTTGTAGACACTCAATTTTGTTCCCCAAATTTATATTTTAAATAAATCCGGAGCCTATTAAATAGTTTTTGTTTGAAAATATAAAATTACTTTTTCAGTAATTATATGTATCTTGCAAATAAAATAAATAATAGTTTTATAAATAGATTGAATTTTAAATGATTTAATTTATTATTACAAATATTATTTTATTTTATATGCTAAAATAAATAAGCAAATAAATAGGCTAATATATATATATATATATATATATATATATATATATATTAATATTAGTTTATTTGTGCAAATAAATAGGATAAATAAAATAAGTAAATATTAATCTTGATTTATTTGTATTTTTGTAGGGATTAAGGAAAATGATGAGTGAAAAGGGAGATTATATACCGCCACAAAAATCCTAAATGACCGGGCGTGGTGTGGTGCAAAATTCTTTCCGCAAATTACATTGTGAAGGGGGAAAGAGATCACTATAAATATCAAACACCGGAGCAGCGCAGAAGAAGAAAAAAAGAAGAAGGCTGAAATAATATTCTTAATTTTTAATTTTTGAGCTTTTGTCTAATTTTTTCATTTTTATGTGTGTGAGGTTGTTTGAGTGTTAATTAACTATTTAAGAAGTTTCTAACATTTAGGAAGCATTTAAAACTCATTGTAAAGCTCTCATTTTGTCTTAATTCAATTTATTAATTTCAATTTGATACATTTGAGTTTGATATATTTGATTTATAATTTATTTTTTAAAATTTAAATTATTGATTGAGAATCACTACTAACCTAATTTAAAAACTTTATTTTTTTTTGTTGAATTAAATTTATTTTATTAACTTTATATGGTAAATATCGAACTTTAAATTATGAAATTGAAAAAAGGGGTTTGTTGTTTTTGAACTCTTTGCTCAAGAAAGACAACCCCAAAGATTTCACAGGAAACTACATGATTTTCCAACAACTTACCAACACTAGGAAGGTAGAAAATGAAGTTCACTGACCAACCCACAACTTACAGTTTATTTCTTTTTAATTTTATTTTTCTTATTTATTTCATTTAAATGACTTTGGACCATTTTATAAAAACTCAAAAAAATAAACATAATACTTTTTATGAAAATAAATTGGATTTATTTGTTTTAATTTTTGTGTCCCAATTGTAAATATAAAACTCCAAAAATCGTGGGGCTAATTTATTTATAATCATAAAATTAATTTTTGAATATAATAAATTTTAATTTCCTTTATTTTCTCAGTTTATTTATTTATTTGTGAATAATAATTATTATTATTTATTATTATATTTAATAAGTATTACCTTTAAATTTAATATTAATATTGTAGGCCATATAGGAAATGACAAATAAACAGATAAAATAAGTGTAAAATATATTTTAAAAATGGCAAAAATAATAAAAGTAGAGACATTTTTTAAGCATGTGAGACATAACTCCAAATCTCTTTTACGTGTAACCAAACATCTAACCCTTAAAGAATATATTTTCAAAGGCGTTGTTGTTTTACATGCCAATAATTTATTTTTCCTAATTTTATAAGAAAATTTAGGTGGCGACTCCCCGATTTAAACAAACTGGCTTTTAAACAATTCCTCGTTTGAAGTAATTTTATTTCAAAATTTTCAAAGAGATATTTATATTTAATATTTATTTCTTAAAATTCGAAAAAATCATTTTTTCTGGGCGGACGTTTTTAAACGCTTACATAACCAACACAAAACATTTTTCTCTCTTTTTTTAGAGATTTTTGGCATTTATTTCGTTTTCTCTTTTTGGAATTTTTTTGGGTTTTTCTTTCCAAAGTGTCGAGTTTTAAACCTCTCTTTTCTCTAACAAAGAAGTGATGAATGTTCTTCCTCATTTGTGGCTCTCAGCCTTTCTTTTGTATGGGTTTATTCTGGTTTTTTTTCTTTTTTTTTCTTTCTCAAAACCTTCTTTGGAGGGTTACTCTTTAAAAAATTGTTTATGACGAAAAACTGCTTATAACCGATATCCTTTAAATTGGGGTCAATATGAAATCCTCGGTTTTATTTTTGAGAATATCACTTGGTCGGAACTGATGCTCTTTTCTTTGTCCCTACTTGTATTCCTCAAATCCACTACATCTACTTTTTTTAGACTTAGATCAATGTTTTCTTTCTTAAATATTTTCTCTTTTTCTTTTGAGGAAGGGATCCGAGTTTTTTTTATTAATTTATTTAAGACAGGGCCTACAAAAATGTAGGTTGCCTATGTATCTTGTCTCTCACTTTTATTTTTCTATTGAGAAGAATCGGGTCTATCATAGTTCGAACATGATTACTTAGTCCATGGTGCATATTTTACAAAACTTGGGATTGGATTCTGTTGAAATAAGCTTCTTTCAAGGTTGAGCTCAAAATCATTTTGTGCGTAGTTTGATATTATACAAAATATATTTAAGCACGTCGAGATTTCTTGGGGAAATGGATTCTCCGTCTTCTTCAGTAGATAGGAGGACAACTCCTCCAGAGAGTATTTCCTTAATTAAGAAGGGTCCTTTCCATTGGGGACGAAATTTGCCCTTAGGGTCTAGGAGTTTCTGAGTCCGTTGAGAACCAAATCACCTTCTATGAGGTTTATGAGTTTCACCTTTCTATTGAAGGTGTCTGAAATTCATTTTTTGTAGACTTGAGTTTTAAATAAAGATTTTAACCTCTTGTCCTCCATTAATGTCAGTTGATCATATCAAGATTTTTAAGCCAGTCTTCTTCAATAACATGGCTTTCTAAGAGTATTCTTATAGTTGGAATTTCGATTGGTTACACAACGTCCATACCGTAAACTAGTTAGTAGGGAGTTTCATTCGTCGAGACTTCAGTGGTTATATGATTTTCCCATAAGGCGCAAGACAATTTCTCGTGTCATTCCTTATACGTGTTGGTCATTTTCTTAATGATCCTAATCACATTTTTGTTCACTTCTTCGACTGCACCATTGGTTTGGGGTTTGTAAGGCGATGACTTATGGTGCTCGATTTTGAACCCGTCAAGCAATTGTAACACTTTTCCTTGAAAGTGTCGGCCATTTTCTAAAATCAGGGCATGAAGGACTCCATTTCTATAAATGATGCTAGTGTGGATGAATTTTGCCACTTGAGATGATTTCAGACCTTTGTAGATGGCTGCTTCAACCAATTTGGTGAAGTAGTCTATGGCTACGAGTATGAACTCATGTCCATTTGAAGTGTGGGGATATATTTTTCCAATCATATAGATGTCCCATATAAAAAAGGGCCAAGAGGATGTCATATTATAAAGGAGCGAGACCGGAGTATGCTTTGTGTGAGCATAGATTTGGCGTTGGTAACAACTCCTTACATAACTCACACATTCTTTCTCTAGGTTTTGTCAATAATATCCTAAGTGAAGTATTTTCTTGGCCAAAGTCATTCCATTCACGTGTGGGCACATGTACTTATTCCATGATCTTTTTGGATTCCATATTATCTATGCAGAGCATGTTTTGTCTGTCGAAATATCATCGGTAAAGTTTGTTAGAAATCCAATCGTAATTGGTGGAATACTAGAGCAATTCCCGTCGTTCCTTTGCTCGGAAGTGAAATGGATATTCTCCATACTCTATGTAATTTTAGAGAGTATTGTACTAAGGTTTAACAGAACTCTCACAGGATGTTACAGTCCTTTTTCAAAAGAAGATCTTCGCTTTTGTCAAACTTTAAGGGGTTTGACTATAATTCCATCAGGAATTTGAGTCATGGATGCTAAAGCAACTAGGGAATCCATAGAGCAGTTTTGTCTCCTTGGAGCATGAAAAATTGATACTTGATCAAATTTGTTCATAAGCTTGGTCAAATGAACATGATATGGTTTCAAATTTTCCCCTTTACTTGCTACGTGCCATTGGCTTAGAATATTACCAAATTAGAGTCACTAATTACTTCTAATTTGATTGTACCTTTTTCATAAGCCAATTTGAGACTCGATAGACATGCCTCATATTCGACCTCATTATTGGTAACGAGACATTCAAGTTTTATGGATATCGGGTTGTATATCCCTTTCGAGTCAATTAATATAATCTCAATTCCGTAACCCTACTTTCCAACAGCTCCATCAAGCATCAATTACTATGAGTCTGATGTGATACTCATAATTCTGTCATTGAGTAATTCGAGTTCATCTTCTAACTCAACAATGATGGGTTGGTCAGCTAGGAAGTCTACAACAACTCTTCATTTGATAGATTTTTATATCGTATAAGCTATGTCGTATTTGGATATCATCATCATCTACTTGGATAACCTAGGAGATAGAAGAGTTCGTTGAAAAAGGAAATAGATTGGATCCAACCTTGATATCAACTTGATTGGATAAATATACAGGTAATCAACCTTTTAGTGACCCATGATAATTCTTAACATATTTTCTTAATTGTAGTATAATTGAGTTCACATCCAGTTATCTTTTTACTGAAGTAATAAACAGTTGTTTTGAGTTTATCCTCATTTTTTTAAGCCAACAGGAAATATGCTTGAGATGTTCATTTAGACTATATATGCATACACATAATACATATATAGTAGTCAGATAAGGGTTATAATGACAATGTTTAGTTATTTGAGCACGTCAATCAATTGGTTTGGAGAGAGTATCTAGGTTTTTTGTGCTAAGAGGAATCATAATAAAATATCATTCACCGATAGTGGAGGGGGTAAACCATTTCTATAAATCAGGGAATATCAACTCAATCAAGAGTTTTCCCCCACCTCCACAATGCCTATGTCCTAATACACGTTTCATCGCCAAGGGGGGGAGGGGAGGGGATGATCCAATGCATTCTAGTTTTTCCTTTCGCAACATCGTTTAATTTGTAACAAGTTCTCGTTCCTCATCCATAATCTTTGCACATAATTTGTAGAAGTACCAACTCCAATCATGTACTTCTGGAAGTAATGTTAGAGCTATGTGCCCTTTTATAGGCTCAATCATTTATTAGAATAAAGACTATGCATCTATTAAGTATTGTACCTTCAAGATGTACCTATTAAGTTGAAAACATAATACAAACGTTTTTCAAAAATCTAAGTTTATGTTTTGAAGTTAAAAATTTAATCCCTAATAGATTCTCCATAAAGTTTTAACCCCTAGAAAACCTTTGTTCTGGAAAAGCTCGAAGTTCGAGAAATTTTAACATCGGTTGACGTGTTAAAAATCTTTTTAAATAAAAGAGTATTTAAAAGATTTTATGAGAATATCCTGACCTTTTGAAATTAATTATGAGCATAATTAACTTATGATCAAATTTCAAATAATCATTTATATTTGAAATAATAAAATTAAAATTTGATTTTTTTAAATCTTGTATTTAAATTAATTTAAAATAATTAAGTTAAAAGATTATTAATTTGATAAAGAGTCGCTGATTGATTTTCAATTTAAAATCAATAAAAAGTATACGTATACAAACGTATTTTTGCATTCTAATTTTTCTTCTCGCAATATCACTTAATTTTTAACAAGTTGTCGTTCCTCATTGATAATCTTTGCACATAATTTGTAGAAGTACCAACTCCAATCATGTACTTCTGAAAGTAATGTTAGAGTTATATGCCCTTTTATAGACCCGTGCATTTTTTAGAATAAAGCTTGTGCATCTGTTAGGTGTTGTACCTTTGAGATGTACCTATTAAGTTGAAAACGTAATACAAACATTTTTCAAAAATAATGTTTATGTTTTCAAGTTAAAAATGTAATCCCAATAGAGTTGTGAGAAAGCTATAACTCCTAGAAAACCATTGTCCCGAAAAAGTTCGATATTCGAGAAATTTCAACATCGGTTTGCGTGTTAAGAATCTTTTTAAATAAAAATTTATTTAAAAATTTTTATGAGAATATCATGTCCATTTGAAATTAATTATGAAGATAATTAACTTATGATCAAATTTCAAATAATCTTTTATCTTTGAAATAATCAAATTAAAATTTGATTTTTTGAAATCTTACATTTAAATGAATTAAAAACAATTAATTTAAAAGATTATTCATTTGATAAAGAGTCTTTAATTAATTTTCAGTTTAAAATCAATAACAAGTATACGTATATAAACGTATTTTTAACCAGAGTTTCTTTTGGTTCATAGTTTGGTGATAAAAGGGCTTTCACGCTATAACCTCTGTATCGATTAAAAACGGTCTATACTTTATAAAATCTTGACTTTTGGAAAATTAGTCGTATAAACCAGTCTTAGACATGCACATGTTTTTATGTATTTAAAAATTCTAACAAAAATATTTAAATGCTGGTACCTATAGCCGATGACGATTGGGTCGGAATATACTAAGAGTTGGAAAACACTCCTTAACTCTTAAGGAAATTTTCTGAATGTTTGGATTAGAGCTTTAAGGCATTTTACAAAAATTCCAAAATTCCAGAAAAAATTTGAAGCTTTAATGGTGTATTTTTTAAAGCTTTGATTTAGGGATTGAGAGTGGATCTCTTGCCTTCGGTTTGCTCAAGGGAGACTATTTATAGCCTCATGAAGTTGGTTGTGAAGCAAGTGATCGGGATAAGTCAAATAGTCATTGATAGCATTTTGGCTGTTCTTTAGCCAGTTGTCAGTATAGGTAGTAATGATGCGCCTGAGTATACAAGAAATAATCACTGGAGTAGGGTGATCATTTCACCTTTTGAACGAAGTCAAAAGGTGGAGAAACGACAAAATTCCATATTTGAAAAATAAAAGATGGTTGTTGTTCTTATATGTTCTTCATCGCGAGGAAGACAAAGATGCAGGGTGAAACAACATCATTTCGGGCATAAATCAAACGTGGGATGCTCTATTGACATTATATCTGAGTTTCATATGCGTTCAAGCATTTCGTCATGTTTTGGCTAACGGAACTGAGGCATCAATCTACTGATCCGCTGCTTCGCGAATGTGCATCTCCTCCGTTGCAGCGGCGATACGAATGGTTCTTATGCATTGGATGAATTTCTAATGCTTATCTAAAAATTGTGGTTCCTACAAAAGCGATTCTTCCGAATTTTAGCCACACAGGATCACAAGCGATTTTCATCCTATAAGTTTGTTTGAAATTATTTTTTCTTTTACCCTTTTAGCTTTATTTTTAATCTTAAAATATACAAAATATTTTTAATAAATATGACACATATTTTCCAATTTATTTTTGTATATTTTTGGGTTTAATAAATAATTTATTTGGGATAAAATGGATACAACATTTATCCTAAATTATATATTTTAATTCCCTTTGATTTTTTAAAAATTAATTTAAGGTAAAATGAGTACAACATTTATCCATAAATTATTTCAATTTTTCTTGGCCATTATTCTTAATTAATTAGAAGTTAATTATTAAAATAATTTATCTAATTAATTACTTAATCATGTTTTGATCTTGTTTTTAATTATTTTAATTTTATTTATTCAAAATAATTGTTTTCAATTTATAAAATGGGTATGTAAAATTATAATGCTTACAACCACGGTCTTGGAACCTATAGTCATAGCTTATGATCAATATATTATGTCATAATTGTGTTCTTAGGTTTTTTTTAGACGCTTTATCGTCTTCCATGATTTACCTTGAATTTTTGGCTCACTAACCCAAGTAGACGTTGAGATTCTTCTTCTACAAGAATCGTTCTGGTGTCTGAGTCTTAGTTAAGGTCTTGGGGCATGGAGTCATTGTTTATGATCAAGAGATCATGTCCTAATTTGAAGACCAAATAATGAGAACAAGTATTTTTGACTTCACATCCTTATTTAGCCTTGTCACATGCTCAAGTCTCTCTAAGATGTCGTATAAATAGTTCGTTAGGGCATCTTCAAACAATAATATGCCTCACATTGATGGAGTGCATCATCTCTCGATTTTTATATAGAGTTAGCATTTCTCGCATGTTTGTTATCTACAATGCATTGCTCCATTTACATGGCTGTTTTAGCTACCCTTTTATTTCAATTAAATAAAAAATTCTTCAAAAGGATATACCTAAGCCACTTCAAGTTTGTTGATTGTACTAGTGTTTAAGACATTGAGGAGTGATGTCCATTCTCGTCTTTGTACTTAATCTTCAGTCAAGCTGTAGGGATCCAAATGCATTTTAGAGATTTTACGTGTTCAAATGCATTTTAGAGATTTTATTCTTGGTTCGGTGTTTCGTTAAACGTGAGAAAGAGCTCCATTGCTATGTCTCACGTGTCAGTCACATGACAGTCTCTACTTTAAATTTTTGGTCATTTAAAAGAATATTATTCTACAACTTATTTATTCATCCAATTCTTGGAAATCCGTCTAAAGGTAAATCCAAACCAAAAAATGTGTCTAGTTTTGTATAATTATGTTTCTAGAACATGCGTCTATGTCATGCGTCTTAAATCTAAAATAAAAAATTTTAGTACTTGTAGACAAGTAGTCAATATCGAAAAATGAAGATACAAGATTCTATTTTTGAAAAAGCCCTTTGAAATCGAAGTCTCCCTTATCTTAGTCTAAGTAGAAAGTTTTTAAAAAATCTAGCCTAATCCCAAAAGTTGATCTCTAAAAACCAAGCCTCCCCTTCTGTTTATCTCCTCTCTCCCCTTTTGTTTCCATGTCGGGTTAAAAGATTGTACTCACTAGGAGGTTATGCCCTTTAAGGCCTCGTGATCCTCGGCTTAAGGGCCATCTGGCTTCGTCTGAGGCAATTTGATCATGCAAAACAAAGCTTGTTTTCATTCTAAAAGAGGATTTATGTAAGTCATGATAGGAGGCTAAAGGGAGAGAGATAAACAAATGCCTATGAAGAAGAAGAAAATGGGGTATGTTTGATTTGCTCCTTTTAGGGTCATGCGTATGAACCCTATTTGACCAAGATAATTCTTTTTCTTCAACCTACGAATAAGAACAAAAACAAATTAATAAAAATAGATATATTGATATTTAGTCCATTTAATTTGTTCAATTTATTTGGAAGATTTTTATTTTATCTAAATAAGTCAACAAATTAATTATAATCTTAAAGTGAAAATATAGGTTTCTACACTCACTAGAAAAACTTGAAGGTTTACCGACGGATTTTCTCGACATACCCCACATAAAAATCTCCCCCCAACACAGCTTACAACTTTCATCGTACTGTGCTCTCCAAAGAGCAACTCTTCTCAAAATCTCACTCAAAGGAGTTGGAATCCCATTCTAACTAAGGATCCTTGTGGTTCCGGAGGATCCAGCTATAGGAGAACCATGAACGGAGAGCTTTCTTCCCTTTTCCGCCCGACTCTTTGGTCTTAAGAATGCTGGTTTTAAGAATGAGTGATTGCCCTTCTCCGACCCTTACTGCCCAACCCGAGAGCGAACAGCTAATGCGTTCCACTTATTGAACAGGGTTCTATGGTCGGTCCGCGACCCTTGGATGTCGAAGGCAATAAATCCGTCGGTATGAATCCCAACAAGAAGAAATCTATCGCAAATAAGAACATTTATCGACATGTGCATAAAATATGTCAGTATTGGCTTGACATGCCGACTATTTAGGCTAAATCTGTCGGTTTTGGCCCCTTCCAAGAAATACATAAAATTTTCTAAGTATTTAGGCTTTTTATAGAGGGGATATGTCGATATATTTTGACTAAATCTGTCGGTTTTGACCCCTTCCAAAAAACACATAAAATTTTCTGAGTGTGGACTTTTTTGGAGGGAAAATGCTGAAAGATTTGGACTAAATCGGTTGGTTTTGGCACCTTTACAAAAATACATAAAAAAATTTAAGTGTTAGGCTTTTTCTGGAGGGGATATGTCGATATATTTTGACTAAATCCGTCGGTTTTGGCCCCTTCCAAAAAACACATAAAACATTTGAATTATTGGGCTTTTTTAGGGAAATTGTCGAAAGATTTGGACTATTATTTTAGTATTGATTAATATATTTTTGGTAACTCTTAAAATAAGCAATTTTTTATTATTTAAAATTTAATATAATAAGATTTTACAAATTATAAATAATTTGAATTTTATAAATTTATATGAAAAATTGAATTAATATAGATAAAAAAATATTCAAATAAATGAATTAATTTTAATAATTATGTAAATATAATTTTTTTAGAGTGTTATTTATTTATTTATTTATTTATTATTAATTAATTATATAATTTTAAAAAATAATGCCAATAGATTTGAATTAATTATTTTGGTATTTCACCTCATTGACGAAAGAATTTCCGGCATTGACTACTTCCCATCACTTATAAATTCCGACATAATTGGCCAATTGTTTCAGTATTTAAGGGTATTGTCGAAAGATTTGGACTATTTTTTTGGTATTGGCTACTTCCCTCGATTGATTGGTCTAAGGTTGTCGACAAAAAAGATTTGTCTAAGTCACTTCGTTTCGGTTTGTCCAAGTCACTTCTTTTTTTGTCCAAGTTGCTTTTCTTTTTGTCTAACTCACTTCCTTTTTCTTTGTGAGTTTCGGGAATATCCCCATTTATAGGTCCGAGATCTACATCTATGAATTGAAAGGTCCGAATGATCAGCTCTGCAATCAGTTGTTAGAATCAATAGGTCTTCAAATCCTTCATTTGAAAAAATGGAAACCCTTTTTATTGGATGATCATGATACCTCCCAAAAATCGAAATTCTTGATCAATGGAGGAACAATATCACCAGTTTTGTTCAATAAGATAACAAAGTGGATGATTGACTCATTTCATACTAGAAATAATCGCAGGAAGTCCTTTGATAACACGCATTCCTATTTCTCAATGATATTCCATGATCAAGACAATTGGCTGAATCCCGTGAAACCATTTCATAGAAGTTCACTGATATCTTCTTTTTACAAAGCAAATCGACTTCGATTCTTGAATAATCCACATCACTTCTCCTTCTATTGTAATAAAAGATTCCCTTTTTATGTGGAAAGGGCCCGTACTTAGAAAATTTTCCATGTATTTAAGGAAAACGACCACATAAATAGGTAAATCTGTCGTTTTAGCATCAAATACTGACAGTTTTTCTCCAATTCTGTCGGTGTTCGCCTTCTTCACTATTTTTTTTTCTTTTCTAAGTAGTGTTTTATTTTCTAAGTATAGGGATCTTGTTTATTTTCTAAGCATATGAATTGTGTATCAATTTTCAAGTATATATGAATTGTGATTGAATTTATAAGTATAAGTTTGTGTTTGATTATATAAGAATATATAAAGGTTTTTGTTTGATTATAATTATAATGTGTGTATGAATTGTGTTTGGATGTGATGATGTGTAGGTATTGTGTTTAATTTATAAGTATATGATTGTGTTTAATTCCTTAAGGATAGGGATTGTGCTTAATGTTGGGTTTTAATCTAAATTAATTATGAAAGGATCAATACCTACAGATTTGGCTAGAATCTTTCGGTATTATACCTCATTTCCAAAAGAATTGGCCTCTTTCCCAAATGTTAAGGGATTAAAGCTGACAAAATTGGCCAATTCTTTTGGTATTTAAGAGTAATGCCGAAAGATTTGGACTATTCTTTTTGGGTAAGCTTTTAAAATAAGAAAATTTTTATTATTTAAAATTTAATATAATAAGATTTTACAAATTGTAAAAAATTTGAATTTTACAATTTTATATGATTTTATAGGAAAAAATTGAATTAATATTTATAGATTAAAAAGATATATTCAAATAAATGAATTAATGTTACTAATTATGCAAATATAATTTTTTACAATGTTATTTATTTATTATTAAATAATTACATAATTAAAATAAAAAACAATTAATGCCGATAGATTTAAATCTGATAGGATTAGGCAAATCTGTCGGCCATTAATTAAACATTAATACCGATTGTTTAGTCAAATCTTTCGGTATTAACCCTTTAAATCGGATTTTTGGTTGAAACCCTCCCCTGCTCTTGCCTCTCTCCTTCTTCTCTCTGACGAAACACATCTTCTTCTCCGTGAAGCCGCTAGATCTCGTCGTCCGTTCGCCATCCGTTCGTTCTCCACCTTATTCAGTGCTCGCCTTCCGTTCGCCGCCTCCTCCAACATTCGCCGCCTACTTTTGAACTGGTAAGTTATCCTTATGGTTTAGGGCTAGATTTGTGATTTAGGGATATATTTGTGAATCTCTAATCTCTTTGCATTGCTCTTTTAAAAGTCTTATTGCTTTCATATCTACATATATCCTACAACAATTATCCAATACGGTCTCAATATTTATTTGTGACCAGTCCACTCCTACGATAAGATTTTTACAAATTTTTATTGCTTATATTAATTTTGATCTAATAATGAAAAATGATTGGGAGGGAATAACGTGGCGCAATCTAATTGGGCCGAAAAAATAATAAAATTTCTCTCTCTTCTCTCCTCACTCTTCATTCTTTTTCAATAGAGACACATCATTCCCTCCCCATCCCCTCTCCCAAATTCTCTCCCCTATCACTCCTCCCTAATAATATTACATTTGCTATTTTTGTAGGTTCTTCTTCCATGAGGAGACGATGTCCCACCAAGAATATCAAGCTGGCGAGAAGGCCCCATGGATCGAGGGTGCCATTAAGTTTCGGAGATGTGGATGGGAGGCCATATGGTGATGTTAGGCGTATGTGGTCTAGGTATGTGGGGTCGATGGTGCGGGACCCCACACTCATCTCGCATCACCAGCTAAAGTGGAGAGCTTTGATTACCAAACAATTGGATTCACTATGGCGTGCTATGATAGTGAGAAATTGAACCTGCATTTAATTAACATTCCAATGGAGTTTTATAACATTTGCTGGTTTTATTTTTCAGGATCCATTCGAGAGTACAAATATCTCTATGGATACATACAAAGAGACCAGGATGACACACGCTAAGCATATATGGGATAGGTGGCGCTCCGATGTATATTTTAGATTAGTTTATCGTGTTTATAGACAATTGTAATACATTTTAATTAGATTTTTTGAAATATAATGAAATATTTGTATTGCATTTCTTTTGGTTTTGTTGATAACAGGGTAATGTTATGTAAAAATGAATAGGCTATTAATTTTTTTATTTAGGGGAAATATCGACAGATTCCATAAAATTTGTCGGCAAAGGTCCTAGGGGAAATGCTAACCGATGTTATCAAATTTGTAGGCAAAGGTCCTAGAGCCTATACCGGCATATTTCAATAAATCTTTCAGCATTCCCCTAGCTGCACTATGCCAACACATATCAATAAATTTGTTGGTATTTCTCCTAAATAAAGATTAAATAGCCTATTCGAATTTTATATATCCAACATGTTATTAGTCAAATTAGAAGAAATACGATCTATGCCAAATTATCATTAAATAGTTTATGCCGACAAATCTGATCAAATCTGTCGGAATATGTTATGTCGACAGATACCCTTAAAACTGTCGATAAAACCTTTACCAAAAAATTTATGTATTTGTCGCCTTAAACTTGAATACATTTATTGACAAGATATATACCGACAAAGTGAAATTGTTGATAAAATGGTTTTCTTGATATATTTAGGGGTATTACCAACATAAGTTATAAAACTTCCATTTTTACTAGTGACGTATATATTAATTTTTCTTCTCTTTAAAGAAATTAAAATAATTAGTAGAATTTTTCTTTTATTTCTTAATTTGGTCTCTTTCTCTTTTTCATTATTATCTTTATTTAACTTTTTTGAGACAATGATGAATTAATAAATCCTTCTTCTTATTATTATTATATTATGATAAATATAAATAACTAAAAATAGTAATAATGGGTCATATCATGAGAAAGAAAGTTGTAGGGAGTTTAATTCTTATAGGGATTGGGCCAGAACAAACTATGGCACCTATACTTAAATACTTGTTACAAAATATTAATTTTATATTTTGTTGAGGATATCCATTAGAATTTGAGTCGACCCATATTTTTAATTTCTCTCTTTACATGAAGTCTCAAGTAATACAATTGATGATTCACAAGAAAAGACAACAAACATCTCTTGAAATGAATGCCAAGAGGAGAGCATTTGAGAATTTTTTTTATCCATGGATGAAGAATACAGTGAAAACATAATCATCAAGACAAAAACGTGACTGTGACTGCACAAACTTAGGTCAACATCGGAAAAAAAAAAAAAAATAACATATGCAATCATGAAACCTCAAATACATAAACAATTCATCAAAGATTTCCGAACCATTCATTCACAAAATCCACACAAAACAAACTCACACTATCCTCCAACCACAAACAAAAAAAAATATGAAAATCAATTTCACTCAATCTTGGACATTCCATAAGCACATTCATGACGAACTTCTTATACAAATTCAATGTATAAGACATCTTTTTTCAAAGCATTAGCTAACTTAAATTTAGATTTATTTCAATCCATTGTTTTATGAGTCATTAGATGTTTTGCAAAGTTTGAGGAGAATTTTGGACTCATATTACCTACCCATCATTTACCATTTGATTAAGACTTGGATGTACACTCATTATACTATAAGTTGGAGTATCAATCACACTGACTCAATAAATAGTTTCAAAAACACATAAAAAAATGTTTGAATCATAGAAATTAGAATTTGGGAAGCCAAAAAAAATCTTGGTTAAACATCTGCCAACAAAATCTTTCGAACAATTAAAATGTAATACGTGTTGTCGTCCATATAGAAATGTTATATTCCATATGCAATATGTGTTGTCCATTCGACTGTCATGTTCAATACGAAAACAACTCAATTAGACGTTTTTTTTTTATCAATATGTAAATGTATCATATTTTATTTCTTAAAAATATTATTTATGTTTAGCTAAAGTTAGGTGAAAATAATACATTTTCGACCTAGGGATCTGAGTTTTTTTGGGGTATTGTAGATGAAGTCTTATAGTGATTCTATTAGGTGGACCTCATCCTTCTCCTTCATTTGCAAGCTCCCCCTTTTCTTGATTAGATCAAAATGGAAGTCAATTTTCTTTTTTTTTCATAGTACACTGTTTGGAAACTAGTAATAATTTCATATGGCTGCAACATTTAAACAATGTGGGTGCTCTTAAATGGTTTATCATTATGCTTCATTTGACCCAAAAAAATTGATGGTCAATTTTATTGTTTTTATTATTGAATGTCTCACCAATTGCCTTTTTTTATAACCAAACTAATGTATTACTTAGCTTTGATAAATACACCTCTAGTGCCTTTTTAGAAGCAATAGTTTACATAAAGAAACAAACACAGATGTTAATCATATCATGATAATTTTTATTTTATATTTTTGTTATATGGCTTTGTTGGATAATTATCATTTTAAAGATCTGTTAATTGTTTTAGCTGTGATGAATGATTCATTATGAGATATTAATTAGTTTATTTTACATCAACCAAACACTCAATAATTAATATTTTTTTTTGTCATAATGGTAAGTTAATATTTTATTTGTATTGGGTTAGCTCAAGTTGAAAAAATATCATATATATCAAATGTTTTACGTTTGATCCAGTTAAGATCGACTTAAGTTGAAACAGTGGATTATTGTCCGTAAATATGATAAATCGTGCTAGCTTTCTCTCGATAATAAACTTTAAATTTTTTTTTTATTTTGGGTAAAAGGTCAAATCATGTTTAAGGGTAAATACAATCTATTTTATTGTGAAAATTGTAGTTGAAGTATTATTGTACTAATTACATTAAATTTGTCTTCTTCCTTTTACTTCATTTGCAAGCTCCTTTTCCTGATTAGATGAAAATGAAAGTCCACTTTTACTTTTTCTTATGCCTTGTTTGGTATTCACTTATATCCACATCCTAATAAATTATCTCCCTTGTATTTATTTTCTATATTAATATTTGGTCATCCATAATCCATGATTTAACACGTGATAAGTTATTTCATTGTCTAAATCAAGCCTTTGAAAAAGTGATACAATCATTGCATTTTATTTTCTTTCCAACCTTCTACAAGTATAATAGTTACTATTACTTTAATTAAATCCTAATGATTTACAATATCTAATTTAAATTGAAATTTATTATAGATGACAATAAGATGTTATACCTCATTCCTATCTAAATTATATTAAACTTAATTTGAGGTTGAGTATTCCACAAATCCGATGACAATAAGAACTCCAAGATTTGTATAAAGTTTTCTCTTCATTTATCATTTATAAAATAATTATTAAACATCAAAGTAATATAAATTTAATTTTCATTTAGATGATCTTACACATTAAATTATAAACCAATTTGTAAACGTGACAGTATTATGTTACATGTTTCCATCCTTATAATATAGGGCCAACATGGGTAAGTGTATTTGGTCGAGAAACCCGATACTTACTTTTAAAAAAAAAACTATATACTGTTTAATTATCTTATACGAATATTGATCAAAATGAAATTACATTTAAAAATAAAAATTAGTTAGACATATAATAAAAAATGAATGGTTTAAATGGATTAATGTGAACACATCCAAAATGTTTAGTAACAAAAATAATATCATATAAAAAAAATTTAGGAATGACACTGAGTCAAATGTTTAAGACCGAACTTAAGTTCCCTTGTGCATTTTCTCGTATCACAATATCCCCTTAAACCGTGCCATGAATTGACCCCTTTATCATATGATATGACCCGGATATACAATCCAACCCATTTTAAAACACGAGTATGTGACATGAATCAAGTTCCACCTGGGTTGACCCGACCCATTTAAACATTACCCAATTCAATTAGAACATACATAATTCTCCATATTACAAACAATTCAAACCATTAAACCACATTGAATTGATACACATCATTTGCTAAATTACTCTACTCATTCACTTAAAAAAAAGGTAAATATTCATAAAATAAAAATTCAATTAGATGATTTTTAATGGTCAATTTAATAGTTGTAAGGAGGAATATATACAAGTAAAAACCACCCTATAATAATACTAACAACAACAATAATAATAATAATAATAATAATAATAATAATAATAAAGAAACATGATGTAAGAAATTATATATGTATGTTAATAAAGATTTTGATTGTTTGGCAATAATGAAAATGGTGACAACTAACAAGATGGAGAAATACCCCCAATATAGGATCCAAAGAGGAAAGAGCTGGATTTATATTGTTTTCATGATGTCACCTTTAGTCACTTAGTTATTTCACATCTTAAATAGTTAACTTTATTATTATTGTGGTTTCTTTTGGATGGATTCATAAAATTAACATATTTTAACATTAGTATGTTTTTAATGATAGCACCTCACTTAAGCTTCTATTAATGGTTTCATTTAATTTTTCTTTTTTATATTTAAGTGTAAACCTATATAAAAAATTAAATTTTTCTTAATTTAGTGTGAGTAAGATAAATATATACATTTTTATCTCGTATAAAATATAAATTGTTAATTCACTATAATAGTTTAAGTGAAAAAATATTATCTAAAAATATAAAATATGTCACACTCAATTCTCTTTTAAGAATTTTTTAAATTGAAATGAGATATAAACTAGACTTTATCTTTCTTTAAAAAAAAAAAAATTAATCTAATAAAAGAAAAAGAAAAAGAGAAAGTGTAAGTTGTTATGAATGATACAATAAACTAATTATAAAAAAACTTAGATTCTTTTAGGATGGTGAAAGGACATGGGGAAATTTATAATTATTTGTTATGTGGAATTGTGGATATAGATCAAGACTATAATATATAATATAATTGTAATATATTTCATATATTTTATTTTTAGAGGTGCTTCAATATTAAAAACAATTTGAGAAATAATAGTGTTCTAAAATGAGTCTAATTAATATCTTGAAATTTTATACTATAACCTAGAAATGTAAAAAAAAACTTAAGAAATTAAGAATTGATTCCTAATAGAAGGGAATTTTGTCTAGATTTTAAACAAATATCATAATAAACAATTTAAATTCCATTTGAAAATTGCTATTTTCTTACTATAGAATCAAATTCTATTGAAAAACAGTTAAAGTAAAATTTAAAATAATTATTTAATATTTTTTAATAAGATTGTTAAAATTTATTAATTATAATGTTTTTTTTACTTATTAATTTAGTATAATATTATTTGTGTAGATAAAATCATAGATAATAATGTGGTTTATTTATTTATTTCTTAACAAAAACATTTTTTAAAATTAGAATGTTGGATATATATAATTATATGATTATTAAAAGCATAAGAAATGTTGGTTGAATTATTGAATCTAATTGAGAATTCTTATTGGGACAATTTTTTTTTAGAATTTTTTTTTTTTGTGACAGACATCACAATTGACAAACTCCTTAACGTTAAAATATTAATGTCACTAATTTAACTATCGAATTTCTGGGAAGTGAGGGTTTTGACTATTAATTCTTTAAAAACCTTCAATTCAGTAGTGAAAATTAGTTACGATATTTTATTTATTTATTAATACCACGTAGACAATAATTTAACGATTTTTCAAATCGTTAAAACAAAATCTCATTTTATATAACTATGTAAAAGATGAAATGTCTAGTATTGAAAAGTCATTGAAACTTCTTTATTTAATTTATTTAAGACACTATAAATCCTCTTAACAAGGATTAATTGTTAAAACTTTTTGATATTCATTTGTTTTGAATTGTTATTTTTTTTTATTTGGTTGTCTTTGATTCTTTTTAAGTTAGGTCAAATTGTTTTTCCTTAATTCCAAAAACTCGTGTTTTATTTTTTTCCATTTTTTTAATGAATAAATAGTCCTAAACTTTATGAAAAAAGTATCAATTTTTACAATATTTGTTTTTTTAATAATTTATTGTTAGAAAATGTTAATTATTATTTGTCAAATTTTATTTTGTGTTTTTTTTATAGTTGGCGTGGATAATCAACCATTAAAAATTAAATAATTTACCAATACTATGCTAACATATTGGGAGAGTCTCTTGGCCATTGTCACCAGGACCTTCTCTCTCTCTCCTTTGTCCAACGGATTCACATTGAAAAGAGTTGTCCAGTTCACCGTGTAGAGCACAAACAATCCTCACCGTCCGACAAGTCGTTCTCCATCTCCGGCCGTTCGATCTAAACTAGGGCTCTGAACCAACCTCAATCAATTTCAACTCAGACTACTTGATCTGCTCGCACAAGGAAAACAAATCCGTGTATATTCTCAGGTGATGTCATCTCCTTCTCCGGTCGATGAGACCACTGCCGCCGGCGGTCTGGAAGCGCCGCTTCTCGCCGATCAGTTGTACCGGAGTCGTCGGTTCGTCCGACGACCACCGAGTCTTCGAGGTGCTGCGAGGTTTCTCCGTCGTGCGAGTAGCCGACGGATTATGCGTGAGCCCTCAATGAGGGTAAGGGAGGCAGCAGCTGAGCAAATCGAGGATAGACAGAGCGATTGGGCTTATTCTCGCCCTATCGTGGTACTCGACCTCTTATGGAACTTCATATTCGTTGTTGTCGCGGCTGCTGTGATGATTTTGAGCCGAAATGAGCTTCCGGAGTTGCCTCTTCGGCTTTGGATTATAGGTTACGCCTTGCAGTGCGTGCTTCATATGGTGTGCGTTGCTGTAGAGTATAGGCGGCGGCTGCAGCTGACAACGTCTTCTGAGAATTTGTTGCAGCGAGAGAATGGTGGTGGTTGGAATAGTATGAACTCCAATTCTAGCTCGGGAAGTGATGAAGGGGACTATGGAGAGTATGCTCAGGAACGTCATCAGAATGAAGATGAGACGAGGTAGATCTGTTGTTTCTCCTCCATTTGCGTTTCTGATTCTTGCTGATATCGTTTGATTAGCTTTATAGATTGTGCTTTATCAATTGGATATGGTGTGCTTTATGATTATCTTCTAATTGTACATGTCTAGTGATCCTTGTGTTAGTTTTGCTCAAGTTGACCTCGTTTTCTGATGGTAGATAAGTCGAGTTGTGTTGTCTCATGTTGAATTTGTAGGGCTAACTATAGTTAACACTATTAGGTAACATAAGAAAGAATGAGATAGAATTCATGGAAGAAGAAATATAGTCAGATAGTGGTGAGAAGGATCAAGTGAGTAAGACCCCTTTTTGTATATAGAGATAGAATGATTACAATCAATTGCCTATGGGATTCTTATATACTGACCCTTCTATTCTACTTAATAGATTTGTAACTTCTCCTGAAATATCTTCCTTTGTCACAGGATTTTGTCAAAATCTTAGGTTAACTGCTACCTCCCTTCTGATGTCTGGGTCCAGTATAGTGATCCACTTTTAAAATCGATCAAACTATTGTTACCCAGAGATCATGCAATTGATTGTTTAGTGTTTGATAGATGTTAACATTAATTGTGGTTGATGCTTCATAGTGGCCTATCTATTTATAGTTTGAACCACTGGGACAGTAAACATTTAATGGAGGATATTCTCTCATTTCTACATCAGACTCGTACATGGTTAAAAGCTTAAGTGATTACAACGAGATTAGGATGTAAGTTCCATTGGGAATGCCTCACAACAGAGAGCTTTTCAGCTTGCACTGGATTGATTCAACACTATGTTGATGAATTCATATGGAGGACATGATAAAACTTAATTATTCACTTGGAGTTATAAAAAGTGTGGTTGAAATAAAGTTTGTTCTGGGTCTATGTTCTCATGTCAGGGACAGTGGTCATGAAGGTCGTCAACTTATTGAAACCTGGATATAAAGTAAGTCAGATGCAGAAAGAGGTGACTAGCAAAAATTGCTACTGTAACTGTATATGAAGATATTGAATAATGTTCAAGCTTTAATCATATGTTGGATGAAATACATCCCAGCTTAAGCTTTTAATTATCTCTATTGGCTTTTTGAAATTTTCTCAGTCCCCCTTTTTCCCATGGGCCTCCTCACGGCCTCTGCTTACGTGCTGTATGTTTGGTGATCAATTAGATTAATTTACAGAAAATATCTTTCAGTGCCTATATAGATAAGATATGGACAAGCAACAAGGGCTTATTTTTGATGAAAAAGTGGATTATTTAGAGTTATTTAGCCTTTAGGTTAGTCTAGAAAATATAGTAAGACTATTTTAGTTGATGATTCAAATGATTTGATTGATGATGGGGTAAGGGGTTTATTTGGATTAAATCCAAATAACCCTTCATCAAACAAGGCCTAGAACATTAATTTTACCAGTTTGGATGTGATCTATCTCAGTAATGCACAAACGAAGATGTTCTCTTCCGCATGCTCATTGTGAAAATCTGTTTTAGTTTTACTCCTGATTACCATTTCTACTATGTAATTGGCTTTTAGTATTTGATTATTGTAACTCTTTTCTCTTCCTATTAACTGCTTGCTTGAGTTGCCTCTTCAACTGGGTCTAGGTTGATGTGGCTTACTTCCTATTCATTGCACTTGTACACTTTGTTAAATCAATGATGAAACAAGGCCTAGAACTTTAATTTTACCAGTTTGGATGAAATCTATCTCAGGAATGCACAAAGAAAGATGTTCTTTTCTGCTGCAGACTCATTGTGAAAATCTGTTTTAATTTCACTCTTGATTACAAGTTTTACTCTGTAATTGACTTGTAGTATTTAATTATGGTGACTTATTAACTGATTGCTTGAGTTGCCTCTTCAGTTGGGTCTAGGTTGATCTGGCTTACTTTCCTATTCATTGCACTTTAACACTTTGTTAAATTATCGATTCTATTTGGAAACTCGTATTTTGTCATAATCTCTATCACAATCCTACTGGAAAATCGGGAAACCTAAAATTGGAAGTGGTTTTTATTAGTTTGGTGTAAGAATTTTTCTTGATCATGATCCAAAATATTTTTTGGTGTTCTTTTTGCTTCATTTGGTTTGTAAATATTTTTCTAGATCATGATCTTATCATACTGTAATTTTTCTTCATTTGGTATAGAGATTTATTTTTGAATCATGGTCGAGATTATTTTATAGAACATTGTGATTATTGGCAAGCATAACAAATGTAATTTTTTCCGGATCATGAATCACATGAAAAATATATGCCTAAAGATCTCATTCAACACTGTCTTGGAATATGATTGTACCTTGAATATCAATTGCGAAATAGATAAAAATGGATTTACAACCTTTGCTGCAAACAAAGTTCAAAAAGTAATTACTCAATACAGATGATTTTATCTGAATTGTAAATGTTCCCAATATTTTTTTATGATAGTGTTGCTAAGCATCTGGAGTCTGCCAATACAATGTTCTCTTTCATTTGGTGGATTGTCGGATTCTACTGGGTTTCAGCCGGCGGTGATTCTTTAACAACTGACGCCCCTCTACTTTACTGGTATATCTGAGAACCCTTTGCATCTTTTTTCTTTTATATAATGTCATTTTGAGAATAATTATAGATTGCAAATGACTTACGCAGGCTTTGTATCACGTTCTTGGCATTTGATGTCTTCTTTGTTGTTATCTGTGTTGCTGTCGCATGTGTAATTGGTATTGCTGTCTGTTGCTGTCTGCCATGTATTATTGCAATTTTGTATGCTGTAGCAGACCAGGTAATTCTTTTTTTGTCTCTATAAATGTTTTGTTGATTGACGGCTAAGATTGAAATGGTTGAGGACTTGTGTAAGTTTCCTTTTTTTCCTCATATTTTCGAAGTAAGCAAATTTGATTATTGTATCATTCACTGTTTACTATGCTAAATATACTAGGAAGGAGCGACCAAGGAAGATATTGAACGACTGCCTAAGTACAAATTCAAGAGGATTGGCGAATTTGAGAAACAAAATGGAGAAATTCAAGAGTCTTTTGGAGGAATAATGACGGAATGTGGTACTGATACACCTATAGAACATATGCTTTCTCTGGAGGACGCCGTATGTTTTCTTTTTTCCCTCTTTTTGTTTTGATTGCCATACTATGCTGTTCTTTAGAAATTTAACAAAATTCTTCAATCAAAATGGCTGTTTTATTGATCATTTCAAAAATCATAATGTTTATAAATAATATGGATCATGGTCCAAAAGTTAATTGGGTTATGATCTAGAAAAAAATCTTTATGCCTAATGCATACAAAAATTACACATGAGCCTTTTCAGAAAGTGGTATTTTGTCACAATCACCATCGCAATCACTTTTGAGAGTAATTTTGTTTGCATTTGGTATGAAGAGTGATTAAATTGGATGAAATATATTTAGGTGAATAATTGATGAAAAAACTAGTTTTTTGACAATTTTTTAGATTAGGCTACATAATTTTGTTTTGACTGACACTTTTTTTGCCAAATGAATTCTTTTTTATTTTGATAAATAATTCAACATGTATAATAATGATGTAGAAAATAATTTGTATACCAATTGATTCAACAAAAATACACTATAATTTGGATCATGATCTAGGAAAAGCCTTGTACTAAACGAAAAAAATATCGCTTTCAATTTGAACTTTGTGGTGATATTGAAGTAATCTTGATTGTGACGAACAATACCAGTTTCTAAATAGGTTCAATGTATTTTTTACTTTAATCCAAGCATTATTATACAAAAAGAATAAAGTATTAACAAATTTATACAAACCCGCTAGACTAGCTCAAGGGAATAGAGTCTTTGTTTAAGGTTCGATTCTCACTAAGAACTTCTTAAGTTGAAGTGGGGTCATGACTTTGGGTCATGCTATAATTTCGGATTTCGAAAGTAAAAAGTTACACAAGTTTATAAGAAAACAAGAAGACCTAAGAGAGTTAATGCAAACAGAAAAATTAATGAAATAAAAGCAGATGATGTGACAAATCTCTACTTTGATTTGTAATATTTGAATTAAAAATGTATATGTTATGGAAACAGGAGTGTTGCATTTGTCTGTGTCCATACGACGATGGAACAGAACTGCGCGAACTGCCATGCCGCCATCATTTTCACTGTACATGCATAGACAAATGGTTGCACATAAACGCGACTTGCCCTCTCTGCAAACTCAATATACTGAAAAACGGAAACCAAAGTGGCAGCGACGAAGTGTAGTAAGTAAAAAAAGAGATGGAAATCCAAAAACACATATATAACTTTCAATCCACCACCAGCATGCAACCGTAAGTAAATTCCTCGTTTTCTGAGGTTCTCTACATTCGAATTGATGTTGTGTGAGTTGCTACTGTTGATGTTATTCCTGTCTTTGTTCTGTTCCGTCTGTCTTTCTTTGTATGTAGAGTGTTCATCAATTCATATAGATGTGGTTCCAACAGCTATATATACCTACCTTATTTTCAGTTATAAATGTCTGATTTGTGCTGATTTCTTGACATAAGAACAAGCTAAATATGCTTACTTAGCTTTTTTAGGTGGAGTTGTTTGATTGTGGTGTGGGGTGGTGTAATTTTCGGCATCTATATATATATATATATTTAACAAACTTATTTGAATCTTTATTTAATAACTTATAGGTGTTGTCTCATCAAAATACATACAAAAGTGGTATGTGGTATGTCACGAAGAAATAATTAAATTAACTAATATATATATTTTTAATTTGTATATTAAATTATTAATTTATAATTTGTTATATATATATAAATGATAGAACATATATTCTTATTCAAATATATATATATATATATAATTTTGAATTTAATAATTGATCACATTTTTTTACAATTTGAAGAATAAAAGATTCAAAATAGATGATGAAATAAGAAATTTCTTCAACAGTAGAATAGTGCAGCGATGAAATTTGCCTATAATGGCTACAATATCTGCTATGATCATCTTCAATGTGACATTAAGGCTTCTGAGTTCTTTGGAATTTTTAGAATACTATATGCTAGGGAATTTTTCTAACTTTTATTGTTTTGTTGGTCTATTTATTTGATAATAATATCAACCAGTCTAACTATTTAAATTGAATAAGATGACAATTAGGTTTTTAGAGTTCTTCCAAAATTTTAAACTTCTTTTATTTCATTGTTACTTATGACCATAATATTAGGTCCAACCATTAGGATTTTAGCTAAAAGAAAACTATCAAAATCAAATTGGAGATGGTCAAAATCTGGTTATATCATACAAAATTTGACCTACAAAGCTTTGAATTGTCTTGTACAAGATTGACCAAATTTCATAGATCACCTTCTTTGTGATTGGAAGTGAAGCAACCCAAAAACGGGTACATGGGAAAGAAGATGGACATTATATTCTTGTTAAAATTCCCCCCCCCCCCCTTTTTTTTATGTGTAAAACATATAACAGATACTTTGAAATATGTATAGTTTTTGATTGACTTTGGTCATCAAGTACCGGTGGTCTAGTGGTAGAATAGTACCCTGCCACGGTACAAGGTCTTCCATGTTCCTCTAATGTTTCTCTAATTTAGATGACAATTTAAAGACTTCTGAGTTCTTATCATTTTTTTTATCCTTCTTTTTTGTGGTTAATAGTATCATTTTGAACAAGGTAAGAGTTAAATGTATAGTTTATTGATGGGATAAGATAAGTAAAAAATAATATTGATAATAAGTGTCAAATGGAAGATTAAAAAAAAAACTAAAGGAAAAGATGAGATCTATTCAAGTTAAAAAAAGTGTGTATTCATTGTTAAATTTCTCTTATTATTCACCACATAAAACATAGGGAATGAAGACTCTCATTCTTCCTTACTTTTGTGTGTATTTAATAGTGATAGGAGCAGTCCTAATAACCAAACACAATTAGAGGATATCTAATTAAAGTAAGTTATTAATGTTGAAAGTAAGAGTTCTGGTTGTTTTAGATTGCAAAAAGGTATCAAGACATGATATTGAGTAGTTTGAAACTCATGCACGAATTATATGAATTAGAGTTCTTGACATTTTATGACTGGATTTGTTCAACCTGGTATTGAAAAAGGTAAGATAAGAGTTAAATGTATATTTTATTATTGTGTTGGGGTAACTACTAGTAGAAGGATTGATTGGTAATTAAAGATAAGTAAAAAAACTGGTGAGTCAAATGAAAGATTGGTTAGAAGATTTTTCTTTTTGGAGGGAAGAGATCTATGCAAGTTAAAACAAAGAGAATGAGTAATTAAATGTTAGCAATACAATGAGAATATGTATGTGTTGGACATTTTGGTACAAGGATTTTAGATCCATCAAATTTTTATAGGCTCAAGTAGCAATATTTTTTCTTTTTTGAAGATGATTGGATACATGTTTATTTGGGTAACTTTGTACATACTTTATTTTTTTTTTGCCTATGCAGTTAGGCATAATAAACGTAATTAATAACGCGTAACGATGTTATTGTAGACGTAAATTCTAAATCAATCTACCGCTTTTGATCTGGATTTGGTGTTGAAGTTTGCAATCGTCAATGGTATTCTTTTGATTTCATTTCCTTTTGATTAGTTAATTTGTTTGGATATATGTATCCGAATCATGCTATTTCGTGTTGCGTCGTGCTGTATTCGTGCTTCTGTATTTGTGGAGTCGTTATATTTTGGGATTCGTATTTGTTGTTGCTGTTTTCACCATGTCTTACCGTAGAGATGATTCTCTTTAGTCTATTAGTGTTCAGTTAGACTACAAAAATTATACATATTGGAGCTATGTTATGAAGAATTTTCTGCGAGGAAATCTATGTGGAATTATGTAAAAAGGGTGCGGATCAAACCTACAAATGCTAATTTGAGTGATTACAAGGCTTTGGTTGATACTTGGGAGACAAATAACTCGAAAATTATTACGTGGATTAACAATTCTGTTATCCACTCTATTGGCATTCAGTTGGCCAAATATGATACATCTAAGGAAGTTTGGGATCATCTGGCCAGGCTATATACGCAGTACAATTTTGCTAAACAATATAAGCTCGAGACATACATTCGTTCACTTCAGCAGAATGATAAGAGTATACAAGAATTTTATTTTGCCATGTCTGATCTTCAGGATCAATTAGCCCTCACTAAGTCTACATAATTACGAAAATTTGAACCCTACATAACTCGTTGAGAAGAGCAATGTTTATTACAATTTTTAATGACCCTTCGAAATGAATTTAAGGGACTATGTGGAACAATTTTACATCGCTCCCCTCTTCTTACTATTGACTCTATTGTCAATGAATTTCTAGCGGAGGAAATTCGACTTAGGTCTAAAACAGACAAGGATCTGTTATGCCTACAAATCCATCTATTTTTGTTGCTAGTAATCAAAATCGGCCTGCTTCTAAAGTCTCTATAAATGAATGTGCATTCTATAAACAGAAGGGTCATTGGTAGACTCAATGTCCGAAGTTGGTGAATAAGAATAAACAACAATTACAACCACCTTAACAACAACATTAGCCACCAACTGCACAATGGACTTATCGCCTACCACATATCGGTAATACAAATGCTGCTCTGACCTTAGAGCCATATATGTTTGAGCAGTTTCAACAGTTCCTCACCTCACAACCTCATGCCATGTCCTCCTAATCTCATAAAGGTTTGTCATCGTCTGATAATTCTGTTATATTGTCTGCCTTATGGATATTAGATTCAAGCGCATATCATCATATGTCTCCTAATATTAACTCATCTGTGTTAGTTAATTATGTTCCATCATTTTTCGTCATGACTGCTAATGATACTCCAATGTCATTGACATGAATTGGCTCTGTACATAAATCTTTTGTCTCTCCCACAATTTACTATATTCCCAATCTTTCTTTAAATTTTGTATTTGTTAGTCAATTGTGTGATTCTGGTCTCACAATTTTGTTTACTTCTTCTAATTGTTGTGTTAAGGATCCGCGGTCCTAGAAGGTGATTGGGACATGCCGTAGGAAAGGAGGACTTTATGTTTTGGATAACCTCAAAGTATCAGATGTTACTACCTCCAGTATAGACTTGTCATCATTTCGTTTGAATCATTCATCTTTCCGTTTGGGTCATGTTGCTACCTCCAACATAGACTTGTCAGCATAGACCTCCAGCACAGAATTTTCCCTTTGATATTCCCATTTGGGTCATGTTTTTGGATCTCATTTAAAATTTTTAGTATCTACTAAAGTTTGGGTTGTTTAGAAAGTCATGACATTTTTAATTGTAGTGATTTCAAATTGGCTAAATTTTTAGCATTGCTTTTATTTATAAAAGTATTTTATTTTTTCACTGCTCCATTTGATCTCGTGCATTCTGATGTGTGAGGACTTTCTCTTGTTTCATCAAAAGAGGTTCTCGATATTATGTTTTTTTTATTAATGACTTCACTAGTTATACTTGGGTTTATCTTATGAAATGTCGGTTTAAATTTCTCACTATAGTCACCAATTTTCAAGCTCTTGTGAGAACTCAACATTTCTTCAGTCATTAAATGTTTTAGGTGTGATTTGGGGGGTGAATACACCTCTAATGATTTCTCTCAGTTACTTGCATCTGATTGTACCATTCACCAAACCTCATGTACCGACACTTCTCAACAAAATAGCGTGGTTGAAAGAAAACATCGTCATCTTGTTGAAACAACTCGTTTCTTTCATGCTATCATCCAAAGTTCCTAGTGTGTTTTGGGGAGAAACGATTCTTACTACTGCTCATGTGTGATCAATAAAATCCCAATATTTCATAATTCTGATTTGTCCCCCTTGAAAAATTATATAGTCATTCACCTGATTATTTTTCGTTATGTGTTTTCGGTTGTATTTGTTGTGTCCTTCGACCACGTGATGAGCATAATAAGTTGTCTTTCTGATCTTCCTTATGTGTTCTTTTGGGTTATGGCATTGGTCAAAAAAGATATCGTTATTTTGATCTAGTTAGTCAAACATTGTATGTCTCGCGTGATGTTGTGTTTTAGAGCACATTCAATTTTTCTCTGTTCCTACTAGTTCACATTATATGACCTAAACAGATTTAGTTTGCATTGATCCATTTGACATTGAGCCCGATGAAGATCTATTTGATACTTTGGTTCACGATACACCCACCTCCCATATTCCTACTTCTACAACCACCCAATTGCCGGATGAGACTATGAATCCTCCTCTTTATCACTTCACTCGCATTCGTAAGTATACTAAACTTCCAGATTTTGAGTACTCCTCTTATTATACTTCATTTGATTCCTTTGTCATTTATGTTCATCATTTTTCTGAGTCTTCATCCTATAGAGAGATTGTTCGTGATCCTATTTGGCAGACTGTTATGATTGAGGAACTTACTACTTTATATCAAACTTATACATGAGATTTGGTTTCACTACCTTATTGAAAATATGTTATTGACTCTCATTGGGTCTACAAGATTCAAACAAAATCAGATGGTTCCGTTGATCGATACAAGGCTCGACTTGTTGCTAAAGGCTATTCTCAAGAGTATGGAATTAATTATGAGAAAACATTTGTTCATATTGCGAAAATGACGATTGTTCTCACTTTGATTGTTGTTGCTTTGATTTGCCAATGGAAAATCTCTCAACTGGATGTGAACAATCACTAGTAAAAAAAGTCTCTATAGCGATTGGTAAACCAATCGCTATTAACATCAAAACCAATCGCTATAGGCCGATAGCGATTGGTCATAAACCAATTTCCATCAATCGGTAGAGGTGTTCTCGCTATTGCCTTAATTGGCAACGTCGATTGGTAGATGACCAATCGCTATAGACCTATAACAATTGGTGTAATAACCAATCGCTATTATATAAATCATATAGTGATTGATATTTTAACCAATAACTATTATAGAATTGTGGGCAACGACGATTGGAATTTTAACCCCAATCGCTGTAGACATTAAAAAAAAAGTTTTCTTAGAGTATGTTGGTCATTTAACCCAAATAACCCGACATTAAACAAACACTTGAAACTATCCAAGCTCATACCTGAAAAAAGAACACTAATAAAATAAACAAGGTCAAAGGTATGTTATATATAAAGAGTAACTCTCATGATACATATGCTTCAATACCACAAAACAATAAAGAACATTACATGTAAAAAAAGTTATGTACATCTTGATCATGTCGAGTAAAGCCTTCAATGCTTCTTATACATCAAACCCATGTCCTCATTAGCATAAACAAATGGATCCCATTCACCAAGAATATAAACATTCTTTGCCTAGAGAAGAGATAAAGAAGAGCCCACCAATTCCAAATCTGAATCATTCTCCTCTCGAGCAAGCTTAATCATGTCAATCTGTTCTAACAACTCTTGTTTAAAGGATTTCACCTCTTTCATTTGCCCATAAGTGAACCATGCTCTCTGCTTAATAAAACATACACCTGAAATTTAATAAAACATCTTAGAAAACTGAAATCAAAGATAAACACATGAAGATTGAATTACACATATGGTTATATTCCCTTGCAAAAAAAATATATGAAAAAGAAGATCTAGTCGGGCCATGTAGGAAGAATTATATTTGAAATTAGTAATAATTATTAAAGTATACTTATTGGCAAGAGAAGCCTGTTGGCTTGTGGGGAGGAAATTAAGAAGATATTATGATGAGTTAACGATTATGTTTATGGAAATAGAAAAACAAAATAGTGACTGTAGTAAAATTTGATGGGTATGTAATAGGCTTGAACTCTGCTGATAGCTTGATAGGACTACAAAAGACATGGATGGAGGAAATAAAAATGTGCTAATTTCTAGAGTTGCTAAACTTGGATGCAATAAGGATCACGAACTAAATGCATACTAAAAGGAAAATACAAGCACATATTATTAGGCATCTTTTACTTTCAAGTAATAACATAGATACCAACTTTCAGAAATATCTACATCTTTCTCCAACAAATGAGATGTCATGGGTTTAGAGATTTATACTGAAGTCGTATTTGGACCTATAAATACTCCAAAATCAACTTTAATGAAAGCCATAAATAGTTTCAAATGTTAAAGGTTCTTTTAATTTGGGTAATTTTAGTAAGAACCCAGCACAATCAAAGAGATGTAACAAATATGATCAAATCTAAAAATATTTTCCATCTGACATAATACATATCACCAGCTCCTTACATGAATTATAACCTCAAAATGCATGTGTAAAACAAGTTTGGTACCTTCGTGGAGCATTTTGCCTCTGCAAATGTTTTTGCTCAGCATCGGTATTTGATGTTACTCCTTAGATATGAAAAAATTGCATTATTATTATTAAAAAAAAATCTAATTATATAGTTTATTTCCCTGGACAGTACAATGCTTACAAAATACATAATGCATAAAGTTCTCAATAAGCCACTAATATACCTCTAACGATAACAAGGCCATCCAATTCCAAAGTTGTACATGCCTTCAGCGCAACATTAACTTGCTCAGTAGTTCTTATCGGATCTTTTGTCCGCCTCAACAAATCATATCCACCTATAAGGAATCCATAATAGTTAGTTAGGACCTTGGGATGAACAGAACTGTTATAGTCAAATTCACTAGGTTGTCTGTGATCTCAAGGGTTCTCCGTGCAAACAACCTTCAGAACCATATGATAACATACAAGATTGAAAAGGCCAAAAGACGAGGTCCTCGTTAAAAATATGTTGTGGGGGGCTGGCTGCTTTGGTTTCTTGGTCCGCATTCTTTTTACGTTTAATTTCTCTACAAAAGAAGCAAATGAACAAAAAAAAAAAATAAATGAACCATGAAGCAAATAAACATTTAAAAACCATGAAGTAGATAAGAAAATAAATGAACAATTAAGAAGATAAACAAATAAATGAACCATTTCTTGTCTCGAAATCACGACTTTGGGACAAGAAACCATCATATCGTGTCCTGAAACTATCATTTCGGGTCTCGAAACCACCCTTTCGTGTCCCAAAACCACCATTTCAAGTCCCGAAACCACCCTTTTTGGTCATGAAAACACCCATTTTGGGTCATGAAACCACCTATTTCGGGACGATAAACAACCATTTTGGGACCCAAAACCACCCTTTCAGGACCCGAAATTCCCATTTTGGGACGATAAACTATCATTTCTTCTTTTAGGACACACAATATGATGATTTCTCGTCCCAAAATCGTGGTTTCAGGACAAAAAATTGTAGTTTCGGGACATGAAATGGTGGTTTCAGGACATGAAATGGTGGTTTTGAGACAATAAATGGTGGTTTCGGGATAATAGCTAATAAACCTTTCGGAACAGAATATATGGATATCAAAAATGTTTCTACACTAAACTCTAATCGCTATATACTTTTCTGCCGTTAAACCCTAAATGGAGCTAAACCCTATCAAATACTAAAGAGAATATTGATATCAAAATCATTTACGTTAAATAGATTTGTTTCTAAAAAGATAAGATTTCTTATTTACCTTGTAGTCTTTGGAGATCTTGGAGTCTTGCCGGGTAATGTACCTGGACCAACACTAGCCTAAAAAGAAGAGTAGTATGAACCTCACTAGTAAAAAAGTCATATTTAAAGCTAGTTTTAACCGCCGTTAAAAGATAATTTCCCGTAGTTAAAGCCTATTAACTTCGGTTTAAATACCGTAGTCAACCGCCGTTAAAAGTTTCGCCGTTAATAATCAATAAGTACGGGAAAATACCGTAGTTAATAGTCTACAACGGTGGTTTAATAAATCGCAGTTAATAGCCTCTAATTGTGGTTTTAAAAACTTTAGTTAAATATATGTTTGTCAATAAGAGCAGTAAATTTACCGTAGTTTATAGTCTCCAACTGTGGTAACTTTACCGCTCTTATTAAGTAACATTTTTTTAACGATGGAACTTTTAACTATGGTTGACTACGATAAAATTACTGTAGTAAATAGGTTTTAAATACAGTTTTATAAATCGTAGTTATAGACTATTAACTGCGGTAACTTTATCGCCCTTAGTTAATAGTCTTTAACTGCGGTTTATAAAACCGTCATTATATACTATTAACTACAATATTTTTACCGTCTTTATTGATCAATAATTTTAATAGAAAAAACTTTTAACTACGGTAAATTTACCGTAGCTAATGCAATAATCTAGAAAATAAACATTAAAACTTATATTTTGAAGAAAAAAAAACTTCAACAAAATATTTGTACTACATAAATAACACAAAATAATTTATATTACTATAAAAGTATAATTATATCAAAATATTATTACAATAGAATTTAATTATATTTAAATATAAAATAATAAAAGAGGTTTATTAACGTAACCAATCAAAATAAAATATCATTCCCAAAAATTATAACAATTTCTCTTCCTTCTTATTTTTGGGTTGGTTTGAACAACTGCTTCAAAAACCTATAAAACATTTTTCTCATTTATGTAAAACCTATAAAACATTCAGATAAAAATTTATAAATTAACAACGAATTATAATTTAACAATTATAACTAGTTTAAATAAGTTTTATAAAAAAAAAAATAATCATTCAATCCTTATATAAACATAATTTTCTAATAAATTTAACAATTTAATAAAAATAATCGATATAAATAATTTCACAACGAAATAATATTAAAATTTTATAATAATGAGCATAAATTTTTAAGTTCATACATATTATAAATATTAAAAAAAACATTACATCATAAAATAAACATCATTTTAAACTTGAAATAAATTATCATTTTATGTATAAAATCTTAATATATTTTCTCATTATGTGATCCATATAAAAAAACATTCATTTATTTTAATTAAATTATTATATTAGTAAAAAAATAAAATAAAAGAATTATAAAAGAAATCATACCTTATTGATGTGGAGTTCTTGGGCTTTGACAACTTGAATCAACATCTTTATCATCTCATATATTTCAAATTAAGTATATATAATCTTTTAATTTAATCTTTAAAAATATACAAGTATGAGAGGTTTGAGAATACGCTAAGATGAGGATGTGAATGGAGGAGAGGTGAAGAAGTACGATGAATAGGTAATGGAGATATGATGAAAATGTAATAGAAGTGAGGAAGGTAAGATGAATATGTAAGGGAGAATGTGGAATTAGAGAGAGAAAACCTCCTTATCATGCTTTAATAGTAAAAATATATAATTATAAATTTTATATTATTTGTTTTAATTAAATTAATAAATAAAATTTTATTTATTTTTTGACTAAATATTAAAAATTAGTGGATATAATTTTATTTTATCATGTATAAGTATACATTTTAAAATTAATATATAATTAAAAATTTGATAATATATATATATAATTTTAAGACATCTCATCATTTTAATTTTAAGTTACAAATTTATTAATAATTATCTAATAATTCAATTTTTATAACATATATATCTAATAATATATATATATATATATATATATATTATATTTATAAATATTATTGATACGTTAGTCAAATTTATTAATAATTATTCATTAGCTTTTTTTAATATATTTTTTCTTTTTAATCACAATTCATTATATATAATTTATATATTCATTATATATACAAATATATTTTATTTTATTATACATATTTAAAATAATCTTTAGGAATATACAACGATAATTATTAGTATAAAAATCTTATTCATATTTTTTTCTCATAATTAAATACAAATGATTTAACTTTAAATAAATTAGTTATATAGTACTTATGAGTAGACTAATTCGTATAATAATTAATTTTAAAAATTAGTTTATATTAAAAGATTAATGAGTGTACTAATTCATTATTAATTAATTAAAAAAATTAGTTCATATTAAAATATTACATTTACTAGGGCATATTTATATATAACACATTTTAAAAAAAAAACCTTTCGAATGATTTAGTGCTCTCTGAAACCGACGAGTTTAGCCTTGTGCTCTCAAAACCCATAGAAATTAGGTCTAGATCGGCTCACTGAACACTTTACCAATCTAAATTCATTAGTAAGGCGAGACACGAGACTCGAATCAACCCCCATGGGTTACAGAGGGCGTTAGCTCAATTCATAGCCTTCCTTTCTCCTTCCCTATCAAAATGAACAATGCGGCTAAGCGTGCTGATTGTTGGTTTGGCGCGAAGCTCAATTGTCTGAGTAGAAGTGCTCTCCTGCAGCCTAGTTCAAGCTCAGCTTTCTAGTTTCGTACTGACGAATCGTAATAACATAAACTTTGAGGCGATTTTTTATCTAGTGCTGATTCTTCCTTACTTTATCTGGTCGACAAACTTCATTGAATTGTACTCGGATATGAGCAGTTGCATATCGCCTCAATTTTCCAGATGGAAGTCAAATTCACCCCGTCTTTCACGTCTCCTTGTTAAGGGCCAAATTAGGTCCCCTTCATGCTGCTCAAGCGACTCTGCCCCATCTTTCTACTGAGGGGGCTTTCCTTGTGGAACCAGAGACTATTCTACATCGCCGTTTAATTCACAGGGAGGCACATAAGATACCACAACTTTTAGTGTTCTATGATTCACCTTCGAATAATGAGTAGGTAGTTCAATCCTTTTTATTTCTCTTCATATTAAACTGATGGGGGATGCAGAGTAATAGGTCGAATTACTATATAAAGAAGAGTTGTAAACTATAGGAATTTTTCTTCAAGTAGGGACATTTCAGTTTTTCTTGTTCCTTCTCTTTGATAAGAATAGGGATTTGAAATGATACAAATTCCTCTTCATTATGTTGTGCTCAGCGAAGAAATTGCCTAAACAGACTTTTTTGGATCCAATTCCTAAGTTTGATTCTTGTATAGAAGAACGCAACTTTTGCAAAAACCGATCAAATAGTAGTAGGTGGCATCCCCTCTTAGTTTTGACTAGGCGGAACCATTCTGTTTTGGTTCTTTTCCACATTCTGACTGGAATTTTCCTATAATTTTTTCAACTGATATTTAGATTTAGAAAGATCTTCTTATTTCTTCACCGCGGGTTCTCGCATCATTTGATTGAAAAAATATTATATCACCGTGAGACACTTTAAAATGAGTAATGCTAACTATTCCATTATTCACACAAACCCTTCAATGACTTATTGGCTGCCTTGCTTGAGGAATAGTTTCACAAAAATGGAGACGAACCGGAATAACGTCCGATCTTGTTTCTGGATTGAGTAGAAAAGAAATATATTCAGTTCGTTTTGTTCCTCTATTCCCGTCTCGAAAGCGGAGGTAATTCAATTAGTCCCACCGTTTGCAGGCTGGTTAAACACTATAGGAGATCATGCTTCCGGGAAGATTATTTGCTCTTATATAGGCGTCTAACAGATCTTGAGTTCTTTCTAGTAGCTCTCACTCCTATCTTAGCTTTAAGTAAGGCTTTCAATTTCTAAGTCTGATTCTTGTATAGAAGAACACAACTTTTGCAAAAACCGATCAAATAGTAGTAGGTGGCATCCCCTCTTAGTTTTGACTAGGCGGAACCATTATGTTGTGGTTCTTTTCCACATTCTGACCGGGTGATCCAGAAATTTTCCTATAATTTTTTCAACTGATATTTCGATATAGAAAGATCTTCTTATTTCTTCACCGCGGGTTCTCGCATCATTTGATTGAAAAGATATTATATCACCGTGAGACACTTTAAAATGAGTAATGCTAACTATTCCATTATTCACACAAACCTTTTGATGACTTATCGGCTGCCTTGCTTGAGGAATAGTTTCACAAAAATGGAGACGAACCGGAATAACACCCGATCTTGTTTCTGGATTGAGTAGAAAAGAAATATATTTTGTTCGTTTTGTTCCTCTGTTCCTGTCCCGAAAGCGGAGGTAATTCAATTAGTCCCACCGTTTGCAGACTGATTAAACACAATAGGAGATCATGCTTCCAGGAAGATTAATTGCTCTTATATAGGCGTCCAACAGATCTTGAGTTCTTTCTAGTAGCTCTCACTCCTTTCTTAGCTTTAAGTAAGGCTTTCACTGGTGATAGGGAAGAATGTGGAAAGCTAGTCTTCAATAGTTCAATAGTAAGAATCAAGTGAACCGGATTGAAAGTTAAGAGTCCCATCAAGCGCTTTCTCCAACTTTCTTGCTCGCAGGTTGACCCAATTTATTCTTATCTATATTCCTCAACTTGTACTTGATCGTCATTATGTGATAATCCCTTTTCTTTTAAAACGGAGTCTAACTCTCCCTCGAGTTCACTTCTATTAAAGATACCGAACCAAGTCTCTACTAAAGTGAAATCCGCCCCTTTTCATTCTAAAGGATGAGCAGAGCGAAGTCGTGTTGTCAATGGCGCGATCATCATTAATTTTCAAACTCTTTATTAGTTATCTAAGTCTTTATCATTTTGTTTAAATGTTTATAATTTTTTGTATAAGTTTTAACTTATATCCTGCAAATTAAAAAAGTCATGATTTATATATTATTTATATTCTTAAAATCATGTATATTATGAAGTTTAAATTGATATCTAACCTTTTATAAAATTATATATATATATATATATTAATTTTTCTGAATTTATATATTATATTAGATCAATATATTTATTACAATAATAATTAGTTTTTTTTTTATTACAAATAAATTAATAAATTAATTTTTTTAATTTAATATGAAAATTTAGAGATCTAATTTTTATTTTATCTATGTATAACTATAAATTTTATAAAGTAATATACAATAATATTAAAATTGATATATAATTACAAATTTTATATACATTTACAAATCTAACAATAAATTTCTAACTTCAATCATTAGACATTATACATGATATGAAGAGTTATAAATACATTATCGTTATAATTTAAAATTTTATAAATATAGTTAACTTTAAATTATTAAATTCATAATCTTATTTTTATAAAATATAAAATATTAATATTTTTTCATTATAGGAATGATCATGTATTATATTTAAGTATGAACATATTATATTTTTTAGATTTAGATAGACTCTTTATATGGATATATCAAATATTAAGTTGAGTTAGTTTGATATATTTTTATAAATAAAGTTTATAAATAATACTAAAAACATAAAATTTGTTTGAAATAAAATTTCATACTAAATAAATATGTCAATAATAAAATAGTATTAACACATAACTAATTAATTTATAAAATAAGTTCATACTAAAATCTACATTTACTTAGTTTGTTGATTGAGAATAAAATCTGGTTTTAACTTACTTTTATACAAATTATTTATATTTTATACTTCAAAATGGATTTATTTCCAAAAAAAACAAAATAAATTACCAATTTAATATATAAGTTTTATTATATTAAAATTTTATATTCATTTATTAGATATATAATTATCAATAATATATATAGAGAATTATTTTTTATCACCATTTTCTCTCATAATTAAATACAAAAAATAGTTTTTTAACTCTTAATAATAAAAGTCTTAACCAATCTTATGTATAATTAACCATTCTTATGTATAAGTTAATATTTATATATAACACCTATCCTAAAAACTAGGTAATTTGTTACATTAATAACAACTATACAAATATTTTTATTTTTTTATTATTAAAAATTATATTAATATAATTGTAAATAATTTATTCACTTAATATATATATATATATATATATATATATTTATAATATTATTAATAATAATATTCATATATTTTGATTGAAAATAATTTTATCATTTTTATGTAAACATTTATAATACATAATTTTGTAAACACTATTATATTATTAACTTATATTCCAATTAAATTATATAATAGTTAAAATTAGGAATTTAAAAGCGGATAACATTCAATGAAACATTCTAAAATCATGTATATTATAAGTTAAAATTTATTTTCAACTTACTTTTATATATAACTTATTATTATATAATATATAAAATATATTTATTTAGTTTTACTATTATTGTTATTATATATAATCATTTTAAATATATTTTTTAAAAGTAATTTAATATTTTAATTAGAAAATGTTTATTTATTTTATAACGATAATTTTATTAATTTTGATTTTCTATATTTATTTATATTATAAATAATATTTTTTTATTTTATATATAAATTTTATTTTAAGTTTATTTTATTACAATTATTGATAATATTAAAATTAAATAAATATAATTTATAGTTTATAAATTTAAATAAATTTGATAGGATCGGCTTTATCGATAGAGACGGGGGTCTGGCTATTGATGAAGGCTTATAAAAAACGGTTTGAAAGAAATCCTGTTAGGGATTTAATTCGCTTTCTATTCAACGCAAACACTTGAAACAGATTCAATGCGGAATTGTTTACTTGGGTTTGAAACACGAGATGAAATATGAGAAGATGACAGAAATGAAAGAACACAATAGTTTGTTTATGGATGTTCGGAGAAACTCTCCTACGTCACCTTTCTTCCAACCACCGGAAAGATTCACTATCAAATGACTCGAATAAAATATAGTTTACACACACTTAACTAACTATTGAACATAACACTTTCTATGCAATTACAAGATGAAGAATATCACTCAGCTAAAGGTGTTTTGATTCTAGCTCTCTCTTGATTCACACACAGTACAATCAGAAAGTAGTTTCACAATATGAATATTCAAAGGCTTGAATTCAGTAAGCAAGATGATCAAATAGTTTTTTCTCTGTAAAATCCGATTGTTTGTTCGTTATCTGAGGCAGATTGTCTGTTGTCCTTTAGATTTGTTAAATACTGAGCAGGAGCTAACGGTCGAATCTTTTAGAATGATACATGACACTCTTCCATTGGAAAGCCTCCATTGTACACAACAGGTTCTGAGCACAAGGATCGTGGCCGTACACCACTGGTAGTGCGCCGAATATTCCATCAGGGATGTACCTGCAAAATAAGTAGTGTGAGGAAAATTCTTTTACGTGGCATTCGTTGGTTGGATGCATATAGCTGCTGTACCGAGCAGGAGTAGGGTACATCTATAGCACGTGGGTAGGTGAATGCTAGCTTCAAGCAAACTACTTAAGCTGAGCATTAGACGTATTTCAGTTAGAAGGATTGTGAAAATCAGTCTAATGAAATTAAACATCCCCTTCTAATAGCAAAGTCTATTAGACCGCCTGGTCTAATAGAATTAAACTCACGTCTAATTACGATAACCATTAGACTGTACGTCTAACTCCACTGAGTTAGACTACACGTCTAATTCCGGTTCTACCTTAGACTAATCTGAAGGAGTTAGACTTACGTCTAACTTTCACTAATTAGACTACACGTCTAATTATTCAATAACCATTAGACTGTACGTCTAACTCCACTGAGTTAGACTACACGTCTAATTCCGGTTCTACCTTAGACTAATCTGAAGGAGTTAGACTTACGTCTAACTTTCACTAATTAGACTACACGTCTAATTATCCAATAACCATTAAACTGTACGTCTAACTCCACTGAGTTAGACTACACGTCTAATTCCGGTTCTACCTCAGACTTGTCTGAAGGAGTTAGACTCACGTCTAACTTTCACTAATTAGACTACACGTCTAATTATCCAATAACCATTAGACTGTACGTCTAATTCCACTAAGTTAGACTACACGTCTAATTCCGGTTCTACCTCAGACTAATCTGAAGGAGTTAGACTTACGTCTAACTTTCACATTCTATTAGACTGCATGTTTAACTCCACTGAGTTAGACTGCACGTCTAATTCCGCATATATTAGACTGTCCGTCTAATTGCAAATATATTAGACTACACGTCTAACTTCGATGAGTTAGACTGTACGTCTAATTCAGAATATCTATTAGACCATTCGTCTAATTACAAGTCTATTAGACTACACGTCTAACTCCGATGAGTTAGACTATACGTCTAATTCTATGCATTCATTAGACTACACGTCTAACTCCGAATAGTTAGACTGTACGTCTAATTCTATGCATTCATTGGACTACACGTCTAACTCCGTTGAGTTAAACTGTACGTCTAATTCTATGCATCTAATGCCAAAATCGGTCTAATGACCCTCATTAGAGCCAAGTCTTATGAAATATGATTTCAATATACCTGCATCAATACTCATAAGTAATTTCATCATCAAAATCTCAATGGTTAAATTATTTCAACACTTAGTCAAAATAATTTGACCCAACAAAATTACATAAATTATTAAATAATAACCGCTTATACTAAATTTTTATATATTATATATCAAACACTAAATTATAAACAATATACAACTTATACATTTCTTATAATTCATATATATCAAACATCACTAACCTATATAACTTATACTACCCTATATTATTTATACATAATTATAATTTATAATTTTATACAACTTATACTTTATATAATTTGTACCACGTATCGAACAAACATCGAACAAACAAAACAATACTTTTAATTGCGGTTCTATATATAATAATTAAAATAATGTGTTTTATATAAATATTGAACAGTAATTTATATATATTATTAAGCACAAATAATATGTAATTATATATATATATATATATATATATATATTTTATATTATAAATATATTTTATTTGGAAGGTCAATGTTATACAAGCTTCATTTTAGAATAATTAGTAGTAAATAAATTATATATATATACCTAAGATTATTCATACATATTATTTAGTTCATGTAAATTATCTCTAAATTTTAAGATTTTAGTATATTTAATTAATTCATATTTATATATAATACATATTCTAAAAATTATAACTTACCATTATAATTATATAAAAAAAATTTAACTTCTATAACAAATTCTTTGTTAAAGATTTAACTCAATTATATTAGTTTTATATTTATATAATCAATAAAATAATTTAATAATATTAACAAATCATTTAAATACATTTTTAATAATATAACACATTTATAAATAATATTAGTAATATATATTTCTAATAATTTAATAAAAATATTCATATATATATATATATATATAATATCAATAATAATAATATTTATTATATATTATTTGATGATAAATACTTTATTATTTAGATTTATAATTTTATTTACACAAACTTTTACAAACTTATATCATAATTAATTTTTAAAATAATAAAAATTAAGAAATTTAACTTGTATCCAATTAATTTCTAAAATAATACCAACTAAGATTTATTAATAAGATTTTTTTATGTTTTATAATCTTAATAAGAGGTTAATTGTGATTTTATATACTATACCACTTTTAATTGTGATATATAATATCGCAGTTAAATGTAAGACTTTTAACTGCGGTTTTATATACCGTAGTTAAATGTAAGACTTTTAACTACGATTATATATACCGCAGTTTAATGTAAGACTTTTAACTGCGATTTTGTATACGACAGTTAAATATAAGACTTTTAATTGCGGTTTTATATACCGCAATTAAATGTAAGACTTTTAACTACGGTTTTTATATACCGTAGTTAAAAATAAGACTATTAACTAAAATTTTATATATCGCAGTTAAAAGTAAGATATTAACTACAGTTTTATGTACCGCAATTATATATAAGGTATGAACTACCGTTTTATATACCACTGTTAAATTTCGCCACTAATAACACATTTTTTTTTTACTAGTGCCTGGAGCTACCCTAAATAAAGTGAAGATACAAGAAAGAGAGCTTAAAAACTTACCATTTTCGATTGGACGACAATGAAGAAAAAAGAAGAAGTCGCGGATGTAGGAGAGCGAAATCGCCAGAGAATAAAGAGAGAGAATAAAGAGACCGATCGCCGAAAATGAGAAATGAAAAATGAAAAGAAGAAACAGAGGGAAGTGAAACGTTTTTTAATATTATTGATATTTTTTAAATTTTTTTCTCTCTTCTACCTTGTAGGATTCGTGACCTTGATTTCGCTAATGTTTTTATTTCTTTAATATTTTGTACAATTATTTGCATAATAAGATATTGCCCTAATCTATTAATTATAGTTTTGCTACTTTCCGCTATCATTTTTGAATTGGTGCAAACGGTTAATCCATTTTTTAATTTATTATTAATAAATTATTTTAAAAATATTAGTGTTGCTATTGTTAAAAATATATAAAACGGTTTTAAAATTTAGAATTTATTATTTAAGTGACATTTAAAATAATAAAAAATTCATATCAATAATTTAAATATAGAATTAAAGATTTTGACTAATAATGTTTAGAAATTCGTTAATCAAAATCTTTGATTCGTTGAAATTCGGTAATTAAATATGAGTGAGATTAATTTTTTATTTATTTATATATAAATGTCACGTAAATAATAAATTAACGATGTTTGATACAATTAAGACAAAACCTTATTTTGTATAATTTTAATAATAAAAAGTCAAAATTTTGTGAAGTTTAAGAAAGAATACCTGAAATTTCAATTAACTTCTAATAAGGAGTCTAATTTAACAATTTTGCCCAAAAGTTAAAATTATTATTTATAATGTCTACTTCTTAAATATAAGGGTACAGTAAATAAAAATTATGACACGATTATGGTATAAAATTTCGTGTAATTAAAAATATATTGTTTGGTAAAAAATATATAAGCTGATTTACATAAGTAATTTAAATTATTTTTTGATTTGTTATGAAATGTAATTATGTCTGAATTATATATCAAATTAAATGAATTTGTAACCAAAATCTGTTAAAAAATTGATAAGAAAATACTAAAATACTAAAATACTAAAATGCATGAACATAAGTTCACATCAAATTGTTGTGCTTGGCTAAAATGTAATATCTTAATCAATTGATTGATATATAACATCTAATAGCAAGTTTTGTGTTATAATTGAGATGCCGTGTTTAAAAATATAATATTTAGTTCTGGGTTTGACTAAAGCGAAAAATATTTATAAATTTATTCTAAATATTTTTTAAATATTTTGGTCTTAGTCGTAGTCTCGTAGATAAGATAATATTATAATATATATTTTATTTAGTAATGCATATATTCAAACAATTAACTTTAGTTCAATTCTCACCAAGGAACTAAAATGTTTAAATAACAAGTAGGGATCATAAAAATAAATTTTATGAATAGAAGTTCTAACAATCCATCAAATAATTTGTCAAACTTTTAGATAAAATTAATCATAAGATGTCAATTGTTGTTCCTAAACATTTCTCTATGTTGGTATTTTTCAAATAATCTAAAACAAATAAATAATCATTTTCTTATTAATCATACAACTCAACTAATTAAATCAGAATATTAAAAATACTATTTATTTATTATTACATAATAGTACATCTTAAGTCCTTTCATTTATAATAAATAAATAATCTCATGAAATTATTTAATAACTATATACCGTTCTAATATTATTTGGATATCAATCTTGTTAGGCAAATATGAGTATATATAAATAATGAGTTCATTAATTAACAATTCAATTTCTTCCCCTCTAATTACCAATTTTGAAGGAACCTGGATAAATGGATATTGCAATAACATAATTTGTACTTGTTTGAACCATGACATTGATGACATTCGGTTAGACTTTTAAATTATGACCGAGCCTTTCAAGTTCTTTGATTCAAGAAACGGGTTCTTGATGATTCTTGATGATCGGGACCGATGGTGGAATTCAACATTCTAGCGCAGCGGATATAGAATTAGAGGAGAATTCGAGGTTAGGGAGAGAAGAGCCGAAGGGGAGGAGAGAAATACCACTAGATTACACCTAGCGGTCCAAGAAGGGGGAGGAGGGCCGAGAGATAACTTAAACACCAAGTTCCAAAATATTCAATTCATAGCCCCAAAAAGTAGGGTGGGCATCACCATTTAAAGAGGTTGGTTTACCCAAAAGTATTCGGTTACAACTACTTCCAACATAACAGAATTCGGTTTTAAAGAAATAAAAGAGAAGATAAAAGATGAATTAATAAACGGAAACATAAATCTGGCCCAATTATTCCATAGGACCGAGGAGGGTGCGCTTTCTTATTCGAGGATCGTAACATCATCTCCCCCATCAGAAGTTCGTCGACCCCGACGAAGAGAGTGTTGTCTTGTTGGCCTCCTTGCAGCTAGCATCTCTGGGCATTGAATACTTATAACTTCTGCATCCTCCCAAGTTTGGTCTTCTGTTTGGGCCCCATCCCAATTGATTAGCATCTGTTTTTTCATTTTTCCTTGCACCATTATGTCTTGTTCACCAACAATTTTTCCGGTCCTGTTTGGTTGTGTGCTAAGTTGGGGAATATTTGCTACAGCAGCAGGCGTACCTTTGAATGATTTTAATTGTGAGACATGGAAGACATTATGTATTCTGTTGTCGGCCCCGAGTTCCAGCTTGTAAGCAACTTCCCCAATCCTTTCCAACACTTCAAATGGCCCAAAATACTTTGGTGAGAGCTTGTGGAATAACTTCTGGACAGAATGTTGTCTATATGGCTGTAGTTTCACCAATGCCCAGCTACCCACTTGCAACGTGATATCTTTCCTCTTCTTGTCCTGCTGCTGCTTCATACGATTCTGGGCTCTTTTCAAATGGAATTTTATGAGTTTGAGTGAGGCTTCCCTGGCCGTTAGCGATACATCCACCTCTTCCACTCTCGAGTCACCTGCTACATACGGTGTGTGGACCGGGGGGATATCCATATATGGCTTCAAAAGGAGTTGTTTGTATTTCTGTATGAAAATTAGTGTTGTACCACCATTCAGCCAAAGGCATCCAGCGTACCCAGTCTTTCGGTGTCTGGCCAGCCATGCAGCGTAGATAAGTGACCAAGCATTTGTTGACTATCTCGGTCTGGCCATCCGTCTGGGGGTGATAAGCTGAGGATAAAGCTTATTTTACTCCTTGTATACTTCAAAATTCCTGCCAAAAGGTGCTTAAGAACACTTTGCCCCGATCACTAATGATAGTTGTTGGCATTCCGTGGAGCTTGGAAACGTTGTCCACAAATAACTCAGCTACTGTCCGAGCAGAAAAGGGGTGTTGCAGACTCATAAAGTGGGCCATCTTCGATAGTCTGTCAACTACCACAAATATAACACTTTTACTTTTTGACTTAGGCAAGCTTTCAATGAAATCCATGGAGATCGATTCCCAAAATCGATTGGGAATTGCTAAGGGCTGAAGCAGGCCCCTATATGCTGAGTTATCAGATTTACTTTTTTGGCACACTTCACAGGTCCGAACAAATTCCCTAATGTCTTTAAGCATTCCTGGCCAATAGTAAACAAGTTGTATTTTCTTCTGGGTGACCAGAGTCCCCGAATGCCCCCCTTCTGCTCCCAAGTGCATGGTTACAATTAAGGTATTTCTGAGGTCGTTATTCTTCCCCACCACCAGCCGGTCCCTTTTCCTCAATAACCCGTGGTCGTATGAGCATTCTGGGTGAGAATCAACATTAGCCAGAATTTCACAAATGACTTTGGTCAAGTTGGGATCTTCTTCATAGCTTTCTTGAATCTGTTTTTGAACAGCAGTGCGATAGACCGAAATTCCTGCACATTGAACACCTGCTACCCGCCTAGACAAAGCATCTGCCACCAAATTTTCCTTTCCCTTTTTATATTGAACAACAAAGTCATATCCCACCAATTTATAGAGCCATTTCTCTTGAGCCGGGGTTTAAGGGCTTCATGATCGGTTTTTACAATAAATTGCTTGTACCTAAGGTATGATCGCCACTTCTCCACCGCAAAAGTTAAGGCCATGAGTTCTTTTTCATACGTGGATGATGGTAACTTTTCTGGTTCAATACCCTTGCTTATGAATGAAATTGGTCGACCTTCTTGCATAAGAACTGCCCCTATACCAATTCCGCTTGCATCGGTCTCTACTACAAAGGGAATATCGAAATTTGGAAGCGCCAGGACCGGAGGGGAAAGCATACGCTGCTTCAACAATAGAAATGCATCTTCAGCTTCTTTATTCCATTCAAACTGCCCCTTTTTCAACAGGGTCGTGAGTGGTCGTGCTTTAGAGCCGTAGCCTTTTATAAATCTTCTATAGTATCCGGTCAGGCCAAGGAACCCTTTCAATTGCTTAGGAGATTCTAGAACTGGCCATGTGCTCATTGCTTCTAACTTTGCTGGATCTATGGCTACACCATTCTCGTCAAGGATATGGCCAAGATAGGCAATTTGCTTGCACCCAAAATTACATTTCCCATTGTTAAGGAATAATTCGTTATGTTGCAATATTGAAAGTACCTTATGTAGGTGTTGGATATGTTCCTTCCAGCTCGGGCTGTATACTAGGATATCATCAAAAAATACTAGCACAAACTTCCTTAAAAATGGTTTCAGGGTCGCGTTCATTAAGCTTTGGAAGGAGGACGGTGCATTGGTTAGGCCGAAGGGCATCACCAAAAATTCATACCGGCCTTCGTGAGTACGGAATGCTGTTTTGTGGCAGTCACCTGGGTGCATCCTTATCTGGTGGAATCCTGAGCGCAAATCGAGCTTGGAAAAAAACCTGGACCCATGCAATTCTTCCATTAACTCTTCAATGACCGGGATAGGAAACTTATCCTTAATGGTTGCTGAGTTGAGCCGCCTATAATAAATACACATTCTCCATGATAAGTCTTTCTTTCGGACCAACACCACAGGGGTGGCAAAAGAGCTGTGGCTTCTTCTTATGACTCCCCTGTCTAGCATATCGTTGACCAAATGTTCAATTTCTGTCTTCTGCAGGGCAGGATATCAGTAGGGACGCATGCATACAGCTTCCGTGCCTTCCTTTAATGGGATACGGTGATCTTGTTCCCTGGCGGGTGGTAAGTTCTCAGGTTGCTGGAATATTGGGCTGAAATCATCTAGCATTTGCTGAAGGTCTTCAGGAATATCATCTGGTGGCCTTGTATGGAGCGAGAAAAATTGTGCTTCGTTTTCACTTCTTATTTGGATCATGGCAGCAACATTGCCTTTCTTTAATAGCTTCTCTAGGTGATCACCCTTCATTAAATTGATTTGTGTATGGGGTATGCCTTGCAAGACCGTGGTTATCCCTTCCCTTTTAAAAGAGAGTGTTAATTTTTCAAAGTCCCATTTTGAAGGGCCTAGAGTAATCAGCCATTCGATTCCCAGCACAATATCATACCCTGTCATTGTCAATACCTTCATATTTGCTTGATAAAACTTGCCTTCCATAGACCATTTCAGATCTTGGCAGAAACTAGAGCATAAAATGTTAGAGCCGTCTGCCACTCGGACCGAGAGCACTTGGGTGGGAAGTATGTCATGGCTAATATTCTTCATTATCCTGCTATTAATGAAATTATGAGTGCTGCCTGTATCAATTAAGATCACGACCGGTAGGTTCCCAATTTTACCAAGAATCTGGAGCGTTTGAAAGGTTTTAGAACCCGTCAATGCATGTAAGGATATGGCTAATTCTTCCACTGCGTCAGGCTGCAAAAGAGAATCATCAAGATCTACCTCCGGAGCAGGTTCTTGGTCGGGTTCTTGATTTTCTTGATTGGCCGAAACCATGAATAACTTTGATTTACTCTTGTGATTTGGTTGCCATTTTTCGTCGCAAGAGTAGCATAGGCCTTTCCTTCTCTTTTCATCCATTAAGGCTGGGTCCAATTGCTTAACATGGCCCTGATTTGCACTCGAAGAAGACCCATATGACGAGCTCGGCTTGATGTAAGGGGCTTTGTTCGTGCTTTGCCAACTTGGTTTGACGATGCTCGGATTGGGCAGTAGTGGCTCGGCGCTGTACAAATTTCCATTGCTCATTAAAGACCGGTACGTTGCTTCTTGGACTTTAGCCATGGCCATGGCTTCGTTTAGAGAATCCGGGAATCGCAACCTGATACAGTTTGCAATTTCCTCCCTTAGACCGGACAAATAACAATCTATGACGTACTCCCTTGGCATGTTGTAGAGTTTTTGAGAGATCGACATATATTGCAGATTATAATCTTGAACCTACCCAACCTGTTTTAGATTCATCAACTGTCTCATTGGAGTGTCGTGTATAGAGGGTCCGAATTGCGTCATAAGATCTCTCTTGAACACGTCCCAAGATAGGACCTCCATATGATCTCGATTCTGTAGATAAGATCCATACCACATTCTTGCTTCGCCAGAAAAGTGAATGGGTGCAATTTCTAGTTTCGTGGCATCACTAGTTTTATCCACCCTGAAAAATTGCTCGGCAGATATTAGCCAGCCCTCGACATCCGACCCATCAAACCGAGGAAAATCGACCTTGGTTAGCCGAGTAGGAGGAGCATAGTGTTGATCGCGGTTCTGGCCAGGGTGCGGGGGCCTAAATGGTGAAGGACCGTGGTAAGAATTATCATCATAGGGTCTGTGGCGGGGTTCTTGCACGTTTCCAGATGCTCCGCTCTCAAGGGCCGCCATTCTTTCTTCGGCCACATCAAATCTACGGTCTATGGCAGCTTGCATTGCTGCTGTTTGTTGAGACAAGTTTTCAATCAGGGACTTGAGCGCATCCATTTCCGATTGCTGGCGAGTTTCTACCATGTTGAGAATCGGCCAGCTCTGATACCAAGATGTTAGACTTTTAAATTATGACCGAGCCTTTCAAGTTCTTTGATTCAAGAAACGGGTTCTTGATGATTCTTGATGATCGGGACCGATGGTGGAATTCAACACTCTAGCGCAGCGGATATAGAATTAGAGGAGAATTCGAGGTTAGGGAGAGAAGAGCCGAAGGGGAGGAGAGAAATACCACTAGATTACACCTAGCGGTCCAAGAAGGGGGAGGAGGGCCGAGAGATAACTTAAACACCAAGTTCCAAAATATTCAATTCATAGCCCCAAAAAGTGGGGTGGGCATCACCATTTAAAGAGATTGGTTTACCCAAAAGTATTCGGTTACAACTACTTCCAACATAACAGAATTCGGTTTTAAAGAAATAAAAGAGAAGATAAAAGATGAATTAATAAACGGAAACATAAATCTGGCCCAATTATTCCATAGGACCGAGGAGGGTGCGCTTTCTTATTCGAGGATCGTAACACAATCCTTGAGAATTAGGGAACCATTCAAAATAAAAAATTGTAACCCACAAAGTTAGAAAAAAAAAATTATACTAATCATATTTTAACAAAATTAAAGTATATACATAAATTAAATATATAATTATAGTTTCTACTATATAAAAAGAATATTAATATATAACTAATATTAATACTCTATTTTTAAGAAATTTTTATAATTTAGAACTCTTATTCTATACAATTGCATATTGCTTCGCCCTCGCTAGGGCCGGCCTACAATGTCTTTATTGTAGTTAAAAATAATTGACCTAATATATTTTACAAATTGAATTGTCTTTCAATAAGCACCCGTGGTATAGTGGTAGAATAGTACCCTGCCACGGCACAGACCCGGGTTCAATTCCCGGCTGGTGCACATTTGAAGAACTGTGATGAAATTTGCCTCTAATGGCTACATGGTCTGCCATGATCATCTTCTAGGTGACAATTAAGGCTTCTGAGTTCTTCTATTTCTTTTACACTTTTTTTTCAAGGTTACTTGTTTGAGACCAAAACAGTATCATTTTGAACATGGTAAGAGTTAAATGTATATTTTATTATTGTGTTGGGGGTAACTACTAGTAGAATGTTAAATGTATATTTTATTATTGTGTTGGGGGTAACTACTAGTAGAATGTGATTGGATTGTTTGGTAAAGATGAGTAAACAAATATGGTGTGTCAAATGGAAGATTGGTTAGAAGGTTTTTCTTTGTGGAGGGAAGAGACCTATGCAAGTTGAAAAAAGAGAATGAGTAATTAAATGCTAGCAAAACAAATAGAAGGAATAATGAAAGAAAGAAATTTAAATGTATGTGTTTAGGACATTTTGGTACAAGGATTTTTGATCCATCAAATTTCTATAGGCTCGAGTAGGATTGCTTTTTTGAGTTTCTGAAGATGATTGGATTGTAATGTTTATTTGGGTAACTTTGTACATATTTTTTTCCCTTAGGCACAATAAACGTAATTAATAACGTGTAACTATGTTATTGTAGACTAATAATTCTGAAATATTCTTACCTTTAAAATAGAAGAACATTAAAAAAATTTCATCTAGTAAACAAATAAACATAATGAGAGAATATTTATTTTGGCATTCAACTATTTGTAAAATATGGATTTATTCAAATAAGAAATGAGGCTTAGGGTTTTAAAATATTTTTTATTGGTTTTCTTTCAACAAACAAGCACTAGTGGTTGAATATTACAATGTCAGGGAAGATTTTTTAATTTTTTTAACCTTTCTTTTCTTCATTGTTACTTAATTTGATTTTAATGGAATACAATGACAATTAGGTTTGTAAAGTCCTTCCAATTTTTTAATGGAACACAATGACAATTAGGTTTGTAAACATATTTGAACTTTAAAGTGGTTGAGTTGTCTTGAATTGATAGTGCAAGAAAATAAAATATTGAACAAAAGAAAGTATATCATTTTGGTGTATAATCTTGATTTAAGGAAATAAGATTAACACAAAATGAAATATAATATTTTGTTATGATAATACAACTAGGAAAATATTGTGACAATATTTTGGAGACTCTTCACCAAGATTTTGGTGTTGATCTAGTTGATGCTTATTTAAAAGTGCATCCAAGCACCTTAGAAAGCTAAAATATTTGTCTTGAGAGCATCGTTTCCAGTCTGTATCCGTTAATATTTCGGAGGACCGAGTGTTATATAAACTAATGTCATAACCCTATACTATCTTGATGTAATATATATTATATTTTCTTCAATAAGATTCTCTCTTTTGGTGGACGTAGTCAAGTTTTATCTTGATGAACCACGTTAAAATAATGTTATTCTTTATTGCTTACGCCATCTCCCATATTTCCGTTACCACAAACTAGTATTTGAGCCGAGGTCAAAATTCGATTCTTTTTTTTTAATTGAGACGACATCAGTAAAAATTAAGATCGATAAATTATGGAGGAGAAGATGATGTGGAAGATCAAGATTCGGGCTCTACTAAAACGAAAGAGCATACGGGGTTACTGAAGTTGTCAATAAAAGTAGAACCATTGAGATGGTCATTCTGCAAAAAAAAAAAAAAATGACAGATCAAGATACAAGATCAAGCGCCCAAAAGTTACCTTCTAGTGAGATGAATGGTTCGAGGACTTCAAATTTACATATTTCCTTAATTCAATCTCCTACCCAATTGAACCAGATCAACATAGGATCAACATAGGACACACTGATGACGACAAATTGAGTTCCCTCTCTTATCTAAGATCTAAGATGGACTCTCTCATACACAATCTCCTTAAATATCTCCAAACCCTTCAACTTTGGTTTCTCTACATATCCCTCTACTCAACATTCGGAATTCGTGACAGTTCGAGGTAATCATTCTTTGAAATAGTTTCAACAAAAAATGCAATAACTTGGATAATGGAATTCATGATAAAATCATTTTAGTGGAAGTAACCATTAATAAGATCTACAATAAAATTTTGTTTAATTATTCATGCCATTTTTGTCGTAAAAAAGTTTATCCAAATAGAAAGGAGTTTTATTGTGATGTGTGTACTAAGTTTTCAAATGAACCAACTCCGAGGTATGTGACAAAAAAATCGGGTTTAAATAGAAATTAAAGTTGAAAATATGATAAATCCAAAACATTAAATCACCATTACTAATAAAAATTCTAAAACATAAAATTTAAAAATTAAAGTACAAATCTATAAAAATTGTTTAAACATTCAATATATTAATCTTTTTAACTCATGTTATTCAATCATAACACACGTACAACTACCTGTATTCAATAATATGAAATGTTTAATCTTAAAAATAATTAATATAAAAAATAAATGTTAAAACAAATAACTAAAATTGAACTTACTTTAAGAGATAGATACCGACAACAAAATTTCTTGATATGTCTTCTCTTTCTGAAAAAGTGAAAAATTAATTAAATAGGTGATAAAATTCAGTATGTAACATAAGAATTTAATAATGAAAACTTACTTTAGTCTTATTTTTCATTTCATTTATATGTCTAAGCCAATCGCCCCCACAAAGTAGAGTTTGCACTGTATTCGTATATAGTGATGAACGGTAAGAATTAATGACTCTTGCCCAGCACTAAATGTTGGTTCTGAAGTCACTGAGATTGCTAAAATGTCAGTTGCTATCTTAGATAATATTAGATATTGCATTCTATTCATCCTCCACCATTCTAAACATGAAAAATCTTTAGAAATCTCATTCTTCTTTAGACGACATTTTTCAAGATAATCTACCAATTCAGATTTCTTACTCTCCGAAGTTTCTACTTTTGCACAATAGTCATCAAAATCATCCCAATTATACATAGAACTTTGATCTCTCTTAATATTTGAAGAATCAAAACTCTTAGACTCGGTGGAATAAGACATTTCTTTACCTAATTTCTTCATCAACATACTCTTCATAAAGAGAATAAATTACTTCTTTAACTTTTAAGATATGCATCTAATTCAAAATAAAGATTAGGAAAACAAAATTCAACTGCAAGAATTTTCTTGGTTGGATCGAACACGATAACTATTTCCATCAATAGATTACAGTCACACCAATACTTATCAAATTTGTTTTTCATTTTACTAGCAGCTCCTTCAGAAATAAATCATAATGTTGTGCATATGTATCCAATGCTGACTTTAATTTTTAACTTCTTGTAGAAATAATAATGAAGAAGGATACTCACTACCTGAAATAATGTGAGTGGCCGTCCAAAAAGCCTCTAACAATGAGAAAATCTTTTGAGCTTTATTCCATTCTTCATCATGAGGGCAACAACTATAAAATGGATCACATCCTTTAAACATCTTAAACACTTATTTGAACTTTAGTGCACAACTTAACATCTCAAAAGTCGAGTTCTACCTAGTTTTGCAATCACAAATCATTTTTTGGTCCTTCAACTATAATTGTTGTACACAATTTGCAAATTGCACACGTCTTGCCTCAAAACGATTTACATATTCTATACTTTCCCATATATTACTTATAACATCTTCAATCTCCCTAAATCCATCTTGAACACACAAATTTAAGATATGTGCACAATAACGAAAATGGAATAAATTTCCTCCGCATGCTAATTTTCTAGACCTTTGAATAGTATCTTTCATATATCGAATAGCCGAATCATTGCTAGAAGCATTATCATGCCATTTTTGTCGTAAAAAAGTTTATCCAAATAGAAAGGAGTTTTATTGTGATGTGTGTACTAAGTTTTTAAATGAAGCAACTCCGAGGTATGTGACAAAAAAATCGTTTTTAAATAGAAATTAAAGTCGAAAACATGATAAATCCAAAACATTAAATCACAATTACTAATCAAAATTCTAAAACATAAAATTCAAAAATTAAAGTACAAAACTATAAAAATTGTTTAAACATTCAATATATTAATATTTTTAACCGTTCAATATATTCAACCGTTGTGTGTGTAAGCGTTCTCCTTTATCCGGACCCTTGTCCACTATCGGCGATCCCGATCCTATTATCGGGCGATGAGCACGGAAGATGAACGGGCGCTACTTCAGTCTTATGCTGAAGCCTAGACGTCTGCTGGCGCTTTTTTAATCAAGAGCGTCTGTTGAAGCCTAGACGTCTGTTAGTGCTTCTTCAGACCAGAGCGTCTATTGAAGCTTAGACGTCTGCTAACGTTTCTTCAGACTAGAGCGTCTGTTGAAGCATAGGCATCTGTTAGTGCTTCTTCAGACTAGAGTGTTTGTTGAAGCCTTGACGTCTATTAATGCTTCTTTAAACTAGAGCATTTGTTGAAGCCTAAACGTTTGTTAATGCTTCTTTAGACCAGAGCGTCTGTTGAAGCCTAGACGTCTACTAGCGCTTTTGTCTGCTGTTGACGAAGATCGACGCCTACTTTTCAAAAAGTCGTTTCATGAGATGTTCCTGTGCAAAGACAGGTATACCACTTAGTTTTATTCACAAATGCATCATTAAAATCATGTTAAACTAGTTCTTATTCACCTAAGTTCATTTTAATAAATTTACATGTTTTTCCTTAATTAATTATTTCTTTAATTAATTAATTTATTCTTCTTTTATTAGTTAAATTATTCTAACAGTATCATTTTGACAAAAGATAGATAAAAGATAATGGTGATAAAATATTGATAATAAGTGTCAAATGGAACATTATTTATGAGGTTTTTCTTGTATGTAGGTTTTTTGTGTTTATAGAATTTACAAGTAGAATGAGATATGTGATAGGATTGATTGGTGGTAATATTATTATCGTAATTGTCAAATGAAACAGTGTTTACGAGGTTTTCCATGGCTAAAAGAAGGAGGTATATGCGATATGCTTGTTTGTTCAGAGATTTTTCTTGTTGAAGAACCACGATAAATTTAGTTCATCAAGCACCAGTGGTCTAGTGGTAGAATAGTACCTTTCACGGTATAGACCCGAGTTCAATTCCCGATTTGATAAATTATAGTAGTTATAAAATGTTGATTGTTAGTGTCAAATAGAATATTATTTATGAGGTATTTCTTTTAATGCGGGTGTTTTTATGTATTGGGACAGTCACAAATAGAATGAGATATGTGATAGGATTGATTGGTGGTAAAATGTCTATAGTAATTGTCAAATGGAACTATTTTTAGGAGGTTTTCCTTATCTGAAACAAGGATATATGTGATAGGATTGATTGTTTAGGAGGTTTTTCTTGTTGAAGATCCACGTAAGGTTTTGTTCAACCAACACTATTGGTCTAGTGGTAGAATAATACCCTACCAAGGTACAACCCATGTTCAATTCCCTGCCGGTGCACTTGTTCAAGAACCATTGTGAAATTTACCTCTAATGGCTTTAAAGGGTATGCCATGTTCATATGATTTGTAGGATGATAATTAGACTTCTGAGTTCTTTTTATTTTCTCTGCTTTTTTTATCATGGTAACATATTTTAGACTAAGAGGGTATCATTTTGACAAAGGATAGAAAAAAGATAATGGTGATAAAATGTTGATAGTAAGTGTGAAATGGAACATTATTTAGAATGTTTTTCTTGTATGTGTTTTTTTTTGTGGTTAGGGAAATTACCAGTAAAATGAGATATGCGATAGGATTGATTGGAGGTCCATTTATAGGAGGGTTTTTTCTTGTCCAAAAGAAGGAAATATGTAATAGTATTGATTGTTTATGAGTTTTTCTTGTTGAAAAACCACGTTAAATTTTATTCATCGAGCACCAGTAATTTAGTGGTAGAATAGTACCCTTGCACGGTAAAGACCCGTCTTCAATTTCTTGTTGGTGCACTTGTTAAGAACCATGATAAAATTTGCCTCTAATGGCTTACAAGGGTCTGCCATGTTCATCTCATTTGTATGATGAAAATAAGGCTTCTAAGTTCTTCGTTTTTGTTTTTCCTTCTTTTTTTTATTATTGTTACTTGTTTTTGACCAAGAGAGTATCATTTTGACAAAAGATAGGTAAAAGATAATGGTGATAAAATATTGATATTAAGTGTCAAATGGAACATTATTTAGGAGGATTTTCTTTCAAGTAGGTTTTTTTTTGTGTTGAGAGTAATTACCAATAGAATGAGATATGTCATAGGATTGATTGGTGGTAAAATATTTATATTAATTTTGAAATGGAACATTGTTCAGGAGGTTTTCCTCGGCTAAAAGAATGACATATGTGATAGAATTTATTGTTTAAGAGCAACGTGAAATTTGGTTCATCAAGTTTAGTGGTAGATAGTACCCTGCAATGGGTTTAAAGACCTCCTAGCTTGTGCACTTGTTCAAGAACAATGATTAAATTTGCCTTTAATGGCTTAAAAGGGTATTCCATCTTCATTTGACTTGTATGATGATAATCAGTCTTCTGAGTTCTTCCATTTTGTATCCCTTATTTTTTATTATGGTTACTTGTTTTAGACTAAGAGAGTATCATTTTGACAAATGATAGATAAAAGATAATTGTGATTAAATATTGATAGTATGTGTCAAATGGAACATTATTTATGAGGTTTTTCTTCTATGTGGGTTTTTTTGTTTAGGGAAATTACAAGTATAATGAGATATGTGATATAATTAATTTGTGGTAATATAATTATCGTAATTTTCAAATGAAACATAGATTACTAGGTTTTCCATGGTTAAAAGAAGGAGGTATATGTGATATGCTGGGTTGTTTAGGATGTTTTTTTTGTTGAAGAACCACGATAAATTTAGTTCATCAAGCACCAGTGGTTTAATGGTAGATAATACTTGTCACGATATAGATTCGGGTTCAATTCTCATCTAGTGCACTTGTTCAAGAACCATGATGAAATTTGTTACTATTGGCTTACAATGGTCTACCATGTTCATCTAATTTGTATGATGACAATTAGCTTCTGAGTTCTTTCTTTTTGTATTTCCTTCTTTTTTTCATTATTGTTACTTGTTTTTGACCAAGAGAGTATCATTTTGACAAAAGATAGATTAAAGATAATGGTGATAAAATGTTGATATTAAGTGTCAAATGTAAAATTATTTAGGAGGTTTTTCTTTCAAGTGTTTTTTTTTTGTGTTGGGGGCAATTACCAATAGAATGAGATAAGTCATAGAATTGATTGGTGGTAAAATATTTATATTAATTTTCAAATAAAAAATTGTTTAAGAGGTTTTCCTTGGCTTAAAGAATGAGATATGTGATAGGATAGATTATTTAAGAACAACGTGAAATTTGGTTCTTTGAGTCTAGTGGTAGATGTTAGATTATCTGAATTAAATCCTAATAATATATATGAGAAAAGAATACTACGATTAACATTAGCGGAAGCGTACCTGTACTCGTCATCTCTTTCCTTATATTTGAAAGATTCTTTAGTTTTCTCTTCCTTTAAAGTGGAATGGATCTTCCAATTGATGAGTACGTCAAATTTGTTTTCTCTCTCTGTTGATGGGGACGCAAAGAGGAAATTGAATCGTACATCAATTGGGGACCATACCGTTACAAAATAACCATAATGTTAGTTATTTTGGTTTAAACATTTCTAATTTAGCCCCTTCATAAAATTAGAAAGTTCACTTAGGTATCCTCACTTTATATTCATGACAAATACACCCATAAGCCTATAAACTTGATTTCTAATTAGATCACATTATTTTGGCTTAATTAAAAGATGACATTTGCACAATTATTTATTATAATAGTGACCCATAAATTCCAACAATCTCCCACTGGATCACGTATTACAAAAAATAAATGTAACAATCATAATGCGCCCGAAGTTTTGTGTCATCTCATTCATATGTTGTATAAACAATTTTATCAATTAACTATATCAATATAGGACCAAAGAGCTCGTCGTTGTATTTATTCACAACTAGACCCAACAATGATCACATAAATAAATACAATTAACTAACAAATTATATCATGAATGTGAGGAATGAAAATTCCATGCACGGTGATCTTTTCTTGTCAATTTTCAATTGGTCCTACTTAAGTGAGATCAAACTTTTAACATTATTGTACAAAATATCTTTAAACATTATCATAACTGAAAAATAAAACATAAGTGTATACACAAATACTTTAAAGTCATAGAACAACAATGTAATATAAACTCCCACTTAAACTAAAGATCCTCAAATACTAAAATACCCATGTGAGCAGTGTGCTCATGAAAGACCTTGGGTACCAAGCCTTTTGTAAGAGGATCTGCTAACATGGAGTTTGTTCCTATATGTTCTATGCTTAATTGTCTATTTTGTACCCTTTCTTTAACAACAAGGAATTTAATGTCAATAAATTTTGACTTTGTTGTACTCCTGTTGTTATTGGAATATAATACGGCCGATCTGTTGTCACAGTACAGTTTTAGTGGTCTTTCAATTCCTTCCATAATACGCAGCCCTGTGACAAAATTTCTTATCCATAAACCATGATTTGATGCCTCATAACATGCTATGAATTCAGCTGCCATGGTAGAAGAAGCTACAAGAGTTTGTTTAGCACTCTTCCAGGATATAGCTCCTCCAACTAACAGATAAACATAGCCTGAAGTCGATCTTCTACTATCTTGGTATCCCGCAAAATCAGAATCAGAATACCCAATGATCTCAAACTTATTTGACCTCTGATATATGAGCATGCAATCTCTTGTTTTCTTTAAGTATCTCATAACCCTTTTGGCTGCTTTCCAATGATCTAATCCCGCGTTACTAAGATATCTGCCTAAAACTCCAACAATATATGCAATATCAGGACGCGTACATACTTGAGCATACATCAAACTCCCAATAACCGAAGCATAGGGAATTGATTTCATTTCTTCAATTTGAAGATTTCCTTTTGGGCATTGATTGAGACTAAATTTGTCTCCTTTAGCGACAGGGGTATCTAAAGATTTACTATCAAACATTCCATACCTTTTAAGCACTGTATCAATATAGTTTCTTTGAGATAACCTAAGGATACCTCGAGAACGGTCTCGATGTATTTGGATTCCTAATACAAAAGAAGCTTCGCCAAGATCTTTCATCTCAAAATTCTTTGTTAAAAAATTCTTGGTTTCATACAATATGCTTAAATCATTTGTGGCAAGTAGTATGTTATCAACATACAAAATCATCCCAACAAATTTCTGATACACACATTCATCAACGACATTTACCTCGAAACCAAATGAGATAATAATTTGATGAAATTTTTTATACCATTGACGAGAAGCTTGTTTGAGCCCATAAATGGATTTTCTCAATTTACATACCATATGCTTTGAGTCTTCTGACACAAAGTTTTCTGGTTGCACCATATATATTGTTTCTTCAATGTCTCCATTGAGAAACGCTGTCTTGACATCCATTTGGTGAAGCTCCATATCAAACTGTGCAACAAATGCCATGATTGTCCTAAAAGAGTCCTTCGATGAAACTGGAGAAAAGGTCTCTTTAAAGTCAATCCTTTCCTTCTGAGAATAACCTTTTGCTACAAGACGAGCCTTATATTTGTCAACATTACCCTTTGAATCCCGTTTAGTTTTAAAAATCCATTTACAACCAATAGGTTTCTTTCCTTCTGGTAACGTGACAAGTTCCCAAACTTTATTGTCTTGCATAGATTTATACTCTTCGTTCATTGCACAAATCCACTTTTCAGAATTAGTATCCTTCATAGCATGTTGGAAGCTGATAGGGCCATCTTCCATTATACTATCACTATCCTCATTTTCTTGAAGAAAAACTATATAATCATTTGATATAGCAGTTCTCCTTTCTCTAGTGGATCGTCTTAAAAGCACTTGATCTTGAGGTTGTTGAGTTTGTTCTTCATGAGTTTGTTCAACAATTTCTTGTTGCTCTTGATTTTGAACTTGATCATTAATATGAATAATATCCATATCAATGTCAAAATCATTTGGGATATGAATCAAGTCTTCCTCAATAGGAATTGTTGAATCCAAATTATTTTCAAAGACAAAGTTATTTCTCCCATCAAACTCAATATCCTCAAAAAAATATTGCAGTTCCCGTCTCAAAAATTGTTTTTAACTTGGGATCATAAAATTTATATCCCCTTGATCGTTCAGAGTACCCAATAAAATAACTGCTAACTGTTTTGGGATCAAATTTTCTTTCATTCGGCCTATAAGGCCTTGCCTCAGCAGGACATCCCCAAACATGAAAATGCTTTAAACTAGGTTTACGACTAGTCCAAAGTTCATAAGGTGTTTTAGCAGTTGCTTTACTTGGTACTCTATTTAAAATGTAGGCTGCAGTCTTTAGTGCCTCTCCCCATAGGGATTCTGGTAAAGTCGAACGACTAATCATACTCCTTACCATGTCCTTAAGAGTGCGATTACGTCTTTCAGCCACACCATTCATTCTCGGTGAACCAGGCATGGTGTATTGTGGGACAATCCCACACTCCTCTAAGTATCTGGCAAAAGGTCTTGGACGTTGTTCACCTGAACCGTCATATCTACCGTAATATTCACCACCACGGTCAGATTTGACTTTCTTTATTCTTTTGTTGAGTTGGTTTTCAACTTCAATTTTAAATGATTTGAACACATCCAATACTTGTGATTTTTCATGAATTAGAAATATGTATGCATATCTTGAGTAGTCATCTATAAATGATACAAAGTATTGTTGACCATTCCAAGGAGATGTAGGAAATGGCCCACAAATGTCCGTATGTATCAAATCTAAGACGTCATTTGCCCTTATTGCACATAATTTCTTCCTTTTAGTTTGTTTTCCTTTAATGCATTCAATACATACATTAAAGTCTGAAAAATCAATTTTATCCAAAATTCCTTCGGAAACAAGTCTTTCAACTCTATTTCTATTGATATGTCCTAATCGCTTGTGCCATAAGGAACTTGAATTTTCATTATTTATTTTTCGCTTAGTACCATGTGATTCCACATTCAAGGTTTCATTATAAGAAGCAACTGTTTCAAGCAAATAAAGATTATCATAAGCTATAAGTGAACCAGTTCCAACAACTTTAGAATTAATAGATAAAGTTAAATTTCCATTTCCAAATGAACAATGATATCCCAATTTGTCCATACAAACAACAGAAATTAAATTACGTCTAAATGACGGTACAACAAAAGTATCCATTAAATCCAAATAGTAACCAGTACTTAATAACAATCTAAAATGCCCTATTGCTTCCACTTCTACCGATTTCCCATCTCCCACATAAATGCGTTTTTCAGCATCAATTGGTCTTCGGTAATTCAGGCAACCCTGCAATAAAACACTTATATTAGCAGTAGTACCAGAGTCTAACCACCAAGTGTTTCTTGGTACTGAAGCTAAATTAACTTCAGAACAAACTAAATTATGAAATGTACCTTTCTTAGCACGCCAAATACGGTACTTAGGACAATCTTTCTTTTGATGTCCTTCCTTCTTACAAAAGAAAAAACTCTTATCAATTTTAACTTGAGATTGAGATTGAGTTCGTTTCTTTTGTGCTGGAAATTTATCATTAGCAGCCTCATTTTCCTCTTTATACCCCTTTCTTTAGAGGTGCTTGCCAAATGAGCACTTTCAGTCTTGTTTTGCTTCAATCTCTCTTCCTCTTGTACACAAAATGAAATGAGCTCATTAAGAGACCATTTCTCCCTTTGACAGTTATAACTGACCTGAAATTGACTGAATTGAACAGAAAGAGATATAAGCACCAAGTGCACGAGTAAGTCTTCAGACATCTCGAGTTTGAGTGCTTTCAACTTAGAAGCAACATTAGACATCTCCATGATGTACTCCCTTATGTTTTCCTTACCTTTAAACTTCATAGAAATTAGTCTCTTTAAAAGAGTGCTAGTTTCTGCTTTATCACTTTTCTCAAAGTACTTTTCGATTTTGGCAAGGAAATCTTTGGCATTGGTTATCTCATCAGATACCGCACCCCTAAAAGCCTCAGGTATGCCACGCTTTATGATCATAAGACTCAAACGATTAGAACATTCCCACTTCTCATATATTCTCTTATCATGAGAGTTACTATCATCCGTAGTAGGAGTGGGCTCATTCATTCTAAACGAAAAGTCGATATCCATGCATCCGAGAACAATAAGAATGCTCTCTTTCCAATCCTTAAAATTACTTCCATTAAGGATCGAAATTGAATTAACATTAGCAGATACAGATACAGTAGCAACAGCTGTACTCATAAAAAAAATAATAATAATAAATTACATTAATAACATGCTCATGACTATAATATTAAGTAACAATTAAATTCAAATTATGATTTATCCCATCTCAAAATACTTAACACAACATTAATATCAAGTCTTTGGACAGTAATATTAATTGCTAATAGTATTTTGTTGTAATGATCAAACATTAATAATAAGACATGTCAAATAATAAAATCTATCTTTGGATAGATTAATTATTCACATAAATATGACTTTATAATTATTACATGTTTATCATCACAAGTATTTATGTAATTCAGTCAATTAATTATCAATCTTTGGATCAAATAATATAATCACATGAATTACACAATACTTACATTCAAAATTTTATTGAATCAATTTCAACAAACATTGTCACTTTGGTGATTATTTGTATCAATGAATACAATTCAATTAATGAACTATAATATCATTAATTTTGAATTTAAATGTCATATATATTATTGTATATACCCAAAATCAATAATATATTATTTTCTGAATAAACATATTATTTTGTTATGATAAATGACATATAGTTTAATTTAATTTTATTGTGAAATAAAATAAATTATACCTAATAAATTATATATTCCTCAATTCTCTCTTAAGATTTATAATATATTATATATTATATCAATCAATAATCTAAATAGTTGACTTAGGAGAGAATCTTAATATCCCTAAATTTTAACAAAAAACAATTCCTCTGTTTAACCCTAAATCTTTATATTTTCACCAAATTTATTTGAAATTATCACAAATTAATATATATATATATATATTCCTAATAACATGCTTTTATTATCAGCATGCATATAACATATAAATTCATGCATATTAATTTCATGCATATAAATTGAATGCATATAATTTCATATTAATCAACATGCATATAAATCTGCATATATCTACACCCGATATAATTTTCTCCTCACATAATTAAATCTTAATATGTTATCTACACCGATATAATTTATCATATAATTAAATCTGTATATTATATCTACATCAATATAATTTCTCACATAATTAAATATGCATATATATATCTATCCCCATATAATTTCTCACATAATTAAATTAGGATGACTCTGATACCAATTGTTAGATTATCTGAATTAAATCCTAATAATATATATGAGAAAAGAAGCGTACCTGTACTCGTCATCTCTTTCCTTATATTTGAAAGATTCTTTAGTTTTCTCTTCCTTTAGAAGTGGAATGGATCTTCCAATTGATGAGTACGTCAAATTTGTTTTCTCTCTCTCTGTTGATGGGGACGCAAAGAGGAAATTGAATAGTACATCAATTGGGGACCATACCGTTACAAAATAACCATAATGTTAGTTATTTTGGTTTAAACATTTCTAATTTAGCCCCTTCATAAAATTAGAAAGTTCACTTAGGTATCCTCACTTTATATTTATGACAAATACACCCATAAGCCTATAAACTTGATTTCTAATTAGATCACATTATTTTGGCTTAATTAAAAGATGACATTTACACAATTATTTATTATAATAGTGACCCATAAATTCCAACAGTAGAATAGTACACTGCCACATGTTATTTGCACAAGTTGAAATTTTCATTTTTGGCAGAATAGTACACTGCCACATGTTATTTGCACAAGTTGAAATTTTATTTTAATGGCTTAAAAGGGTATGCCATCTTCATTTGACATGTATGATGACAATTAGGCTTATGAGTTCTTCCTTTTTGTGTTCCCTTATTTTTTTTTTATCATGGTTACTTGTTTTAGACCAAGAGAGTATCATTTTTACAAATAATAGATAAAAGATAATGGTAATAAAATATTGATAGTAAGTGTCAAATGGAACATTATTTATGAGGTTTTTCTCGTATGTGGGTATTTTTTATTTAGGAAATTACAAGTATAAAGAGATATGTGATAGGATTGATTTGTGGTAATATAATGATCGTAATTATCAAATCAAACATAGTGTACATTATTTTCCATGGCTAAAAGAAGGAGGTATATGTGATATGATGGGTTGTTTAGGAAGTTTTTCTTTTTAAAGAACCACAATAAATTTAGTTTAAATTCCCGTCTGGCTAGTGCACATGTTTATCTATTTTGTATGATGACAATTAGGCTTCTGAGTTCTTTATTTTTCCTTTTCCTTCTTTTTTCATTATTGTTACTTGTTTTTGACTAAGAGAGTATCATTTTGACAAAAGATATATTAAAGATAATGGTGATAAAATGTTGATATTAAGTGTCAAATGAAACATTATTTATGAGGTTTTTCATTCAGGTGGGTTTTTTTTTTTGTGTTGAGGGCAATTACAAATAGAATGATATATGTTATAAGATATTATTATTGGTTAAATATTTATATTAATTTTCAAATGGAACATTTTAGGAGGTTTTCCTTGCTAAAAAATGAGATATGGGATAGGATTGATTATTTAAGAGCAACGTGAAATTAGGTTCATCAAGTCTAGTGGTTTAGTGGTAGAATAGTACCCTGCCTATAGACCCTGGTTCAATTCCTAGCTTGTGTACTTGTTCAAGAAACATGTCTAAAATTAGCCTTGTCCTTTTTTTATTCCCTTATTTTTTTTTTATTATGGTTAGTTGTTGTAGACCAAGAGAGTATCATTTTGACAAAGGATAGATAAAAGATAATGGTGATAAAATATTGATAGTAGGTGTCAAATGGAACATTATTTATGAGGTTTTTCTGTTATGTGGGTTTTTTTTTTTGTTTAGGGAAATTGCAAGTAAAATGAGATATGTGATAGAATTGATTTCTGGTAATATAGTTATCGTAATTGTCTAATGAAACATTGTTTACGAGGTTTTCCATATCTAAAAGGAGGTATATGTGATATGTTGGGTTATTTAGGAGGTTTTTCTTGTTGAATAACCACGATAAATTTAAATCATCAAGCACCAATGGTCTATTGGTAAAATAGTACCTGCTACGGTATAGACCCGGGTTCAATTACTATCTAGTGCACTTGTTCAAGAACCATGATGAAATTTGTCTTTAATGGCTTACAAGGGTCTGCCATGTTCATCTAATTTGTATGATGACAATTAGGCTATGAGTTCATCCTTTTTGTGTTCCCATATCTTTTTTTCATGGTTACTTGTTTTAGACCAAGAGAGTATCATTTTTACAAATGATAGATTAAAGATAATGGTGATAAAATATTGATAGTAAGTATCAAATGGAACATTATTTATGAGGTTTTTCTTGTATGTGGGTATTTTTTGTTTAGGAAATTACAAGTATAATGAGATATGTGATAAGATTGATTTGTGGTAATATAATTATAGTAATTGTCAAATGAAACATGGTGTACATTGTTTTTCATGTCTAAAAGGAGGTATATGTGATATGACGGGTTGTTTAGGAGATTTTTCTTGTTGAAGAACCACGATATATTTAGTTCATCAAACTCTAGTGGTAGAATAGTACTTGCCACGGTATAGACCCGGGTTCAATTCCCGACAAGTGCACTTGTTCAAGAACCATGATGAAATTTGTCTCTAATGGCTTACAAGGGTCTGCCATGTTCATCTAATTTGTATGATGACAATTAGTCATCTGAGTTCTTTCTTTTTGTTTTTCATTCTTTTTTCATTATTGTTACTTGTTTTTGACCAAGAGAGTATCATTTTGACAAAAGATAGATAAAAGATAATGGTGATAAAATGTTGATATTAAGTGTGAAATGAAACATTATTTAGGAGGTTTTTCATTCAAGTAGTTTTTTTTTGTGTTGGGAGCAATTAACAATAGAATAAGATATGTCATAGGATTGGTTGGTGGTAAAATATTTATATTAATTTTGAAATGGAACATTGTTTAGGAGGTTTTCCTTGGCTAAAAGAATGAGATATGTGATAGGATTTATTGTTTAAGAGCAACCTGAAATTTGGTTCATCAAGTCTAATGGTTTAGTGGTAGAATTGAACCCTTCCACATATCTATAGACCCAAGTTCAATTTCTAGCTTATGTACTTTTTCAAGAACCATGTTGAAATTTGCTTTTAATGACTTAAAAGGGTATGCCATCTTCATTTGACTTGTATGATGACAATTAGGCTTATGCGTTCTTCCTTTTTGTGTTTCCTTGTTTTTTATCATGGTTACTTATTTTAGACCAAGAGAGTATCATTTTTACAAATGATAGATTAAAGATAATTGTGATAAAATATTTATAGTAAGTGTCAAATGAAACATTATTTATGAGGTTTTTTTGTATGTGGGTATTTTTTGTTTAGGAAAATACAAGTATAATGAGATATGTGATAGGATTGATTTGTGGTAATATAAAAACATAGTGTACATTGTTTTCCATAACTAAAAGAAGGAGGTATATGTGATATGCTGGGTTGTTTAGGAGGTTTTTCTTGTTAAAGAACCACAATAAATTTAGTTCATCAAGCACTAGTGGTCTAGTGGTAAAATAGTACCTGCCACGGTATAGTGCACTTGTTCAAGAACCATGATGAAATTTGTCTCTAATGGCTTACAAGGGTCTGCCATGTTCATCTAATTTGTATGATGACAATTAGGCTTCTGAGTTCTTTTTTTTGTTTTTCCTTCTGTTTTCATTATTGTTACTTGTTTTCGACCAAGAGAGTATCATTTTGACAAAAGATAGATAAAAGATAATGGTGATAAAATGTTGATATTAAGTGTCAAACGGAACATTATTTAGGAGGTTCTTCATTCAAGTGGATTTTTTTTATGTTGAGGGCAATTACCAATAGAATGAGATATGTCATAGTATTGATTAGTGGTAAAATATTAATATTAATTTTCAAATGGAAAATTTTTTAGGAGGTTTTCCTTACTAAAAGAATGAGATATATGATAGGATTGATTGTTTAATAGCAATGTGAAATTAGGTTCATCAAGTCTATTTGTCTAGTGGTAGAATAGTACCATGCCCTAGGTCTATAGACCCTGGTTCAACTCCTAGCTTGTGTACTTTTTCAAGAAACATGTCTAAAATATGCCTTGTCCTTTTTTTAATCCCTTATTTTTTTTATCATGGTTACTTGTTTTAGACCAAGAGAATATCATTTTGACAAAGGATAGATAAAAGATAATGGTGATAAAATATTGATAGTAGGTGTCAAATGGAACATTATTTATGAGGATTTTCTTGTATGTGGGTTTTTTTTGTTTAGGGAAATTTTAAGGAAAATGAGATATGTGATAGTATTGATTTGTGGTAATATAGTTATCGTAATTGTCAAATAAAACATTGTTTACGAGGTTTTTCATATCTAAAAGGAGGTACATGTGATATGCTGGGTTTTTAGGAGGTTTTTCTTGTTGAATAACCACGATATATTTAAATCATCTAGCACCAATGGTCTAGTGGTAAAATAGTAAATGCCACAGTATAGACCCGGGTTAAATTCCCAGCTAGTGCACTTGTTCAAGAACCATGATGAAATTTGTCTTTAATGGCTTACAAGGGTCAGCCATGTTCATCTAATTTGTACGATGACAATTATGCTTCTGAGTTCTTCCTTTTTGTGTTCCCTTATTTTTTTTTATCATGGTTACTTGTTTTAGACCAAGAGAGTATCATTTTGACAAAAGATAGATTAAAGATAATGGTGATAAAATGTTGATATTAAGTGTCTAATGGAAAATTATTTAGGAGGTTTTTCTTTCAAGTGTTTTTTTTGTGTTGGGGGCAATTACCAATAGAATGAGATAAGTAATATGATTGATTGGTGGTAAAATATTTATATTAATTTTCAAATAGAAAATTGTTTAAGAGGTTTTCCTTGTCTAAAAGAATGAGATAAGTGATAGGATAGATTATTTAAGAGAAACGTGAAATTTGGTTCTTCAAGTCTAGTGGTAGAATAGTACACTGCTATATGTCTATTGGCACAAGTTTAAATTTTCTTTTAATGGCTTAAAAGGGTATTCCATCTTCATTTGACATGTATGATGACAATTAGGCTTATGAGTTCTTCCTTTTTGTGTTCCCTTATTTTATTTTTATCATGGTTACTTGTTTTAGACCAAGAGAGTATCATTTTTACAAATAATAGATAAAAGATAATGGTGATAAAATATTGATAATAAGTGTCAAATGGATCATTATTTATGAGGTTTTTCTTGTATGTGGGTTTTTTTGTTTAGGGAAATTGAAAGTAAAAATGAGATATGTGGTAGTATTTATTTGTGGTACTATAGTTATCGTAATTGTCAAATGAAACATTGTTTACGATGTTTTCCATATCTAAAAGAAGGTCTATGTGATATGTCGGGTTATTTAGGAAGTTTTTCCTGTTGAATAACTACGATAAATTTAAATTATCAAGCACCATTGGTCTAGTGCTAAAACAGTACCTGCCATGGTATAGATCCAGGTTCAATTCCCAGCTAATGGACTTTTTCAAGAATCATGATGAAATTTGTCTTTAATGGCTTACAAGGGTCTGCCATTTTCATATAATTTCGTATGATGACAATTAGGCATCTGAGTTCTTTCTTTTTGTTTATCCTTCTTTTTTTTATTATTGTTACTTGTTTTTTATCAAGATAGTATCATTTTGACATAAGATATATAAAAAATAATGGTGATAAAATGTTGATATTAAGTGTCAAATGGAACATTATTTAGGAGGTTCTTCATTCAAGTGGGTTATTTTTTGTGTTGAGGGCAATTACCAATAGAATGAATGAGATATGTCATAGGATTGATTAATGGTAAAATATTTATATTAATTTTCAAATGGATAATTTTTTAGGAGGTTTTCCTTACTAAAATAATGAGATATGTGATAGGATTAATTGTTTAAGAGCAACGTGAAATTAGGTTCATCAAGTCTAGTGGTAGAATAGTACATTGCCCTGGGTATATACACCCTTGTTCAATTCCTTGCTTTTGTACTTCTTCAAGAATCATGTCTAAAATATGCCTTGTCCTTTTTGTATTCCCTTATTTTTTTTATCATGGTTACTTATTTTAGACCAAGAGAATATCATTTTGAGAAAGGATAGATAAAAGATAATGGTGATAAAATATTGATAGTAGGTGTCAAATTGAACATTATTTATGAGGTTTTTCTTGTATGTGGTTTTTTTGTTTAGGGAAATTGTAAGTAAAATGAGATATGTGATAGGATTGATTTGTGGTAATATAGTTATCATAATTGTCGAATGAAACATTGTTTACGAGGTTTTTCATATCTTAAAGGAGGTATATGTGATATGTCGGGTTATTTAGGAGGTTTTTCTTGTTGAATAACCACGATAAATTTAAACCATCAAGCACCAATGGTCTAGTGGTAAAATATTACCTGCAACAGTCTGGTTCAATTCCCAGCTAGTGCACTTGTTCAAGAACTATGATGAAATTTTTCTTTAATGGCTTACAAGGGTCTGCCATGTTCATCTAATTTGTAAGATGATAATTAGGCTTCTGAGTTCTTCCTTTTTTGTGTTCCCTTATTTTTTTTATCATGGTTACTTGTTTTAGACCAAGAGAGTATATTTTTACGAATGATAGATTAAAGATAATGATGATAAAATATTGATAATAAGTGTCAAATGGAACATTATTTATGAGGTTTTTCTTGTATGTGGTATTTTTTATTTATGGAATTACAAGCATAATTATATATGTGATTTTGATTTGTGGTAATAAAATTATAATAATTGTCAAATGAAACATGGTGTACATTATTTTCCATGTCTAAAAGAAGGAGGTATATGTGATATGCTGGGTTGTTTAGGAGGTTTTTCTTGTTGAACAACCACGATATATTTAGTTCATCAAACACTAATGGTCTAGTGGTAGAATAGTACCTGCCATGGTATAGACCTGGGTTCAATTCCTGGTTAGTGAACTTGTTCATGAACCATGATGAAATTTGTCTCTAATGGCTTACAAGGGTCTGCCATGTTTATCTAATTTGTATGATGACAATTAGGCATCTCAGTTATTTCTTTTTGTTTTTCCTTCTTTTTTCATTATTGTTACTTGTTTTTGACCAAGAGAGTATCATTTTGACAACAGATAGATAAAATATAATCGTGATAAAATGGTGATATTAAGTGTGAAATGGAACATTATTTAGGAGGTTTTTCTTTAAAGTATGTTTTTTTGTGTTGGGAGCAATTACCAATAGAATGAGATATGTCATAGGATTGATTGGTGGTAAAATATTTATATTAATTTTCAAATGGAACATTGTTTAGGAGGGTTTCCTTGGTTAAAAGAATGAGATATGATAGGATTGATTGTTTAGGAGGTTTTTCTTGTGAAGAACCACGATAAATTTAATTCATCAAGCCCTAGTGGTCTAGTGGTAAAATAGTACCTACCACGGTATAGACACGCATTCAATTCCTAGCTAGTGCACTTGTTCAAGAACCATGATGAAATTTGTATCTAATGACTTACAAGGGTTGGACATGTTCATCTAATTTGTATGATGACAATTAGGTTTCTGATTTCTTCCTTTTTATTTTTCCTTCTTTTTTATTATTGTTACTTTTTGACCAAGAGAGTATCATTTTGACAAATGATAGATAAAAGATAATGGTGATAAAATGTTGATAGTAACTGTCAAATGAAACATTATTTAGGAGGTCATATGTGGTTGTTTTTTTGTGTTGGGGTTATTACAAATAGAATGAGATATGTGGTAGGATTTATTGGTGGTAAAATATTTATAGCGATTAGGCTTTTGAGTTCTTCCTTTTTGTTTTTTCTTTTTTTATCATGGTTATTTGTTTTAGACCAAAAGAGTATCATTTTGACAAAGGAAAGATAAAATATAATGGTGATTAAATGTTGATATTAAGTGTCAAATGGAACATTATTGAGGAGGTTTTTCTTTCAAGAGGGTTTTTTTTGTGTTTGGGGAAATTATCAATAGAATGAGATGTGTCATTGGATTGATTGGTAGTAAAATATTTATATTAATTTTCAAATGAAAAGTTGTTTAGGAGGTTTTTCTTTGTTATAAGAATGAGATATGTGATAGGATTGATTGTTTAAGAGGTTTTTCTTGTTGAAGAACAACGTGAAATTTTGTTCAACAATTCTAGTGGTAGAATAGTACCTTCCACGAGTATATAGACCCAATTTCAATTCCTAGCCTTGGCACTTGTTCAAGAACCATGATGAAATTTGCCTTTAATGGCTTAGAAGGGTATTTCATCTTCATTTGACTCTTATAATGACATATAGGCTTCTATGTATTCCCTTATTTTTTTTTTTTTATCATGGTTACTTGTTTTAGACCAAGAGAGTATCATTTTGACAAATGATAGATGGAAGATAATGGTGATAAATATTTTTAGTAAGTGTCAAATGGTACATTATTTAGGAGGTTTTTCTTGTATGTGGGTTTTGGGTGTTTAGGAAAATTACTAGTAGAATGAGATATGTGATAGGATTGATTTGTGGTAAAAAATTTATCTTAATTGTCAAGTGAAAATTTGTTTAGGAGGTTTTCCATGGCTAAATGAAGGAGGTATATGTGATATGTTCTGTTTTTTAGGAGGTTTTTCTTGATAAAGAACTACGTTAAATTTTGTTCATGAAGCACTAGTGGTCTAGTGGTACAATATTACTAGGGTACATACTTAGGTTCATTAACCGGCTGGTGCACTTATTCAAGAACCATGATGAAATTTTTCTTTAATGGCTTATAAAGTTCTGCCATATTCATTCGATTTGTATGATGATATTTAGGCTTCTGAGTTCTTCCTTTTTTTTTTACCTTCTTATTTTTATCATGGTTACTTGTTTTGAGTCCAAGAGAGTGTCATTTTGACAAACGGTAGATAAAAGATAGTGGTGATAAAATGTTGATAGTAAGTTTCAAATAGAATATTATTTAGGAGGTATTTCTTTTATGTTGGTGTTTTTTTATTGGGGCAATTACAAGTAGAACGAGATATGTGATAGGATTGATTGGTGGTAAAATGTTGATAGTAAATGTCAAATGGAATTATTTTTAGGCAGTTTTCCTTGTCTAAAACAAGGAGATATGTGATAGGATTGATTGTTTAGGAGGTTTTTCTTGTTGAAGAACCATGTAAAATTTTGTTCAACCTGGTCTAATGGTAGAATAATACCCTACCAAGGTAAACTCGGTTCAATTCCCTCTTGGTTCACTTTTTCAAGAACCATGGTGAAATTGACCACTAATGGCTTATAAAGGTATGTCATATTCATATGATTTGTAGGATGAAAATTAGGCTTTCAGTTCTTCCATTTTATTTTCCCTTCTTGTTTTATCATGGTTACTTATTTTAAACTAAGAGGGTATCATTTTGACAAAGGATAGAAAATATATATTGGTGATAAAATGTTGATAGTATGTGTTAAATAGAACATTATTTAGAAGGTATTTTCTTTTATGTGGGTTTTTATTATGTTGAGGGTAATTACCAGTAGAATTAGATATGTGATAGTATTGATTTTTAGGAGGTACTTCTTGATGAAGAACCCCTATTAGAATAGTACCCCTGTCATGGTACATACCCGGGTGCAATTCCCTACAAGTGCACTTGTTCAGAACCATGATGAAATTTGTCTCTAATGGCTTATAAGGGTTTTCCATGTTCATTCGATTTGTATGATGATAATTAGGCTTCTGAGTTTTTCCTTTTTGTATTCCCTTCTTTTAATCTTATCATGGTTACTTATTTTAAACCAAGAGAGTATGATTTTGACAAAGGATAGATAAAAGATAATGGTGATAAAATGTTGATAGTTACTGTCAAATGGAACATTATTTAGGAGGTTTTTCTTGTAGGTAGTTTTTTGTGTTGGGGGCAATTACCAGTAGAATGAGATATGTGATAGGATTGATTGATTGGTAGTAAAATATTTATAGTAATTGTCAAATGGAACATTTTTTAGGAGGTTTTCCTTGGCTAAAAGAAGGAGATATGTTATAGAATTTATTGTCATGGTACATATCCGAGTTCAATTCCCTACCAGTGCACTTGTTCAGAACCATGATGAAATTTGTCTATAATGGATTATAAGGGTTTGCCATGTTCATTCGATTTGTATGATGATAATTAGGCTTATGAGTTCTTCCTTTTGTATTCCCTTCTTTTATTCTTATCATGGTTACTTGTTTTAAACCAAGAGATTATCATTTTGACAAAGGATAGATAAAAGGTAATGGTGATAAAATGTTGATAGTTAATGTCAAATGTAACATTATTTAAGAGGTTTTTCTTGTGTGTAGTTTTTTTGTGTTGGGGGAAATTACCAATAGAATGAGATATGTGATAGGATTGATTGATTGGTGGTAAAATATTTATAGTAATTGTCAAATGGAACATTTTTTAGGAGAATTTCCTTCGCTAAAAGAAGAAGATATGTTATAGAATTGATTGTTTATGAGGTTTTTTGATTGAGTAACCAAGTTAAAATTTTCCCATCAAGCACCAATGGTCTAGTAGTAGATTAATATCCTCTCACGATATAGACCTGGGTTCAATTTCTAACTGGTGCACTTATTCAAATTCATGATGAAGTTTGCTTTGCCCTTCTTTTTTATCATTGTAAGTGTTAAATATAACATTATTTTGGAGGTTTTTCTTATATGTGGGTTTTTTTGTGTTGGGAGCAATTACTAGTAAAATGAGATATTTGATAGGATTGATTGGTAGTAAAATATTGATAGTAATTGTCAAATGGAACATTGTTTAGGAGGTTTTCCTTAGCTAAAAGACGGATAAATGTGATGGGATTGATTATTTATGAGGTTTTTATTATTGAAAAACCACGTTAAATTTTGTTCATCAAGCACCATTAGTTCAAACCTGAGTTCAATTCCGGTTGGTGCACTTGTTCAAGAACCACGACGAAATTTTCCTATAATGGTTGTTAGAAGAGAGATAAATAGATTGTATTGAATGATATTTTGGTTACATAGTTTATGTCTATTATATAGATATTACATTAAACTTAAAAGAAAACTAATATAATATTGATATTATCACCATTAATTATATTATGATAATATCTTACAAATATATTATCTTTATATTATAACAACCCTCCTCAAACTCAAAATGAAAAAAACATGAACAACTTGAGGTTAAAGACGAGATGTTAAAATATTGATGATGTATTCTTCAAGCTTCATAAACTCGTGAGCTCCATCTAGTTAAAAAATTGTAGTGTGTTGACTAATAAACCAACGAAGAATGTAGAATTCCATGGTCATTAAATGTTGGGGTGAAACAACAACCGAATTTACTTGTGATTCTTGAAATACATCCAACGACGGAATAAAAGTGTGTTTCCTGAAATAAAACCAACGAATAATGTAGAATCCCATGGGCATGGAATGTTGGGGTGAAACAACTCCTGAAAATAAAATAAATCATAACGATAGTAGTATGTTGACTAATTAATCAGTAAAGAAGCACGCATATGATTTGATTAAGATCAATAAAATTATGGGCATTGATTACTGGAATAAAACTATAACTGAAAAAAAACTCTTAAAAATATGATTGTCGAAGAAAATAAGAACATCAATAGAAATATTTGAAAGAAAAAAAATTATTAAAAAATATAATAATTATTATTATTGGAGCTTCCATCAATGGATAAAGTAATCATTGATGGAAGTAGCGGAAGACTAAATTTTGTAGCTTAAGAAAAAAACTCTAGCTCTGATATCATGTCATAAGAGAGAGAAAGAGATTGTATTGAATGATATTTTTTTTTTTTTTTGGGAAAATGACTTAGCGTCATTTCATTAAAAATTCACAAAAATGGGAAAAAAACCACGAGTTTAAGAGATCATTCTAGACAGGCCTAGAATGATTTTGAAGTCGTAACATTCTGAGTAAAAGCTAAAAACGTAAATGAATTATCTGATTACAATTCTTTCAATTCTAGTGAGTTTAAAAAATGGTAAATTCCAGTTCCTATAGATATTCCAATTCTGCTCCGTGCTTGGAATTCTTGTCCACATTCCTGCGAGGGCGCTGCAATCCGATACAATATCTTTCCATAACTCTTCAACGCTCCTATGGGTTCTGTCATATACCCTTGCATTCCATTCTTGCCAAATGTTATACATCACTGCTCCAAAGCCGCACTTGAACACGCTTGTTGCAAATCTATTTCCCTTGGCTTTGAGTAGTGTTGCATCTTTGATTTCATTTCATTCGCTCGAGAAACTGATCAGCTCCAGCCTTTTATAGAATCTGTTCCAAAGCTCTGAAGCAATAAAGCAGCTCCCAAATAGGTGATCTATGGTTTCTTCATTTCTTCTACATAGAAGATAGTTCGTGTCCGGGATGCTCATATACTTGCTGATACGATCACGAGTGTTGAGTCTTTCTCAGAAGGCGAGCCATAGGATGAACTGGTGTCTAGGGATAATCTTCGTTGACCATACAAGAGGAGCCCATTCTACTTTATGTGCTTTTTCCCAGGTTACCTCCCATATTTTCTTTAATACCAGCTTCCCATTGTCCTCACCTTTCCATTCATGAATATTCGGTCTGTCGTGCACTTGTATGTTACTTATATGATCAAGTATCCTCTGTCCTTCTGGATTTCTTCTCAGGAGTGAGTCTCAATTTCCGTCTTTAATGTCTCTGATTTTCGCTTCTGTGTAGTCCCTTCTGATGCGGGTATTTTGAAACTCCTTCTTGTGGATGATAGGCTGGTTTTCGAACCAGGGGTCGTTCCAGAATAGAGTGCCTTTCCCGTCCCCTAGCCAGATGTCATAAAGATCTGCAATATCGCTTCTTAGTTTAAGAATCTTTTTTAGAGACCAGCTCATACCTTCATGAATTTTGCAGGTCCAGATGATGGTTTCGTATTTCATAAACCTCGTATGCACCCATTTGATCCATAGTGACTCTTGATTGCGCTCTAAAGCCCACAGATGCTTGAAGGTGAGAGTCTTGTTCCACTCGATACAGTTCTTCAAGTCGATGCCTCCCTCGTCCTTTGGTTTGCAGAGAGCGGTCCATTTGACTTTTTTTCCTCCTCTTCCGCTACTGCCCCAGATAAATTTCCTCATTAGTGTATCGAGCTCCTTCATTACCTTCTTCGAAATGACCATTTGCTGCGCCTAGTAGCCAACTATGCACATGACCACTGTTTTGATAAGTTCGATCATCCCTGCATAAGAAAGTTTTTTTCGCTGCCCAGCCAGATATCGTGTTTTTTACCTTTTCAATCAGCGGCTTGCAGTGTGAGATCTTGATCTACTTCGTAGTTAACGGAATTCCTAAGTACCTTATGGGAAAACTTCCTTCCTTGATGCCCATGATGTTGAAGATGTCCTGCTTCGTTTCATCATTTACGCCTCCATAAAATGCCACACTTTTTCTTTCATTAATAGTTAAACTTGTAACCTCAGAAAAGAACGTTAGTGCAGCCCTAATAGTTTTAATGGAATCAATGTCTGCGTGCGCTAGAATGAACAAATCGTCAACAAAGAATAAATTGGTTACCTCCTCTACCTCACAGAATGGGTGAAAGATGTATGGACGATTCTTTCGAAAAATCGCGAAGATGCTCTCAAAAATCGCCATGATAGCCACGAAAAGGTAAGAAGAGAGGGGTCCCCTTGCCTTACCCCGTTTTCACCCTTGAAATAGCCTCCGTGGACTCCATTGACAATAACAACAAAGTAGGATGATGAAACGCACTACATAATCCAATCAATAAAAATCATAGGAAAAGCATATATAACTAGAAAGTCTCGAATGGCTTCCCATCTAACAGAGTCGGAAGTTTTCTTGATATCTATTTTGAAAGCCACTCTCGGGGATATTTTCTTATTCCCGTAGCCTTTTAAAAGGTTCTACATGAGAAGAATATTATGAGAGATTGTCCTACCGGGGATGAATGCAGATTGGTTAAGATTTATAATTTTTCCTATGACATTTTTAAATCGTTTAGAAATGATTTTTGAAATTATTTTATAAATCACATTGCAACAGGAAATTGGTCTGAAATCTTGTACTTTCTCAGGTACCGCAGTTTTGGGGATCAAGGTTAAGACCGGTGTATTTCATTGCTTTAACATCTTCCTGTTCTTGAAAAACTCCAAAACCCCATCAATAACGTCTTTACCCATAACCGACCAATTGTCTTTGAAGAACTGTGCATTAAATCATCAGGACCCGGGCTTTTATTCCCATCAATACTAAATAGAGCTTCTTTAACCTCAACCCTTGTGACCACCCTTATCAACTCGCGACTATCTTCTACAGAAATTTTCCTATCAATAATCTGATACAAGGTATTTAGGTGACTTTGATGCTGCTTTCTTGTACCCATAAGCTGCTTATAGAAATTGATAGTCAAATCTAGTACACCCTTTTTGACCTTGAACATATTCACCATCATCATTCTTCAGCCTGTATACATTGTTTCTCATGTTTCTAGTCTTGCATTTTCTGTAGAAGAAAATTGTGTTTTTGTCACCCAATGAGAGCCAGGTCTCTCTTGATTTCTGTCTAATAAAATTCTCTTCAAGAAGACTCAGCTTCCTGAAATTTTCAAGCGCATCCCTTTCTGTTTCATTGAGTTGTTCATCATTATCATCCCTTAATAACCTTTTTCTGAACTTCTTCCAATTCTTCTCTAGCAACCAGAACTCTATTGGAGATATTGTTAAACTTCTTCTTGTCAAAGCTTTGGAGATGATTCTTCAAGAGTTTAAGCTTCTCAGAAACTCTGTACATGTTGGATCCTCTAACATCTGTAGACCATACGCTTTCGAGAATACCCTTGAATTTGTCGTTTTCCATCCAGAAATTGAAAAAATTTAAGGGCCTTTTGAACCTTTCTTCCTTTTCCCAGAATAATTTAATCGGGCAGTGATCAGATATACCCGGATTCAGAACATGAAGTTGACTTCTCGGAAGTTGGTTAATCCAGTTCTTATTTACCAGACATCTGTCAATTCTACTTCTTCTAATTTGCTCATTCCCTCTCGTAGAAGACCAAGTGAAGAAATTCCCAGAATTAGTAGGCTCGATACAACCCATATCTTTGATACAGTCATTAAAGTCAATCATATCCCGAGTTATTTCAGATTCTAGGCTACGATCAGATTCGTTTCTAGTTACGTTGTAATCACCAAGGACAGTCCAAGATTTATCACTACCGATCCAGTTTCTAAGACAATTCCATAGGAGTCTTCTATCAGTGCTTGAGTTGCTAGCATAAACAATAGAAAGATTAAACAAGATTCTTGTGATTATGTCTTTAACCTTCACCAGGATTGCTTGATCATTCAAAAATAGAGTCATGACCTCAGTAACTTTGTTATCCCAGATAACCCAGATTCTGCCCGTTTATCATTTGAGTTGTGAATGATTTCCCAGCTGCTATCAATACACAGCTTGCTAACCTTCTCAACGTTCCGGCTTTTGACTTTTGTCTCAAGAATACCCATAATAGTGATCGTCTGATTCTCAATGATCCTCCTGATTTCTTTGCATTTCAGAGGGTCATTGAATCCCATTATGTTCCATGTCACTATATTCATGAATAGATATAAGTGTTGGGTTCCTGACTTTCTAGACTGTCCTAGACCTCTTCATCAGAGAAATCGTAAGCATCACTTGTCTCGCTATCCTCAATGGCTACAACTTGATTACATGGAATACTATTCACATTGAGTGGGGTTTGTCTCACATAGATCTCATCTTCTCCCGTTATAGAGTCGGTGGCTTCTGGATCCGGGTTGTTCAATATTTTTTTGTCCAGGATTTTCTTGTTCATTATCTCGAAAGGTGGCTTTAAGCCCATGGATCGGGTCATTTAGAATTCTAATGACATTGCTTTTTTAGTTCCTTCTTGCATTCCTAGAATTGTGAAGAGTGAACTCACGACTTATTAGAGTGCCATTAGACCTAATTTTGTTTGTTTCATATGGGCCAAGTATTCCCCGTCCCATAGATCTTTGAATTCCAGAAACTTTAGAACCAGAACATTTTTCATCAGGACCGGTAGTAGTAAGTCCGATAGCTTGAGTAGTATCTGGATCAGCAAGTCCAGGACTAGGCTTAACATGGTCAATATGGCTAGGTACGGTAGCATTATGAGAAACTCTAGGAATGGTGTGGCTATGTCCAGCTTTATCAGGACCGATATCCTGACCAGGATCGACGTTTTGAACATGACCTATTCTTAAGAAAACAGAATCCCTAGGACCGGTGCCCTGAACATGACTGATAGGATCAGCGTTAGTAGGGCCAGCTTGTACCCTTACCCACTTCATTCTTTTTCCTATCTTCTTCCTTATCCTTATCTATTCTTGATTTTGGTTGTCCATCCTATCATTATCAATGTGTTCATTGATATTAAGTTCAGACCTGTTCACATTTCTCTCAACCTGAGCCTGGTTAGAGTCATTGATACTGCCTTCCTGAACATTGTTATTGGCCTTCAATTTTAGATTATTATTGACTGGACATTTATTCGTAGCGTGTGTGAAAGTGCTACACCATATACATTAATTTGGTTTCCATTCGTATTGTACTCCAATGTCAAATAAATTTCTCAGTCTATCTTTAAGTTCAAGCTTAATTGGAAGAGAGCTATTTGAATGGATTTCGACACTAACTCTGGCCACAGATGCATGCTCGTAGCCTTCCATTGTTGGGTCAAACATAAGTAGTTTACCTATAATGCTTGAAATATAGGTCAGGCCCATTGGGTTGCACAGGTGTGGTAGAACATTCTTGAAATTCACCCAGATTTGTTCAAGTTTAAGTGGTCTATGATTAGTATTAAGTTCCTCGCTCCACTTGTATAACTTGAATCGTATTGAATGATATTTTGATTACATAGGTTATGTCTATATATTATATAGACATTACATTGAACTTATAAGAAACTAATGTAATATAATAATATAATATTGATATTATCACAATTTATCATATTATGATAATATTTTATAAATATATTATCTTTATTATAACAATGGTTTACAAGGGTTTGCCATTTTTATCTGAATTTTATTATAAAAATTAGGCTTCTTAGTTCTTCTTTTTGCTTACCCTTTTTTTATCATTGTTACTTATTTTAGACCAAGAGAGTATCATTTAGACAAAGGATAGATAAAAGATAATGGTGATCAAATGTTGATAGTTAGTATCAAATGGAACATTATTTATGAGGTTTTTCTTGTATGTGATTTTTTGTGTTAGGGCAATTACCAGTAGAATGAGATATGTGATAGGATTGATTGGTGGTAAAATATTTATATTAATTGTCAAATGGAACATTGTTTATGAGAATTTCCTTCACTAAAAGAAGGAGATATGTGATATGATTGATTGATTGTTTAGGAGGTTTTTCTTGTTGAAGAATCACGTTAAATTTATTTAATCAAGGTCTAGTGGTAAAATAGTACCCTGTCATTGTAAAGACCTGGTTCAATTTTCGAATGGTGCACTTTGAAGAACTATGATGAAATTGCTCATAATGGCTACTAGGTCTTCTAAGTTCATCTAACCAAAGAGAGCTCTTCCAATTTTTTCATGGTTACTTGTTTTAAACCAAGAGAGTAAGAAATGGGTTTCAAATGGTAGATTTTATGATTGTGTTGATTTATTTGAATGGAAAAAGAATCGATTACGGGGATGATTTATCTGTGGTTAAAGTAGCATATATGTTCATGAGGTTGAAATATTTTTACTTTAGCCAATGGATTAATGAGGGAGATGGTGCATGGTTGTCTTAATGAAAAGTTATGTCAATTGGTAGTCAAGTGCATGAACATAAGTTCACATCAAATTTTGATGCTTGACTCAAAATCTTAATCAATTGGGTGATATATAACAATCCACCACAAGTTTTGTGTGATAATTGTGGTGTGTGTCCTTTTTTAAAACATCCAGATTTAGTTCTGAATTTGGTTTGGGCTGAAAATATTTATAAATTTATTTGAAAATATTTCAAGTAAGATAATATCATAAAATATATTTTATGTAATTATACATATATTCAAACAATTAATTCATTAAGGGTCATGCTAATTAACCTCGTAATAAATTAAGTCCACAAAAAAAATATGATTTTTTTATTCAAATTCAACTTCAGTTTGAGATATTTTTTAAATATGGCACAATAGGATTTTAAATTTTGATTTTTAAGAATTAAAACAATATTAGAAAATATTAATTTAAATTTTGAAATGAAATCTTTATATATTTTACTCTTTTTTTAGATCAATATAACATGTCATTTTCTCTTTTCATCCATGTTCATTTGAAATCTTTTTCTCCATAGTTTTAATTTTCTTAAACTATCTTTCATCTAAAATCATGTCTACAAGCATAGATTTGGGGAGATTCGAAGAAAACTCATTTCTACAAGCATAGATTTGGGGAGATTCAAAGAAGATTCAGAAGAATCAAGTATTTGTATCAACTAATAGGAAGTTGAGAACGAGCCCATTGATTGAAGTCGAGATTTATAATACAAGATTTGAATATGTATGTCTTTTAACACACAATACAATTTTCTTCTTGAGACATTTTTTTCTATCTTTTGATCAAATAACTATTTTTTAGTATCTACTAGTTTAGAAAAACTATATCATAAAATAGAAAAGATATAATTTCAGTTTTACAATTGTTCAACAACCTTCAAAAGAGAATTAGACCAATACTTGTTACAGTTTAGGTGTAAATACTATTGTTTCAAACTTTTTCACCCTAAATACTTGTGTGAGTGATTTTTCTATTTTACTTAGCTTAGTACTTGGATTGGACCTATTATCGAGTAATAAGATTGCTTATTCTATCATGTATATAAGGATTGATTTAATCATCTACTATTTTATGAAAAATGGAGATAAATTATAAGAGATAAACAAAATTACAAGAAGTAAAATAAAATTACATTATACAATCGGCACGATCGGCACAATCGACACGATCAGCACGAACGACACGGTATCGACTCTAATAACTAGGTCTTTTATTCATCTGCAAAGCTTGGTTGGAAGGTTAAGGTTTCTAGTTTACCCTATTCTGTAATAGTTAGGGTTTCAAGTGTACCCTATTTTGTTATTGATTTGTTTTGTTGTTGTGTTCTGCTATTCATCAAAATGGGAAGAAAGAAAAGCAATAAGAATAAGAAAGTTAGAGAGTTTGTGATGGAAGGTTTAAGGGAGGTAGCTGAAAAAGAAATCGATAGGATTGATAAAGAAATTATCCATGAAAACAGGAATGTAGCAAAGGTAAAGAACCAATTACTGAGATATATATTCTGAAGAAAATGCAGCAGGAAAATAGGGGAAATGAAGGAATATAGAAGGTTGGGTATAATAAAAGAGCAAATCTTTTTGGACTTAAAAATCAAATCATAAAGTTGTTGATGCATGCAAATAAATGAGAGATTGTGCTCAACAAAGAGAAAATATAGCAAACAACCGTCCAATTGAATATACATTATCTTCAAGATTGGAACCTACTGAAGAAGGAAGAATACGAAAAGATAGTAAATTGGTCAGTGGAAATAATGAGGGAGTTAATGAAGTCCCCAAAATCAAAGACTTATAATATCAGGAGCAATTCTAAGTGGAAGGTAAATGAAGTTTTGAAAAAGAATGCAGAAAAGAAAGTAGAAGATCATTCATACAAAGGTCAAATCTACTTGGGTGAGTTTAAAACAAAAGTTGAGATTTTCAACTCTTCTTTTGAATTTAAATTGTCCACTGAAGTGGAGGAGAAATGCGTCAAAGAATGGAAAAATGTAGTTGTTGGGAACTACATAGGAAAGAACCGTGTATCTTTTCCAAACACTAAGGAATCACTAATGAAACAATGGGAGCGGAAGGGACTGGAGAAGGTTTCTGTAAACATCCATGATCTCTATTTTTTACAATTCAAAAAGAGAACAAACTTGGATGATATTCTATAAATTGGGCATACTTATATTGGATCCAACTATATGAAGTTGGAGAGATGGTATAAAGAATTGAGCCTTCTAAGAAAGGCAAATGAAATAACCCAAATATGGTTCAAACTTAGAAACATCCCAACACGCATGTATAATGAGAAGCTCTAAGTCACTTTGCTAGTCTATTGGGGAAACCATTATATATGGACCCAGTTACAAAGGGAGGAGAGCACCTTTACTTTTGCTAGAAAAAGCATTGAAGTACATCCTCAAAGTACACTGTAAAAGAACATGACAGTTGTTGATAGGAATGGAAAGCCCATAGTCATGGAAATCTCATATGAATGGAGGCCAAACAGATGTGCTTTCTGTAATACTTTCCAACATGTTAGTACTAAATGTGCAAATGTGCAAAAGCAATTGAGGAAGAATATAAAGTCATGAAAGCCCGGGAAGAAAAAAAGCAGGAAAATAAAACAGAAGAATAAAGAGTGGAAGAGCATATTATGGAAGTTAAGGATAGTGATAAAAAAAGACAAAAATGAAGAAAATGCAGAGGAAGAAAGCAAGAAGGATTCTAAGAAAAAGAAAAGAAGCGAAAGAAAGAAAGTAAAGGGAAAAGAAAAATTTTTGTAATGCAAAAGATTAGGATGAAAATAGAAGATGAACACCAAGTTGTTGAGGAAACTCAAGAGAAAAACACCCAGAATTTCAAAGCTAAAACAGAGAATTCTAAAGCCGATAAAAAAGATTCCAAAACCGATGTGGAGTCTGAAGTCGAAGCTGAAGATAATAAAGACAAGAATACAAAAATTCAAGTTGAAGATAATAAAGGTAAAAGCCCTGAAAATCTTAAAAATAATTATTTCTATCAAATTAGAACGGGATCGTACAAAGAGAATCAAAATAAGAATCAACAATACTCACCATTCTCTTCAATACAATCTCCTTTTATCGTTAGAGGAAGAGGAAGAAGAAGAGGAAGAGGAAGGAGAAGAATGCATCTCAATGAAAATAGATGGAATGCAAAAATTCCAGGCTGGGATGGTTAGGTTTGAATGTAGTTTTTTCTGTTTGTAATCTCTGTTTTTTAGAATATATGAATGTTACTAATCAGTTTTTTTAGGGTCTTTTGATTGTCATCCTTAATCATAGCTAGGGTTTATCTATCTTTGATTTTTGACCCTCCCACTTTTGGGATTTTAATGAAATGGTTTTAACCGTTTTCCAAAAAAATTACATTAATTATCCTTAATCATAGATAGGGTTTATCTATTTTTGATTTTTGACCCTCCCACTTTTGGGATTTTAATGAAATGGTTTTAACCGTTTTCCAAAAAAAAAATTACATTAATTAGAAGAGATGATTTTGATCAATCTATTCTAACTATGAAATTGATTAATCCACCATGTACAACATAATCTTTAAACAATAATAACATTAATTGAGATAAAAAAATATAGAACTATTTATTCATATATATATATATATATATATATATTATTACTTAGTAAAAATGTTAATAAATAATAACATTATTATAGGTTACTATTACTTAGTAGATGCTAAATACACAAATGAAGAGGGTTTTCTAGTGCCATTTAAAGACCGCAAGTACCATTTAAGATCTTGGGATGTTGTATGAACACCTTCTAACTCTGAAAAATAATTCAGCATGAAACATGTTGCTGTAAGAACTGTTATTGAAATGACATTTAGTTTACTCAAATTTAGATGAGATGTACTAAAAAGCCCTATGTTTTATCCAATTAAGACGCAATTTTGTTTAATTATTTTCATTTAGCTTAGTACATAATTACATAAAAAAAAATGTCAATAGATCCAATGAAAGAATTACTAAAAAATTGCTTGTACAATAATTGAATCCTCAAATTAAAGATGTTATAGATATATCTGATGATTGGACATAATAGAGGATTGAATTAGTAAAGACAATGTTTCTTGAATGGAGATCTGGAAGAAATAGTGGGAGTAGATAATAATTGTTTGTAAAAAAAATATCTTTCAAATGTTACTATAAGAACTTAAATTTTAAGTACCCAAATTATGAATATTAAAATAATTATTTTGGACAATTAAATTTAGAATAATTAAAATCAATGCCAAAATAAGAATTATAGTAAGGCTCTAAGGTTTATTTATGGATCATCACAAAACTTCCTAAAAAGTTCAGGAGTGTTCTTCAACTCATAGTAAGTTTTAATTCATGCTATAATTTAAGTTACAAATTCAAATTGAAATTTTTATATTTTAGTTCGACCAATCTTGAATATTGCTTGATTATCCATTTTCCTTATTTGCAATTGATCCTAAGATGATTTTAAAGTTTTCTACTGAATTCATTCGAACAAATCAAGCTCAATCAAAAGTACTTAAATTCAATTTTCAAAATTTTCAAAATCTAGTTTTTGTTCTTGATCTCTAACTCAAGAATCGCAGTTTAAAAAGATTTCTTAACATATTTTAAAGGATGTTAAAGTAATTTTGGATAATTCCAGTCATTTTAGAGTATATTTACAAGAAAACCAAATTCTTAAAAAGTATAGAAAATTTTAGTTCTTTAATTGGTTAAAACTGATAACCAATATTCATGTTTTGGTCTTTTTGATTCTAACATACATATGGAAGTGTTGGTAAGATTTAATTGTTAAGACGAAGCTTAAATACCAAAAACTAAATTTTTACCTAAAAATTATTTAAATCAAATTCAACATCATTCTAAATGATTGATGTATTGGGGTGATGTTAAAATATTCTAGGAGATTAGACAAAGCTTCTCATACCTTCATATCGAATTATGGAAACTCCAATCAAAATCTTAAAACTTGTAGTTGGTGTTCCTAGCGTCCTACCGAGAATTCCAACCACCCGACCGAGGATCATAGCATGGGGGTCTAGTTTTCGACCAAGAAAACCAACCGTACCCTACACTTGACTGAGGAAATTAACCTAGACCTAATTTCGACCTAGAAAACCAGTCAGCGTTTAGTGCCTGACTAAAGAAATTAGGTAGACTAGGTCCTCGAGTGAGGAGTAACATGCGCGACCAAGAATCATTTATATGCGTTGACCGGGTGTCAAGATTCGTTGACCCCGGGTTAAATCAACCAAGACCCGCGTATTTGAACCGATTCGCGGCCTAGCCACCTGCCTAAGGGCTTGTTTGTTTGGGGTTTTTAACTTATAATTGTTTTTTAACCATTAAAAGCCCTAAACTATTTTTTTTAATCCGAAAAAAAAATAGAAAATATTTTCAAAATATTTTCATAAAAATATATTTTAATAAAGCCATGTTTGAATTTATTCTTAAATTCTAATGCCTTAAACTAACATTTTCAAGTGTTTTCCTCAATAGTTATCGACATCAATCGCAGATACCAACACTTAAATATAATTTTAAATGCAAAAAAATCCATACATGTCGAGAACTTGAAAAATAATTGGGTAAATAAAACGTAATAAAGACCAAACTTTCAAATGAATAGTCAAAATTGTATGAATTATAGACCGTTCTTTAACGTGTACGGAGGATATAGTATAAAAGTCATTTCCCGAGTAACATCAAATATTGAACTCTAAAGAATCTCTGATCAAATATACGTTTATATACGTAAACAAAAAAAATTATTAGTTTTAAATTAAAAATCAATTGCCGATTCTTTTCATTAAATGAATAAACTTTTAAATCAATTATTTTTAATTAATTTAAAATATGGATTTCTTTTAATTAAATTGTTATTTGATTATTTTAAAATCCGAAAGATTGTTTAGAATTGATCATAAAAATTAATTATTGTTATAATTAATTTTAAATATCAAAATACATTTTTATAAATCTTGTAAATAAGTTTTTATTAAAATATTATCAACACGCAAACTTATGTTGAAATTTCTTGAACCTTAAGCTTTTTCCGGGATAAATGATTTTCAGGTACTATGGTTACAGTTTGAAATTCCATTTTGTTTAATAATATCGTTTTGTTATTGTGAAAAAAGTTTATGTATTAATAATATGTTTCATATTATCGTATAGTTTCTTTCTTGTACAATAGTAACTCTCTCAACCTACATACTAAATCTTAATTTGTGGCACTTATCATGTCACAAGAGTCATCTAATTCACTTTCTTTATGATGTCCACAATAGTCATATTAATTCACTTAATATATTATGTTAATCTTATTAATTATATGAGCATCTTGGTTGTCAACGAGATAAAAAAATATTTATTACTAAACTCATGATTTAATATAGTGGTAAGAAACTTGATTCTTAAATAAAATCTAAAAAGTTTAAGATTTCACGTGTAAAAAAAAAATAAAAGAACTATAGGTGAGAAGCAAAGTTCCAATATTCAACAGGAAGAAAGAACAAAAGTGCTCACAAATTACATGAAATAATAAAAGAAAACATAAATGGAGAGAAATAATAAAAAAATATTAAAATTAAGTAATAACAGCCAAATATAAAAATTATAAAATCTATACATAAACTTTCAACCAAATACAACTAATATATATATAACTCATACCTCTTAATACTCTTTTACCACTTATACACCTATAATTAATATTTATGTAACTAGTACAACGTAACAAATCTTACCTAAAATATTGAAAATATATAAATTTAATTATTTCTCTTTCTTTTAAAACTTGACATTTTATCCAATCACCTCAATTTTTTAAATTTTAATTCCTCAAATTGAATAGATAAAAAATACCCAAAAAATTATTACTTAAAAACTCTAAATAAAACAAATATATTTTTTTTTAATATAGTGTGTCATGACCCCCATCATTTCAACTCAAGTGAAAATTGAATCTAAAAATTTTATCTCTTAAAACTCACCCTTATTAAAAATTACACCATTTAAAGAATAAAACAATTAAAATAGATAATGGATTTTTTTTTCAATAAGTCTAGTGATATGATAGAATAATACCATGTCACTATAAAGACCACAATGGCTACAAGGCTTTCCATGTTCATCTACAAGATGACAACTCAGACTTCTGAGTTCCTTCAAAAAAATGTACCTTCTTTTTTCTATGCTTACTTGTTTCAAACCAAGAGAGTGTCATTTTGAAGGAGATTTTCCTTTGTGGAGGGAAGAGATCTATGCAAGTTAAAAACGGGAAGGATCTAATAAATGTTCAATATTGTTAGCAAAATGTATGTGTTTAGGACATTTTGGTACAAGGGCAACACATTTTTATTGTCTTTTGGAATTTTTTGGGTTTTCAAAGATTATTGAATTGTAATGGTTTATTTGGATCAATATTGTTAGCAAATGTATATGCTTAGGACATTTTGATAGAAGGGTTCTAGATCCACACATGTTTATTGTCTCTTGGAATTTTTTGGGTTTTAAAATATTATTTGATTGAAATGGTTTATTTGGATTTGTACATAGTTTGTCGTGCATAAACGACGAAATTAATAACGCAGAATTATTTTATTATAGACCAATAATTTCGAAATGTTTTAAATTTCACATCAATGGGAGCATGAGAAAGATAAGACATGCTCGGTTCTCTAAGGAAAACGTCTTTATAGTTAGGAATTGATTTAGCCACACAAGCAATCAGAGTTAGAGCTTTTATAGTTTCACATTCAATTTTATTATCAAGCACCAGTGGTCCAGTGGTAGAATAGTACCCTGCCACGGTACAGACCCGGATTCAATTCCCGGCTGGTGCACTTGTTCAAGAACTATGATGAAATTTGCCTCTAATGGCTTACAAGGGTCTGCCATGTTCATCTGATTTGTATGATGAGAAAGTAGGCTTCTGAGTTCTTCCTTTTTTATATCATTGTTACTTGTTTTAGACCAAGAGAATATCATTTTGAACAAAGATATATAAAAGATAATGTTGACAGTAAGTGTCAAATGGAAGTTATGGAACATTATTTAGGAGGTTTTTCTTGTATGTGAGGTCTTTTTTTTGTGTTGGGGGCAGTTACTAGTAAAATGAGATATATGATAGGTAAAAAAAAGGTAGATAAAAAAATTATTGTGGTAAAATGTTGATAGTAAGTGTGCTTAGGAGGTTTTCCTTGTATGTGGCTATAAGAATGAGATATATGATGGGATTAAAAGGTAAAAGATAATGGTAAAATGTTATCAGTAAATGTGTAGGCTTTGGGTTTTTTGGGGGGTTTTAAATGAATCGGATATTGGATAGGTAAAGGATAATGGTAAAATGTTGATAGTAAATGTGTAGGCTTTGAGGGTTTCAAATGATTAGATCAGGTTTATTTGGATAACTTTGTACATGTTTGTTGTGACACTGACACTTAATTAAATCAAAATTATTCTTGTTTAAAATTGAAGTTCAACAATGAAACAATGCTCTCAAGTGATAAATGGTTTAAAATTAGAACTAAAGATATACTATCTGTGTACATAAAAAAGAAGAAGCATAATTATGTCTATAATCATTCCATCATCATATGATTTAACAGCTGAAGACTCGTCCTTCTTCTCCTCCTTTAATGCTTCCATGTATCTTTGACATTAGATGACCTGCAAGAGATGTGTTGGGTAAAAACTCACCAAGTGCCCAATCTAAGTATTATTTTGAGATTGTTGAAAAACATTATCTTGTTAAAATGTTCTATACATCTGTGACATTTCTCAATGCATTTTTTAGACAAACACTCTGTTTTTCCTCTGAGCAACAGGCAATGATATTATTTTTCACAATGTCGAATCATGATCAACTAGGCATAAATAAAGCAGAGCTCTTCTTAGGTGTTGAAAAATGTACTAATCTTCTTAGGTGTCGAAATCTACTAGTAAATACTATAAACAAATAGGCTTACCCAGCCTATGTGGGCTGCCTGTGTATCCTCAAGAAGGATTCAGATTCCAACATACAAGAAATTCAATCAATCATGAGACCACAAGATTTAGAGAAAATCCCATATTATACAATTAAAGTATCAAAATGCATCTAAATTACTTAACTAAACCATGGAAAGCCTCATCTACATGTTCATCAATATTAAACCAGATTCTGGAGGAATAAAATTAGTGGAAATCGATCAATTCTATTTCCAATTATAGTCATTATAGAAAATGTTCTATACCTCATAACTTCTCATAAAGTTGGTTTTTTTTAGTAGGTTTATTTTAGAAACTTCGAACTTTAATCTAAATACTATCTTCAGATCATTGAAAAAGTTACAAAAATCAGGTCAATAATACGATGTCACGGTACAGACCGGGTTTTCAAAACAAAGCACCAGTGGTCTAGTGGTAGAATAGTACCCTGCCACGGTAAAGACCCGGTTCAATTCCTGGCTGGTGCAATTTGAAGAACTGTGATGATATTTGCCCATAATGGCTACATGGTCTGCCATGTACATCTAACCAGATGACAATAAAGGCTTCTGAGTTCTTCCATTTTTTTTCATGGTTAATTGTTTCAAACCAAGAGAGTATCATTTTTAACAAGATGAGATCTATACAAGTGTATCTGTTTAAGAAATGGGTCTCAAATGGAAGATTGTAATGATTTATTTGAATGGAATTGGAAATGATTCTCAATTGCTTCATTTTTACCTTAGCCAATGGATTAATGGGGGAGATGGTGCATGTTTTCTTAAGTGAAAACTATGTCATGAATTGCTAGTCAAATGCATAAACATAAAATTTCTGTTAGGTATCCACGCATCCAGAGAAAATTAGATTTGAAAACAAACTTAATATTACACAAGATAAATATTAAAAAGTTTATTGACATTCTCATATGGATCCAGTTCAGACCCAAAAAGTATTTTCAAATAAGTGTATTGGAGAATTCAGTTGAAGTATAATTGAGAGTTCATATAAATGAAGAACCAAAACCTAGAGAGTAACCCACCAATCCATTTTGCAAACAGATTGGAACTCAAAGTTCAAATCAAAGCAGACTTAAAAAACATTAATAAGTAAAGTTTAAATTTAAACTCACATCAATGGGAGCAGCAGAAAAATAAGACATGATCAGTTCCATAAGGAAAACGTCTTTATAGTTAGGAATGGATTTAGCAAAACAAGCAATGCAAATTAGAGTTTTTATAGTTACTGACTGGATTTTGTTCAACGAGCACAAGTGTTAGATTACTCTGCACATTTGAAGAACTGTGACGAGAATATCCTATATGGCTTACATGGGTCTGCCATGACATCTGATTTATAAGATGACATTTTAGTTCTTCCCCTTTTTAATGTTGATAGTAAGTGTCAAATGGAACATTGTTTAGAATGAGATATGTGATATAATGGTAAAATGTTGATAGTAAATGTATCGACTTTGGGGGATTTTTTGGGTTTCAAATGAATGAGATATTGGATAGGTAAAAGATATGGTAAAATGTTGATAGTAAATGTGTAGGTTTTTGGGGTGGTTTTTCTTTGGGTTTCAAATGAAAGATGATTAGATTGCAAGAGTTTATTTGAATAACTTTGTACATGTTTGTTGTCTTGCTAACAAGTAATTATGTTATTACAGACAAATAATTCAAAATTATTCTTGTTTTTCAAAAAAAAAATTACAATGAAACAATGCTCTCAAGTGATAAATGATTTAAAATTAGAACTAAAGATATACTATTTGTATGACAAAATGATTTATACCACATAAGAAAAACAAGTATAAATTATGTCAACAATCATCCCATCATCATATGAATTAACAGATGAAGACTCATCCTTCTTCTCCTCCTTTAATCTTTAATGCTTCCATTTCTCTTTGACATTAGATGACCTGCAACTGCAAGAAATGAGTTGGGTTAATACTCACCAAGTGCCCATTTTCAAATAAGTTGATTTTTTTTAACTAGGGTTTTTGTTGAGAAACCTCACCTCCAACTTTAATCTAAGTATTATTTGGAGATTATTTTGAGGTTGCTGAAAAACATTCTCTCGTTAAAATGTTTTATATACCTATGTCATTTCTCAAAGCATTTTTTTAGACAAATACTATTTTCCTCTGAAGAACAGGCAGATCATTATTGTTTTAGTCAATATCGAATCATGATCAACTAAGACATAAATAAAGCAATGGGTCGAGCTCTTCTTAGGTGTCGAAATCTAAGAGTAAATACTATAAACAAATAGGTCTGTGGGCTGACTATGTATCCTCAAGAAGGAATCAGGTCCCAAGATACAAGAAATTCAATCAGTCATGCTACCACAAGATTTAGAGAAAATCCCATATTAGACAACTAAAGTGTAAAAATGCATCTAAATTAGATAACTAAATCATGAAAAGCCTCATCTACATGTTCATCTATACAAAATCAGATTCTGGAGCAGGTAAGGAGTAAAATTAGTGGAAATCAATTAATTCTATTTCCAATCATACTCAATTTATAGAAAATGCTCTATACCTCATAATTTCACATTAGGCATGTTGTAGAAAGTGGCACGAGAAAGACAGCTCAACTTCCCCGAATTTTTTCCGAGAAGTCTCACCTCCAACTTTAATTTAAGTATTATTTTGAGATTGTTGAAAAACATTATCTTGTTAAAATGTTCTATACATCTGTGTCATTTCTTAACGCAATTTTTAGACAAAGACTGTTTTTCCTCTTAGCAACAGGCAAATGATTATTATTGTTGTCAATGTCGAATCATGATCAACTAGGACATAAATAAAGTATTGGGTCGAGCTCTTCTTAGGTGTCGAAATCTACTGGTCTTCTTAGGTGTCCAAATCTACTAGTAAATACTGTAAACAAATAGGCTTACCCGATCAATCTATTTCCAATAATACTCATTATAGAAAATGTTCTATACCTCATAACTTGGCGAGAGGCATGTTGTAGAAAGTAGCCCGAGAAAGACAACTTAACTTTCCCGAGTTCTTGAGTTTGAACTCGACTAGAATCACTGTTAAGTTTCTTCCACTCTTCACCACAGAAGCTTCCACGATCAAATCAGACTAATTTAGAACCAAAGAAGATCAGATCAGCCATGACAAAGTGCTAAAAACAACTAGTAATTATAGGGAGTGTAGTATGTGATTCTAAAGTATTTCAGCCAAGTATAATTGAGAGTTCATAGTGATGAAGAACAAAAACCTAGAGACTAACCCACCAATCCAATTTGCAAACAGATTGAGATTCGAGATTCATGATTCAAGAAATCAAAGCAGATTTGAAAACCATGTAATAAGTAATTGAAAACTCACATCAATGGGAGCAGCAGAGAGATAAGAGATGCTCAATTCCCCAAGGAAAACGTCTTTATCATCATCATCTCCCAAAACAGTTCTAGCACAATCGGTTGCCATCGTCTCTGCCACAGATGCAAATGAACCACCGTGCAAACCGCCATACTTATTCTGGAAGAGAAAACCCAAAGAACCAAAATCAAAATCAAAATCAAAATAAAAGAATCAAAATAGACGATGGAATTGATTCATACAGCGAGACAGGCTTTGACGGAGAGAGAAGACGAGATTCGGCCGCGTTCGATGCGATTGATTTTGATTATACTACGAAAGAAGTCGGAACAGAATCCTTTGGAATCGAACTCCGGTGGAATTTTCTCTGTAACTCCGACGTTCACCAGGAAGCCGGCGAGAAATGAGAGGGAATCTTTAGTCAGCGATGGCTTCTCCATTCAATTGGAAATATTTGACCCGATAATCAATGGGAATTAGGTATATCTTGATTCTCTTTTTCACAACAATTACCAGTGTTAGTAGTAGAGAATAGTACATGCTACGGTTCCAAAAGGATCAGTCTTTTCATTAACGATCCGTGCGATACTATTTACAATCTTCGCAAAAACGAGTAATTAGTCAGTCTTACACGACACAACACTCGACGTTTAATAGAATTGACACAAAAATTCTAAAGAGAGAGAGTAAAATCTTACAAAGAATAATACTATGTCACTTGAATACTTGTTGATTTACAATGTAATACCTCACAGATATTTATACGACTAATTCTAGTTATCTATATATATATAATGATGCTTAATTTTTAAAGTGTCCGGATTGCCGGGTCGAGAGCTGTGGTTAATTTGGATACTTGGGTCGGATTGTGGGTTACCCGTTTTTAAATTTAAAACGGTTAAAAATAAAATTAAAAATGCTAGAGGTATGTTTCGAACTTGCAACCTAACAAAACAAGTACAACTCTTTAACCAACTAGGCTACAAAGACTTTATATTTTAAATTCAACACCAAATTTGATAAACGCGGGACGTTTTAACATTAATATAAGTTCAACTTTTTAACTAACTAATCTATATATATATAATGATGCTTAATTTTTAAAGTGTCCGGATTGCCGGGTCGAGAGCTGTGGTTAATTTGGATACTTGGGTCGGATTGTGGGTTTACCTGTTTTTAAATTTAAAACGGTTAAAAATAAAATTAAAAATGCTAAAGGTATGTTTCGAACTTGCAACCTAACAAAAACAAGTACAACTCTTTAACCAACTAGGCTACAAAGACTTTATATTTTAAATTCAACACCAAATTTGATAAACGCGGGACGTTTTAACATTAATATAAGTTCAACTTTTTAACTAACTAATCTATATATATATAATGATGCTTAATTTTTAAAGTGTCCGGATTGCCGGGTCGAGAGCTGTGGTTAATTTGGATACTTGAGTCGGATTGTGGGTTTACCCGTTTTTAAATTTAAAACGGTTAAAAATAAAATTAAAAATGCTAGAGGTATGTTTCGAACTTGCAACCTAACAAAACAAGTACAACTCTTTAACCAACTAGGCTACAAAGACTTTATATTTTAAATTCAACACCAAATTTGATAAACGCGGGACGTTTTAATATTAATATAAGTTCAACTTTTTAACTAACTAATCTATATATATATATAATGATGCTTAATTTTTAAAGTGTCCGGATTGCCGGGTCGAGAGCTGTGGTTAATTTGGATACTTGGGTCGGATTGTGGGTTTACCCGTTTTTAAATTTAAAACGGTTAAAAATAAAATTAAAAATGCTAGAAGTATGTTTCGAACTTGCAACCTAACAAAACAAGTACAACTCTTTAACCAACTAGGCTACAAAGACTTTATATTTTAAATTCAACACCAAATTTGATAAACGCGGGACGTTTTAACATTAATATAAGTTCAACTTTTTAACTAACTAATATATAATAATGTTGAGTAAATGGATACTTGGGTCGGATTATGTGTTGACCCACCCATAAATTTAAAACGGTTAAAAATAAAATTAAAAATGTTATCCGTAATTTTTTTCACGGTTTTTTATATTATTACTCGTGCAAATGCACGGGCTAAATGCTAGTTACATTAATGACACACTAATTTAGAGCATTCTTTATAAGTGTCAATCAGTGATGTACTAACTTATGAATTTCTTCTAATTTTCAATTAGTGATGGACTAATTAAGGACATTTTTTTTAAGTATCAATTAGTGATGCGTTAATCAAGGACATGTCTTTCAACTCTCAATTAGTGATGCGTTAATCAAGCACCTGCCTTCTAGATAGAATATTCTTTGCGTTGGGCTTAAGCGGGCTTAAGCCTCTTCCTCTTCTTAGGTCAGAAATTGCGTCGTGACATTCTCCTTAAGTCTCCTCTTTTTGGGCTAGGAAGATTGGGCCGACATTCTCCCCCACTTAATTTGGCGACGTCCTCATCGCTTCCTCCTTGTAGGCCTAGATGGTGTCTCCACATAAGATAAAAGTTTTGAGCGACATGCTGGATTTCCAACCCATTTCTTCTCTAAGAAATGTCATTCGTATTGCCTCACAAGCCCCTTGTGAACTTTGGAAAATCGTCTCTATTGATGGAGGAGAAGTTTTACTATCACTCGGTTTCCTCCGAACTCCAAGTGTCTTCTCTTTTTGTCCTCCCATTTCTTCATTCTTTTGGCGGTCTTGACTATTTTGCATTTCTTTTTCTTGAAGGGAAACTCCTTTGGTTGCCTCTTCAATTCCTCCAATTTGGGAGGTTTAATACGATAAAGAACTGCCGCCGATGGTTTAGTACATTTAACTAACTTTTCTTTGTGATCCACCTTTCTCTTATGGTGGGGTTTCTCTGATAATCCAGCGGGCATTACATCGTGACCTTTCTCTAGGACAGTTGTAACTTCTGGAGGTATCTTCTCTTTAGACGCAGTTTTCTCATCTTTTTTCACAGTGACAAAAGATGATGGGTAGGTCTTCTCCGCACCTTTTGAGAGTTACATGGCAGATAGGTGCCTAGTTTCTCTCTTGCCCTCTCTTAATAAAGATATTATGCGAGTATTACCTTGCTCTAGAATGTACATCATATTGACAGAAGGGAGTAGGATGACATTTATCTTGTCCAAGAACTCTATGCCGAGAACCATTTTGTAGTCGTCCATGTCAATAATAGAGAAATCTAGAAGGTCAGTCCACTCCCCCAAGTTGATCTTTACATTACGATCAACTCCATAAGTTGCACTTGGTGCCGAATTGACTGCTTTAAGCCATCCTTCCTCCTTAGTGTACCTGATCCCCAGTCTTCCCGCCTCCTTTACCTCTAGAAAATTGTTGTTGACTCTCGTATCCAGCAAAGCTTTAACCATATGGTTTCTTACTTTTGTTTTCGCAAATAATCGTCCTTTCTTCGCGGACTTTATCTCATCAAAATTTGCTGTAACGACACTAATGAAGTTTAACGACCCCAATCGAGCTTCATCATGAATGTGTTCTTGCTCCTCCATCAATGCTGATAGTTTATTCTTCATAGGGCACTCTCTTGCTTTGTGCGACCCTTCACAAAAGTAACACTTTATTCGGGCTCTCTCTACATGTTTCTCCTCCCGATCTTCTCTACCATTGGGTTTGGTATACTTAATTGGGTCTTCATTGTTGTAGATATGGTTTCTACCATTTTCCTCTTGTCATTCCTCTCATAAGTCGACTTTGGTTTCTCTTGCCTTCTCATTTCGAAAAGTGATTCAGCCACGGTAATAACGGTGTTTAGATCTTGGACACCATGTCGTTCCAACTCCAGCTTCGCCCACATTTGTAGACCATCAGTGAAGGCGAACAAGGCTTCGTCGTCTGACTAGTTAGGGATTTCAAGGAGAGTAGCGATGAACTCCTTGACATACTCCTTAATACTCCCTTTGTGTGAGAGCCGCCGCAACTTGACCCTTGCTTCTCGAATGACGTTCTTAGGATAGAACTGTCTCTTATGTTTCTCCTTGAATTCACTCCAGATATTGATAGAACATAGACTTCTTTCTATGTCACTACTTCTTCTCCTCCACCACAGTATTGCGGTGTCTTCCAGGTATGTCGTGATAGTATCTATCTTCCTCGCCTCTACTACTAGGCCGAGTGTTTTGAAATACTGGTCCAGACTCCATAAGAAGTTGTCGATCTCCTTCGCATTCCTCTCGCCTAAATATGCTTTAGGCCTTGGAACGTCTATCCTTATCGGATTGGGGACTTCTACAGGCGCACGTCCGCATTCTTGCGCAACCGCCTTCTTGAGTAATGCCACATCCTCTTCGGTGGCTTGTAATTTAGATGACATTACCTTGAGTTTCTCGGTCAAGGTATTGATTTCACCAAGAAGGGTCTGCTCCACGATCTGAGTTTGCTCTTGACATTTGAACAAGACTTCATTCAGGGCACCTTGCATTTCTTCTCGGAGCTCGTCTCTCTCCTTCTCAAGCTCGGCAATGCGTTCCTCTAGGCCACCGGCATTATCTTGTCCATACGCCACGGTGAGTTCTACCTTCTCCAGCTTGGCGATAATGTCAACGATAGCGTCTCTTGATCTTTCTCTTTCTTTGGTAGCTTTGGTTCCTCCCGCCTGAACTTTGCGAGAGTTCCTATCATCTTCTCCGGTTCCGTGGGGAAGATTCTCTACTTCGTCCACGACCTTTCAATTTTCTTCCGATCGCTTCGTCATTTTAGCTCTGATACCAATTGTCACGGGCTCAGTCTTTTCACTGACGATCCGTGCGGCACTAGTTACGATCTTCGCAAAAACGAGTAACTAGTCAGCCTTACTCGACGTTTAATAGAATTAACACAAAAATTCTAGAGAGAGAGAGTAAAATCTTATAAAGAATAATATTATGTCACTTAAATACTTGGTAATTACAATGTAATACATCACAGATATTTATAGGATTAATTCTAGCTATTACATTAATGACACACTAATTTAGGGCATTCCTTATAAGTGTCAATCAGTGATGCACTAATTTAGGGATTCCTTCTAATTCTCAATTAGTGATGGACTAATCAAGAACATTTTTTTTAAGTCTCAATTAGTGATGCGTTAATCAAGGACATGCCTTTCAACTCTCAATTAGTGATGCGTTAATCAAGCACCTGCCTTCCAGCTAGAATATTCTTTGCGTTGGGCTTAAGCCTCCTCCTCTTCTTGGCCAGGAAGATTGGGTCGTGACATTCTCCTTAAGCCTCCTCTTCTTGGGCCAGGAAGATTGGGCCGTGACATACGTTACAGACCCGAATTCTGGTGCACAATTTTTAAAGGCTTCTGAGGTCTTTCAAATTATTTTTACTCTTTCTTTTTTTTTTTGGTTACTTATATCATATTGAACAAGATAAGAGTCAAGTGTATAGTTTATTGATAGGATAGGTTATGCCTTGTCAGTACAGCCCCGGGTTCAATTCCTATCTGGTGCACAATTTGAGGAACTGTGATGATATTTGCCCAAGAATGGGTACATCTTCTTCTAGGTGATACTTAAAGGCTTCTGAGTTTTTTCAAATTATTTTTTTTTGTTACTTGTATCACATTGAACAAAATAAGAGTTAAGTGTATAGTTTATTGATATGATAGGCTCTGCTCTGAAAAAAAATGGTGGTAAAATGTTCATATCAATTGTCGAATGGAAGATTAAATAAAAGAACCAATGGAAGAGATCAGATCTATACAAATTGAAAAAATATGTATCCGGTTAGGAAATGAGTTTCAAATGGAAGATTCTATGATTGTAATGGTTTATTTGAATAATTTCTTATTTTGTTTTTCATAGTGATTGTCACTAATAGCAATTATAGTTAAATTACTCTTATTATTCATCACATAAACACAGGGAGGGAAGACTATCATTCTTCCTTATTTTTGTGTGTATTTAATATTGATACGAGTAGTTCTAATGACGAAACTCAGTTGAGTATTATTTAATTCAAATAAACTATTAATGTTGAAAAGAAGAGTCTTGTTGAGTATTTCTAATGACCAAACTTAGTTGAGTATTATTTAATTCAAATCTATATATATATATATATAATGATGCTTAATTCTTAAAGTGTTCGGATTGCCGGGTCGAGAGCTGTGGTTAATTTGGATATATGTGAGAGTAAATGGATAATTGGGTCGGATTGTGGGTTGACCCGCCATAAACTTAAAACGGTTAAAAATAAAATTAAAAATGTTATAGGTATGGTTTGAACTTGCAACCTAACAAAAACAAGTACAACTTTTTAACGAACTAGGCTATTAACACTTTATATTTTAAATTCAACCCAAAATTTGATAAACGCGTGACATTTTAACAATATAAGTTCAACTTTTTAACTAACTAATCTATATATATATAACGATGCTTAATTTTTAAAGTGTCCGGATTGCCGGGTCGAGAATTATGATTAATTTGGATATATGTGAGAGTAAATGGATAATGGGTCGGATTGTGGGTTGACCCGCTCATAAAAAATTACCGTAATATTTTTTTTTCACGGTTTTTTATATTATTACTCGTGCAAATGCATAGAATACATCCCTGTAAACTATTAAGGTTGGAAATAAGAGTCTGGTTGATTTAGATTGTATACATGATATTGAGTATTTTGAGATTAATGCGCGAATTATACAAAGATACACAACTAAATCTTTTTAATACGTAAGTTAACCAAATTTTATGACGACGCATATATGGGTAATTATAGTTATAGTGGTATAACCGTCTTATAGCAACAGTTATTTTTAATCATAAATGTTTAATTTGTAAACGAAATATGTCTATAATAGCCACAAAAGAATTTTAACCAAAAACCTATAAACATATATAGTTAATCAATTAATTACCTAATAAAAAATCTGCAATTGATGATAAAATCTAAATTAAATTGAGGGATTAAAGAGTATATTTGAGTTTTGTTTCTTGGCCCATCATTTAACCATTGTTAACTTTATATTTAAACTAATTTGTGTAATATTATTAAATAATACAATGCAATATTATCCTTTAATAGGAATCGAATTTATGACTTTAGATCTCAAATGATAACCACTTTTATTATTTAAACTACTTTAATGAATTATATTTAAAATAATATTTGATTAAACGGGAATCAAATGATCAATACGATTAAAATTTCGAGTTAATTTTTAAAATTTACAATTTCAAATAAGGTTAACGAGTTGATTTTAAGTAAACTCTTACGATTTTAAATTTACGGCAATAAATTTTGCTAGTATATAAATAATTTCGATTTTATATTAAAAAATAATAATTTATATTTATAAATAAAAAAAATTATTCAAATAAACTAATTAATATAAATAATTTTATAAATATATATATTTTTAGTGTTATTTACTTATTATTATTTTTTAATTAATTTTATATTTAAATATACAAAATTATTAAATTAAAATTTTATAATTTCAAATAAACTATAAATTTTACGAATTTATTTATTAAGTATAAGTATATCGACGTAACGTATTTACTTGTGAGCTGAGTTGGGCTTAAGATTGATATTAAGATGATTACCAGCGGTGATAGAAAGAAAAAATTGCATAAGAAATTGTACCTAAATTTGTATTTATATCTCATGTACACTTCTCTCTGACAAAATATAATTTATCATTTTTTATTTTATTCTTGAAAATTTTATAATCAAAATATTTTCTTTACTTAATTTCTCTAAATATATATTAAGTATAAATTTCATAACGAAGTTAAAGTATATCTGGAAAGTTGTAAGTTTATTCATATATAATATAAAATAATTGAATTTTTTTAGATGATATTTATGGATAAATAATTATTATTTTCATATAAATGATGTTCTAAGTGATAAATAAAAAAGTAAATAATTTTATTTTTGTAAAAACTTTATATGTTTGAGAAAAAATAATAATTATTTATTACTATTACAAAATATTTAGCCTTCTTATTTATAAATTTATTAGTGTTATAATTTATTTTATTTTATTATTATCATCTATTTTTTTATCAAAATTTATGAGTTTGTTTTAGGTCAATTTTGTTGATGGATGAATACTTTAGGTATTATAAAAATTTCTATTCGTATCAAATAATTTGGTTAAGAAAGAATAATGAATTTCACAATTTTCAGAACATAACAATATTTTGATTGAAACATCTTAAAGTTGTCGTCGTTCAATCCATGCACATTACCTATCACGATATGTTTAATGATTTTGATTATTTACTCTTTTTTTATTAAAAATATTAATTTGGACGTTATCATTAGGTCGGTAGATGGGTAGAGAACTAAACTTTGAATGATATATATATATTTAAGAATTTATTTAAAATTGTTAATTTAATTGAAATGTTGTTTAAACTAGTTTTTGTGTATAAAAAAAGAATAATTCTATCATATTTGCTATAGATGAGTAAGTTTTTTTTTTCTTATTCATGAAAATTTCTTGAACAAAATGTATTATTTATTTATTTTAGTTATAAAGCAATTAAAAGTTCATAATAAAATGAAAGATGTCTCCCTTGTTAATTGTTTCACACTTTGTATTAAAATTAATTTTATTAAAAATTTAAATTATTTGAATTTTATAATATAATATAATATAATATAATATAATATAATATAATATATATATATATATATATATATATATATATATATATATATATATATATCATTTTAATCCCATCTCTGAATATCCGTCCCTGATTATACTATGCTTACTCGTGACTTTCTGAAATAATTATCATAAAAAGTACCTTATGGGTTATAATTAAAATGATATTTGATTTTATATAAAGTGATTCTTTTAGATCATGATGACGTTTAGAACCCTTTTGAAGCATGTCCATGATTCTTTTTATATATAGTTTGCATGAAAATAAGTGTTTTAGTATATATGTATGAATGGAACTAGAATCGATTCCTTGGATGATTTACCTCTGGTTAGCAAGTAGCATAAGTCTTTATATATATTATTATTAAGCATATTATCGTGAGGTTGGATTATTATTAAGCATATTTTCACGAGGTTGAATTATTGAGCTTGAGATGGTACAGTACAGTCTGCACTCTGCATAATGCATATATTCCTTTATAAATTATATACTTCACTGTACAGTCTTTGCCTTGCCCATGCATCATCCCTTTTATTCTCCCTTACCCTTTTTTTACTTCTCTTTTTAGTGTCATGTTAAGATCACGTTATACTCTATTTGTTAAAAGATGGAATAAGAATCATTCCTCACATTTGCTTCATTTTTACCTTAGCCAATCAATTATGTAATGGGGAGATAGTGCATGGGTTTCTTAAGATGAAATTATGTCAATTGGTTGCCAAATGCATGAATGTAAATTCACATCAAAATCTAGTGTTTTGTGTGGATCAAAACCAGTTAGGGTGCTATAACACCACACCACACCACACCACTATTGTGATTTATGTGAGGTGATGCTGACCCTTGTTTGAAAATTTTCGGATTTAGTTCCGGATTTGTGTTTGAGTTGAAAATATTTATAAATTTATTTGAAAATTTTAAATATTTCATTTAAATATTAATTTAGATGAAATAATATTAAATATATTTTATATAATTATACATATATATTAAAAAATCAATTCAATTGAGTTAGCTCAAATCTTATGAATCTTGTCTAGGAGAACAATTAAATTATGTTAGATTCTCTCTAAAAATGTTATGATTTAAAGAGTGTCAATGATCGTGGATGCTAACAATTTTGGGTAAAAAAAATTATATTCAGCGTGTTTTCAAATATGATATAATTTTATTTTAAAATTTAATTTTAAAGTGCTTAACTAAGGTTGGTCAAATGACAAAAGTAGTTTTTACGAGATTAAATATCATACATATTCGATTCTCATTTAGAACACTTTAAATGAACTTTAAATGAAATATTTATATATTTTGTTTTTAAAAATATCAATGCAACATTAGATTGAAAAAAACTCAAACATAAAATATTTACATATTTAATAATATTTTAAATCATTTTTTAATACAATTCATAAAAAAAAAATCCAAGCAATTTGACATATTTTTTAACCAAAATTAGTAATCCTTCAGGAATAAAGTTAGTAAAGGGGAAGAGAGGAATTACTGTTATCACTTTTAGTCCTAAACTAACTTTAAAGCTAGACTTTATACTTAAATTTAAATATTTTGTGCATTTGTTTTTTAAAATTATCTACTTTAAAAAAGAGTACTTAAAGTATGATAGGAAATGTGAAAAATATAAATCTATACCATTTTTATAACCACCAAATATACAGAAAATTCTCAGAGTTTATATTAGTTATAGATTTTGCAAATATATAATACATTTTACACAAAAAAAAAAAATGTATTTTAACTAAAATAAATATAATATAATCCACTAAGATAAAAAAAAAATAATTAAAGAAAAACTAACATAATACTTTAACTAGAACATGTATAAAAAGGTTCTTTGCTTTAGTTCACCATCATGTTTTTTTTTTTATGTTAAGCTTAAAGGTTCTTTGCATAGATTTTTTTCTAAAAAATAAATAAAAGAAATATTCATATGTAACTATTGAATGTGGATAATCATAGGCAATGCCCTAGTTATATATTATATTGTAGACATAATAAAAATAATAATTATAGTATAATAAATATATATATATATATATATAGTTTGAATAAACAAACAAAAATATATAATATTAAAATTATTAAATTTATATTATAATAATTTCATATAAATGGTACAGTAATATGGTAACTTGTTTGTTAAAAGATTAAAATTCATAAATTCGATTTTAATTTAGAACATCTTATATGTGAGATTATGTTAATTTTCTATATTTAAAATAATAATAATATCATATAAATGGTATTCTTTAATATATAAATATATATATTAAGATTAATTATCAATAAAATTCTATTTTTTAAAACACATCAATTTAAAAAAATTATAAATATATATATATATATATATATATATATATATATATATATATAAAAGAGGTAATAATTATATATGTGAGAGTAATGGTAACCGTATTAAATAGAGAGGGGAGGAGATTAATTGTATAAATTAACTTATTGTCTGTCGAATACTAATAAATGCAATTTTTAAGAAATTATATCGCGATTAATGATTATAAAAAAAAAATTGTGGCCCAGTGTGTTAAACAAATAACTCGCAAACACATTTAACCATTTAATTAGACACATAATTTATTGTCGTCTTACGGGTTCGAACCTAAAATAAAAAATAAATAAATAAATAAATAAATAAAAACTGGAGATATTCACATACATAGGAGGAGATTGATTAATGATTATATATATGTAACTAGACAAAATGTCATTAACAAGGGAAATAGGGGGAAATTTGATCAAATAACCTCAAAGATGAGGTTATTTGATCCGATGGTAAGTTGATAATTTATTTGCGCTCGTGGTGCTCTATTTTTTTATACGATTTTGCCCTTGTCGCGAAACGCTAAGTGACTTAGCGTTTCGCGAAGTGGATTAGGGGTTTGTATAAATACTCAAATATTTTCATTTTCTTATTTTTCTTTCTCTCTCTTTTCCATTTCTCTCCTTCACTTCACTACCGACGGTGGCGGCCGGCGGCGACGACGGAGTTTCATTTATGTTTTGCATGCAGATTTACAAGATCTTCTAACCTAACTAATTCATTTATGTTTTTATCTATGCGGATTTACAAGATCTAACCCTAAATCTATTTTGCAGGTTTCCGATTCTAGGGTTTTGGGTATGCAGGTCGTCGAGGTAGATGGTTCATATTGGTTAATGTTTGAGCATTTCGTTAGGTTATTATTTGTTATTTGTTCATATTTGCAGAAAATCTCTGATAAAAGCGTATGTGTTTCCGTTTCAGATCTGCTTACCGTTTCGCTACGGACTTACCGTTTCGCTACGGACTTACCGTTTCTCTACGGACTTACCGTTTCGCTACGGACTTACCGTTTCGCTAAGTAGTACCTCGCGATTCGCTAAGTGTCAAGATTTTTTGTTATTTATAGTTAATCATGAACTTCATTTGACAAGGTATCTACATCACTTCATGGTTATGAAGAGAACCCGTGTTAACAAAACAAACCTTCTAATTTTACATTGGAAACATTTAGATTCTTCAGAAAATGCCTTTGAAGAATCTATCATTGACCTCCAGATAAGCAAAGATTGGTTGACTTTGATTTCGTTAGTCATTAAGCTAAAGAAATAAATTTCAAACAATTTTCTCTTATCTGGAGTTCAATTATAGCTTCTTCAAAGGCATTTTCTGAAGAATCTAAATGTTTCCATGTAAAATTATAAGGTTTGTTTTGTTAACACATGTTCTTTTCAAAACCATGACTTTGTTGTTGATACCTTGTCAAACGAGATAGATTACCTATGAAATCAATAAAAAATTTTGTACTTGACGATTCGCTAAGTACTACGAGCTCCAACTAGGAGAATGGTTTGAATTCGATTTCGTTATTAAACAAATATAGTAGCGAAAACGTATTCAAACCATCCTCTCTTAGCTGGAGCTCGTTGACCTCGCGATTCGCTAAGTTCCTCTCGATTCGCTAAGTACCTCCTGATTCGCTAAGTACCTAGCGATTCGCTAAGTACCTCCCGATTCGCTAAGTGCCTCCCGATTCGCTAAGTACCTCCCGATTCTCTAAGTGCCTCCCGACTCGCTACGGGAGTTGAAGAGACGCGCGTACGCACACGCGCTACACCTTATATATTCAAAAATTTCAAAACATTTCATTTCAACCACCCGACTCTCTCTCTCTAACCCATTGTCTCTTCACTGAATCTTGTCAAGGCCGATCATTTCTGCTTTCTTCTCGTTCGTCATTAAGGTTTGTTCATTCTTCTCCCTACCGATCATTTTCTGCTTTTTTGTTCATGAGTTTCGGTTTTTGCATGTTAAGTGTAAATGCATGTTAAGTGTTTCTTTGTCTTTTTCGTTGTTTTTATTAGTTTATGAAACGTGTGGTCCATTTTTGTTGTATTCTGTTCAGTATATTTTTATGCCATTAGGGTTTCGCTAGGTTCCTCCCGATTCGCTAAATACCTCCCGATTCGCTAAGTACCTAGCGATTCGCTAAATACCTAGTAGTGGCTGATCATTTTCTAGTTTTTTGTTTATGGATTTTGGTCTTTGCATGTTAAGTTTAGGTGTTTGTTTCATATTTTTTGTTTAGGGTTTTTGCATGTTAAGTTTTATTGTTTGTTTCCGATTAGTTATGTATGGTTCTCTAGGATCAACAACTATGTCCAAGAGGTAACTACTGTCTTTCTAAAGTGTACGATTTTGACTCCTCTTTTGTGGGTATAAATAAACCCTTTGTGTTATTCGAATGGAAATATATTTAAAATCGAATAGCACAAAGGGTTTATTTATACCCAAAAGAGATGAATCAAAACCCTAAACAAAAGTTACTTATGTTCAGTTAACTGTTTCGTTAGGTACCTCCCGATTCGCTAAGTACCTCCCGATTCGCTAAGTACCTCCCGATTCGCTAAGTACCTAGCGATTCGCTAAGTACCTCCCGATTCGCTAACTACCTCCCGATTCGCTAAGTACCTCCCGATTCGCTACGGACCTAGCGATTCGCTAAGTACCTCCCGATTCGCTACAGACTAATCGATTCGCTAATTGTTGTGTTTGTTCTTAGATTTTTGATGATGTTGTTCCTTTTGTAGATGGCAGAAACAACTGTTACTGAGTTTTCCGGTCGGATTTCGTGGAAAAGTGCCCTCACCCTGAAGAAGATTGTTAATAAGTTCGAGGAAATGGATTTTCTGGAGAGTGTGTACAATACCCAGTTCAGATCATTATTCACAGCCCCCCTCTTGCAGTTCTCAGGAATTATTGTACATCATATGTTGATGAGGAGGTTAAACTCAAACTTCAAGGAGATAACTTTCATGGTGAATTGGCAAAAGCTTGTATTTGGTATGAAGGAGTATGCGTTGGTTACCGGCCTATGTTTCGGCATTTATCCTGAGTTGGACCAAGAAAAATTGCGCTGTTGTCCACCTCTCTCGGTGAAATACTTTAAAGGGAGCATGAGTGTGAAAATGTGCGACTTCGAGAAAGATTTTTTCAAATGCAAAGACAAGGAAGATGCATTCAAGATGGGGCTGGTATGCCTGATTTTCCAGTACCTATTCACATTTGACCCAAAAAGAGTTATATTTCCAAAAATACTCAACATGGTGGAAGACAAGGACACTTTCCTCCAATATCCATGGGGGAAGGTCACCTTTAGAGCCACCCTCAAGGGTTTAAACAAGAACATGAAACATCTCAATACCTCATATTTTGACAAGAAGGAGAAGGCTGAAGATCCTTATGCTCCTTTTGCATATAACATCTATGGGTTCGCATTGGCACTTCAAGTGTGGACGTATGAGGTCATCGAAAACTTTATCCCTAAATTCGCCAGAAGGAATCAGATTAATGACCCTCTACGCCCAAGGTTGTTACTCTATCATTCCAACAGGAAAAACACATCGATCGAGGTAAAGACTGCCCTAGAGACCACGGATGTGACTGAGATGGAAGAGTCCTCCATGGAGAAGAGGTTATACAGTGGTGAGGAATTTGAGAAAATCGACGAGACAACTGATAATTTTTTTGAGGGATTTACTGATGGGAAGGTAATAAAAGATGATTTTGATGAAGATGAAGAAAGTGAACATGAAGAAGTTACTTCGAATCCCCCCAAACCTGCCACCAGGAAGAGAAAGGCTGATGCTACTCTTAAAGAAGCAGCCAACTTGAAGAAGAAGCTTGCTTATGAATCGATTCCGGCCCGCATTCTTACTCCCCCCTCCGCGACCTCAAGTCCTCGGGCTGAGACACCTCCTCGGGCTTCAACACCTTTTGTTGGATGTGAATTTAATGAGATGAAGGAGGAGCTGAAAATAGAGATGAAAGAGGAGTTGAAAAAGCTGAAAACAGAGCTCATCAAAGAGCTGAAAATCACAATCCAAGAAACTCAAGAAACACACCTTGAGTCGTTCAAGAAGATGGTTTTTAATATGTCCAAACAATTGTTAGATAAATCCAACAAAAGGATGTCCATATTATTAACCAGATTAGATGATATGGAGGAGAATATAAAGAAGAAGAAGAGTAAGAAGAAGGATTCTAAGAAGGCTGTGAAGGTCGAAGAGGAGAAGACTACTGAGGTATGGAGATATTGAATTTTGCACTTTACATTTCATTTCGCTAAGTACATATCTGATCTGACCAGTACCTATTTTGCAGGTTAAGGATTCTAAGAAGGATGTCGAAGTTGAGAAGAGCAAGGTTGAACAGAAGGAGGAGAAGAAAGAGGTATTCTGCGTACTTGTCGTTTCGCTAAGTTAGTACTTGTCGTTTCGCCAAGTACTTGTCGTTTCACTAAGTTAGTACTCTTCGTTTCTCCAAGTACTTGTCGTTTCGCTAAGTTAGTACTCTGCGTTTCGCCAAGTACTTGTCGTTTCGCTAAGTCAGTACCACTAGCTAAGTACTTGTCTATTTTGTAGGAGATGATAGCGATGCAGGAGACTGTGGGGTATGATGAGAAGGTGAATGATGGGAAGAAAGATGATGTAAAGGAGGACGATGAGAAGGTGGAGGATGAACAAAAAGAGGACGGTGAGAAGGTGGAGGACGAACAGAAGGTGGAGAACGATGAGAAGGTGGATGATGATGAGAAGATGGATAAGGCTAAGGTGGAGGACGGTGAGAAGATGGAGGATGAGGATAAAGTGGAGGACGGTGAGAAGCTGGATGGTGTGGCTAAGGTGGATGATGTGGAGGTTGATCTGAAAGTGAAGGTGAAGGATTTGAAAGTGAAGGTGAAGGATGAGAAGAGTGTGGGTGTGGATGTGAAGGCACAGACAAATGAGGAAATTATGGGAGGAGATGACAATGATGACAATGATGATTTCCAGTTATACAATACTCCTCCTAAAGGAAATTATGGGAGGAGAGTGAGGAAGCCGAAAAAAGATGACTCGTACACCAACCCTTCTTTGTCAAAACTGCCCAAGACAAAGGATCCAATGAAAGTGAATCACCTTCAAAAATTTGAAAATGAGCTGCTGGATAAAGTAAAAGCGTGGTTGGTTGATCCAGAAACCGATAATCAGACAAAGGATGTACATCTTTGTCAAGCAAAGAAGGATATGTTTGTTAGAGTTATAACAAGGTTGACATGGCTTGAAGACACTGTAAGTCGTGCAAATCAATTCATTATTCATTAATACTCATCGTTTGGCTGAGTACTAATCGTTTCGCTGAGTACTAATCGTTTCGCTGAGTACTAATCGTTTCGCTGAGTACTCATCGTTTCGCTTAGTACTTCTCGATTCTCTAAGTACCTCCCGTTTCGCAAAATACTCACTATTTCGCTTAGTACTTCTCGATTCGCTAAGTACCTCCCGTTTCGCAAAGTACTCACCGTTTCGCTTAGTACTCATCGTGTATACTCTCATTTTGCAGGAAATCGATGCATTCTTCCATCTATTGCGGAAAAGGATTTCCGACTATCCCAAGACATATAAAAATTCGCATGTGGCAATAGGGGATTGCGTATTGTCGGATAGAATCAGGCGAGAGCACATGGCTTTTATTAAGGATCCTGCAAACTATCCAGTCGCCGAATTCAAAGACTATTATATGGGCGCACCACATAGATATATGCCCGAATGGTCAACAATTGACGATGTCTACATGCCTGTGAACATTAACCAGAAACACTGGATTTTGTGTGTAGCACGTCTTCAAAAGTACCGGATTGACGTGTACGACTGTGATGCATATCTTTATAAGAATCTGGATCCTTATTTGAAACCCTTCTGCGACATGATTCCACATATATTCGCAAAGACAATCACTCTTGGTGAGAGGGTAAGGTATCCTAAATTCAACTTCGAAGGCCCCATCCAACCAATGACTTACAAACGGTTACCACACCCCAAAGTGAAAACCGCTGCAGCTAAGGTTTGAGAAGTCCCACGGGCAACAGAGAGCGGGGACTGTGGGGTATTCACTCTAATGTATATGGAACACTTGACCGCTAATCAAGCCGTGCACAATGTGACCTCAGAAAACATGGAATTTTTTAGGCAGAAGATGGCGGTCAGGTTATTCCATCAGATTATCGAACCTTAGTGTAAACATTATTTTGAAGTAAATTGTGTAAATTGGATAACTTATTTTGATGTATTGTAAACCTTGATGAATATTTTGGAAGTTGGATGATAAATTATTTTGATGTATTGATAACTTATTTTGAACTTGAATTGCAGAAAACCTTCAACGTAAAAAACAAGTGTAACCCTTGAATTGACCCTTCAACATACAAAAAAGATAACCTCGAATTTACTCTTCGTTTCGCTAAGTTAGTACTCTTCGTTTCGCTAAGTTAGTACTCTTCGTTTCGCTGAGTACTCATCGTTTCGCTAAGTACCTCCCGTTTCGCTAAGTACCTCCCGATTCGCTAAGTACCTCGCGTTTCGCAAAGTACTCACCGATTCGCTAAGTTATTACTCATCGTTTCCCTACTCATATACTACTACTACAACATACAACATAAACTTTAAACCTGAATTAACAACATAGTATCTTACCAGTACCATAGTTCAATTAACAACATATATTACAACATAGTATCTATCAAGCTAAAGGTTCATATTGTTGAGATGATGACTCATGCTGCTTAGATGATGAAACTCTTGCAGTAGATGGTGGAGGCATCACTGCTTTGCATGTTGCCCTATTATGTCTTAGCCCAGCACATGAGCTGCATCGTCTCGGGACCTTACGGACCTCACCCTGGGATGATCTACGCTTTGTTTGTGGTCTGCCTTTCTTAACCTTTACATTTGGTTTAAGACACGAACGTTGCTTGATATGTTCGGGAACATCCCAATTTTCTTCATCACCAGGAGGATAACATGTCTCGGCATATGAATTTATCCAACACTCAGTTGTGTAATACATGTGTACAGGGAAAATATAACGAATTATTAATTGGTTAAACAGAATGAACACATGAGCTAAATATTAATACCTTGAACAGAAGTCATAAGAAACCAAATTCCGACTACGGGCAGCAGCCATTGCATGCGTACAAGGAAGACCCGAAACTTCGAATACTCTACAAGTGCATTTCATGTCTTTCAAATTGACTTTGAAATGGGACTGATTGTCATGCACATAAAACTCGAATCGGTTAAGCGATTGGACTGTATATAATTTGGCCTTCTCGAATCCCTCACGTAACACCTTCTCATAATTTGGAGATAAAATTTCTTCGTGATTAGACGCTCTTTCTCTTCTATCGTTAAACCAATGTTGTATTGTGAATCTTAAATACTCAGCCATTTCTGAAATGGGATACTTTCTGGCTTCCCTGCTCTGACTATTGAAACTCTCAGCATAATTGCTTGTGAGTTTATTGTATCGCTTACCGGGAAAAAATGCTCTACTCCATCTTTGGAACCCAATTTCTTCCAAATAGGCAGCAATCCTGTGATCTTTAACCTTGATCTTGTCAAACCACCGATTAAATTCGTGGACAGTGTATGCCCTTGAAGCCGAATCAAACTCCGCATGACACTTATCACTTTTGAATTTGGCCACAATATTCATCTTTATGTGATATGTGCACGCACCGTGGTCTGCTTCTGGGAAAACAGCACACAAGGCATTAGCGATGCTTGGGTGTCTGTCGGATACGAAGACGAGATCATCAACTAATCCAATTGCGTCTCTCAGTTTTTGCATGAAATAAGTCCAGAAGTTATTATTCTCTAAATCAAGAACGCCGAATGCGACAGGATATAGTTGCTCATTCGCATCCAATGCAATAGCCACCAATAATTGACCACCCACCTTGTGCTTAAGAAAACTAGCATCAACACATAATACAGGACGGAAAAAGGATTTGAAACCCCTAATTGAGAGGCCTAGGGACATGAACATATACTTGAAGTGGCCGAGCTCGTCTGTCTGTATGTCGGTTATGGTACCAGGATTATACTTCTCCAACATGTAAAGGTATGATGGCAGTATTCCATAGGAATCCTCAACCGTTCCTCGCACAACTATTAAAGAATTTTCCCTTGCCCTCCATGCCTTATTATAAGTAAAAAATATCCCATAAGTTGTCTGCATGTCTTCAATTATTTTGTTCGGCAAGTGGTTATGATGATGGTCCATGTACTTGCTCTTCACGCACTGCCCAATAACCCATGTTGGTGTTTGCATTTTTTTTCTTGGGCCTCGACAAAACTGAGCATGAGTGTTGTTGCTCAAATTTCCGGATCTCAAACATCTCAGAAAACTTACCTTTCACAGCCCGCAAGCTCCACTTGCATGTCTCATCCAAACATTTGAGTTCCCAAAGATTTTTTCTTTACTTCTCCACTTTGAATTCAAAATGATTGGTCATCGCATATTTATATAGAGCAAGTTGAAGTTCTTTTTTATTTTCAAACAACGAACCGACTTCCAATACGGTTTCACTAGTTAATGCCATCGCAAATGTGGGGTCTGGCGGTGATGTGTCTGTCGGGTCTGTCGATGGTGTACCCATTGAAGATCGTCTTGCACTAGATGGTGTACCCATTGATGATCTTCTTGCACTAGTTGGTGTACCCATTGATGCCTTTCTTGCACTAGTTGGTGTACCCAATGATGATCTTCTTGCACTTGGTTGTATAGGTATTGATGCTTTTTCACCACTATTAACATGCAAGTCCTGAGTAAGTGGGATGTGAGGCAAAGAGGTTTCTCCGGCTTCATTTTGACTTTCAACAAAGAATTCCGAGGGTACAACAGGTGATACAAATTTTTGAGTAAGTTGTGGTGGTAGTATACTTTCTTGAGTTGGGTATGTAAGTAATGGTATCTTTTCTTTAGTAAATGCTGACTTCTCCACTACAGATACACACAATGGTGACACTGTTCGACCCAAAATCAAGCGTGATAAATATGTGTTCAAATCACCATCATTATCAATAAAAACCGGTTTTGGATTTCTGATATTCGGAATATCATACTTCACTTGGAGCACTAAATCGTATGTTGATATCTGCACATTAAGTCTATCGTAGAGTATATCAAGTAATTCAGCATAACGAGTACTTTGGGGTAGATCAAATGTTTTGATTGAAGATGCATCAAAATACAGTATTCCATCAGCATCAAGTTTCCACTCTCCATTATAGAAAACGAAAACTTCAGCTGCAATAAAAAAACATGATTTGATTTAGAGACGGATAATTAATACTTCGCGAATCGCTAGGCACTTAGCGAAACGGGAAGTCCTTCGCGAATCGTTAGGCACTTAGCGAAACGGGAAGTCCTTCGCGAATCGCTAGACACTTAGCGAAACGGGAAGTAAACTCTAATCAATCTCAGAAACCGAACATCAATAAAACATGCTTAAAATAGACGTACCTATTGGAACAGTGCTCGTGCACGTCGTGGAGCTCATAGTGGATTTCGAACGAACCGTCGCCGTCGAGATCTCCGACGAGTTCGCCGCCGCCGCCGCCGGAGTTTAGAGAGAAGGAGGAGAAGAGCGGGAAGAGAGAGAAGGAGAAGAAAAGAAATGGAAAAAAAAGTACGGAGGTTATATTAAATAGTAAGGGTAATTTGGACATTTCACATATCGTCACTTCGCGAAACACTAAGTCACTTAGCGTTTCGCGACAAGGGCAAAATCGTCCAAAAAAAATAAAATCACCACGAGCGCAAATAAATTATCAACTTACCATCAGATCAAATAACCTCATCTTAACCTCATCTTTGAGGTTATTTGATCAAATTTCCCGAAATAGGCTAGTAAAATCGAATTGTAATACTCATTATGCGTGTTTATAAGAAATATTTAAACTGAATATTTAAAATTTTATAATAAAAAGTTATTATAGTTAGAGATTACATGTCAATATTCTTATTTTATTTAAATAAAAATAGTGATATATTTTATGATTATTTTTGTTCTTTTATTTAAAGATATTATTTATTTATTATTTAAATTTAATTATAAGTATAATACATGATAATTGTTAATTTATACCATATAAATATATTTCACATAATTTTAAAAATAACCTAATTAATTTGACATAATTTTGTTTGAATGATATATTATTAATATTGTTTTGTTTGAACATCTTAATTTGAAAAAAAAAATGATTCAATTATAATAATTTGTAAGCAGTATATTATTAAAAATAAAATATGATATATTTGATAAAATAAAGTATTATTTTATTTTAATATTAAAAATTAATCATATAATTATTTAAATAATATAATAATATAACAAATCCTTTAAATTTATTATATACTTTTTAAACTGAAATTTACGTTATTATTTGTTATAAATTCATGAGTTATATACTTTTAACATTTTTTCTTATCAATTTTTAGTAATTACTTCTTAACTCACTAAGATTGATGAGTAAAACTAGTTTTATTTAACAACATATTTAAAAAATGAATTAATTTTCACTCAAAATACTATAAGTTAAATTTAAGACAGTCAATTATCTATTTTTATACAAATTTATCAATGTCTTAGCATTTTGGAGTTTTCCCATATATATATATATATATATATATATATATATATATATATATATATATATATATATATATATATATATATATATATATATATATATATAATTGTTGGGCCTTTTGTTTATTTATTAAATTTTAAATCTAATTATAATAAAAAATTATTTTATTCATTTTTTATAATTATGTTATTTAATTCATTATATTTTAATATGTTTTTCATTTTTATCAAAAAAAAATAAATTATTTTTCTCAAAATTAAAACAAATGAATATTTTTCAAATGAATAATAAGATAGGTAACGAAATTAAGGACAAAAGTAAGACCACCAATGATGTGACATGACATGTCACTTGTACATTATAGAAAGAAAATTATACTTAAAAAAAATTAATTATAAATTAAAATAAATTGGCATGTTAGGAAGGTCATTTTATCAAATTTATTATTATTCTTTTAGACATATATATATTTTTTTTATCTTTAATGCACATATGACCGAGTATGTACGTTGAATGAATTTGTGACTACTTTTATTTTTTTCTCTTTTTAATCCACTACTACGAAATAAAGAAATTGATGTAAAGATATTGGATTTGACTGGGTCCTATACGGGTAGATTTTAATTTGCATTCCCTGGAGATTCAATTGGTATTGACTTTGAATTATAAGGTCCTCTTTATATATAATTTATAAACTAATCTTTTACCAAAAGGAAATAAAAGCCTATTAAAAACAAAAGTTTACAAGACCAATATTAATATTTTATTCATATACAAAGTTACACTTCATTCATAAGAAACAATCAAGTTACAATGGATAAGATGTCCAACAAATTAAACAAACAAACAAACGGCATGGTTTCTTGCTTTGTTTGAAATCCAAATTTAAATAGCATTAAAAGTATAACATCATATCACTGAAATTTGAACATTTCTAAATATTATTAAAAAAAAAAAGTCAAAATCCCAAATAGAATGTTAATTGAAAATTTATTCATTTGTCATGATTTCGATCTTATAAAAAAAAACACAATTTAAATGAAGTGCGTAAATAGTTTGATTGGTCAGTATATCCATCGAAACAATTGACGTCGAAAGGGCTGTGCAAAAAAACTGGAAAACCGGTAACTCAACTGAACCGATAGTTAACCGGTTCCATTTTAATGGTTTATTGGTTAATCGGTTTTAGCGGTTCCGGTCAACCAGTTTTTTACCGGTTAAACGGTTCGTTTTCGGTTTACCTATTTTTCTAACGGTTTAACCGGTAAACCGGTAATAATTTAATTATATATTTTATAATTTTTATTAATTATTTTATAAATAATATTTAATAATCTATAAAAAAAAAATTTAATCTTTAAATTATAATTTTATAGAATTATTTTAAAAAAACATTATAATTTATATAAAATTTTACAAAAATAAATTATAAACAAACTGAAATAATTTAGTCAAATAACCATTATTTTATTATAACTTACCGATGCAACTACCCGTTTTATCGGTTAAGAAGGAGGTTCAATCATATTCGCTTATACTTGGTTGGTCAAATACTAATCGACATAATAAATTTGAATTTTTTCAAGAAATATATAAAAAACTAACAAAAATAGATATAAAATATATTATATTATATATTATAACATATTCCTAAATATATCAATAAAATATATTTTAATAATATAATATATTATAATAGAGACAAAAAATTAAGATGAAGAATAGTATAATAGGAAAGTGCAAACATTAATTTGGAAAATAAAATTATTTCATAAATTTATTACTTAATTAAAAAAAAAATTATATGTTCATAGTTAAACCCAATTAACCGACCGGAACCGACCAAAATCGGTAGAACTAAAACCGATAAAACCGATAACATTAACGACCGGTTAACCGGTTTGTAAAATAAAAAGCAAAATCGGTCTTAACCGAACCGTTTATCCGGTTAACCGGCCGGTTGAACACCCCTAGACGTCGGTTTACGAGCAAAATTATATTTATAAATTGGTTTAATATGATAAGTTAAGAGATTGGTTCAATAAATTTTAGTCGTTCAAGTAAATATAACTGTTAAATATTATAAATATAGTTATATTTTTATATTATCATTGTTTCATATTAGTTTATTGATGTTTTATTTAATATAAAATGTATTATTCAAATTATTTTATAAATAATAAGATATTTTAAAAACATAATATATATATATATATATATTTAAATTCGGATAATTGAGAAATTCCGTCAATCAATGTGAGAGCTTTTTGAGTATTGAGGGAGCTCTCTAGTAAGACTAAGAAATCAGAACCCTACATCAAACTTAAACCGTAAAAAAAAAGTTCAATATAAACATTTTTTTAAATTAATAAAGGTTTTACACCTATAACAAAGTTTTGATCCTCATATGACGCAAACACATGTCAATTTTTTAAAAAAAATATTATGCCAAAACGTGTTAAACCTGTCAAAATTGTGTTAAACATGTTAAACTGTGTCAAACGTGCTAAAACGTGTTAAATGTATCAAAACGTGTTAAACATGTCAAGGCATGTTAAACGTGTCAAAACGTGCTAAAAATGTGTTAAACGTGTTAAAAATATCAAAAACGTGTTAAATGTGCCAAAATGTGTTACATACTTAATAAAATAAAAAACGTGTGAAATAAATTAAAACGAGTTACATACTTATTAAAACTAAGAACGTATTAAGCGACTCAAAACAGGTCAAATGGATTAAATATTTATTAAAGGAGTTAAAAACGTGTTAAACTTGTCAAAACGTGTTAAACGTGCCAAAAACATGTTAAACATGTCAAAAACGTGTTAAACATGTCAAAAATGTGTTAAATGTGCCAAAAATGTGTTAAACGTGCCAAAAATATATTAAACATGTCAAAAACATGTTAAACGTGCCAAAACGTGTTAAGCGTACAAAAACGTATTAAACGTGCCAAAACGTATGAAATGGATTAAAACGAGTTACATATGAAGAAATAAAGAGTAATGAAAGAGTTTATATAGTTAGTTATTACAATAGACTGAAATACCCTTAAATGCTAATAGACTAAAATACCCTTAAGTGTTAATAAAGATAATAAAACTAATATATCTAACATCCCCTCTCAAACTTACGATGCAACAACAATATGCATTGAGAGTTTGTTAGTCAGAAAACGAAAGCGCGAAGTCGAATGCGCTTTTGTAAATATATCAACAATCTACAAAGAGGAAGGAACGAATGACAAAGTAATGGTGTAAGTCTGTAGATGATGACGAGTGACATGACAATCAATCTCGATATGTTTGGTTCGCTCATGAAAGAAAGAATTCCGTGTAATCTGAATAGCACTTTGATTATCGCAATGTAGCGAAGTAGGGTGAGAAATAAAGATACCCATATCATTAAGTAATCTGCATAACCAAACAATTTCACAGGTAGTCGACTTGCGGTCCGTAGGATCACCAGCCTAATCCGCATCAGAGTAGGCACGCAACTCTAATGATGACGTAGAAGGAAATATGAGACTATGAAATTGAGTGCCCTGAAGATACCTAAGAATACGAATAACAGCAGCCCAATGAACTGTAGTAGGGGCAGTGACAAACTGACTAACCACATGAACTGCATGCGCAATGTTTGGGTGAGTTACAGTAAGATAAACCAAACTGCCAACAATGGTACGATAAAGACCATAATCCTCAAAAGGAGTGCCATCAGACAGAGAGTATCTAACATTGGTCTCAAGGGGTGTATCAACAATTCAGTTGTCAGTTAGTCGAGCACGCTCAAACAAATCAGCAATGTACTTAGATTGAGATAAAAGATAACCTTTTGGAAAATAAGCTACCTCAATTCCCAAAAAATAACGTAGAATGCCCAAATCTTTCATAGCGAATGCATGTGCTAACTCAGACTTCAATGATTCAATATCATCATGATCATCACCTGTAATAATCATATCATCCCGCTGTTGTAAGTTTGACAAATAAAGTTGAATCATGGTAACTAGGAAGAAAGTCAAGTGAAGTGATCACCATAGAGAATTTTTCAAACCAGGCACGTGGTGCTTGTTTGAGACCATAAAGAGCTTTGCGAAGCTTGCAAACTTCACCAAGTTGATGAGGAACATCGGGGGAGGCATCATTTAAATCTCTTCATGAAGGTCACCATTCAAGAAAGCATTTTTCACATCCATTTGATCGATTTTCCATTGGCAAACCGAAGCAACAACAATCAAAGTGCGAACAGTTGTCATTTTCGCAACAAGAGCAAATGTTTCCTCATAATCCATGCCATATTTTTTAGAATAGCCTTTAGCAACAAGTCGAGCCTTGTATTGCTCAATGGAACCATCTGATTTTGTTTTAATCTTTTAGACCCAACGAGAGCCAATGGCATGTTTTCTAGACGGTAGTGAAACCAAATCCCATGTATGAGTCTGATGTAAAGCAGTAAGTTCCTCAGCCATAGCAGTCTGCCAAAGGAGATCACGAACTGCCTCCTTATAGGATGTGAAGGCTTAGAAAAACGATGAACATAAGTGACAAAGGAAACAAATGAAGTAGAATAAGAGGAGTACTTAAAATCGGGAAGTTTAATAGATTTACGAATGCGAGTGGAGTGACGAGGAGGGGGATCCATAATATCATCCGACAATTGGGTGGTCGTAGGAACAGGGGCATGGGAGGTGGATGTATCGTGAACCAAAGTATTGTGAACTAAAGTATCAGATATATATTCATCGGGCTTAGTGTCAAAGGGATCAATACGAACTAGATCTGTTTGGGTCATATGATTTGAACTAGCAGAAACAGAGAAGAATGAAATTTTCTCTAAACACACAACATGGCGCGAAACATAAAATTTTTGACTAACACCATAACCCAGAAAGACACATAAGGCAGACCGGTGAGAAAACTTATTACGTTCAACATGTGGTTAAAGGACAAAACAAATACAACTGAAAACACGCAACGAGGAATAATCATGTGAATGATCATATAATTTTTCAAAAGGGGACAAACCTGAATTATGAGATATTGAGATTCTATTGATTACATGAGCAGCTGTAAGAACTATTTCTCCTCAAAACACACTAGGAACCTCGACTGATAGCATAAAAGAACGAGTTGTTTCAACAAGATGACAATGTTTTCTTTCAACCACATTATTTTGTTGAGGAGTGTCAGTACATGAGGTTTGGTGAATTGTACCATCAGAGGCAAGTAACTGAGAGAAATCATTAGAAGTGTATTCACCTCCCAAATCACACCTAAAACATTTAATGACTGAAGAATGTTGGGTTTTCACAAGAGCTCAAAAATTGGTGACTATAGTAAGAAATTCAGACTTGTGTTTCATTAGATAAACCTATAACGAGTGAAGTCATCAACAAACAAAACATAGTATCGAGAACCTCCTTTAGAAGAAACAGGAGAAGGTCCCCACACATCAGAATGCACGAGATCAAATGGAGTAGTGAAAAAATAAACACTTTTATAAAAAGGCAATGCTAAAAATTTAGCCAATTTGCAACCACTACAATCAGAAATGTCATGACTTTCTAAAGTACCCAAAGCTCTAGTAGACACTAAAAACTTTAAACGAGATATAGAAACATGACCCAAACGAGAATGTCAATGGTAAAATTCTGAAGATGAACTTTTCAAACGAAATGATGACAAATCAATGCTGGAGGCAGCAACATCTGATACTTTGAGTTCATCCAAAACATAAAGTCCTCATTTCCTACGACCTGTCTCAATCACCTTTTGTGACTATGGGTCCTTAACACAACAATTGGAAGAAGTAAACAAAACTGTGAGACCAGAATCACACAATTTACTAACAGATACAAGGTTTAATGAAAGACGGGGAATATGGTAGACATGTGGGAGAGAAAAACACGATGGATGTATAAAACCAATTCCTTCCAATGACATTGAAGTACCATCGACAGTCATGACGGAAGATGGTAGAACAGAATTGACTGACACAAATGAGTTAATATTATGAGACATATGATTAAATACGCCTGAATCTAATATCCATAAGGGAGACGATTTACCTGAATTATCAGACGATGATAAACCTTTTTGAAAAGAGGCGGGCATGGCATGTGGCTGTGAGGCGAGGAACTGCTTAAACTACTCAAACTTCTCAAATATATATGGATCCAAAGTTGGAGTAGTAATTGTATTATCAATATGCGGTGGAAGATTAGTCCATTGTGCACTCTATGACGAATCATCTTTACAATCAGACATGGTGAAGAAGCAACAACAAATATGGCATGACACAACACGATGCAACATGAATATAAATCTCCAACGACAACTCAAATACAACATCACAAATATTGAAAAAACTATGTAAGGACCTGGTTTAACCAACCCAAAATCATCAATAACAAATATTGCACGACACAACACGATGCGACACGAATACAAATCTCCAACGATAACCCAAATATAGCAGCACAAATAGAACACGAAACGACACAATGCGACATGACGCGACACGAATACAAATACCAAAATTGACAATACAAATACAATAACACGAATATGGCACGACGCGACACGATGCGACACGACACAACACGATGCGGCACAACGCGACACAAATACAAATTTCCAAACCAAATCAACTAGAGCAAAAATAAGTGAAAACGAAAAATACCATTGACGATTGCAGACTCAAACATCAAATTCAAATCGAAAGATATAGATTGAACGATTTAAGTTGAACAAAGAGAATCCATAAATGGAGGCTCTGATACCATAAAGAAATGAAGAGAGAAAGACTAGGATTTCTTATTAGCAAATATAAAAAAAAACTGAATGTAAAGAAAGAGTTTATATAGTTAGTTATTACAATAGACTGAAATATTTTTAAGTGCTAATAGACTAAAATACCCTTAAGTGCTAATAAAGATAATAAAACTAATATATCTAACAATATACTTATCAAAACTAAAAACGTATTAAGCGAGTCAAAACATGTCATATGAATCAAATAATTGTTAAACTAGTTAAAAACATATTGAATAAGTAAACAAACGTATTAAATTAGGTATAATGAATCAAATAATTGTTAAACGAATCAAAATGTGTTAATCGGGACAAAACATATTAAATATTAAACGTAAAAAGCGTAATAAATGTGTTATAAAGTAAAATTTAGTTTGGGTTACCCAATCCAAACCATATTATTCATTAATATGGGTTTGATAATGGGTTGACCAAATTTATTTATTTTTTGGAAAAACGACTTAGCGCCATTTCATTAAAAATTCCCCAAAACGGGAAAAAAACCACGAGTTTAAGAGATCATTCTAGACAGGACTAGAATGATTTTGAAGTCGTAACATTCTGAATAAAAGCTAAAAAGCTAAAAACGTAAATGAATTATCTGTTTACAATGCTTTCAATTCTAGTGAGTTTAAAAAACGGTAAACTCTAGTTCCTACAGATATTACAGTTCTGCTCCATACTTGGAACTTCTATCCATGTTCTCGTGAGGGCGCTGCAATCCGATACAATATCTTTCCATAACTCATCAACGCTCATGCGGGTTCTGTCATATACCCTTGCATTCCGTTCTTGCCAAATGTTATACACTACTGCTCCAAAGTCGCACTTGAACACGCTTTTTGCAAAATCTATTTCACTTGGCTTTGAGTAGTGCTACTTCTTTAATTTCATTCCATTCGCTCGGGAAACTAATCAGCTCCAGGCTTTTATAGAATCTTTCCTAAAGCTCCGAAGCAATACAACAGCTCCCGAATAGGTGATCTATGGTTTCTTCATTTCTTATGCATAGAAGACAACTCACGTCTAGGATGCTCATATACTTGCTGATACGATCACAAGTGCTGAGTCTTTCCTAGAAGGCGAGCCATATGATGAACTAGTGTCGAGAGATAATCTTAGTTGACCATACAAGAGGAGTCCATTCTACTTTCTACGCTTTTTCCCGGATTACCTCCCATATTTTCTTTCAATACCAGCTTCCCATTGTCCTCAGCTTTCCATTCATGAATATTCGGTTTGTCGTGTAGTTGTATGTTACTTATATGATCAAGTATCCTCTTTCCTTCTGGAATTCTTCTCAAGAGCAAGTTCCAATTCTCGTCTTTGATGTCTCTGATTTTCGCTTTTGCGTAGTCCCTTCTGATACGGGTATTTTGAAACTCCTCCTTATCGATGATAGACTGGTTTTCGAACTAGGGATCGTGCCAGAATAGAGTTCCTTTCCCGTCCCCTAGTCGGATGTCATAAATATCTGCAATATCGCTTCTTAGTTTAAGATTCTTTTTCAAAGATCAGCTCATACTTTCGTGAATTTTGCAGGTCTAGATGCTGGTTTCGTGTTTCATAAATTTCGTATGCACCCATTTGATCCATAGTGACTCCTGATTGCGCTCCAAAGCCCACATATGCTTGAAGGTTAGAGTCTTATTCCACTCGATACAGTTTTTCAAGTCGATGTCTCCCTCGTCTTTCAGTTTGTAGAGAGCGGTCCATTTGACTTTCTTTCCTCCTCTTCCACTACTACCCCAAATAAATTTTCTCATCAGCGTGTCGAGTTCCTTCATTACCTTCTTCAGAATGACCATTTGTTGCGCTTAGTAGCCAACTATGTCCATAACCACGGTTTTGATAAGTTCGATTCTCCCTACATAAGAAAGTTTTTTCGCTGCCCAGCCAGATATCGTGTTTTTTACCTTTTCAATCAGCGGCTTGCAGTTAACGGAATTTCTAAGTACCTTATGAGAAAGCTTCCTTCCTTGATGCCCATGATGTTGAATATGTCCTGCTTTGTTTCGTCCTTCGCACCTCCATAAAATACCACACTTTTGCTTTCATTAATAGTTAAACATGTTACCTCAGAAAAGAACGTTAGTGAAGCCCTAATAGTTTTAATGGAATCAACGTCTGCGTGCGCTAGAATGAACAAATCATTAGCAAAGCATAAATGTGTTACCTCCTCTACCTCATAGAATGGGTGAAAGATGTATGGATGATTCTTTCGGAACATCGCAAAGACGCTCTCAAATATCGCCATGATAGTTACGAAAAGGTAAAAAGAGAGGGGGTCCCTTGCCTTACCCCGTTTTCACCCTTGAAATAGCCTTCGTGAACTCCATTGACGCTAACAACAAAGCAGGATGATGAAACGCATTGTATAATCCAATCGATAAAAATCATAGGAAAAGCAGAAACAACCAGAAAGTCTCGAATTGATTCCCATCTAACAGAGTCGAAAGCTTTCTTGATATCTATTTTGAAAGCGACTCTCGGGGATATTTTCTTTTACCCGTAGCATTTTAATAGGCTCTACATGAGAAGAATATTATGAGAGATTGTCCTATCGGGGATGAATGCAGATTGATTAAGATTTATTATTTTTCCTATTACATTTTTAAAACATTTAGAAATTATTTTTGAAATTATTTTATAAATCACATTGCAGCAAGAAATTGGTCTGAAATCTTGTACTTTCTCAGGTACCGCAGTTTTTGGGATCAAGGTTAGAACCGTTGTATTCCATTGCTTTAACATCTTCCTGTTTTTGAAAAACTCTAGAACCCCATCAGTAACATCTTTACCCACAACCGACCAATTGTCTTTGAAGAACTGTGCATTAAACCCATCAGGACCCAAACTTTTATTCCCATCAATACTAAACATAGCTTCTTTAACCTCAACCTTCGTGACCATCCTTATCAACTCACGACTATCTTCTGTAGAGATTTTCCTATCAATAATCTGATACAAGGTATTCAGGTAACTTTAATGCTGCTTTCTTGTACCCATAAGCTGCTTATAGAAGAAGTTCCCAAAATTGGTAGGCTCGATACAACTCATATCTCTGATGCCGTCATTAAAGTCAATCATATCCCAGGTTATTTCAGATTCTGAGCTACGATCAGATTCGTTTCTGGTTACGTTGTAATCACCGAGGACAACCCAAGATTTATCAATACCGTTCCAGTTTATGAGACAATTCTAGGGGAGTCTTCCGTCAGTTCTTGAGTTGCTACCATAGACAATAGCAAGATTAAACACAATTCTTGTAATTCTCTCTTTGACCTCCACCAGGATTGCTTGATCATTCGAAAAGAGAGCCCTGACCTCAACAACTTTGTTATCCCAAATAACCCAGATTCTGTCCGTTTTGTCATTTGAGTTGTGAATGATTTCCCACCTACTATCAATACACAGTTTGCTAATCTTCTTAACATTCCGACTTTTGACTTTTGTCTCAAGAATACCCATAATAGTGATCTTCTGATTCTCAATGATTCTCCTGATTTTTTTGCATTTTAGAGGTTCATTGAGTCCCCTTATGTTCCATGTCACTATATTCATGAATGAATATAAGTGTTGGGTTACTGAATTTCTAGACTATCCTGGACCTCTTCATCAGAGAAATCATAAGCATCACTTGCCTCGCTATCCTCAATGGCTACAATTTGATTACATGGAATACTATTGCAATTGAGTAAGGGTTATCTCATGTAGATCTCATCTTCTCCCGTGATAGAGTTAGTGGCTTTTGGATCTAGGATCTTTCTGCTTTGTCTTCGACTTTCATATTGTTCTGCTTTAGTAGGTCTTTTCTAACTTTGAACCTCTTCACTATTGGATTCATGTCTGTTATCGATTTTAATTCGCCCTATTTCAGAACTAAGGCTCACTGCCTTATTCAAAACCAAATTCTCTTCTTCTACACTTGATCTTTTGATTTCACAAAACCCAAGATTTCTCAGTCCATTCTCAAGAGCTTCTTTATTACTTGTTCCAAGATTCTCCTGTTCATCATCTCGAAAGGTGGCTTTGAGCCCAAGGATCAGATCATTTCGAATTTTGATGATATTGTTTTTTCGTTTCCTACTTGCATTCCTAGAATTGTGAAGAGTGGACTCACGACCTATTGGAGTTCCTTCAAACCCAATCTTGCTTATTTCATATGGGCCAAGTATTCCCCGTCCCATAGATCTTTGAATTCCAAAAACTTTGGAACCAGGACATGTAATTACATCAAGACCAGTTCTTTGATTAGTATTGGGACCGGTGGAGTTAGGACCAACAATAGTATCATCCACAATAATAGGACTTGTGTTAGTATCAGGACCAATATAGCCGGGATCAGCAATGGTTGCATATTTTTCATCAGGACCGGTTGTAGCAAGTCCGGTAGCTTGAGTAGTTTTATGATCAGCAAGTCCAGGACCAGGCTTAATATGGTCAATATGGCTAGGAACAATAGCTTTATAAAAAGCTTTAGGACCGGTGTGTCTATGTCCAGATTTATCAGGACCGATACCCTGACTAGGACCGACGTTTTGAACAGGACCTATTCTTCAGAAAACAAAATCCCTAGGACCGGTGCCCTGAACATGACCAATATGATCAACGTTAGTAGGGCCAGCTTGTACCCTTACCCACTTCATTCTTTTTCCTATCATCTTCCTTACTCTTATTTGTTCTTGCTTTTGGTTGTCCATCTTATCATTCTTAGTGCGTTCATTGCTGTTAAGTTCAGACCTGTTCACATTTCTCTCAACCTGGGTCTGGTTAGTGTCATTGTTATCGCCTACTTGAGTGTTTTTATTGGTCTTCGATTTTAGATTATTATTGACTGGACATTTATTCGTAGCATGTGTGAAAGTGTTACACCATATACATCGATTTGGTTTCCATTCGTATTGTACTACAATGTCAAATAAATTTCTCAGTCTATCTTTAAGTTCAAGCTTGATTGGAAGAGAGCTACTTGGATGGATTTCGACACTAACTTTGGCCACAGATGCACGCTCGTAGACTTCCATTGTTGGGTCAAACATAAGTGGTTTGCCTATAATTCTTGAAATATAGGCCTGGTCCATTGGGTTGCACAGATGTGGTGGAACATTCTTGATATTCACCTAGATTTTTTCAAGTTCAGGCGGTCTATGATTAGTATTAAGTTCTTCACTCCACTTGTACAACTTGAATCTTTTCCCCCTGATAAAAGTATACTCGCTCTCTATATCGACTTTATTTTGCTTCCATTCCTGAAGGATAGAAAGTAGAATCCGTGATCATTGATTGTGATCCTCTCCAGAACAGAGGATTCCCGCTGACCCATCAATGTTCTATTAACCTCAGCAAATGGTGCCTTCATGTTGCCCATAAAATGACCAACTATGACAAACTCCCATGCTTTTACGCATTTTTCTTCAATTTTTGGTGGGAGCTCAAACCGGTGCGGATGATCAAGTGTAATTACCTTTGGGAATAAGGTGTCTATATAAAATTTTCCTTTTTTTGGATCTCTCATGGCATTTCCATTCCACACCTTTCCTTCTTGCCAGGTTTTGTTTGGGTTTCTCATGATTGTGTACACCTTTGTTTGATTACATTTCAAAATTTCCTTCATGGCGTCAACCGTCCACTTGATCACTTCATCATATTGGTCTTTGTTGAAGAGATTCCAATTATTTAGATAGTGATTATTGAACTGAGCATTCAACTGATCATTTCTTTCCTGGGGCATCGTAATCTCTTGTTTATTAATTTGGAAAAATAGCTTCTTTATCTGGTTTCTCAGTCTTGTCAAATTTGCAATTTCATTTTTCCTCATTGACCATGTTGGACCAGCAGTAGGATCCTTGTTAACAGCCTGAGTATTTTCTTTTCCAGGAATTGCAACAGTAGGAGGAGCTGAGGAGATGACTGTTTCAGGGATGCTATCTTTCCTAACTTGTTTGTTCTTTTCGGCCCATCTAACCTTTGTATTTCCCACAAAACCGTTGCCTTCAATTGTTCCGATCTTCTTTAGAATATCCCCTTCAGTGCTCTTCTCTTGTGTATCAGTTTTCCTCTTTTGAATGCTATCAATTGGCATTTCAGGATCTAGATTAACGATTGGAGAAAACGCACTCAAGTTCAATAACTCAGGGTTAGCCTCGGGTGTCACGGTTTCCTTGGGATTTACTTTAGTATTCTTCTTAGAACTTTTGTTATTTGCCTTCATTTTTTTCATTTCTTTGATTTTCGATCCATTCTTACCCTTCTTAGCTGTTTTAGAATTATTCGATCATGTTTCTTGATCGATCTTTTCAATTTCAGCACTTGTTTTGGAAGAATTATGCCTCTTTGTTTTTGGTTTGATCTTTGTTGCCGACATCTTCTTCATGGACTTATGATATTCTAGGTCGCATATTATTGTTTCATCATAGTCAGTGCTATCGTCTGATTCCAAATCAACATCTATGCTTTGGTTCTTTTGATTCGACCGGTGGCTCATAGCTTTGATAGTAGATTTATTATCTTGGCGATTAGGACCGATAGAAGGTGAATATGTGATGTCAGGACTGGCATTTAAAGAGATAGGACCGACATTAGAAGAGCCAGGACCGACATTAGAAGAGCTAGGACCAGCATTTGAAAAGCTATGACCGGCGTTTGAAGAGCTAGGACCGACATTTGAAGAGCTAAGAACGACATTTGAAGAGATAAGACCAATGCCATGAGTAGTTTTAGTGTGTCCAGGACCGGCGTGTTCAGGATCAATGACTTGAATATTCATGTTATCCACCCTTGTTAGACCCAACTTTTTAGCAACCAAATTATCTTTTTCAGACCTAGCCAAGCGAAAACCGTTGGCTAACCCCATATCAGACTCGGCCAAGTAAAAACCGTTGGCTAACCCCTCATCAGACCCGGCCAAGCAAAAACTGTTGGCTAATTCTTCCAGTTTCATACATTCTTCATCTCTTATACCCTAACTTATATTCTGACCCAACTTATTTGTAGCTTCCATGAGATCCATACCCAGACCCAGATTTTTAAACAGATTGTCATTCATAATGCCATCAATCAATGAATCAATATAATTTCCAGCCAAGCTTTCACCATTGGCTATACCAATCAAGTTCAGTTCATCATCCTTTAGATTTGTATTATTAGGCTTTTCTGATTTAGCTGAATTTATTTCCATGAATAGCTCCAACTCAGATCCAATTTCTTCAGTGTTTCCAGATTTTGTTAGACTATGTCCTTTAACAGTTTCAGCTAGATGTGCAGGCTGTTTAAAAAATCCTGTAATTTTAGTCTCAGTTTCAGAATCCTGGGCGCATTTAGTGTCTTTTGTCCAACCTTTTTCAAGCCTAGTACATAGTCTGGATATCTGACTTTCCATTTGATCCTTAGCAGGACAGGTAGACTTAGCATTCTGATCATTAATGGAACCGAGACTTTTAGATTTGCAAGATTTTCTATTGCAGAACAAGACTCTGAAATTATATCCTTCTTTGGACCTAATGGACTCTGAGCAGCATATATCTCCAACCCTGTAGAGGTAATTTCAAAATGACCCATTTTTCCTAGTTCAACATCCTCTTTAGCAGGACCGGTAAAATTTGTTTTCTGATCTTTCTCTGCACCTGAATTACCCAAACTGTCATGTTTTCCTACTTCTAAAACTGACCCCGACCTTGTAATATTCTTTGAACCTATTAATTCCCGACCAGTAGTCTTATTCAGCCCTGTCATACTTACCTCAATAGGAACCCAGTACCAACTTCAGTAGGATCATTCAAAACAGACATAAATCTCAGCATAATGTTTTCACCCGATTCAGAAACAGACCCCAATTTTGAGCTTTTAATAGGACCCAATAAACTTGTACAATTTATGTCATTTTCCTACATTACCTTAGAGCCTTTTTGACAGATTATCTCCAGTATTGGGACCGAATTTTCAGCACAAACGACCCGATTGTCATCAATTTCAACAAGACAAGATTTCAAATCCAATTTCCCAACAGAATGACCGGTCAGGTCTAGGGTACCAACCAGCGACCCTAACGGTCCATTCTGTGTAGCAAGTCCAGTAACAACAAAATTTTCTGGAATAAAGTCATATTATTTCTATATGCAGTACTATCTTTACCTATCATTTCTATTATGAACATGCATATCGTTACCGTATGAATCCCCAATAGAACTATTCTCATATAATTCATCAGCATGTGGAAAAGAACTCATACTCGATGATGTATTTGACATAGAATCAATAGGCGCATCTTCTCCATTGTTTAGGACTTCATCCACGATTTCTGGCTTCTGCTTCCTGGGATTGTTAAGAGACTTGTGAGTTCGTCTATCAAACCTAGCCTTGCTATTTGTCGACGGCCCCTTTAGCACCTTCTTAGGATCATCAGGGCGGACTTGAAGGACCCCCCTTGCCCGAGTAACTACACTAGACGGGCGCGTACCAGTCATTGGAAAGATCAAGCGCAAACTGCCTAATCTTCAAAGGAGCCACAAAGGTTGGAATTCTGCAGCAAAGGGTGGGCGCAAACAGCACGATTGGAAACAAATCGCACCGGAATAGGGCTTGAAGATAATTGCTCAAACAAGAAAGGGTTTAAGCAATTTTGGAACGGTCTGTAGCTACGAAAGCTTCCTCCATACCGAACACTTGATTCAAACGGCGAGAAAGAAGTTCAATGGAGACATACCCGCGCCTCGCAGTGTAGTTTGATGTCCTGACTAAGGTCCGAACTAACCTGTAAACGAAAAGTGAGAAGAGGAGGGCGACCGACGCCGATTCGACGTCAAGTCTCTATAGAAGGAGGTTTGATGAAATGCTCTGGTCAACGGTAAGAGAAGATGACCGCGATCGTTCCTTGCACAACAGAACACGTTTCAGAGGGCGCACGACAACCGATCGAAGGTGCTGGAGGATGGCAGTTGACTTCCGATGTAGAAGCGCGGGCGCGACGAGAATCCGTGTCGTTTGTGTTGTTCGTGCCGATCGTGCCAAATGTGCCGATCGTGCCGACTGTGCCAATTGTGCCGATCGTGTCGAAAACGACCTAAATATCCTATTCAGAAACTACAATCGCAATTTCTCCCGATTTCTCCGTTCAAATTGAAATTCCTTCGGTCAAATTGTAGGGGGAAAGCGACGCACCTGCTGGAGAAATTTGAGATCATTTCGACGTTAGAAGCTCCGGCGGCGTTGATGTGCCGGTCGTGCCCGATGTGAGAAAAAAAATCTCTTGAGAAAATTTCTCTCTCTAGGTGCGTTTTGAATTTTGGGTTGACCAAATTTAATTTTGGTTAAATTTGGGTTGGATAATATGTGTTGGGTTTACCCATTTGCACCCCCTAATTATGACAAATCGTATGTGTTATATGGAGGTAGAGTCAATGATTTACCTACTTTTGTATTGTCGAAAGGTGGCTGACATCTGCAGTTTCTTGTGAAATATGACTAGATTTAGTAAGTGATGATCTAATTTTTAAGTGGTTATTGAAAAGTTTGAATTGAAAGAACTAGTATAACACAAACTTTTGGGTAACCATCTTAATTATTTCATAATAGACTATCTAGTTGAAAAGTGACCGTACTTTCAATGATCATAGTCGTGTAATGCGTATCATTCATAATGTTATTATTATGACGCTGTTTTAGATTGTTTAAGAAAGTCGTGTAATGCGTATCATTCATAATGTTATTATTATGACGCTGTTTTAGATTGTTTAAGAAAGTCGGTGAATTCGATTGAAAAAACTAATTATCAATCTCAAAAAAACTATGAGCTCAATCATTTGTTTAGGGACGTGTTTGTGTTTTCATTCTTATTTTCATACTTTGTGGTTATTTTATTTTATTTTTATTTTCTCTTCTGAAATATTTATGTTCAGCTTAAATGACTATTATCAATTTTATTTTATTTTACATGAATCAATTAAAAAATTAAAATTCTAATTTTCTAAGTATTTCAAAATTCCATTAATGTATTTTTTTTTATAAATAATTCAAAATAAATATATTTTCTTTAACTTGTTTTAATTTCTTTACAGAGTTTCTATTTTTTTTCCATCAAAATAATCCTTTTTCAATCTATCATATATATTTTCATTTAATTAAAAAAAATGTACATGCCAAACAAGCTTATGTCAAAGCTATGAGAGGGTTGTCAATATTTTATTTGTACATTTTTTTAATAAACTTTTTGGAACATGTAATTATTTTGACAAATGATAATATGTTGAATGTTTTATTTGTTATGCTACTTATGCATCTAGTCATCATTGAGCATGTCAAGATCTTTCCGGTAAATCTCTATCTATTTGGCCTATGTTTTTTCTTAATTTATAGAAAGTTGATTCAAATTGTCAACTAGAGCTGATTTGATATTTATTTTTTTTTAATTTATATTTATATGTTTTGAAAATTTCATGTCAAACTTAATATATTTTCTCCTTTCACTTCTTTTATCCATCTAAATTCTAAAATACCTTTTAATTAATATAATTTTTTTTATATTTCTATCTTATCTGGTTAGATACTAAAGTAATCATTAAACTTTTAAAAATTAATTTAAAAAAAATAAAATCAAACAAAGATCCAAAACCCATATAAAAAAACAAAATAATCAAAGATTTAAGTGATATATATTTGCCAAGTCTTGAGCAAATATCTTAAGCAATCAAACTTATTTTCATTTTTATTATTTTAAGTTAAATTTATGAAATTTAATAATTACAAATAATAATTAAATACCATTGTATTAATATGTATTATGAATGTATTATTATTATTATTAATTTTTTTGTATGAGAGGCGAGCATGTACGGCTGACACTAGTTATCTATTTTTTTTTTTATGCATATTGATTTATCAAATTAAATCTCATTCCAATTAATTAAAATATATATATAGAGAGAAAGAGTCAACAATATTATCGAATTTCTTAATTATTCATTATTACAATAACATAACAAAAAGTCTTGATCTAAAAGTTCTAATTTTCCATTTTTGTTAAGAAGGCTTATAATTAAAGTTAAGCAATCTAAATTATATAAATAAATTCAAATATAATATCAGGCCAATTTATTTGATTGTCTTGAAAGATAACTCATATATTTTATTTTCTTGACTTAGTCTTATTTTTTGTTTTGGTTTATAGTAGTAAGTTTTTCATTTGTGATATCTTAGGTTGTTTGGGATTTTAGTTGCTTGAATTTTATTTATCAAAATCTTAACCTTAACTCTAATCCTAACCCAAATGTTATTATGACAATACACCTAATATATTGAGAAATATACAAAAGAAAACATGAAAGTATGAGAATCTATTAATGGTAAAAAAATAGACAATTATTATCTTCCATTTTAGGATGAAAACAATGGTAAACAATCTCCAAGTAAACTACAATGAAGGCAATCAAAACCGAACCTAAAGAAATTATAGTAGAGTAAGGATGATAATGAGGCGTAGGGGTTGAACACCGGCCAGTTAAATGGTTCCGTTAAATTTGATTTCACCTTTTATTTTATAAATCACCGACTAGTATTAGCACTTTAAGATGAAAACAATGATGAACAATATCCAAGTATACTATAGTGAAGTCAATCAAAACCGAACGTAAAGAAATTATAGTAGAGTAACGATGATAACGAGGCGTAGGAGTTAATACCGGTCGGTTAAATGGTTCCGTTAAATTTGATTTTACCTTTTATTTTATAAATCGATTAACCGACCAATATTAGCATCGGTTTTACCGGTTCTGTTTCTACTGGTTTCGGTCGGTTAATCGGTTTAACCATGAACCGATAATTTATTTATTTTTAATTAAGTATTAAATTATTTTATAAAATCCTTGTTTATGCAATACTAATACTATTTTTTATTTTGTTCTATTATAATGAATTATATTTTATTATTTTATAATATAATATATTATAATAATATTTTACATATATTTAATTATTTTTATAATAAATTGTATTATTATAATAATATAATATATTTTAAAATTTTTATATTTAAACTAATAACTATATAAATTAGATTTATTTTTTAAATAATTCTATATAAATTATATTTTAAAATATATAATTAATATATATATATATATAAAAATATATAAAAATATTATTTATAATATATTTAATATTTTAAAAATAACTAATATAAATTATAAAATATAAATATATAATTAAATTATTAATGGTTTACCGGTTAATCCGTTAAAAAATAGTTGAACCGATAACCGAACCGTTTAACCGATAAAAAATTGGTTAACCGAAACCTTTAGAACTAGTTAACCAATAAACCTATAAAATAAAATCGGTAATCTATTGGTTCAGTTCGGTTATCGGTTTTTCGATTTTTTTAAACATCCCTAACGTGGCAGATCGGACGAGAATGTGTTTACTATCTCCCTTCCATCTTATTTCGAAGATTTTTTTACTATTATTTCCGTCCCGTTCGTTTTTGAGAAATCTCCACGGGACACCGTTGTACCATAATTTCTGGAAAAAAAATTATTTTTAAATATATTGTATTATGTTAAAAATTTATATTATTATAAATAAATTTAAAACTTTTATAAAATATGAAAAATAAATAAATATATTGATAATTTTATATATTTTATTAGTGTTTGGGCAAAATAAAGTGAGATCACGGTGGAGTTAGGACAAGATATACAAATACCTTGTTCGGTTTGTATTATTTTAATAACCAAAACCAAAAAATATAATATATATATATTATATATATTATATCATATATATATATATATATATATATATATATATATATATATATATATATATATATATATATATATATATATATATATATATATATATAATCACTTATTAACTAAAATATCATATATTTATTATTATTATTTTTTTATTTTATCATTGTGTATTAATATTAATTAAATCGTTTTATAAAAAAATCTTAATCTCTTCAAAATAGTCACTAATCATTTTTTTTTTAAATAACCCTGTTATTTATAACCTCTATCCAAACAAGGCCAGAGACCATCCCATTCCATCCCATCCTTTTCCGTCCATCCCAAATCAACTATCGAAAAAATCGAAAAAAAACGTCTCTATTGAAACAATTTAGATCGAAAAGTGTAGGCGGTTTATAATTTTCATCCCGAATGATTAAAATATTATTTTGTATTAATATTTATATTAAAAGAATAAAATAAAATTTATATTTTAAATAATTTAATTATGAAAAAAAAACCCTAAAAGTGATAAAGAAATTATAGTTTGCCAAATTCTCCAAATATCTGGCTAGAGTTGAACAGGCTAATTGAGGAAAGTCCTGCAGCAAGATATTGCATATTTTCATTGGGCAGAAGCCTGCCCGTAATTAACGTCAAGTCTCGTCATTCAGCTGCCCGAAAGGTAAAAGATGATGCCAAAGGGGAGGAAGAAGATGAAGCGAATCAGAGCCGTTCCTCCGTTTAGGAAACAAAAGCGAGAAAAAGGAGAATAAATACTTCTTCTTCTTCTTCGGTCAGACTGTCTCTCTCCTCTCTCTCTCTCTCTCTCTCTCTCTCTACATCTATATCTACTCAATGCAGCGTAATAGACGATCCTAACAACCGCTTAGAACTGAAGTTTTTTACATTGACAGAGTTATCTTCTTAAATATTGGACTCCATTGGATCTGATCTGATTCCACTGTTCCGATTTCTTCAGAAGAATATGTGGAGGCTTACTCGATCGGCAGCGTCTAATCTCCGCCGTTCACGATGTTTCTCCACCGCCATTCCTGGTCCGTGTATTGTTCACAAGCGTGGAGCTGATATTCTTCACGATCCGTGGTTTAACAAGGTTAAAATATGTGTTTTTTATGTTGGGTCTGTTTTACTGTAGAAAAAAACATTGAAATTTTAGTTCATGTTAGTTAAATTTATGTTCTTGAATATCTTAAATCCATTTCATGTCTTTTATTGTCTAGCTTTGTGTTTGAATTTGATTCAGATGTCTGAATATAGAACCTTTATTCAATAGTTTTTCCAAAGAAAATGTTTAACAGAGTTCTTTAGGAAGGAGTATAGGTCTACAGAATTCTGAGAAAAGAAGGTCTTGTGTTGTTTATTTTGAGCTGTATTTCTTGTTCTGCAGCTCAAATGGAGCTGTCTTTGCTCTGTTATTAGGTCTTATAAGTGTATCTTCAGCTTGTGATGTGCCTTCACTTGAGCACATCAAGGATAACTGCAACCTTAGGCATCAAGGATTGTTCTGATATACTTAACATCTTATGTAACGTTTTTCTTTTATTTTCTGTTGCTTCAGGATACTGGTTTCCCTTTGACGGAAAGAGATCGTCTCGGGCTTCGTGGTCTTCTCCCACCACGAGTAATATCATTTGAGCAGCAACATGCACGATTTAGTGAGTTTTTTTATGTCATATATATATGTGTGTGTGCCTCAATTGGGTTAATTTTCTTGATATGTTCTATTAGTTGCAAGGTTTTTATATATAAGCGAAAGGCCTTATTATGATGGCAAATGAAGGGGCCTTTTTTTGAATATGTTAAAGTTTGTATTGTAAAGATGATTTCTAATAATCAAACAACTAGTAAACCAAGTCTTGAACACATAACCGGAATATTGTTTGTTAAACAACTTGTCCATAATGAAAATGAAGCGGCCTTGATTTGTATGCATACTATTGTTCTTTCTCCTTCCACTAAATTTTACAAGTTCTCTTGAACTTGCAGTGGAGTCATACAAGTCCTTAGAAAAGAATACTCAGGGACAACCAGATGGCATTGTTTCTTTAGCTAAATGGAGGATTTTGAATAGACTACATGACAGGAATGAGACACTCTATTACCGAGTAAGTTGCTTGCATATTATCCAAGTTGTCTGAAAAATAGTATCCGTTTCTTCATGGAAAATTACTTGGAACATCTGATCCTCCTTTCATTTTGGTGAAGGTGCTTATTGATCACATTGAAGATTTTGCACCAATAATATACACACCAACTGTTGGATTGGTGTGTCAAAACTACTCAGGATTGTTTAGACGTCCAAGGGGAATGTATTTTAGTGCTAAAGATAAAGGAGAGATGATGTCCATGATATATAACTGGCCTTCTACTCAGGTATTCATTCTATCATGTTACTTTTTGGGTGATTATAGTATTTAGACAAAATCTTTTCCTGAATTTCCCTACTAGAACCTGTAAATTACAACAAAACAACATGTTCACATGGCCACTTGTTCTGCTCAATTCAGTGGAGACAGTTAACTTTTGTGGTTTGTCTATTTTGGTAGGTTGACATGATTGTGCTTACAGATGGAAGTCGTATTCTTGGTTTGGGGGACCTAGGCGTTCAGGGAATTGGAATACCAATTGGGAAACTTGATATGTATGTTGCTGCTGCGGGAATTAATCCACAGAGAGTATGCTCCATTTCATCTCTTTCACAAATATGCATGTGCAAATCCCTGATTTGCTGTGCAATGAATGGTGGATACATTATTTTCTTTGAGAATAGTTTTCTAGGCTTTTTGTGTGTCCTTATGTAAAATTAATTGAATCTTAGGAATGATTAGGATGGAAAAATATGTGAAGAGGATTGTCTAACTGAACAAGGGACAACATAAGCTTGAGTAGAAAATTATGATATGCATGGACTAGCTTGGGTGGTTAACTTACCATCTCATTTAAAGCTCTTTGGACCAAAACTAGCAATTTATTTTGTGTGGAGCTTCCATAAACCAGTTAGGGAATTCATAAGCAAGCTGGTCTGACACCACTAGGCTTCTAATGTTTGGATTTGTTATCATATTGGTTTCATTTGGAAATTGAACTCAGGGTGAGAAAGTTTCAAAATATTATTGGTTGTTTCTTGTTCGATATAGGTCCAGATACAAAAAGTTTTCGAAAAGGCCCAATTATGTAACCATATTATGCCACTTCTTATATTAATGTAGCTTTATCCCTCTGACAGATCCTCCCTGTTATGCTTGATGTTGGGACCAACAACCAAAAGCTTCTTGAAGATCCTCTCTGTAAGTAGATTTATTGTTAATTTAGTGCTTTCCTTTTCAGCTTGGTAATTCAACTGGTTTTCCAAGTGTCTTTTTAATGCTAATATAAACTGCCCACTTAATAGATTTTGTTTGCATGCCATAAAATTCGTTAGCCTGCTTCTCGTTCTGTGCTATTTGCCATTAACCGTGATATTGGTTCTACCTGATTTGATCTTTAGTGTCTGTAGAAATATTGTATATATTAAATAGTGTTGCACTTTGGATAAATATCTTAATGAGTCAAACATTAAATTTAAAGAAGAATTGTAGACGAGACGAGAATGACCTAAGCCTTTAGAGGAGATAATCAAGTTTCAATACTATTACATTCCTTGCTCCAAATAATACACACTCTACTATTTATAAGCTACTGACCCACTAACCTACTAAGTGCCATACACTTTAAGGATCTTGTAAAGCCATTATTTGCCTCCAGTGTTAGGAATTCTTTCTGAATAGTTATGGTTTTACAGATTTAGGCGTACGGCAACCCAGACTAGAAGGAGAAGAATATCTTGAAATAGTTGATGAATTTATGGAAGCAGTTCATGCGCGTTGGCCAAAGGCTGTTGTGCAGGTCAATTTCTTGCAAAAGGAATAGATATTTTCCATGTAAAATAAGAATTTCTACTAATTAATTGATCCATAATGCTACAGTTTGAAGACTTTCAGATGAAGTGGGCTTTTGAAACACTGCAGCGATACCGAAAAAAATGTTGTATGTTCAATGATGACATACAGGTTGGGACTTTGTCCATTTTCTTCTCTTAGTTAGATTTACTTGAGATTCTTTTTTTCTTTTTTTGAGAATTAGGTTTACTGTAGATTTCATCAGGCATTTTGACCTCTTCTACAAAGTTATTGAATGATCGTCTTCTTGTTGTTGTGAAGGGAACTGCTGGTGTTGCGCTTGCAGGACTACTTGGAACTGTAAGAGCTCAAGGTCGACCATTGAGTGACTTTGTTAATCAAAAGATCATTGTTGTTGGAGCTGGAAGGTACCAGCTTATTCTGGCATGAAGACTATGGATGACTTGTTTATTGTCTATGCACCACTTGGATTCTGCCTTGTATCTTCACATTTTCTTATCTGTCTCTCAGTGCAGGGCTTGGCGTTCTTAACATGGCTTTGCAGGCTGTTTCAAGAATGTCTGGAAGTTCTGCAAATCCTCAGTTTTTCCTGCTCGATAAAGATGTATGTATAGCTCCTTTTCACACTGGCCTAATTCGGTCACATTGCCTATTACAAAGCAACTAGCATATTGGAGTCAGATCCCCATTTGAAAATTCTTATGTTCTTTGCTTCTTCTGTATCTTGAAATGTTTTTAGATATAAAAACGTTTGGAAATGAAATTTTGTCAGAGACAGAATATCTGGAAACGTTTCCAGATACAGAAGTAAAAACAAAAACGTTCCAAATAGGGTTGCTTGTCCTACTAATTATTCATTTCATTCTTCTTCTGCTTATGCCTTCTTTTAATTCTTCAAATGAAATGACTCATTTTACATGGCTGCCCCCTCCCCCCTTTTTTTCTAAACCAAAGTAGCATAATATACTTAGTATTTTAAAATGTTATAAATAATCAGGGTGTTTTGATAATTTAAATGATTTGATAGAATAAGTGATTATGGTACAAGTCACATCAAACAATCCCTAAATGTCATTGCAATGAAATTGCATTTTATTATGAAAACAATGACTTGTTATTACACATATTGGGTCTTACTTTCTGGTCTAAATATGCAGGGTCTTATCACCAAGGGGAGAAAGAATATTGATCCAGCAGCTGCACGACTTGTTAAAACCTCCGCAGAAATAGAAGGATTGGGACTTACGGATGGAGCTAGCGTCCTTGAAGTGGTAAATTCGATAAGCATGCCTTTCGGGTTGCTCCCGTCTGGCAATGAAAAATTGCATCGATATTTTCTGTTATCTGAATATAAGATTAGTTTAAAGTAATTCAACTTCAATTTTCAGTGACTGCATGCGTTTAAAATGTTCTTTAGAGCTACTAATTGTTTGATTGGATTGTTAATCAGGTTAAAAAGGTGAAGCCTCATGTGCTCCTTGGTTTGTCTGGGGTTGGTGGCATCTTTAATGAAGAGGTCAAAATCATCTTTCATTCTTTTTCTTTTGTTTATTTCCATGTCAAAGAGAAAGATATAACCAATGATGGTGCAGACATTGTTTCATTGAACCTACATGAAGCTGTCACAACCAAGATCATTAAAAAATCGACAAAGTTAAATTTGAAAATGTTTTTTGTAGGTTTAATTTATTTTTTCTTATACAAATTATTTTCTAGATCATGATCCAAATATAGTAATTTTTTTGTTTCAAATTTCAGTTGATGTATTTTTCTTCTTCTTCTTCTTCTAGATCATGATCTACTTTTTGAATGACGATCCAAATTATTTTCTAGATTATTATGATTTTAACCAACATAACAAATTTAGATCTTTCTTAATGATGATCAATGTGAAAAAAAAATGTGTAGCAAAACATCTATCCCATTATCCATCATCATTTTATGTTGTTGAGGCTTCTACTATTTGATAGATTAAATGCCAATGTGAAGCATATTGAACAAATTTATACAACAGTCATAATTGCTCCAACTTCTTTTTTAAATCTAAGATTTCATTAACCACGGTAAAATCAAATTAGCACCAGACAAATTCCTCCAAATTCTTGTACTCTATTTTCTAGGGTTATTTTGCCTTTGTAAGTAACAACCCTACCCGTATATACTTCAGGTGCTCAAGGCCATGCAGCAATCCGATTCTAAAAAGCCTGCCATTTTTGCTATGTCAAATCCCACAAACAATGGTCTGGCACCGAATCTATTTCTTTCCTTTTTCCATTAATTTTCTTCCATTGTTTTCTTCAAGGAAATTCAATATTGTATTGTCTGTGACAGCTGAATGCACTGCTATTGATGCTTTTAAGCATGCGGGTGGAAACATAGTATTCGCAAGTGGGAGCCCTTTTGATCATGTTGACCTTGGTAGGATCTCTCTTCAATCTTCATGTTGATCAATACAAAATCATAGTTCAATGTGTTTTAGCTTAACCTTTTTGGTTTGGCTCGACAGGCAATGGAAAAGTAGGCCATGTAAATCAAGCAAACAATATGTACCTGTTCCCTGGGTTTGTGACTAATCTTATTGCTTATCAGTTATCATGCAAATGCTTAATGTATGAAAACTTATCTATTAACTTTGAATTATTCAGGATTGGGTTGGGAGCTCTTCTTTCAGGTGCTCGCTTTATTTCGGATGGAATGTTGCAAGCAGCTTCTGAACGGTACAATCTTCTCATTAATATTCTTTAACCAAACAGAAAGAAAAAACACTTTCAATTTCCTATGGGATCGTGATCTTGACAAAAGATTAGTTTCCAAATAGGCTATTGGAGTAGTTATGCATTTTAATGAATGAGTTAAGTGTAAGTGGAATTGTTTGGATAAACAGATTTAATCCACATCAAACAGACCTTAATCATTTCAATATATTCCTATTAGAAAAAAGAAAAAAAGCATACAGATTAAAAGGTTTTAATATATATATTTTTTTCAAATAATCCTATATCTGCAGTTATACACATCAAAATATCAGTGTTTTTTATTATCTTAAATTTTTATTTTTTATTATTGAGCTTAAACAATCATATTATCTTTTGGTTGCTGATATTCATTTTACTTTTGATGATGAACCTGAGCAGCCTTGCTTCATACATGACTGATGAAGAAATTCAAAAGGGCATTTTGTTTCCTTCTATTAAAAGGTGATGATGATCTAAACTACTTGGCAAAGTCTGATCACAATCTTATAAAACTTAACCCAACATATATTCACATTTTTCCAACACATATTTGCAGTATTCGGCACATAACTGCCGAAGTTGGAGTGGCTGTAGTTCAGACAGCTATTTCTGAAGATCTGGCAGAAGGACATGGTGAAGTCGGAGCCAAGGAGCTCACTCATATGTCAAAGGTATGATTTTACTTCACTTTACAATTTTCCGACTGCATTATTTTTCAGTTTATAGATCAGCTTCATTTAGAAACACTTTTCATGTCATGTTTAGAAACTGAATTCACAAAAATACATGTCTTTTCAAATAGACCCAATTATGTTGATTTGAAAACACTTCCTTGTAACTAGATATGGAGCAGGGTCTGTGTTTTGACGAGAAAACAAAAAAGTTGAAATTTGACATATATTCATAAATTTGTTTATAATTTTTCTAATTCAGATTCAGACATAGACTCAACTTCATAAAGTGTTTCCATATGGAACTGGTTCTCTTTCCAACTAAAGAACACAACATTAATACAAATTTGTATGATTGATTATAGTTTTAAAACGAATCTCGATTAATAAACAAATAAGTTATTTTGAGATATACTATAATAAAATTTAAAATGTGGTTGCAGGAGGAGATAGTTGAATATGTGACCAACAACATGTGGTTTCCCATCTACAGCCCTCTTGTTCATGAGAAATGAGATGCCTCAATTTGGTTTCTTATTTTCTCACTTAAAGCTGATTCAACAAATTTGCTCACTTAGTGGACATAACTATTAGTTGGGAATAAGTTCTTTAACATATTTTATACTCTTTACTTGCCATTTTGATGAAGTTTTGAATTTTATAAGTTAAACAAGTCTTACATTTTATATGAACTTGTGTTTGATTTGTAATTTATATATATTTTGGGTGGTGATTAAGGTTAGATATTGGATTTCCCATGGAATGAATGTTTGACAAGTGTATCAATCACTTTGTAAATTGTTTATCTGTATTTGTAATTGTTGTTAATTATTGAAGCCCATGTTTGTTTTCTAAGCATAGGTAGATTGAGTCTTAATTGAACAAATGTGTCCAACCAATTTGATTAAAAATTAGATGTTTATAAAAAAAGTATAGTTTTTTAAAATTAGATTAAAATCTTTGAAAATATAAAATATAGGTATTTAAATTTTAAAATAATAATCATAATGACAATGACAATAAGTTTTAAAATATCATATATGTCAATAAAATAAATAAAGATATTTAATAAAGTAGAAGATGTCTATATATATATAAAAGAATATTATTGTCATTATAAATTTATTAAACAAAAAGTAATTATTATTTTAAAAGTATTAATATGCAAATATATATATATATATATATATATATATATATATAAACTAAAATATTATTTTAAAAGATATTTGTATCTCATCCAATTACAATATTTATACTAAATAAAACTAGAAACTTATCTAAAAATTAGTTATCCAATTCTTATGGAACTTCAACTCTACACCTAAATTTATATCCAGATAGAATCAATATGCTCATTTTATGATATATTTAAATTTTTATTTGAAATATTTCTTTTATATGTCTACATCCAAACCACTGTTCTAAATGGTGTTCTAAATGGCGGTCGAGGCGGTAGGCGGTTCAACACCGCTCCGCCTATACATGAGGCGGTCAGATTATTTAATTATTTATTATTTTTATTTAATTAATTACTAATATTAATATACGTATATATATTTAATAAAAAAAAAACTCTTTATCACCCACTATTTATTTAAATTTTGAAATGACTCTTTACATTCCAATTCATTTATCCTATTCTTTTCTGTTTTTTATCTCATTCACCTAACATCCTTGATCGTCTACATCTTCTTAGATCATCTAATCATCTATCTCTTCTCCAGCTCGTCTACATACTTATTTTTGTTAAATGTTACTATATTAGAGAATATTAATTTGATTTTTTAGTAAAATGATAATTATAGAACATCTTTATTATATTTATATTCAACCGCTTAGGCACCCGAGGCAGTAGGCAGTCACTTACCGCTCCGCCACCGCCTACCGCCGTTTAGAACACTGATCCAAACTAAAATGTTAAATTTGGCAGTTGGGGTAACTAAAAAAATTCGGACTTACTCAGGGACAAATCTATGTAGGGCCAAAAAAAATTTTTTTTTTTTAAAGGTAGAAATATAACATTACCCTTAATTTTTTTAAAAAAATTAATATAATTCATTTTTTTTTTTATCTAATTATTAAAAAAAATGGTAAAACTTTACTTTTATATACTTGTTTTTTTCAAAATTTTCTCGTTATTATTTTAAGCATACCCTAAATTTTTTTCAAGCCCACCCTAGTTCGAAATTCTGGGTCCGTCCCTGGACGTGCTCAAAATGTCTTAGTTAAAAAAAGACAAAATTATAAGTTTAATTCTCACTTACAACACTTTGATTAAAATGGAGATGTATAATAATAGTTTTTCCGAAAATAAACTCTTATCAAATAAAAAAATAAATTACAAGTTATCTTAATATTTTCTAAAAGGTACAAAACATAGTTTTCATGCTCTTCTAAGAAAATATATAAAAATCCAACTCCAAGCCACTCAACCAACCTAATAATACAAAATGTTGTTGTATTGTAACCATCATGAGCATTATTCTATATCCACCAAGTAACAATAATAGCTTAATTGAATATGTCAATGATTGCAATAAGCCAAATTAAAGTAGAAAAAAAAGGACTGAAGCAGGACCATAAAGAGACATTTATTGTTACTAATCATCAGACCAGAATTTCATAGATTATCAACCATGGAAGATCATGAGGAAGAAGAACAACCATCAAGTTTTCTTGCAACAAAGAGGTATGCAGTTGTGACAGGTGCAAATAGAGGAATAGGGTTTGAAATATGCAGGCAGTTAGCCTCCAAAGGAGTCATTGTGGTCTTAACTGCTAGAGATGAGAGGAAAGGCCTTGAAGCCATCGAAAGACTCAAAGACGACATAGGAATATCCGGCGATATTTTGTTCTTTCATCGTCTCGATGTTATGGATCCGTCTAGCATTTCTTCTCTAGCGGATTTCGTCGAATCCCAATTTGGACGGCTCGATATTTTGGTACACACATACTACTATTGTCTTGATTAAGAGATAAAAAAGTATGAGTAAAATCACAACTATTTTAATTTTTTCTTTGTAAATAAAAAAAGATTTTCCAAAAAACATATATGGGTTAACAGGTAAAATAGATTATAAATAATAAAATAATAAGATATTTTGTTTGAAAAACATTAAAAAATAAATAAAATTAAAATTTCAAATCAAAATAATTAAAATTGTGAATTATAAAATTAATAATAGAAATTACAACCCAATTTCAAATTTTCAATTCCAATTCAAATTTAATGTTACCAAACATGATGGACTATTACAATAATATCGTGAAATTAAATAAACTTTGATTTTTCTAAAATACATTATTTAAAAAAAATAAAATCGTTGTCTAGTAGGTGAAATTGCCTTCCTTCTATTTTTATTTTGTAATATAAAAAGTTCAAATTATATTTAAATTACATACTCATTTCTTAATAGATTCACATTAATGCAGGTTAATAATGCAGGAATTGGAGGAATTACTGTGAATACTGAAGCCTTAAGATCCTCAACTACTAGGGTATATATGTTACTACCAAATTTCACAATCTATTCATTTACTTGCTACAATTAAAATTTGGAAATATTTCCTTTCAAAGACATATTATCTAATCCAATCTCAAACATTTAAATACAGTTATTGGAATATACCTTCAAATACAATTTTTTAATATGATCATATATTTGACACTCCTTTAGCAATAGTTTTCTTTATTTGTTTTGCATACCAGGAGTATTGACTCATTTATTTCATTACAAATTTCGAAACTGTATATAAATATTGAATTCCTACTCACGGCAACTCTATTGGTACAAGTTTTAACGTTTTTTAATATTTCAAACTATAATCTAACTCGAACTTATAGGAAGGAGTAGAAATTAATTGGAAAGATTACATGTCTCAAACTTATGAGATGGCAATAAAATGCTTGGAGACAAATTATTATGGAGTAAAAAGAACAATAGAAGCTCTTATCCCCTTTCTCCACCTCTCAAATTCACCAAGAATAGTTAATGTTTCCTCCACAGCCGGCAAGTTACAGGTACAACATTATTCACTAATGTATTAATATGTTACATATTAAGTTGCAAAAGTCTATATATATATTTATATTTTAGCCTTATATTTTTCTCAGTTCGTGTCTAACGAATGGGCGATAGGGATTTTGGGCGATGAAGAAAACCTTAGCGAGGAGAGAGTAGACGAAGTGTTAAGGGAATTCCTAAGGGATTTTGAGGCGGATTTATTAGAAGCTAAAGGGTGGCCGAGTTATCTTTCAGCGTACACATTATCGAAGGCAGCCATGAACGCATACACGAGGATCATGGCCAAGAGACACCCCAACAACTTCATGATCAATAGTGTGTGCCCTGGCTATGTCAAGACAAATAGCTATGCGGGCTTGTTAACTGTTCAAGAAGGTGCCGTTAGTCCTGTTACCTTAGCTCTTTCTTCCGAGGAGGGTCATTCTGGCTTGTTTTTTTCTCGGAAACATATTTCATCATTTTAGTATATAAGTTTATAATCTTCCAATGAAGCTCAAATGAAAACAATTATTTAATGTATCAAATATTATCACAAGTTTGATTAATACCAAGAACGTCTTAATTGGAGTGTGATGTATGTGTTACTAACCTCTTTCGTATAATAAATCCCGGTTAAAAAAAGTAAAATAAAAAATATCAAATTGTCACATTTTGTGTATATTACATGTTTTGATTTCAATTTATAATTCAGTGTTTAACCATATATTTTTTATAATTTGTTTTTATTGGTTGGAACTTGGACATGTAACCTAGATGGAAAAAAGGTACTGTAGTCTATATACATAGACAATGAGAGATTCTTAGAAAAGAAAATCAATGAGAAAAAATAAATTAAATATATTTTTTTGAACGTAAAAAGCTCGTTTGACACCTACGTTTATTACTTTTACTTTTATTTAAATCGTTTTAGGTAAGAATCAAGCTCATAATAAGGAAAAAAAAACATATAAATTAATGGAAATTTTATAAAAACAAATTCCTTTCTCTTTTGGAAGGGGACACATTAATGAATTAAATGATCATCCTTCTTTGACTGAACTTTATTGAGTACAATCACATGGGGGTCTCTTCCTTTTATTGGCTATTGTGCATAAGGCTACTAATGTATCGTTGTATCGGTTGTGTACGGTAAAGAATATTAAAGGCATTTTCGGTTTGGTGATTTAAATATTATTTCACTTTTTCTTTAATATCCAAAGTATTAATATATTATTTATTTTAAATTATTATTTTATTATTATATTAATAATACCTTTTAAATCATTTATCAAAAATATTTTTATTTCCTCAAAATAATTACCAACTATTATTTATTTTCTCCTCTAAAATTTTAAAATAACTCAATCCCAACCAAGCCTAACCTTTTTTTTAGGAATTTGCAACATTAGTTAATATTTGATTAATGAAACCATTTTATCTTAATTTAAAAAATTATTTTTTATCATTGTCATACGGGCACAAAAGAGTTGTAATCACAAACAAAATTTGTTATTTCGAAAAAGTATTAAGTTACCAAAGTGATATGATCGGCTTTATCAGTAGAGACGGGGTCTGGCTAATGATGAAGGATTATGAAAAACGGTTTGATAGAAATCCTGTTAGGGATTAATATCTCTTTCTATTCTACGCAAACTTGTGTAAACACTTGAAACAGATTCAAGGCGGAATTGTTTACTTGGGTTTGAAGCACAAGATAAAATATAAAAAAATGACAGAAAAGAAGAACACATCAGTTTGTTTATGGATGTTCGGAGAAACTCTCCTACGTCACCCCTTCTTCCAACCACCGGAAGGATTCACTATATGATGAGAATCAAATACACTTTACACACACACTTAGCTCACTATTGAACATAACACTTTCTGTTCAATTACAAGAAGATGAAGAATATCACCCAGCTAATGGTGTTTTGATTCTAGCTCTCTCTCTCGATTCACACACAGTACAATCAGAAAAAAGCTTCACAAAATAAATTTAGTAAGCAAGATGATTGAGTAGTCTCTCTCTGCAAAATCAGAATGCTTGTTCGTAAGATTGGTTTGAAAGATGATAAAGTCGCTACATCGTCCGTTGCTATTAGGATTGATTAAATACCGAGCAGGAGCTAACGGTCGAATCTTCAAGAATGATACGTGGCGCTCTTCAATTGGAAAGCCTCCATTGTACACAGCAGGATCTGAGTACAAGGATCGTGGCCGTACCGATCTGGTAGTGCGCCGAATATTCCATCAGGGATGTACCTACAAAACGGGTAATGTGAGGAAAATTCTCTTACGTGGCATTCCTTGATTGGATGCATATAGCTGTTGTACTAATCTTCACAGGAACGTGGAGCAGGAGTAGGGTACAACTATAGCACGTGGGTAGGAGAAATGCTAGATTCAAGCGTACTGCTTAAACAGAGCATCAGACGTATTTCAGTTAGACGGATTTGGGAAAATCAATCTAATGAAATAAGTCAACTCCTTCTAATGAAAAACGTCTATTAGACCGCCTGGTCTAATATAATTAGACTCGCGTCTAATTTACATAACCATTAGACGGGTACGTCTAACTCCACTGAGTTAAACTACACGTCTAATTCCGGTTCTACCTTAGACTAATCTGAAGGAGTTAGACTCACGTCTAACTTTCACTAATTAGACAACCCGTCTAATTATAATATAACCATTAGACCGGCACGTCTAACTCCACTGAGTTAGACTGCCACGTCTAATTCCGGTTCTACTTCAAACTAATCTGAAGGAGTTAGACTCGCGTCTAACTTTCACTAATTAGACAACCCGTCTAATTATTATAACCATTAGACTGGAACGTCTAACTCCACTGAGTTAGACTGCCACGTCTAATTCCGGTTCTACCTCAGACTAATCTGAAGGAGTTAGACTCGCGTCTAACTTTCACTAATTAGACAACCCGTCTAATTATAATAACCATTAGACCGGCACGTCTAACTCCGATGAGTTAGACTGCCACGTCTAATTCCGGTTCTACCTCAGACTTGTCTGAAGGAGTTAAACTCACGTCTAACTTTCACTAATTAGACGACCCGTCTAATTATAATAACCATTAGACTGGCACGTCTAACTCCGATGAGTTAGACTGCCACGTCTAATTCCGCGTATTCATTAGACCATCCGTCTAATTCTTTACACATCTATTAGACTTACACGTCTAACTCCGATGAGTTAAACTGTACGTCTAATTCTATTAGACTCACGTCTAATTCCGTGTATTCATTAGACCATCCGTCTAATTCTTTACACATCTATTAGACTTACACGTCTAACTCCGATGAGTTAGACTGTACGTCTAATTCTATTAGACTCACGTCTAATTCCGTGTATTCATTAGACCATCCGTCTAATTCTTTACACATCTATTAGACTTACACGTCTAATTCTATTAGACTCACTAATTCCGTGTATTCATTAGACCATCCGTCTAATTCTTTACACATCTATTAGACTTACACGTCTAACTCCGATGAGTTAGACTGTACGTCTAATTCTATTAGACTCACGTCTAATTCCGTTAGACTCACGTCTAATTCCGTTAGACTCTCGTCTAATTCATGCGACTATTAGACTGCCCGTCTAACTCCGTTGAGTTAGACTGTGCGTCTAATTTTATACGGAATGAAGATCAAAATCGGTCTAATGACCCTCATTAGATCCAAGTCTAATAACATGTTGTCTTAATACACCTGTATCAAAACTCATAAATTATTTCATCATCAAAATATCAGTGGGTAATTATTTCAACACTTAGTCAAAATAATTTGACCCAACACAAAGAGAAAAAAAAACTGATTAAAAAAGTATTCATTATCTAACAATTAATAATTTAGAGCTCCAATTTGACATTAAATCTTTTTACTTGGAATTTTAAATGTTTTAAAGAATATTTTGTTTTTGATAGTTTATGATTGTTCCATATAGTTTGATTAACGTATGCTAATTAATAGCATATATATTAGTATGGTTTGGATTATTCTAAAGATTCAAACTAACACTTCATTATTATAGGAGAGATTCTTGATAGAGATATAGGGATAATAGAGAAGGTAAACACAAAAGTGATGATCTCCTACGGGGTCATCTCCCGTTTATTAAAATGGATGATAAAAGTTTAATATAGTTCTTAGACTTTTGTTGTAATTATAAAATGATATTAAACTTAACATTAGCTTATGAATATGCTAATTTTATCAAATTATTATTACAAATTTAATCTTTTAAGTTTTCTAGTTAAATTATAAATAAATTATTACAACTCGATACATAGGCATTCCTATGTTTACAACTCGATACATGGGCATTCTCATGATACACAACTTATTTTAACACTCCTTCCTCAAGGTGAACATCCTTGAGGTTCAACTTGGACAACAAATCTTGAAATCTACCACTATATGAAAACATCAGCAATCTAAAATTGAGTAAAGGTATGTTTGAGAACAATAAAGCCCTCTTTAAATTTATCTCTTGTAATATGACAATCGATTTCTAATGTTTCGTCCTTTCATGAAAAATTGTATTTTTGGTGATATGAATTGTAGCTTGATTGTCACACCACATCGTGATCGGTAGCTGCACATTTTCTTTCAAATCTGTTAGAATATAACCAATCCAAACAAGTTCACATACTGATGAGGCAAGACTACGATATTCTGCTTCTACAGTTGATCTTGATACCGTAGTCTGTTTTTTTGTTTTCCATGAAATAATTAAATTTCATAATTTAATGCAGAATCCAGTTAAAGATCTACAACTATCTGAACAATTTTCCCAGTCGGCATCTGAAAAACACTCAACAATTTTACAGATTTATATGGATAAAAAAGACCAAGAGAAAGATTACCTTTTAAATACCTCAATACCCTTAAAGCTAACTACCAATGTAATGTATATATACTGACTAAGATCATGTCCAACCGAAGAACCCATTTTCAAACTCATTTTAGTGTAAATGTTACCTCAAACAATATTAATTCTTCTCCAACTGAAAAACTCATTCTCAAACCTAAAAGAATATTCTTATAATATTCTTCCTTACCTGAATTTTTACAACTTTTTAATATCACCCCATATATTTTATAATGTTATAAATTAAATCAAAATATTTTAATATCACTATAATATTTTAAATTTGATTATAAATTATTTATAAAAATTTATTAAAAATTCAAAAATTAAAATACACAAACTAAAAAATATTTTTTTTAACATTATTATAATTTTTTCTGAAATTATTATAATATTTTTTTAACATTATTATAAATTTTGAATATTATTATAAATTTATGTTATATAAAAAATATTATATAAAAAAATTAAATTATATAAATAAACTAAATAAATAAATTTAAACAATAAAGTATACAAACAAGATTAATGTATAAAATATATCTAAATTAAGTTTAGGAGTTGAATTGGAAGGGGAAAAAAGTTTTGAGTTTATCAACAGTACATACACATATATGCATTTGGAAGAAAGAGAAATTGATGAAATACCCATTTTGGGTTTGCATTTGGGTATCGGTTGGAGGAAAAATATGGTTTGAGTTTGAGTTTGGATATCGGTTGGAAATGCTCTAAGTTGCTGAACAGAAAATGCAATATATGACCTTGTAAAATGAAGGTAAATAAGTCTACCTATGAGTCTTCGATATTAATCTGGATCTTTTAACAATTCATGACCAGATTATTCTAATTTAAAACATTTCATCATTGGAGTTTTTTTTAGGTTTAGAACTAAGAAGTCCTATTTCGCTAAAAATATCAAGAATATATTTGCGTTGATTAACACAAATTCTCTATTTAGTTCTGCTTATTTCCAGCCCAAGAAAAAACTTTGCCTCATTCAAGTTTTTTATTGAAAATTGATCATCTAAAAACTTTTAATCTTTGAAATTTCTATCAAATCATTTCCAACAATAAGCATGTCATCAACATACATAACTAAAACAAAAATCTTATCATTTTTATGTTGAATAAACAAATAATTATATATGGTGATGGTTTAAAACCATAAGAAATCAATATACTGGTATATTCAATATTCCATTGTTTAGAAGATTATTTTAGTCCATACAAACTTTTCAAAAGTTTACAAACTTTTGTATTTTAAATCAAAATAACCCTATAGTACTGTCATATAGATATTTTCATTAAGGGTGTCATGAAGAAAAACATTATTGACATCAACTTGATGCAAATGCCAATTATTAGCAGCGGCTAAAGCTAAAATCAATCTAATGGTAACCGTTTTTGCAATAGGAGAAAAACTATCGGTATAATCAGTTTGTGATTATATCCTTTTGCCACAAGCCTTGATTTTAGTCTACAAACTGAACCATCATGATTGATTTTACTCTTAAAAATCCATCTACATCTTAAAGCTTTTTATCCTTTAGAAAGATCAACCATTTCTCATGTTTTATTATCTTCTAAAGCTTTAATTTCATGTTTCATTTCTGTATTCCAACCATCATTCATACTTACTTCTTTGTATGAATGTGGTTCATTGATCTTATTAATATTCATCACAAATGATTCATCTTTTAAATCGTTTAATTGATTTAGGAAAGGAAAAGTTTTAGGAACATAATGACACTCACTAATACTCGTAATATAGTCTTTTGTCCAAATAGTTTTCTTTTTAGTCTATCAATTTTCCTTAATGAATCTTTAAAACTTTCTTGAATAATATCATTAGAATCTAGTGATATTTCTTCACTCTCATCTAAATTAGAAATATTTTGTTGTTGTTCATTTTGTGTCAAATTATTTTCTTGAAGATTTTCTGTTAAAATTTTTGTTTCTGAAATATTTTGATCTGAACAACATGTGGCAAAAATATCACAAAATTCATTTTTTTCAGCAGAAATATTGTTATTATTGTTTTCCATTTGATGTACTTTTTCAGCAAATGAGAAAATTTTTTCATAAAATTTTACATATCTTCATGTAAATTTTTTATGGTTTTTAAGGTCATATAGTTTATATGCCTTTTTACTTATTTGATATCCTAGAAAAATTGATTTTATTCATGTAATATCAAATTTGAATTTGTTTGGTTTGTTATTGGAACTATAACAAAGACATCCAAATGACTTTATCCAAATTTAGTTTTTGAGTTTTTAAAATTTCGTATGGACTTTTCCAACTTACGTTTTGAGAAGGCAATTTATTAATAAGATATGTAGCCATAAGAATTGAAAAAGTCCAAAATTTTAGCGGTAAATAGATTGAAACATTAAAGAATTTGCAACTTGTAGCAAATGTCTATGTTTTTTCTTTCAACAACTCCATTTTATTGTGGAGTATAGACACATATTGTTTGGTGTAAAATTCCTTTTGATTTAAAAATTTTGTTACACTTTAAATTAACAAATTTGGTACCATTATCTGTTCAAATTGTTTTGATATTAGCATCATATTGAGTTTTAACCATTTTAGAAAACACAATAAGTTTATTAAAATAATTTTTTTTCTTTCAATTAGAAACGTCCAAATACACTTACTAAAATCATCAGCTATAGTAAACATAATAGAACAACTAATAAAATATTTTTTCGTATATGAACCCCAAACATCAACATGAATCAATTCAAAACATTTTGAACTACTAGTTTCATTAATTGAAAATAGCAGTCTATTCATTTTAGATTTGTTACATACTTCACAATGTTTATTTTTTGAATTATATTTAGGATAAATATGTTTTAGTACACAATCAGAATGATGTCCAAATCTAATATGCAAAAGATCATTATCAACAACACTTGCAAAGTGAAACATTCATCTTATTCAAGTCAACGTCGTTCTTATTACATGAAAATTAATTTCTAGTATCTAAAATATATAGTGAATTTGATATGAAATCAACAGCTAAAATATCACCACTATCACAGTCCTACATTTTACAATGTGAAGAATCAAGAAAACATTTTTTTTTGGAAAATCAAGAAAATATTTTATCTTGTTTGATTTAAAAAGTTTTGAAACATAAATAAGTTTATACTCAAATTCTAAAATAAGAAAAATATTTTCAAGAATAAGTTTATTTGTCAATTTCACTTACTTGTAAAATTGACACAGTCCTTTGTTTTTTGGGAAGAAATACACAAATTGGTTCAACTAATACTTTAATCTCAAACATATTATGTTTTTTAAAACATACATGATTACTAGCACCAATATCAATGATTCATAATTGTTCTTTGAGTTTTAAAAAATTATATTTATTTAATTTAGAACAATTATGGATTTCACAAAACACATTAGAATAAAATTGACCTGTAGCATTTTTGCTAAATGATGATTCAGAAGAGGAAGAATTATTCTGCTTCATTTGCTGCAGCATAACATTCAATATATTAATTGCTTCTTGAGAATATTCTTGTTGAGAGATGTTCTTCTTCTCTTCCTCATCACAGTAACTAAATGGAGTGGACGCTATGTTAACTTGATTCTTCTTTTTCTTCCATTCTTTATTCCCTTTCCACCACTCAGGATATCATATTAATTTGAAGCAATCCTCTTGTAAATGTCCAATTCCTTGACATAATTTACAATGAAAATTTGCCTTTGAGTTCCCCCCTTTAGTGCCTTTGTTTTTTGACCCGACTTTACTACGATAAATACCTTCACCATTATTGATTATCATTGCATTATGTTCAATAATCTCCTCCCCAACCTGACTAATTTCCCTTTGTTTTTGAACTGAGAGAATAGACGCATATGTTTTACAACATTTGGTGCAGATTTAGACACAAGAATTTGATTTTTTACAAAATCGTAAGAGTAATTTATAAACCTATCAAGAATTGACTCATTCTCCTCTTAACATCGGTCATCAACTTCTTCTACTTGGTCTGAAATTCTGCAGCATTTGTAAATTTAATCTTGTAGTCGCATCTTTGCAATGAGTTTAATGTCCTGAATTCATCTCACAATCTGTTCATTTTAGAATAATATGGTTCCACAATACTTTGTCTTTGTTTCATTAAACCAATCTCCCTTTGAAGTTGGAAAAAAGACTGTTCATTCTTGACTTGATATCGTTTCTTGATTACTTGTCATAACTCCATTGTAGTCTCAGTATGAACAAAATTTTCATTCACTTCTACAGTTAGCGAATTCAATATCCAAGACCTAATAATTGAATCGACTTTAATCCATCGAGCTTGTCCAGTAACATCTTCTGGACAAGAAATTGATCCATCTATAAATCCTTGTTTAGATTTTGCTGTGAGTACAATACAAATACTTCTACTCCAACTCATATAATTGTTTCCATTAAAGAATGTTGTAACGATTGACATACCAGGATTATTATTTGCTGAAACGTAGAGTGGATCATCTGAAAGTTGCGCAATTGTTTCTTGAGTTTTAATCGATGATTTCACTTCGATCTTCTCCGATTTTTCTTCAACTCTTGATTTCTGCGTAGTTTCGATTTCTTTAAATCTATCACTATTTTCTTCAGATTTATCTTGCTCTGATACCATATAAAGATTCAAACTAACACTTCACTATATGAGAGATTCTTGATAGAGATTTAGGCTAATAGAGAGAAGCAAGAGAATGAAAACACAAAAGTGATGATCTCCTAGGGGGTGGTCACCTCCCATTTATTAAAATGGATGATAAAAGTTTAATATAATCCTTAGACTTCTGTTGTAATTTCAAAATGATATCAAACTTAACATTAGCTTATGAATATGCTAATTTTATCAAATTAACAACAAATTTAATCTTCTAAGTTTTATAGTTAAATTATAAATAAATTATTACAACTCAGATACATATATAGGCATTCCTATGTTTACAACTCGATACATATATAGGCATTCTTATGTTTACAACTCGATAAATGAGCATTCCTATGATACATATATTTTAACCATTATCCTAATATTTGTTGTGAACTTTTGCATATTTGTCAAATAAATTAAAGGGTCTCTGTTCTTAAATTAAAGAATAAAAACTAATTTCAGGTTATTCATATTTTGTTTTGAAAATTTAAAATCATTCAAAGATTGAATCCCGTGAAATAAAGTCGGATGGAATTTTGAATACAATAGTACCATATAATTAAACCGGAAAAGTCAGCAGTAAAATAAAACCCTACAAAAATCAAGATAACTTTAAAGATGATCCAAATAGAACAAGGCTCACAATTTAAATCTCCCATGCTTTACTAGAATTAGAATATTGTTCCTTTCGGTCAAGCATATCTCTTGTGCGTATACTTGAATTGTTCATATTTATCGTTTTTAATTATTTTCATTTTTTTTATTACCAATCTCAATTTCGTCAAACTTACAACTAAGTAAATCATTCTCCTTCTCCATGGTTTGTATAAGTAGACCCACATAAATTGTGAGTTTTCCATATCACTTGCTCTACACCAGAAATACTATCACCAAGTTTCATTTCGGTTGGTTAGAGAAACCCCAACTCTTTTCCGAACATGCATGAAGAGTTTGGAGTTTGTTTATTCATATTTTTTAAATAAGTTTTGTTGGGTTATTTTGATTGGGCTCCCAACTATGAAATAAAAATCCCAATACATTTAAGAGGTCCAGAAGCTAAAAGCCCAGAAGTTCAGAAAACAGAAGTCCAAAAACTCAAAAGTCCTTTTGTATTAAATAGGGGCAGGGTTGTCTTATTGGAAAAAGACTTTTGAGTTGTCCATGTTCTACTATAAAAGGTTGAGGAAGTGGCTTATCAAAACATATCTGAAAGTCATCTAGCATACACTTGTAGAGAGATAGTGAAATCTCTTCTTTGTTTAGCTTTTATCTTCATTTGTTTCGTGTTTAACATTTGATTATAGTGAAATTTTTTTGGACAAAAGTCCCGTATTTTTTACTTCTTGATTTGAAGAGGTTTTCCACGTTAAATTCTTGGTGTTCTTGTTTCATTTATATTTCCTTTTATGTTTGTTGTTTCTCGCTCCTAAAGATCCAATCTAGTGGGGAATAGTTTATTATCACAAGTTTGGTGATTACTCCGCTTTATTCCCAATATAGTGGTATCAGAGCTTGATTATAAGCGTGTTTATTTTTGATTGGTTTATGGAGATTAACACAAACAGAATGATTTTGTTGAATGGTTCAAACTATCATATCTAGAAGGGTAAAATGAAAGATCTTCTATTTGTGAAGTCTTTGCATTTACCTATTTTTGGTAGTGAAAACCCTATCTCCAAATCTGATGAGGAATGGGCTTTTGAGTATAAACTTTGCTCCAAAAGATTATTCATTTGAGATATAGTGATAGTTCTTCTATGTCTGATCATGTGAATGAGTTTCAGGGTGTTCTTGATCAGATGTCAGGAATGAGTATAAACTTTGAAAACGATGTTCAAGGGCTTTGGTTATTGACTACTCTGCCTAATTCATGGGAGACTTTTAAAGTTTCTCTTTGTAACTCTGTTTCTAATGGTGTTGTGACATTGGAGATGGCCAAAAGTGGTGTCTTAAATGAAGAATTGAGACGAAAATCTCAAGGCTCTTCATCACAGTCAAATGTGTTTGTTGCTGAAAACTGGGGAAGACAGGATAGTAGAGGCGAGAAAGATAAGTCGAGACATAAGGGTCAGAACAAGTCTAAGTCAAAATACAAGTCAACTGAATGTTACCATTGTGGAAAAAATGGACACATGAAGAAGAACTGTTATAAGCTCAAATATGAAGCGAACGGATCTAAGAAAAAGAAAGATGATTCTAAAGATCGTGTCTCAACAACTACTTATGATCTCTTCACTGTTCACGACGAGAATACAATTAACCTTGTATGCGATGAGTCAACTTGGGTGTTTGACATAGGAGCTGCCATACATGTTACACCAAAGAAAGATTACTTTAAATCTTATACTTCTGGTAATTTTGGAGTATTGAAGATGGGTAATAATGCCGTAAGTAAGGTTATTGGTATTGAATATGTTTGCCTAGAATATAGAAATGGGTCGAAGTTGCTGCTTAAAGATGTTCGACATGCTCCAGACATGAGGTTGAATTTGATTTCAACTAGAAAGCTTGATGATGATGGTTTCTCAAGCTCTTTTAGTTTTGGAAAATGGAAACTTTCAAAAGGTAACCTCGTTGTAGCTCGAGGAGATAAGTTTTCAAATTTATATTTAATGCAATCTTTAATAAATAAAGATAATGTGAATGTTGTACGAAGTAAAAAAGCTTCAAAGTTATGGCACCGGAGACTTGATCACATTAGTGAAAAGGGGTTGAATTTGCTAGTTAAGCAAAATGTTATTACGGGTTTGAGTGAGACAAATTTGAAGAATTGTTCTCATTATCTTGTGGGAAAGAAAACTCGAGTATCGTTCAAGCATAATCCTCTCTCAAGAAAGTCAGATCTCTTAGAGTTGGTGCATTTAGACGTTTGTGGACCTGTAAAGGTATGAACTAATAGTGGTGCTCTTTACTTTGTAGCATTTATTGATGATCATTCCAGGAAGCTTTGGATCTATGTTTTGAAAACTAAAGATGAAGTTTTAAACAAGTTTAAGGAATTTCATGCTCTTGTTGAAAGAGAGACTGTAAAGAAGATCAAGTGTATTCGTAGTGATAATGGTGGTGAGTATTGTGGTCCATTTGATGCATACTGCAAACAATATGGGATCAGACAACAGAAGACACCTCCAAAGACTCCTGAATTAAATGGCCTTGCAGAAAGAATGAACATGACAATTATAGAGAGGATTAGGTGCTTGCTTTCAGAAACTAAGTTGCCCCCAACGTTTTGGGGTGAAGCATTGCACACGGTGGTACATGTTATTAATTTGAGTCCTACAGTCGCTTTGGACGGTGAAGTTCCAAATAAGGTATGGACAAATAAACATGTTTCTTATGATCACCTACGAGTATTTAGATGCAGGTGCTTTGTTCACATTCCAAAGGATGAAAGATCAAAGTTGGATGTGAAAAGTCGTGAGTGCATCTTCTTGGGTTATGGCCAATATGAGTTCGGCTACAAAATGTATGATCTAGTTGCAAAGAAGCTTGTCAGAAGTTGTGACGTTATCTTCTTTGAAGATGAGACTACTGAGAAAAGTGAGCAGACAAAAGACGATGAGTTGAAGGGAAAATGTTAGTCGATAAAGTTAGATAAAGTTCATTTATCTAATTCACCTATTTCAACAGAAAATCGGGTGCAAGAGGATGATTCTGAGGGTGAACATGACGTTCACATGGAGAATGATAGTAGCGAACAAGGTGAATTACCTACAATTCCACTTAGACGATCTATGAGAGATCGACAGCCTTCAACGAGATATTCTCCTAATGAATATACATTGGTGACGGATGGGGGGAGCTAGAGTCATATGAAGAGGCTAAAGATAGCAAAGAATGGGTTGATGCTATAAAAGATGAGATGAAATCTTTACATAACAATCATACATTTGAGTTGGTAGAATTACCAAAAGGAAAGAAAGCTTTGAAAAATAGGTGGGTGTATAAACTAAAGCAAGATGAGCATACTTCAGCTCCACGACACAAAGCTCGTTTGGTTTTCAAATGGTTTAGTCAAAGAAAGGGTATTGATTTTGATGAAATTTTTTCTCCAGTTGTTAAAATGACTTCAATAAGAGTTGTCTTGAGTTTGGCAGCTAGTCTTGATTTGGAAGTTGAAAAAATGGACGTGAAGACAACTTTTCTTCACGATGAATTAAAAGAAGAGATTTACATGAATCAACCTGATGGGTTTATGGTCATAGGTAAAGAGAATTATGTTTGTAGATTAAAGAAAAAGCTTGTATGGCTTGAAACAAGCTCCTCGACAATGGTACAAGAAGTTTGAGTTATTCATGAAGGAACACGACTATAAGAAGACTACTTCCGACCATTGTGTGTTTGTACAAAAATTCTCTCATAATGACTTTATTATTCTCTTACTTTATATTGATGACATGTTTATTGTTGTTCAAAGTGCTGTGAGAATTAATAGGTTGAAACAAGACTTAGGGGAGTCCTTTGTGATGAAGGATCTTGGACCAGCAAACCAGATTCTTGGAATTATAATCAGTCGTGATAGAAAGACAAAGAAATTATGGTTGTCTCAAGAATGATATATTGATAAAGTGTTGTAGAGATTCAATATGGAGAAGGCCAATAGTGTTTCCACACCTCTTGCAACACATTTTAAATTGAGTTCGTAACTTTGTCCTTCTAACGATGATAAGAAAGAAGATATGAAGAATATTCCCTATGGTTTTGCTGTTGGAAGTCTTATGTATGCCATGGTTAGCACAAGACTAAATATTTCTCATGCCGTTGGCACTGTGAGTAGGTTCCTTTCTAATCTAGGAAAAGAACATTGAGAAGCTGTCAAATGGATATTGAGATATTTTCGAGGTACATCAAGTTTGAGACTTTGCCTTGGGAATGAGAGTCCGGATTTAGTTGGTTATACCGACTTTGATATGGCAAGTGATGTTGATTCGAGAAAATCTACTTCTGGTTATTTGATTAATTTTGCAGGGGGAACTGTTGCTTGGCAATCCAGACTTCAAAAATGTGTTGCGTTGTCAACCGCTGAAGCTGAATTTATTGCAGCAACTGAAGCTTGTAAATAATTAATTTGGGTTAAGAAATTATTATCTAAACTTGGTTTTGTGCAGGATAAATACGTGCTTTATTGTGATAGTCAAAGTGCGATTACCTTGCTAAAAATTCAACATTTCACTCTAGATCGAAGCACATTGATGTGATGTATCATTGGATACGTGATGTTCTAGTTGAAAAGTTGTTAGTTTTAGAGAAAATGCATACAGGTGATAATTGCGCTGATATGCTGACCAAAGCACTACCAAAAGGCAAGTTCGAGTTTTATTGTTCAACTACGGGTTTGACAATAACCCTTCCATAGTTGTGATGGGGTGTTTGTTGGGTTATTTTGATTGGGCTCCCAACTATTAAATAAAAAGCCAAATACGTTTAAGAAGTCCAGAAGCTAGAAGCCCAGAAGTTTAGAAACTCAGAAGCCCATAAGTCCAGATGCTCTAGAGTCCTTTGTATTAAATAGGGGCAGGGTTGTCTTATTGGAAAAAGACTTTTGAGCTGTCCATGTTCTACTATAAAAGGTTGAGGAAGTGGCTTATCAAAACATATTTGAAAGTCATCTAGCATACACTTGTAGAGAGATAGTGAAATCTCTTCTTTATTTAGCTCTTATCTTCATTTGTTTCGTATTTAACATTTGATTATAGTGAAGCTTCTTTTGGACAAAAGTCCCGTGGTTTTTATTCCTTGATTTGCGGAGGTTTTCCACGTTAAATTCTTGGTGTTCTTGTTTCATTTATATTTTCTTTTATGTTTGTTGTTTCCCGCTCCTAAATCCAATCAAGTGGGGAATAATTTATTATCCCAAATTTGGTGATTATTCCACTTTATTTCCAACAAGTTTTTCTTCAAAAAAGAAAAGAAAATTCCTCATATGCTAGAAATATAGTCTAATCAAGAAAGGACATCTCTTTTTGTAAGCACTTTGTTCTTGGTCTCTTCTATTCTTTTGTTACTACATAAAGTACACGTATAATTTGTTCTTGATCTCTTCTCTTCTTTTGTTACTACATAACACATAATCACTTACCTCACCTATCCGACTATTCTCTTTGTCATTACTTACTTCATCTATCAATAGATCAAGTGCTTCAACAATCTCTATATAAAGCTCTCATCTTAAGTAAGAGTAAAATGAAAAAATAAATAAATAGAGAGAAATATCACTACAACAAAAAAGACATACGACGACGCTTAAAAAGACTTCTGCCAACCCTTTAAAGCGTCGCCAAAAGTGTTACCGACACTTATTTTTGCGTCACTGAAAGCAGAATGGAGGTAAGTTTTAACAACGCTTATTTAAGCGCCGGTACTACTAGTTTAAGCGTTGCTAAAAGGTAGAGATGTTTAACAACGCTTATTAAGCGTTGGTAATAATAACTCAAACGTCGCCAAAAGTCTAGTTTATTTTTAAACTATATTTTAACAATTCTTTTAAAATTTTATTTATTTACTTTATTTCTGCATTTTTAGATGTTTTAATATTTTAATTTTTTTTATAAATTAAATAAAACACCAGCATTTCATAGATAATAAAAAAATTTAAATAATAAAATAAAATAATATTAATAAGTTAACTTACATATTATATGTATTTAAATAACATGCATTAATTTTCAAATAGTTAATTCCCTTGAGATGGAAAGAACATTACAATTTTCTATTACACTTTGAGACATTATCTTTAAACGATTACCCATCTTTTACAGCATGAACAGACAATTATCCATCTTTTACAACATCAACAGTTTGAACAATCTTACACAATATTGCTTACTTGAGTACTTATATAGTTGTCTTAACTTCTATTAATGTATTCACAATTGCTTACTTAAGTGCTTATATAGTTGTCTCAACTTCTATTAATGCATCCATAATATCCTCATCTTGCTTCTCAACTCAACTTCTATTAATGTATCCAATATTTTCATTTTCAAGTCAAATGAGTACACAAAAAATGTTGGCAATGATTTCAACAGTTCTATTAGAAAACAAAGTGACATGCATACCTTGTTGCACCACAAATGCTGGCAATGTTTTCAATTTTTGAACCACAAATATTGACAATGTTTTCAACTTTCCAACCACAAATATTGGAAATGGTTTCAGCTATAACAAAAGCTATTTTCAAGTCACATGAGTACATAACAAAAATTTTACTCTCCTTGGATAGACGATTAACTACCTTTAAAAAGACAAGTTCTAATAAGATGGAATCTTAGTATTGACAATAATCTTGTTAAACTACTAACTGCTTCAACTTGCTTTCTCTTAACATCATTCAACTCCAAATTAAGGTATTCCTGCAGATATAAATGAAAATAGGAACTAGTGTAAGAAACAGAAATAAGGAGCAAGAAACATAAATAATGAGTTAAGATTTGTTACGTATATGTGACAAATATTAGATTCTACCAGAAAACTTTCTATGAAAAATACTGTATGACAGAAGCATATTTCACTAAGCTTTTCACTTTTCACATTATTTAGTTTTTTTTTCAATTGATAAATTCTGTGAAATGTGTAGTGAGATAACACATCCATAGTCATTAATAAACACAGTAATTTGTATAAAAAAAGGTTGCAAGAACACAAACTAAGCATAACTGTAACCACCACTTGTTGATATTTCTACACATGAAGTTGAAGACACCTCTACAAATGCTCTATTGTAAACATGAATTATTTTTAGGCATGACACTAAAAAAAAGTAAATAGCAATAAGTTAACACACTAATTATTCAACAAACACTTATCAATTCATTAAATATTTTCTTTTATTTAAGAGATGAAGATTTATTTCAAGAATCTTACCAATACGTCGTTCTCTATAATGAATTGTGTAAGGTTTACGATATAACGTTCTCTGCAAGTTGAAGTCGTGTATAACGTTCCAGTTTTGTGACCTCGAGCAACAATTATTACTCATTTAGTCACCTTCCATGCACCATTTCTACAAATGAAATTGTGACCTTCTTCATCAAGCTGTGTAACAGAAATCAAATTGCGCATTAAATCTGAATGTGTCTCACCATATTAATCTTCCAAACAGAACCATTTGCCATCTTCAATTTGATGTCCCCCATGCCAATAATATCCAGTGGCTCACCATCTACAAGATATACTTTTCCATAGTTTCCAGCCACATAATTCTCCATTAATTCTTTGTGAGCAGTGGTGTGGAAAGATGTTTCTGAGTCCAAAACCCATGAATCTATCGGGCTATCAACAGACAAAAGTAACGCATCAGTGATAGATTCTGTAACAATGTTGGCTGCATCATTTTTATCATCACCGTTTTTCTTCGGTACTTTGTAGTTCCTCTTTAAATGACCTTGTTTACCACAATTCCAGCACTCAAATGTCCGCCCAGACTTGGACTGACTCCTCATGCTCCTTGACATAGATCTGCTCTTACCTCGGTTGAAATTTCTATCATTACCTTTACCCCTGTTTTCCACATTCAGAGCAAAACTTTTGAATGTTTTACCAGAATCAATTTTACGAACCTCTTCAGCAAGAATACGATCTCTATCTTCAACAAATTTCAGTTTAGTATTTCCAACTAAATTACTAATTGCTGCCCTCATAGGTTCCCAAGTATTTGGTAGATATGCTAACAAAATTAGGGCACTAACTTCATCACAAAATCAATCTCAACAGATATCAATTGATTCAAAATTGTATTGAATTTATTAAAATGAGTAGTGACAGAAGTACCATCAACCATTCTTAAATAAAATAGTCTTTTCATTAAGTGTACATTGTTGTTAGTAGATGGTTTCTCATACATATCAGAAAGAGCTTTTATCAGACCCATGGTGGTATACTCCTTTGCTACATTGTGAGCAATCGTCTTGGCTAGCGTCAATCGGACAACTCCCAAAACCTGTCTATCAAGGAGTTTCCATTCAGCTTCATTCATCTTCTCTAGTTTCTCACTCAAAGGATCATGAAGCTTCTTTCCATAGAGATAATTTTCAATCTGCATTCTCTAGAAGGCATAATCTGTCCCATCGAATTTTCCAATCCCATGTCCTATACTATTCTCGCTTACCATTGTTTTCAATGCTCAAATCTAGCCTAGCTGCTCTAATACCAGTTGTTATGATTTGTATCTCCCAAATCCGACCAGCTTGAAACAATCTGTAAAAATGGAAGAAAAAAAAAATACAAGAAGACACAGATTTATAGTGGTTCACTTAAATTGAACTACGTCTACTTCAGCCGCCACTATATTTCACTATGAAAAAGAAGAAGGAATACATAGTTTTTTTTTGCCTCACACTTTATCTCTCTATAATTATGTCTCTACCATGTAAAACCTTAATAATCACATATTTATAGGGTAAACATTCAGGTAATAAACCTAAATAACTTTTGGTCAGACCCAGCCCAAAACCAAATACAAACCCCAATAAACTCTAATTAACAATGTAGAGTTTATTATAAGAGTAGGCTTCATAACTCAACAAAGGATGTTGTTTGTAAGGTAATGTCTAATATATATATATATAATGATGCTTAATTTTTAAAGTAACCGGATTGCCGGGTCGAGAGCTGTGGTTAATTTGGATATATATGTGAGAGTAAATGGATACTTGGGTCGGATTGTGGGACTCACTCATAAATTTAAAACGGTTAAAAATAATATAGGCATGGTTCGAACTTTCAACCTAACAAAACAAGTATAACCCTTTAATCAACTAGGCTAATAACACTTTATATTTTAAATTCAACACCAAATTTGATGAACGTGAAACATTTTAACAATATAAGTTCAACTTTTTAACTAACTAATATATATATATATATATATATATATATAATGATGCTTAATTTCTAAAGTGTTCGGATTGACGGGTCAAAAACTCTGGTTAATTTAGATATACGTGAGAGTAATGGATACTTGAGTCGGATTGTGGGTTGACCCGCCCATAAATATTTTTACCGTAATATTTTTTTCACGATTTTTTATATTATTAATCGTGAAAATGCAAGATGCTTGTTTTAATAATATTTTGAACACTATAATATATTGTTTTCATTTTCCCATTTTATTTTGCAGTCCGGATGTACAGAAGAGAAGACAAATCTAGTGAAATGGCAGCGTTACAAAAAATATGATCTTGTTCCCCTTCTTCAGCTCTCTCATTCTCCGAAGGTTTTGAACGTCTCTTCTTCATTGGGAAGGTTACAAGTAAGATTCACATTATCCCTTTATGTTTACGTCAAACTCAAGTCTTCAATCTATTTGGGGAGATTTTTCTTCTGTTAAACTATAGTTGAAATGAGAGATATGGTTTGGTGGATAATATAATCTTAACTCTACCCATCTATCCCTACAATATATATATATATATATATATATATATATATATATATATATATATATATATATATATATATATATAAACCATACTTTATTCTTTGGAGTTTGGAGAAGGTTAAGGGCACTCCAAAACCATGACTATACATGCGTCGCTTACACTATATATATACTTTTTCTTCTTAACTCGTATAAATTCTTCTTTTTATTTATTTTCAGTACTTACCGAATGAATGGGCTAGGGGAGTGCTAAACGATGTTGACAAACTCACGGAAGAAAGAATAGACGAGGAGGTGAATGAGTTCCTTAAGAATTATAAAGACGAAACTATAAGCCAAAGGATGGCCAAAGATCCTTGCTTCTTATATATTTCAAATATATTTAAAGATAGGAGAGTTAATTAGTTGGCACCAACAATAAAAAAAAATATTTCTTTTTTTAACATACTTTATTCTCTCCTCTATATTTTCTTCTCTACTGTTAAATAAAAAAATAGGATAATAAGCAAAATTTGTCGTTTGACGGGCTCGAATTCAGGACTTCAAGAATGTTGAGAATATCTAATTGTTGTTACCACTAAGCTCTAGAAGATGAGATTTTTCCATTGTTACTAATGGAAACAACAAATGATCAAAAACTTTTTTTTCTTTTTTTTCTTGTGTAAAAATATTAGCTTAAAGAAAAAAAAACTCACTTAGACATATGTCTAATATGTATTTTTGTACAACTAACTCACTTAAACATATGATCAACTAATAAAATATCATTTAAACATATGTACTATCAAAAATAGACTAATTTAGTCTTTGTTTATTAATTTTTATTTTTTAATTAAATATTAATATATTTTTTCTCTCATTCTTTTTCATTAATTAAACCATTTAAATTTATCTCATTCTTAATTTATTTTATTATTTTTATATTAGTTTCTCTTTTTTTATTCGTTTTTATTTCTCTTAGTTCTTAAATTCTATTCTTGAATTTTTTTTAGCAATTTAAGAACAAAAATGAAATTCATAATTTTTTATTTAATTTTTGATTCATGACTTATAGTAGAGTAATGAATATTATTTTGTCTAATATTTGATTATTACTTTTTTATTGTTCGATAAATGAGTTGTTATTATTATTATTATCCAATTCTTAATTCTTAATTTATTTATTTTTGTGTTGAAGGATTTTAGTTGTTGAAAGGATAAGTCATTATTATATTTAACCAATGGAACCAAACAATTTTAAAATAATTAATAATTAATGTTAATATAAGAAAAAAACATAGTAAAGAAAAATAAAATATAAAGTTAAAATAATTAATGATGAATGATATATATGTTAATGAAAAAGAAATACTCATACAGGAATAATAAGAGATTTATGGAAAAGATAAAAATAAAGAGTTGATTAATTAATGGAAAAAAAGAGAAATACAAAAATTAGAAATACTGAATTTCATATACTAAAATTCCAATAATCCAAAAATACAATTATCCAATAACCTAAATCTCAGTTCATTCAAAATTACAATCATCTAATAAAGCAAAATCTCAATTATCCCATATGCCGGTCCAAAGTATTTAAAGATAAAAACATCATATACCATATTGATCCTGATGTGGAAAAGAAGGATATATCGCCATAAACGCCGCCAACTAGTTCTGAAATTCTTGCCTTTATCTTTCCATTTTTCTTTGTTCCTCGAGAGATTATCTTTTTGTCTCTTATGATGCTCTTTTAGTCTCAAGTGCTTCCCTTTTTGACTAAAAAACTACAACCTCAAATTGTTTTATTTTCAAAGTCTCCTATTGTAATTCAGTACGCAACTTCTCAACCTCTTTGTCCCTCCGTTGAGATTGGCTTCCACCACACAAATCTCCTCTAAATTGGGTGGGCCACACGCCGGATCCCATTCCAATGACCCTCCCGTGTCCTTTTCGTCTAAAAACGTTCTTGGTCAGCTCATAATCGGACATATCGGGATTTCTTTCGAGCGTCTAACGCATTGCATCCTACAAAAAGAAACAAAAGTTGATTAGTTAATTATAAATCAATAAATAATTAAAATATTAAGTGCACTTATAATTTTCTCTTGTACATGGGGATCCACCACATGAGTAGAGTCGTCACCTATTCCTTTTTTACTATGTGTCTCGTAGAAAAAGTCAATGTGTGATGGCGTTATAGCCGTAGTCCTCTCCTATGAAGATTAAATATTAGTATTTTTAATTATCAAAATATAGTTAACATATTATAATTACTCTTGAATAAATATATTTACCATTTTTGTTGCCACATGAGAGAATGATACACTCCCCGCATGATGTGTCATTCGAAAATTCTTCCTATTTTGTAAATTCCGCTCACTTCTTACCTATTTTTGAAAACATCAATTAATACTTAGTTACATTATAAACAATGATGTATAATGTTCGTCAACACTCCTAGTTGGACAATGTTTCGGTATCATTGTTACCCAATACATCAACACCACTATTTTGAGTTGTTAAACCTTTATCGTGTCTCTCAATGCTGAATTTGTATCCATTAATTCAACACGACACGAATCTCTTCGCATAACAAGTAGGACTACTTCCTAATACTCCTAAATCCTCAGAAATATTCTAAGTTGAGAAACCTAATAAGAGATCATGAGTAAGATTAACCCAATTTAATTTGTAATACAATAAAATTATATAAAAATTGTAACTCACTCTTATCTTAAAATAGGCTACGTAACATCTATCACACTCATCAATTAGTATGAAATGATTATTATATTCTCGGTTGAACTCATTGCATATATATTTGAATGAAAAGTTTGAGTCCATGCATGTAAATTGAAAGATAAATGTACAAGTAACATTTGAGAATTTACTTGTAAATAGATTCTGCCTCCGAACAGTTCTTGTAAATAAGATTTTTGCTTTTTTGTACTTCAAACAATGTCTTTTAAACTCCGAGCTTACATATAGGCTTACGTACCTGAGAATAGTGGAGGGGCCATTCGATATTATGTATTATCATCAAAGGCTTCACGTTCTTTCCAAAATCTTTGGTTTGGGGGAGGAAACTCCTATGACATATATAAGACTTTCTGTCAATTTGTCAATCTTATTGAAGCGGTACCATTATTATAACACGGACACACAAATTTTCCCATAGTATTCCAACTGGATAGATTTGCATATGCATAGAAGTCGTTAATAATCCATAACAATGTAACATGCATGTTAAAATACTCTAAAGTGGATGCATCAAAAGTTAGAGCACCTGTATGCCTTTTTTTTTTTTTGGGAAAACAGCTTAGTGCCATTTCATTAAAAAAACCCAAAAGAGGGAAAAAAATACAAAAGTTTAAGATCAGATCTAGACAATTTCTAGATTTGACAATGAAACAATAATTGAATTACAGACAATAACAATAACAATTAGCGCCTACAGCGTTTTTACTTTTATTCTACTTGTGACCTTCTCAAACGAAATATCCCATATATGGCAAAGCTTTCTATTCTCTTCATTCCTTTCGATTCCTCTCCAAGATTGAATGAGTGCGTTTCCATCTGAAGTTATATCTCTCCAAATATCTTCAGCGGTTCTACTTCTTCCACTGTGAGTTCTTGAATTTCTTTCTTTCCAGATATTGTAGATTACTGCTCCAAAGTAGCATTTCAACATACTTACATAGAAGGATCTTCCTTTTGCTTTATTCTTCATCCACTCTTGGATTTCTTCCCATATTCTTGGAAAGTTGATGATGTTCATGTTTGCAGCATACATCCTCCAGATTTGTATTACAAAAGAGCATTCCCCAAATAAATGGTTTATGCTTTCCTCAACTCCCGAACATAGGACACAGTTGATATCAGGAATGTTTATATATTTTCGAATTCTGTCTTTTGTTGTCAACCTTTTCCTGTATACCAACCAGAGAATAAATTGGTGACGAGGAATAATCTTTGGAGACCATACCACATTATGCCAATCTACCTCCTGTCCTCTTGTTCTAACAATTTCCCATGCCTTTCCTGTAATAAACTTCTCACTGCTTTCTGTTTTCCAGCTTATTTCATCATTATTTTCATTGAGTTGCTTCTGCCTCATTAGGTTTAGGATTCTATCACCTTCTGGAATACGCCTCAAAAGTGAATCACATCTACCTTCATATACGTCTCTAAATGAGTACTTGATGTATTCTCTTCTAACTCTGTTTCCTTGCATTTCTTCTTTGAATATAATGGGAATATTATCCAGCCAAGGATCATGCCAGAATAGTACCCCTCTTCCATTTCCAATTGTGGTTTTCACCATTTGAAAGGCATCTTTTCTTGTTTTTAGGATTTTCTTCAATGACCATGCCATTCTTTCGTTGATGCTTAGTGTCCAGATACTCTGCTCTTCTTTCATAAATCTTGTATGCACCCATTTGACCCATAGGGAGTCCGCTTTTTGCTCCAACTCCCATAAGCTCTTGATGGTGAGGGCTTTGTTCCATTCAACACAACTTTTTATTCCTAGTCCTCCTTCTTCTATGGGAGTGCAAACATCCTCCCATTTGACTTTTTTTCCTCCTCTGCCTTGTGTTCCCCATATGTAGTCTCTCATGATTCTATCGAGTTCAGCCATTACTTTCTTTGGGATGACTATCTGTTGTGCCCAGTAGCCAATAATTCCAAAAATTACTCTTTTAACGAGCTCGATTCTACCTGCATAAGACAGTTTTTTCGTAGCCCAACCCAAAACAGAATTTCTAACCTTTTCTACCAGTTGTCTAAAGTGATTGTATCGGAGTTGTTTTGATGACAGGGGTACTCCAAGGTATTTCACTGGTAGTTCACCTTCCTTGATTCCCATAATATTGAAAATGTTTTCTTTCCTTTCTTCATTAACCCCTCCATAGAAAGCCTGACTTTTGTCCTCATTGATGTATAGACCTGTAATACTCGAAAAGATTGTTAGAGCTTCTTTGATTATACTAACAGATTCAACATCCGCATAAGCCACAAAAAATAGATCATCTGCAAAACATATATGGGTTATTGCTTCTTCTTTGCAGTACGGGTGAAATTTGAAATGATGACTTCTCAGAAGCATTTTTAAAATGCAGTCAAGAATTTCCATTATTAAGACGAATAAGTAAGGAGATATAGGGTCTCCTTGCCTTACTCCACTTTCACCCTTGAAAAAGCCTCCATGAATACCATTCACGCTCACAACAAAGTGAGGAGTGGAAACACATTGCATAATCCAATCAATGAAAATAATTGGAAAACCTGCAGCAAGGAGGAATTCGTGGATTGATCCCCATTTGATCGAGTCAAAAGCTTTTTTAATGTCAATTTTGAAAGCCACACGTGGCGATATGTTTTTCTTTCCATATCCATTTAATAAGCTCTGCATGAGTAGGATGTTATGGGAAATAGAGCGTTTGGGAATAAATGCTGATTGCCCTAATCCTACAAGTTTATCAATAACTGTTTTCAAACGTTGCGAAATAATTTTTGAAATAATTTTATAAATAACATTGCAACATGAAATAGGACGAAAGTCCTGAATTTTTTCCGGAATTGAATTCTTAGGAATCAAATTCAACACTGTGACGTTCCATTGCTTCAACATTTTCCTGTTTTGGAAGAATTCCAAAACCCCTTCGCTTACATCTTTACCCACTATTTCCCAGTTTTCTTTGAAGAAGTTCGCGTTGAAACCATCTGGCCCTGGGCTTTTATCCCCTTTCATCGAAAACACAGCTTTTCTAACTTCTTCCATACTAACTATTGTAATCAATTTGTTACCACTTTCTTCACTAATTTTCCTTTGCACAATCTGTTGAAGCAATCTTTGGTTGTCCTCTATTGTTGTGCTAGTTTCTGTTCCAATCAGCTCTTTGTAGAAACTTATTGCTTCCTCATGAACTGCTTTTTGTCCCTGTAAAACATCTCCATTTGAGTTTGTGAGCCTTAGGACCTGATTTCTGAAATTCCTTGATGAACATTTTTTATAGAAGAAAGAAGTATTCTTGTCTCCTAATGAAAGCCAATTTTCTCTAGATTTTTGCTTAGCAAAACTTTCCTCTTTAGAACAGAGGTCTCTGAATCGCGTAAGAGCCTCTTTTTCCTCTTCCCTGTTATAAGGTAGATTTGGGGCTCTTAGTGCCTTGCTTTGTATTTCCTCTAGTTTCATTCTGGCTTCCTCTACTCTTTTAGAAATCCCACTATATTTTTTCCGGTCTAGTTTATTCAGCTTCCCTTTAAGTAATCTTAGTTTCTCACAAACTCTAAACATCTTTGCACCTGTATGCCTTAAGGCCTCAATTAATGGTTATAGAAAAATATCAATCGCATCACCAAAACTTTTAGGGCCGGGAATCAACATCGATAACATGAAGTTACTTGAGTCCATGCATATCGTCGGTAGTACATTATAAGGTATTATAATAACCGACCAAATGTTGTACAATTATTTTCCATTAATAAATGCTGAAACCCATCACTAGGCAAACAAAGTTATGTTTCGGGGCCCTGAAGAGAAATCGGTGTAGTGTTTATCAAACGACTTTCAGGTCATAGAATCTGCGGGATACCTCAAGAATTCATTGTCTACTCGACTATCTTTGTGCCATCTCATTAGTGGGGCCATTTTTGAAGACATGTATAACCTTTGCAGCCTTGGTGTCAATAGAAAATAACGTAGCACCTTAACTAGAATGTGTTTTCCATCATGTTTTTTTTTTCCGAACTGCACCACTTGACTTATCAACCTTTCATCTCGAGGTGCCACACACCTTATAATGTTGTATATCATTATCCTGCTTACGTTAAATCATATAATTATTATTACAGATGTCGATCTTTTCATATGTAAGACCGATATCTATAATAAAATTTTTACACTCATAATAAAAATTAGGTAAATGAGAATTTACTGGTAAATCTCATCTTTGAGAAAATTTAGCAATAGGTCGAATGATGTATTTGTCCATTGACCAACATTCTTAATATGAAGAAACTTTAATAATGTGGAAGCCTTTGAAATTCGAGAACCTTCATACAAATGTTGCTTTGAATCATCCAAAAATTTGTAGAATATTTTATCATCGTCAATCGGATCTTCAGAACTAGAGTGTTGAATGTTGGGATACAAATCATTAAGAATATCTTCCATATACTAGTCATCAACATCATTATCAATATCATCAACTGTAGTATCTTCTTCTATGATATTCTCGTTAACATCGTCTTCGTTATTTGATTCATCATCAACGCCATCATCAACAATATCATTTGTGGAGCTCCATTCACCATGAAAACATAAAAAAATGCTAGTCCATTCTTATACCGTGTATAATTAGATGTGTCTTCACAACACTAACACTCTTATAGTTTCGATTTGCATATTTAATGCAAGGACAAACAACATTTTCCCTTCCAGTATCGTATTGAGCAAAATTTAGGAATTGTTCAATTCCTTTCATATATTGTGGATGATCTCGACGTAGTTGCATCCAACTTTTGTCCGAAATTTCCATTTTCAACGTCGATCAGATTTCTTAACACCAAACTAGGTTTATATTGAAAAGAGTATTAGAAATTAATTAATCTCAATCATTTGAAATATTTAGATATTTTAAACTTAGTGGGATTTCTATCATCTTCTAATACATTAAGAATTATTAAGAAAGTAACATCTTGATTTACAAGAGGATTCATTAAAATATCAAACACAAAACTTAAATTAGTAACACGATTTAACTAAATAAAGTATCTATAGAGAATGAAATAAACATCATTTAACGCATCAATAATGTCAATATCGTGTTACTAGAAAAACCTACATCTTATATAGTCCAAATATAAATCAAATACACATCATCATATCAGATTTATTAGTATCTGAAAATCTGATAGATTTATTAGTATCTGAAAATCTGGTAGATTTATTACTCTAAAATATATCATATTCTCAACCTTAGATATGTAGTTTGAAACAAACATGTACATATAGTTTGAAACAAACATGTAGCTAGCTTTTGACCAGAAAGTATTTTATTTTCATTTCTTAGATTAACAATATATTTGCTAGTTTGAATATTGAAATGTAAACAAACAAATTAAGGTTGACAAACATTTAATTTCATTTTTGACATATCTAATGAAGGAAGACAAACATATCTAATGTAAATCCCTAAATCAATGTAAATCTAGCAGGCAGACAAACATATCTAATGTAAATCACTAAATCGAATTTGTGTAAAAAGTGATTAGCTGACGGAATAGAAAGAATAGAACCTAGAATTGGCAAGAAGAAAGAGCAAAAAGTGATTAGCTGGCGGAATTAGATCAAAGAATCCAGCAGCAAAATCTCTAAATCCAGCAACAAAATCCCTAAAATCCCTAAATTCAGCAGCAAAATCCCAAAATATATATAAACAAATGATTAGCAAACAATCCATAAAATCTTTGCAAACAATCCATCAAACAAACAAATATATATAAACAATAAAGAAGATATCATAGCTATATCTACACCAAAACAAACAAATATATGCAAAATCCCTATATATGCCAGAAATGGGGCAGGCCTCGCCCTCTTTCAAGAAGGTTTAATTTATTTATTGTGAAGTATTGCAAACAAACAAATATAAATACAAGGAATCGATCTGTGGTGAAATATTAGCTGACGAAATATATATACAAGGAATTAGGGAGTACCTTGCTGCCTGGAATCGGGAAGCTGACGAGGGAATCGGGAAGCTGACGAAGAAAGGCACGGAATTGATCTGTGGCCGGAGGAGGGCAGAATCAAATCTGTACTGGGCGAAGGACGGACTGAGGACGGAAAATTTGTGGGCGGAGAATCAGAGAAAGAAAGAAACAAGAAAGGGAGAAGGAGAGGAAGAAGAAAGAAAGAAGAAAAGAAGCGGTTGGGGTAAAATTAAAACGATTTTATTGAGGGCATAATTGGGGCCCTCGGAAATATTATTTCACCGGGAGCTGACACCAAAGGCTTTCGATAATAAAAAACTATTTGTAAGTGAGAACGGATGCTCTCGGTGGTCTTAACAAATATCAGCGAGGGAAGAATGATGCTCTCGGTGAAATAAATATTTTCGAGAGCATTCGATCGCTCTTATTGAGAGTACTCGGTAATTATACATTTTCTATTAGTGTAAGTTAATGACATTTAAAATCGTTAAAAGAGAAACCTCGTTTATATTTTCAGATGTTTATATTTTCAGATAATGAAGTTTGAAAAAATTCATAAAATATGATCCAACCCAATAAAGAGCCACAAAATTATGATTCAACTTATACCTGGTAATTATTTTGGAAACATGTAAATTGTGAAGGGGACACAATAATGAGTTAATGTCCTCCTTTTTTTGACTAATTAAGTTTTGATACCCTCTCCTATTTTTATTGACAGTTTATTATTATCTTTAAAATTAAGAACTTTAACAAGTACAATCAGATGTGTCTTTCTTTGATTGGCTATTGTTCTCTAGGCTACTGTTGTTGAGACAATTGTTATGTGTGGACTTTTATTGTAAAGAAAATTTAACTTCTAATTTTCTTTGACTAATTTACAATATTGTTTTGTATCATTGTTAACTGAAAAAAAGAGTTGTAATCACAAACTAAATTTATTATTGTAAAAAATATTAAGTTTGCAAAGTGAAACAAAATAAGAAAAAGAGTGAGTCGTACCCAATCATGTTCATTATCTAACCATTCCTAAATTAGAGATCCAAATTGACATTTGTATATTTCTGACTTAGGTTTTGATCCGTAACAAGTTATTTACAAAGTTATAATGAGTAGTATTTCGTGAAGAAGAAATGATTAGGGGAGAGAATTAAAGTGAAAAAATAGGAGAGTGAATGACGTGACGCACAATCTGATTGGCTGAAAAAATAAAATAATTTCTCTATTTTCTCTCTTTCCTCACACTTTTCTCTTTTTTCTTTTTCCTTTTTCTAACCAATTAGCTTAAGCCACATCATCCCTTCTCTCATTTCCTCCCCTATCACTCTTCGTGAAATAGAGTTTTTTTTTTTTTAAAAAAAGACTATTAATATATAATGATAAAAATAAAATTTAATAATTTAAAATAAATAGGTATTGAGCATAGTTTTGAAAGCCGACCTAGGATGTCGGTCGGATCAACAAACCCGGTGAACCGATCGTCAAATCGGGTTGGGTTGATGAAAAAATTGGAAATGAAATTAGCCTAGTTAAACCCGACCAACCCACCGGTTGAACCGGAAATTCGGCATCCCGGGTTAACCCAGCGGGTTTATCATATTTAAAAAAAAATATTTTTTTTTCTTTCTCACTTATCACTCTTTCAGTTCCCCTCTTCTAATTTTTTTCTTATTGGGTTTTACCTATTTCTAGTTCCATTTGGGTAGATTACCGATTTTTATTTTTTGACACTAAGAATGACAAACTCTTTCATTCACATAAAGTTCCACCTCTTACATGAACCAACTGATTATGCTTTTACCAGACTAAAAAACAATTTAAAGTGGCATTGTAAGTCAAAAATTAAACCTAGTTTATTCTTTAGATAAAATCATAGTTATCCAAAAATCAGAGATTGTAGTTTGATTTGAAGCTTTGTCCCTCGCATAATTCACGACTTAAGAGTTTGTGTTTATTTTAATTGTGTTGTCCTTAATAGAGGCAATGAACATATTGTAATTACAAATCAATATTTTGAATTTTGCTATCTACTTTGATCATTATTGTTGTAAGCATGGAAATTTGACATACTCCAATTTATAATATTAAAGTAATATTTTGAATTTTTATATTCAAAATAACCAAAAGAGGGATTAAGAATCAAATTAATATTAATTATTGTAATAATTAAACCTTAATTAGAAAAAATAAATAAAAACCCAAAAATAGTTTGAGGTTAAAATATTGTATTTATTTACCCAAATTAAACTCAAGAAGGGATTGAAATTATTTAATTATGATTTTAAACATAAATTATTTATAATTTATGGCTTAAAACAATTAAATAAATACCCCAAAATACCCAAAAATAAAAATAATGAACATAATTTTTATTATGTTTCCAAAAATATTTTTGTGGAATTTTTGGTGAAAAAAATGCAAAAAATGGATTATAATTCGATTTCAAATAACTCTTTTATTACAAATAAAAACTGACAATCTAGTGTAGTCGAAATTATATTTAATTTTTACAGCCAGAATATCAGTCATCAGATCAACGCTAAATTTTTATCAAACGCCCAGGAAGACGCCCCGCATCCCGCTGTAAGGAGTCACACGCGCGCCCGGACCAAAGTAGACCGGAAGACGTCCATTAGCTAGGACATTAACGGAAGGCCCCAACACCAACACCAACACCAACAGAACATAAACATAACGCAACAACGCGTTTTTCTAAGGCAAAACGACGTCGTTTTGTTCGTATTCTTCGCGAATTCCAACAGTTCGCGACGAACTCTGGCGATCTTTCTAAAGGGATAACTTCGTCATTTATCAACCTTATCCCTTCATTTTTCCTCCCACGTACTCGACTTATCCTCACCATCATTAAACCTATGCCTAAAATAGCCACCTTACCATAGATCTAGGCTGCCCAAGATAAGATCAAAGTTAGGGATAAGAACTTCGAACATTAAATTGAAGTTGAATTTCCCCACCTTAACCGACCTAGATGGGGTATAAATACTCCCCAACTATCCTTCTTCCAATCTATCAAATAAATATCACATATTACAACCTGAATCAAAGAATTCAAATTCTGGCCAAAACTGATTTTTGTGAAAATCATCTCCGATGATCAAAGCTTTAATCTAGGCTTCAGAAAAGCTTTCAACAACTCCTAGAAGTATTCTCCAAGTGTTGGTAAGCTTTCAGATTCTTTGAATTTTAATCTGTGATTGAAAATTAGATTTTTTTTAAGTTTGATCGGTTTGATCTGTTCTATGGTTGAATTGTGTGATTTCTTTGTTTAGAATCATTCCCTAGATATTGTATGAATTTTATGTTGAAAGAGTTTTGATCAAATCAACCTTAAACCAAAAAAACGAAAAATTGGATTGAAATACTGATTTTTTAAAAATTAATATTCTTGAGCTTTAATCTTGAATTTTTGATTCAAATAGCTGCTAAACATGTTGGGATGATTTCTAGATCATTATAACATCATTTCGATCATGTTTGATCAAACTGAAATTTTGAAAAAAATGAATTTGAATATCGTTTTCAAAAAGTGTTTTGAGCTGCTATGATGTTCTTGTTTTGATTGTGTTCAACTATGTACATCATTTCAAAACTAATGGGACAAGATATAGGCCTTGAAAATGGCCTCATTCAAAAGATCCCAAAATTTGACCTAGAAACGATTTTTAAAAATTGATCTTTGTAGAGATCAATTGATCGTGATTAAGGTTAGGGCTTTTGTTCCCCATAATCTTATGAATTAACTATAACTTACAGATCATGATCATGATCTGTATCAAAAGTTATAACACATGAAATTATTAACTAATTCAAGAACATTCGATCTCCGACGATCGAGTCCTGAAGGACCAAGACCAAGAATCTTCGGTCCTGACCGAAACCAATGACCAAGAAAATTGTTTTGGGACCGAGGAACCTAGACTGAATTTTCTCACCTAAGACTGGTGTTCTTGAGCTAAGACCGAGTACTTGGACCGATGTTCTTGAGCTTGGACTAAAGATTATGACCGATGTTCTTGAAAAAGGATCCAACATTCCCTTTAGCTTAGGACCAATTTTTCTAACCTACGATCGAGCCTTCTCTTAACATAGGACCGAGAAACTCCTAACCCTAGGAACGAAGTATTAGACTGACAAACTTGACCTGAGACCGAGCCACTTAGGTCTAAGACCGAACCGTCGAAGTTTGGGACCGAGCCTCCCGAATCCAGGACTAAGCCCTCCGGATTTAAGGACCCACACTCCCGAGCCCTGATTTAGACCACTCAAGTCTAGACCAAGCTTGTCCGAGCCCGTTTGGCAAAAACGAACCCGGATCTTAGGACTCTGGTCCTAGGGCCTATTTTGTTCCAAAATTATTTTTATAATTTTGGAACCCGGATATATTTTCAAATATTCCCGAAAGGTTAGAAAATGATATTTATATATTTTTTGGATATTTCCTAAACAAATATTTTGGCTAAGACCCCGTTTGAATTTATTTTTAAATTTTAACATTTTTCTGATATTTTTTCAAAGTTTTTACTTAGTTTATCAACGCAATCGCATGTACACCCTTTTAAATAATTTTGTATAATTATTTACGCAATTTAAACCTATAATTGTTTAGGACCTCTGGACTACTAATTAAAGAAAATAAATGTTATAAATAAATTTCGTAATAGCAAGACTTTTGTTTAAAAAATAAAATCGTCCTTAGGCGAGCGCATAAGACATAGCGTGAAAGCCCTTTCCCGAGCGTAACCAAAAACTGAACCCCTTATATTAACTCTGGTATAAAGTACGTTTATACATGTACCTTTTATTGATTTTTCTAAAATCACTTGACGACTCTGTTTTCAAATAAATAATCTTTTTAATTAGTTATGTTTAATTAATTTAAATTGGGTTTTAATCAAATTATTATTTGATCTCCAAATTATTAAAATTTGAATTAAGAACTAATTATTTTTACATAAATAATTTTTAAAGCTCCCATGTATTTATTAAAATCTTTTAAAAATTAAATATTTCATTTTAAAAGATGTTTGACATTCAAAATAAGGTTGAAACGCATCGAACCTCAGGCCACATCGGACCATCCATATTGCCACGTGTCGTCCGACGCGTGCTAAACTACGGGGCCACCTCCGGGGGTTACAATTGTATAAACAATTTGCTGATTTTTTTACTACTTTAGTATTATTTTATTATTATATAAAACTCACTGGTTGAACCAGTTGACCCCATCGGTTGAACTAGTAACTCTTGTCCTTTCACCGGGTTGATGACCGGGCCATGTTTTAAAACTATGATATTGAGTATTTTAGTTAATTGATTGAGTGATTTGATTAATGAAAAGGAGAGTGAAATGATATTTGATTAAGTTGAGAGGATTTAATTATCCCAAATTGCAACAATGCCTTCTAATTTAAATGTTTTAAAAAAGATTTTGTTTGTGATCTTTTATGATTGTTCCATATAGTTTGATTAACTTATGCTAATTGATAGAATATATTATTATGGTTCGGATTATCCTAATATTTGATTTGAACTTTTAGATCATCATCTGCCAATCAATTTAAAGGACTCAATTTTTAAATTAAAGAATAAAAAACAATTTCAGCTTATTCTATTATTTTTTTAAAGTGTAAGATCATTCAAAGAGTAGAGCTCAAAATGGAAAGGACAAACTTTTTTGGTTTGTTAAATATGCTTGAAAAAGACTGGTTAGAAGAATCAAAATAGATTATGGAATTCCCACTTTAATTTCTTCACGCTTCTATGCTGTTTTCTTCAACTATGGTAAGGAAAGAAAGTCTACTTTTTAATTATTTATTTAGCATAATATTTTCCAAGTTTCCTTCGTCATAATCATACGACATACGGATTATTTCTTCTTTTGAGTTCCTGGCTAACCAGTGTTTTCAGCCGCTTGTGTGATAATTGATGTTGGTGTATTTTTGAATTATTACTCTTTTTTATCACACAAATTTGGTGATTTTTTTTATGATGTTTGAGTTGGTCATGAATAATTTTCGACAAATAATGTCAAAACTTGAACTGTATTATATTTCATGGGTTTTACAGCATTTAGTTGGGACTTCACGATTAATTAGAAATAATGAAATAAATTTAGTGTTCTAAAAAATTAATTAAAGATAAAATAGTATAGTTAATAGGTATAATACTTTATATAAATTTAACTTAAGTTTGAAATTTATCTACTTATACATTTATTTTGTCCAAAGTTATGCCTTAAATATCTAAAATCTTTTAAAATGTCATAAAACCGTTAATTTATGTTGAAAATATGCACTAAAATTTCTCTTATACGCGGTATTTACATTTTTATTTTTATTTTTTCAAGTCCCATTATGGCTAAGATTTCACCTCTGTTTGAAATAACTTTTTCAACTTCATTCTCAAACGACGATATATTTGTTTTGTTTCATTTTTAGACACCGATGTTGCAGGCTAAAACGAGAACGAAGTTGTTACTCATTCTTTCCTTCATATTTATATATTGTGTGTTTGTGTTCTGTCATAAAATCATCTCTAAGAATAAAAGAATATTGATTTTGAAAGAGAGGAGGATGTCTGATAATTATATATAGTTAAAATGCAAATAATATGATAAATATTACGAAATATATATTATGATATCTTAATACAAAACTCATAATATGCTTGAATCGGACGATTATACCGGCTTTACACAAAAATGACGAATTTCCCTTTACTGAAATTAATTGGGTGTGAGAATGAATGTAATTTAATTTGAAAACGAAATGAGTTTTTATTAGTTAAAATATGTTTTAATTCCAATATGAGAAACACAACCTAGTTGAAATCTTAGACTATGTGTGATTTTAAATTAGTTATCATTGTTCAAATTTCAATCATAGAATAAAAATAATTCATACTTGAAGTTATGTTATTTGTTTTGTACTACTTGAAATAGTTTTACATATTTCAAACAAAAATAAATGTACAATAAGTAATTTCAAACAAAAATAATGTACAATGAACCATTAAATTAACAAAATCATATATAGATATTTAAAAATTAAATAGATGTATAAGAAAAATTATACCTATTATCCAATACAAAATAAATTCCTAAAATGAATTAGACTAAAACTTCAAAGTGATCCGAATATATAGAACACCTCACAATTTAATTCTACCAAGCTTTATTAGAATAAGAATATTATTCTTTCAGTCAAACATCTCTTTTATGCATAGACTTGACTTATATTATCTTTTTTAATTATTCTCAAAAATCTTTTCTCACGACCCATCTCAACTTACTCAACAAGAAACACAAACAAAGTTCTATTTCGGTTGGTTAGATCTACCCGAACTCTATTCCGAATTACGTATGCTTGAAGAAACTTTGAAGTTTGTTTTCATATAAAAAAAAGATATTTCGAACAAACATGATACATATTTTTAAACAACGAGATCATATAATAGCAATAGTCTAATCAAGAAAAGTCATTTCTTTTTGTAAGCAATTTGTTCTTGATCTCTTCTCTTCTTTTGTTACTACATAACACGTAATCACTTACCTCACCTATCTGACTATTCTCTTTGTCATTGATTACTTTATCTATCAAGAGATAAAGTGCTTCAACAATCTCTATATAAAGCTCTCATCTTAAGTAAGACTAAAACAGAAATAAATAGAGATAAATATGGATGCAAAACCAATTAGGTGTGCAATTGTGACCGGATCAAACAAAGGATTAGGGTTAGAAATATGTAGACAACTGTCTGTCACCGGTATTACCGTTGTTATGACAGCTAGAGACGAGAAAAGAGGGCTTGAAGCTCTCGAGAAGCTTAAAGAGTCGGTTGGTGATGACGTCGTTCACGATATTATCTTTCATCGGCTTGATGTTGCGGACCCATCTACCATTCCTCCCCTAGTTGATTTTATCAAGGCGAAGTTTGGCAAGCTTGATATCTTGGTAATGTATTTCTAGCTTTAATTCAATGTAGTATATAATTCTTATTTTGAAAGTTATTGATTTTGTTAAATAATATGGTCATATATGATGATATATATAAGAGCTAAATTTAGAAAACACAATAATATATATATATTCATGTATTTATTTGAATCCTTATATATATTCGTCCCTATAATATATTTGGCAGATCAATAATGCTGGTATTTTAGGATCTAATGTTGATTGGGAATACATGAAAGATGTTGTTGGAAAGGTAATGTCTAATTTTAATATAATATTTTGAATTTACTTACCCTTATACCAGAACATTTTAATATCTTGTTTTCATTTTCTAATTTAATTTGGCAGCAAGGATGGACAGAAGACAAATCTAATGTAATGGCAACTTCTCACACATATGAGATGACAGAAGAATGTCTACAAGTGAATTATTACGGTACAAAAAATATGATCAAAGCGTTTGTTCCCCTTCTTCAGCTCTCTCATTCACCGAGGATTTTGAATGTCTCTTCTTCAATGGGAAGGTTACAAGTACGATTCACATTATCCCTTTGTGTTTATGTCAAACTCATGCACGTTTTCAATCTATTTTGGACGATTTTCTTAGTTTTAACTGTACGATCTGAGATATATGGTGTGGTGGATAATATGATCTTAACTCTACCTATCTAATCTCCAACACTATATATATTCAGGTTTATAAACTAGATTTTATTCTTAAATTTTAGTTTGGAGGAAACTAGGACACACTGATCCACAACCATAACTATAATTCGTATAATTTATTATCCTTCTTTATTTTTCAGAACTTACCGAATGAATGGGCTAGGGGAGTTCTAAAGGATGTTGACAAACTGACGGAAGAAAGAATAGACGAGGTGGTGAAAGAGTTCCTTAAGGATTATAAAGATGAAACTATGGAAGCCAAAGGATGGCCAAAGATCCTTGCTTCTTATATATTATCAAAAGCAGCTTTGAATGCTTACAGTAGACTTGTAGCCAAGGAGTTTCCGGACATTCTTGTGAACTGTGCTTGCCCATGTTTTGTTAAGACAAATTTGAATGCCAATAGTGGTGCAATTTCTGTGGAAGAAGGAGCCGAAAGCCTGGTTAGAGTTGCATTGTTGTCGGATGGGATTTCTGGAGCATTCTTTTACAAGGCTATTGTCTCTTCTTTCGAATGAAAATTAGTTAAGTGTTCTTATATTATGTTGTCTTGAGTTACCTTTTGTATGTTCAATGAAACAATACTTGTTTGAAACCAAACTTTTCTATATTAGTTATCATCTCTATTTGAATAAATTAAGTAATGTACTTTTTCTCAAATTAAGTATCAATGTATTTTTCTCTCAGGTTTACACCAAACGCTCAAACAATCTATAAATTCAGAATTGACCTTGAATTTGGACTGCCCTAGTTCATAAATTATAAAAATAATTCCATGTTAATAAGTTATAAAAATAAATCACTAAACTTTTGTAAAAATTCGGATCTTTTAATTTAAAATTTATAATGTGCTGCCTCATATAAGTATACCCTAACTCAAGAACTTATTAGGCTTACCCGATTGCCAAGTCTGCCTATAATAATGCTAAATGTTGTTGTAATTGTAACCATCACCACGAGTCTAGCATTTCTTCTGAAGAGGATTTTTGTTCGAATCCCAATTTGGACAACTATATATTCTGGTACTTAGGGCTGTGCAAAAAAAACCGAAAAATCGGTAATCCAACCGAACCGATAGTTAACCGGTTTCATTTTAACGGTTTATTGGTTAACCGGTTCTAGCGGTTCAGGTTAATCGGTTTTTTACCGGTTAAACGATTCGGTTTTCGGTTTCCCTATTTTTCTAACGGTTTAACCGGTAAATCGGTAATAATTTAATTATATATTTTTATATTTTATAATTTGTATTAATTATTTTATAAATAATTTTTATAAAATAATTTTTAAAAAACATTATAATTTATATAAAATTTTACAAAAATAAATTAAAAACAAATTAAAATAATTTCATTAAAATGTGTAAAATTGTTTTTATAACGATACGATAACGTAGAATTATAAATTAACAAAATCAAAATAGTTGAGCAAATTAAAACTTCATGTCTTCAAAGTTCAACTTTCACTTCATGTTTTAACTTTCTCTCCAACACGTCTAACACGGAAACACCTAAAATCAAAGTTATAAATTATAATTGACCGATTCCACTTCTCGTTCTATCGGTTGAGAAGGGAATTCAATCATATTCGCTTATACTTGGTTGGTCAAAAACTAATCGACATAATAAATTTGAATTTTCTCAAAAAACATATAAAAACCTAACAGAATAGCTATAAAATATATTATATTGTTACAATAAAATTATATATTATAACATATTCCTAAATATATAAATAAAATATATTATTATAATATAATATATTTATATTATATTATAATAATATAATATATTATAATAGAGACAAGAAAAGATAGAGAATAGTATAATAGGAAATTGCGAACAATAATTTAAAAAAAAAATATTTTATAAGTTTATTACTTAATTTAAAAAATTTGAATTATCGGTTCCTGGTTAAACCCGGTAAACCGGCCAGAACCGACCAAAACCGGTAGAACTAGAACCGGTAGAACTAGAACCGGTAAAACCGATACCATTAACGGCCGGTTAACCGGTTTGTAAAATAAAAGCCAAAATCGGTATTAACCGGAACCGTTTAACCGGCCGGTTGAACACCCCTACAGTGGTACTCATAGAACTAATTACGGATGATAATAACCTTTTTTTTTCTTTTTCTTTACAAAACATGAAAAGAAAAGAAAAAAACGGTACTAAATAAGTTACCGAGCTTGTAAATCTTCGAAAAAAATGATTAATTTTTCAATCGACTCTACTGACTTTCTTGAAAAAATCTCAAAAAAACGTAATAATAATAGTATTATGAATGATACACCTAAGACAACTACTATTATTAAAAGTTTGATGATTTCTCTCTAAATAGATAGTCCATTAAAAATAATAAATAATTGATACACAAATATGTACACAGGACTGTTATATCAAAACTTTTCAACAACTACCCAAATATCTCGTTTATTTGTTGAATCTCAATCAACTTCGATTTTCATGAATATGGAATTACAAATATAAGACATTATTTGGGGGGAGTGAAGGAATTATATTTAGATAAAATACTTTATTTCTGAATATATTCATAAAGATAATATAGTTAGTTGAGACCAGCTTTTTTTTTTTATATATATATATATATATATATATATATATATATATATATTTTATTTTTAATAGAAAAAAAACCCACTTAAACGTATATATTTGTACAATTAATTTATTGTATACTTAAACGTGTATACTAATAAAATGTAATTTAAACATATGTACTATAAAAAAAAAAATATGCTCATTTAACCTATTTTAGTAAACATAGTTAATTTTTATTTATATATTTATTAATTAAATAAAAATATATTTCTTTCTCATTTTTTTCATTAATGAATGAATTCTTTATTTTTAGCTTTTTCATAAATTTTTTATTATTTTTATACAAGTATTTATTATTGATTATTTTAATTTTATCTTATATATACATGAACAATAATCATTAAATATTTTAACTTTATATTTCTTATCTTTTTTATGTTTTTTCATATATTAACATTAATTATTAATTATTTTAAAACTATTTTGTCTCAATGGTGGAATAAAACAATGACTTATCTTTTCAACAATAAAAATCTTTCAATATAAAAATAAATTAATTAATAATCAAGAATTAGATAATAATAATAACAACTCATTCATCAAACAACAAAAGAATAATAATCTTAGACAAAACAATATTTCTTATTACTACTATAAGTCATAAATAAAAAAATTAAATAAAAAATTATTATTTTCATTTTTGTTCAGATTAAATTAAAAATAAGAAAAAAATTCTTCACAAAAATATTACAGTAAAACACAAAATTTATAAATAAGTTATTAATTTTTTTTTAGAATGAAAATTTAAAAAATAAGAGTAATAAAAACTAATAAAAAAATGAACATAAAATAAAAATAAAAAAAACTAATATTAAAATAATAAAAATATTTAAGAATGAAATAAATTTAACTAATTTATTTAATGAAAAAGGAAAGAGAAAATATATGCATATTTAATTAAAAATATATAAATAAAAAATAAAAAAATAAAAATTAACTATGATTTATTAAAAGAGGTTAAATGAGCCTATTTTTTTTTATAATACGTGTTTAAATGACCTTTTATTAGTAATACGTGAAATTTTATTAGTAAATACGTTTAAGTGAGCTAGTTGTACAAGTATATATGGTCTAAGTATATTTTTTCCTTTTTTAAAATATATATATTTAAAAAAATATATTCTTATTTTTAACTTACTTTATTCTATTTTTTATATGAGAAATGATATTTTCAACGAATATATAGCGAAAGCAAGGCCACGAATCTACGTGGCCTTGCCAGCTAGGAGAGAGAAAAAGCAAAAAAAAAAAGCAAAAAAGAAAAGAAAAAAAAAAGAAAAACGTTTCCTCTTTCTTCTTTCCTCTCTCTTTCTTCTTTTCATTTACCACTTCCGGCGATTTTTCTCAGGCGATTTTTCTCTGGCGATTTTTCTCTCCGGCGGCGGTATCCCCGACTTCTTCAACTTTATTCATCTTCTTTCTTTCGATCGAAAATGGTAGGTCTTCTCCTGCGGGTATTTCCGTTCACTTCACTGTCTGCATTCGTGAATATTATTTCTCTTTTTCAGGCTGGTGGTCCAGGTACATCTCCATGCAAGACTCCAAAATCTCCAAGGACAAAGTAAATAACATCTCCTTTAGAATCCTAAAACATTTTGATGATTTGAAGACCGTTTAGGTTTTTGCGGTTAGGGTTAGGGTTAGGGTTATGGATTTTTATGATTCTAATGATTCTAATGATTTTAACGATAGAAATGGTTGATTACTTTGTGTGTATTTGCTTCTATGTGATGATTTATGTGATTTTTGATATGTTTGGCTGTTATGGGTCCCGAAAGTGTTATTTCGGGACCCGAAATGTGTTGTTTCGAGACCCGAAATGTGTAGTTTCGGGACCCGAAATGTGTAGTTTCGGGACCTGAAAATTGAATTTTGATATGTTTGGCTGTTATGAGTCCCGAAATTGTGGTTTCGGGACCCATAAATCGGATTTTGTAATGTTTGGCTGTTATGGGTCCCGAAAGTGTGGTTTCGGGACCCGAAATTGGATTTTGATTTGATTGGCTGTTATGGGTCCCGAAAGTGGTTTCGGGACCCGAAATGGGTGGTTTCGGGACCCGAAATGTTGTTTCGGGACCCAAAATAAGGTGTTTCGGGACCCGAAATGAGTAAATATTTGATTTTAAATGTTTATCTTTATTTGATTATCTACTTCATGTTTTTTAAATGTTTATCTTTTGTTTTTGTAGGGCAAATAAACGTAAAAGGAATGCCCAAGAAGCAGCATCTCCCAAAGCAGTTCCCAAATCCTCAAAAGCTCCCAAATTAGTTCTGAAATCCCCCAGAGCAGCAACTCCCAAAGCAGCCCCCCACAACCTTTTTTTAACTAGGACATCTTCTTTTGGGCTTTTCAATCTTCTGCAACTACTGTCTAATGATCAAAAGGAGGCTGTGAAGTCAATAGGCTTTGGCTATCTACTTTCATTATCGCTTTCAAAATGCCCCGGGGAGATATCTCGTTATCTAGTCAGGCAGTTTGACTGTGATAAATGTTCTTTCACTCTAGAGAATGGCGAGGAAGTGAAAATCGAAGAAGAAGATGTTGAAATGATATTGGGTCTCCCCAGAGGAGAGTTGGACATTGTAGAATATCAGAATAACGAGACTGATGACAAGCTGAAGGAATTTAGGACTCGATGGGGTAACCCTCTTAATGGCGCTCCTTTAGTGACGGCTATGCCGACGAAAATGATTGAGAACAAAGCTCCTGACAACAATTTTAAGATAGACTTCGTATTATTTGTTGTCAGCTGCTTTCTCTGGTGTGATCACCTAGGTCAACTATCAAGGTATATCTCATTTCTGTTATTTCATTTGCATGACAACTTATATGACATGTTAATTAATCCTCAAATATGTTTTTTTCACTTGCAGGTATAGAATTCTGAAATCTATTTCAGATGTTCATAATATCAAGAAGTTCAATTGGTGCAAATTTGTACTTGAAGGATTAGTTCAATCATGCGCAAAAGTGAAGGAGAATGAAAAACGACATTTCCAAGGACCACAGACGTTCCTTATTGTAAGTTATCACTAATTAATTTCTCTGTTTGCAAAAATAATTGGTTTTAATTAACATATGTTTGTTTTCAGCTGTGCTACGTGTATAGGGTGAGCAACCCACAACTAGGAGGAGTTAATGACCGTCGATTTCCAATACTGTCATGTTGGAATGACACGACGTTGAAGTTTAGGCTGGATACGGAGTTGGAAAATGGAGGATTCGGACGCGGAAGCGTTGTGGGACGAATTCCACTACCGGGGATGTGGGGGGTCAACGATGAGGAGGATAATGATGTGGGGGAGAACGAGGAGGAGGATATGAATGAGGGGGTGTCTAAGACCCCAAAGGCGGCGGCGGCAGCAGCAGCAGAACCTAGGAATAGGTCACCACCTCGGAAAAGGTCACCACCTAGGAAGAGGTCAGAACCAACGAAATCAACACCTATGAATGAATGCCTACCACCTATGAATATAACACCTATTAACACGGCATCTCCGGACGTTGATAAACTGAGTTTTACAGAGAATTTGGCGTGGTTTGCTAAATGTACGTTGTTTATTGAAAAACCCACGAGAAGACTGGAATCTTTAACTTCAGGCTGGGATGCAACGCCAATGTATGACAACGCCATCCACATAATTTATAGAGCAATGGACAGTAATAAACCTTTTAGGGATGCCATGCACAGATACTTCAAAGATCGAACACCCACTGAGGATGATGGGGTAAACGATCAGGACGCTCACACTGAGGGGGCTCACACTGAGGGGGCTCACACTGAGGGGACTCACACTGAGGTGGCTCAAAAGGGTGTTCTCGAAGAGGAAGATGAAGATGAAGTACCTGAAAAAGATGGGTCTCCAAGAAAAAGAGGGAGAAATCCAGTGCGACATATGAAAATTCCAGCATGCCTTAAATCTCCATACATGACGCATAACAAGCCGACGAAGATCATCGAGCCTGCCCAAATTCATGATGTCGCGGGAAAAGAATTGGTTGCTTCTAAAAAACATAAGAAATATCCCATACATATCATGGAACTTCCAGCACGCCTTCAATCTCAATATATGAAGAAGAACAAGCAAAGAAATAAACAATTCTATGATTTTGTCATGATAGAATACCGAGATGAAGTCGTTGTGGGATTCATTTATGCAGGTGATTCGAATGCGAGGTAAATCAAGATTTCATAGTTTCATGTTTGTTAAATCATGTTTGTTTGGCTGAATTAATGGTCCCGAAAGTGTGGTTTCGGGACCCGAAATGGGTGGTTTCGGGACTCGAAATAAGGGGTTTCGGGGCCCGTAAAGGGTGGTTTCGGGACCCGAAAAGGGTGGTTTCGGAACCCGAAAGTTTGATTTTTAACTTGTTTTCTTCTTTATCTGGTTTCAGCAAGGAAGTATTCTATGTATCCGAGCTTACCAATATCAACATAGAGCAATTTCAATCAATGAAAAATGAATGTCATGTTGAAAGTGGGATTATTGATGCGTGAGCAAACATGATCACTCTTCACTGCAAATCAACTTCCGACGCGAAAATAGTTTTTTCGATAGTCGTTTCTGTAAGTCTCTATATCTTTCATTGTTGTTTAAACCAATTATCTCTTATTGTGATGTTGATTTCATTTGCAGGACTTTTGGAGAACGAAAGACCTTTTTATTGAAAGAATGATTGAAGAAATGAGAATTTTCGAATGAACTCCCGAATACATGAAAACTGCTAAGCTGGTAAGTCCTTTTTTATATTATCTGATTTTTTATTATATGTGTCATCTGAATCTTGGTGATATTCTTGCAGATATGTTTCCCAATTTTATATGAAAATCACTATTATTTGGTTGTCATCAATATGCGAAACCAAGCAATTGAAGTCATCGACAACCTCTCACTAGACCCAGATATTGAATGGGATGATAAATATGTCACAACTCGACAACTGGTAATGTTGAAGTCTTTTTTACATATAATGTATTGACTTCTTTGAAAGTGTTTATTAACTTCTTTGGTAAAACAGGTACAGAACGTTGTGGACTACTTCCAAACTATCGACCAAGGGATCGCATCCAAAATTGCCCAATTCCTGTTCAATGTTTTCAAATTACCTTGGCAAGACAGTTCAAATAAAACGGATTGCGGAATATACTGTATGAGACATATTCATTGTTACACGGGCGATGCAACAAATTGGAAGTGTGGTATAACGATAGAAAATGTAAGTTACATATTTTCACATTTTATTTGTTTTACAAATCTTTAATAACCGCTGAATTATAATTTCCTATAGGCAAGGGGAATGCTTGAAGCATTGCGAGTCAAATACACTGCAATGATCATCCGTTCAAACTTAAACAAAAATATCAAGAACATCTTACAGAAGTTTGTAGACATTTTAAAAGTAGAATGTCCTGAAACATATAAGTTGTATATAAAGAGCAACTCTTGATTAATTTAGTACATTTTTTGTCTTCAATTATTTTCTAGTCTTCCATTATTTTCTAGTCTTCAATTATAATCATGTATAAACTAAGTTAAAACAAGTTAAAAACCAAGTATAAACTAAGTTAAAACAAGTTAAAAACCAAGTATAAACTAAGTTAAAACAAGTTAAAAACCAAGTATAAACTAAGTTAAAACAAGTTAAAAACCAAGTATAAACTAAGTTAAAACAAGTTAAAAACCAAGTATAAAATAAGTGGTTTCGGGACCCGAAAGGTTGTTTCGGGACCCGAAATACATGGTTTCGGGACCCGAAATGTTGTTTCGAAATGTTGTTTCGGGACCCGAAAGGTTGTTTCGGGACCCAAAATAAGGGGTTTCGGGGCCCGAATGGTTGTTTCGGGACCCGAAATACGTGGTTTTGGGACCCGAAATGTTGTTTCGGGACCCGAAATGTTGTTTCGAAATGTTGTTTCGGGACCCGAAATGTGCTTTCGGGACCCGAAATAAGGGGTTTCGGGGCCCATAAAGGGTGGTTTTGGGACCCGAAATGTGGTTTCGGGGCCCGAAATGGTGTTTCGAGACCCGAAATAAGGTGTTTCGGGACCCGAAATTTAGATTTTTAACTTGTTTTCTCTTGGTTTTTAACTTGTTTTAACTTGGTTAGACTATCTTCGTTAAAAATGATCAACATGATAAAAATGTAAAAATATTCAAAGTTACAACATGATCAAAATAAGTACTATCTTCGTTGAATGTTATCCCCACACGCATTATCTTCGACATATACTTGAGAGGACAAAAGTGATGTGAAGGATAATTGAGTTGAAAGTGGATCATTCCATTGTTGTTGTTGTGTTGAATCCAAAACTGTAGATGTTGTGGCCGTATTTCCCTTCTTTTTTGATCTCGAAGTCTTGGGGATTTTCTCAATTAAAGATTGTTTCCTCTTTGTTGGTGGTCGTCCTCGACTTCTAACTTTGTTAGGAGAGTGTATCAAAATGGATGTAGCGGGAGATTGAAATGGAGATGGAGATGGAGATGCTTTTGTGCTTTGGTCTTTAGATGCTTTCAGTGCTTCCATGATTAAGTGACATAAACTGTTCCATCAAGCCTTTTATTCCGTTCATCCAAAAAGAACAAGTTACTTCAGATTTTACTCCAACTTGTTGAACCTCTTGCATCAATCGAGTTAGACTATTGTGACGTTTTTTTTCTTCCACAGACATATCTGAATCATAAATGTTGGTGATATTTTGATACCCACGCTTAATATCTTTACGCCACCGGTCCATTATATAATACATTGGTACCTCATTCACCCTCATTTTTTTCAACATAGCCATGATATGCCTACACAAAATACCTCTGAACTCAAACAATCGACATTGACATTTCACATTGCAATCCTTTTCGGTGTAATGTACTTTGTAAGAAACATCTCTTATATGTTCTCCATTAACCCCAAACATGATTTCCTCAACTCTAAATATACAAACTGAACCTTCCTCTTCAATGGCTGAGATGTCGCACAACATCAAACCTCTAACTTCTTCTTGAACCAATCTAAATATATCTAGAGTGCATAAGTTTTGGTATTGCCTTTCGAAGGCAAATCCACTAACAGTTGGTATCAAATAATTAAACGATTGGAAATCCAATTTATTTTCTCTCTCGATATTTCTCAATAGAGCCCTATCATATTGCTCGACAAACTGTTTGAGGGATGTTTTGGACTGCACGTAGTCATCAAAGAAGGCGTTCATACTTTCACTCCGTTGAGATGTTGACATCCCGGCCCAAAATTGTCCTTTGACATAAACATGTATCCATTTAGATCTTTCCAAATACAAAGATTTCAACCAAATATTATCTTCCAACTGATAATCTTCAATTAGTCTATTCCAATCCTCTTCGCATTGTTGAATATTTATGGAATTGTATACAATGTTTTTCAGCCTCTTCTTTATTAGATGGTATTCAGTATGGCTTCCAAGTTTTATAGGAAGTTTCTTCATTATATGCCACAAACAAAATCGATGATGAGTTTTAGGAAATACCTTCTCAATTGCAATCGCCATGGATCGACATTGGTCTGTGATTATAGCATTTGGAGGTCTATCATGCATACATTCCAACCAAGTTCTAAACAACCATGTGAAAGAATTTGAATCTTCACTTGACAATAACCCACATCCAAGAAAAATGGATTGACCATGATGATTAACACCAACAAACAGAGCGAAAGGCATGTCATAGCGATTTGTCAAATATGTTGTATCGAAAGAGATAACATCATGAAAATCTTCAAAGGCAGCCCTGCACCTACCATCTGCCCAAAACACATTTTTAATTCGGGATTCCTCGTCCAAATCAATAAGGCAGAAGAAGTTTGAATTCATGGTTTGCATTCTTAAGAAATAATTAGTGAGTGCTTCAGCATTCCCACTCCCTAACCTCAACCTTCGTGCTTCTGTAACGTAATTTCTACATGTCCTCTCATCGAAAGACATGTTTTCATACCCTCCAGCTTCAACTACAAGTGATTGAAATATTTTGGCCACAGTTATTCCAGCTTCATCGTTTGTATCCAATCTTCTCTTTACATTTCCGTCAATTACTTTGTAGGATCTAACATGACGTATTCTCTTAGGACTTAAAGAATGGTTGTGCTCAAGAGAAATACTTGTTATCACATATTTCCCTTCATTTCGAACAACAACATTAATCTTTGCTTTACAATCTGTCTTCGTTATTGGTCTAGGCTGATGAAACTTATTTTTTGACTTCGATTCTTTCATAAAACTCTTGGCACAACCAACGCTGAAGTATTTCCTCTTACCACCTACATTTTTGCTCCCTAATTTGGTAATGCCGAATCCCGTTAAGTGGGCATATGATGTGTAGAATTCAAGAAGTTGTTCTTCGGAAGAAAATATCATTCCAACACTAGGAATGTGACTGCAAAAATTAAGTGAAATCGTAAAAAAAAGTCCATAAACCACTCATTTCAGGACCCGAAACCACCCTTTCGGGTCCCGAAACCACCCTTTCGGGTCTTGAAATACCATTTCGGGTCCCTAAACTAACCGTTTCGGGTCCTGAAACCACCCATTTCGGGTCCCGAAACAACATTTCGGGGTCCTGAAACCAACCATTTCGGGACAAGGAAGGACCCTTTCTTGTCCCGAAACCAACCATTTCTTGTCTCGAAACCAACCATTTCGGGACAAGCAAGAACCATTTCTTGTCCCGAAACCAACCATTTCGGGACAAGGAAGTATCATTTCTTGTCCCGAAACCAACCATTTCGGGACAAGGAAGGACCATTTCTTGTCCCGAAACCAACCATTTCGGGACAATGAATGACCATTTCTTGTCCCGAAACCAACCATTTCGGGACAAGGAATGACCATTTCTTGTCCTGAAACCAACCATTTCGGGACAGGGAAGGACCATTTCTTGTCCCGAAACCACTAGATCTGTTCAGGGTACCTTTCGGGTTCAACATGGGTGGATCTGTTCAGGTTAAGTTCTTCATCTACTGGGTTGTTCAAGTTCGGTGCTTCAGTTTCCTAAAAATTCAAACAGTTTAAATCCATAAATATTTCTGTAAAATGTAAACCCTAGATCTGTAAAATCTAAACCCTAGATCTATAAAATCTAAATCCTAGATCTATTATAAGAAAATAATAAAGATCCTTAAAAAGGATACCATGGAGAAGTAAATGCTGCCGTAGAAAGAAATAAATGCAGCCGGAGAAGAGAAATAAATGCAGCCGGAGAAGAGAAATAAATGCAGCCGGAGAAGAGAAATAAATGATGCGTTTCAGAGAGAGAAAGAAATGCAGAAATATGAAACCCTATTGGGTGAAAGAGGATATGCAAAAATGTAGAAATAATTTTTTAATTTTTTCCTTTTTCTCTCTCCTAGCTGGCAAGGCCACGTAGGATTCGTGGCCTTGCTTTCGCTAACCCTTCGTTGGGTTTATCATACCTCTTTTTATATTATCTTCTCTGTTGTTATTATTAAAACCAGCAATGATCAAATCTTCTTTCTATTGTCTAAAAATTTTAGATTCAGATTAGATTTTGATTTTATGATTGAATTAGTTTGGGGTGTCATTTAGGGACGGACCTAAGATTTCAAACTGGGGTGGGCTTGAAATTTTTTTATGATAGACTTAAAATAATAACGAGAAAATTTTGAAAAAAACAAGTATATATAAAAGTAAATTTTTACCATTTTTTTAATAATTATATAAAAAAAACAATGAATTATATTAAATTTTTTAAAGAAATTAAGAGTAATTTCATATTTTACAATAATATATATATATATTTATATTTATATTTCGTCCACGGAGCCTGAGCCTATAGATTCGTCGCTAGTGTCATCTAAAAGTAGAGTAAGAGGAAAAAAAACTTACTTTAAAATTAGGAAAATATTTTATTAGTTTTTTATAATTCAAATATTACTATGAAATTCAATTTCTTGAAAACTTTTGCTAATATTATTTTTTATTATTATATCAAATTAATAAATGTTAAGATTTTAAATTAAAATTTTAACTGGAGATATATGTTTAAGTATAATTTAAAAATAATCATAAATGTTATTGATTATTATAAAAATGTTAAATAAATACTTTAATAATATATATATATATATATATATATATATATATATATATATATATATATATATATATATATATATATATATATATATATATAACAATCTATATAAAATTAATTTTTGATATATTATTGGTGATATATTTAAATAAAAATAAATTATTTTGTTTCATTATTTGTCTCACTCAATAATTTTTTTAATAAATAATTTAAATATATTAATAATTTTACTTGTATTAATAATTTTATTGATATATTATTATTGATATATTCAAATAAAAATAAATAAAATTGTTTGATTATTTATATCTCTTTTATAAATTATTTTTAATAAATAATTATATATAATAATAATTTTATATGCATTAATTATTTTATATATAATATATATATATATATAATTATTTATTAAATATAAATATATATAACAACATATTTAAAAATTAATTTTTGATATATTTAAATATTTTTGAATTGATTATTTTATAATATATATAATTATATATAATATATATAACAATATATTTAAAAATTATTTTTTGATATATTAAAATAAAAATAAATTCCCCTTTATATAATATATATATACAAAAAATTATAAAATAATTTCAACAATTTCACATTTCAAATTTAAAATTAAGATTTTAGAGAAATATTATAAATATATATATATATATATATATATATATATATATATATATATATATATATATATATATATTTGTGAGGGATTAAAGAATTATTGATATTGATCAAAATGCTCAAAATGAGTTTGTTAGTGTATAATGTTCAAAATAGGTTATGTGATGGTTGTATATATATGAGTGTGAATTTGAGGGATTAAATGAATAATCGATCCAAATGTTTAAAATGAGTTTATTAGTTCATAATGCTCAAAGTGATCGATAATAACGAATTAGTGAGGATAGATGTGACTAATAATGACATCTAACTATGAGGGTAAGTGTATTGAGTAATTACATATATTCTAATTGATCATTTCTGAATATTAGATCAAATTAATTAATAAATATGTTTAAAAAATATTATTTTAATTATTTTTTTTTGTTCACAGTGAAATAGTGAATATATGCTATAAACTATGTAAGTCTTCGTGTATTAATAATTTTATAATTTATATAATCTATATAATTATATATTAAATATATATATATATATATTTATATATATAACAATCTATTTACAAATTAAATTTGTGATATATTTAAATAAAAATAAACTAATTTATTTATTAAATTATTTGTCTTCCTTTTATATTAAATTGTTTTTTTTTCATTTATTTGTAGTAGGTTAAAATATTTTTTACTTTTTCATTTATATTTATTAAATACCCACTATATTAATTGTTTTTAATTTTTAATATCTTTTTTCTTTTACTTAAATTTTTTTTAATAAATAATTATATATATATATATATAATTATTCTATTTGTATGAATTATATTATACTATATAATTAAATATCAAAACTAAAAATTATTCTTACCTTTCTAATTAAATTTTCAAATAATTTATTAAGAAAAATATATTTTTATATATTCGAGTTTATATACAAAAATATATATATACATACACACAATTATAAATTGAAATCAATAATCACAAGTGATGTATTGGTTAAAGTGTTCACATTCAAACTTGAAATTATATATTTTTTTATCTTAGTTGATGCACATTTTAAATGGTGCATTATAAAACTTAAAATGATTATGATATTGGTATATTTGAGTTTAAATTTGAGAGATTAAAAGAATTGTCAGATTTTAGATAAAATGTGTGCGAATTTGAGAGATTAAGAGAATGGTGATTTGAATTAAATCAAATGCATAAAAATGAGGGTATCATGTGATCGATAATGACGAATTAGTTATAGAAAAATTCCCAAAGTGAAGGTATATATATATATATATTGGTCGATAATGAGATTGAACAAAAAGTTCAATGTGTGGGTAGAAAGTAGTCGCATATGTAACAAATTGTTAGTTTTTGGTGTTCAATTGTTTTTTATTTGATCATTTTCATATATATTTTATGGTTGCAATTGCACCATATTTAAATATCTATGTAATAGTTTCTATTACTTTATAATAGTGACTTTATTTAGAAATAATATTTTTTTTTTAAATAATTTTTTTCAATTTAATTAAAATATTACTCTAGAATATACTTTAATTATATATATATATATATATATATATATATATATATATATATATTAACAAATTTAATAAAAAAATTTCGATTAATCACAATTTATTTTTTTAATAATTTCTAAATAGATTCACATAAAATTAATCAATTTATTTACAAATTTGTACAATTAATTTGAATATTTTTGAAATTTATGAAATAATTTTGAATGCGTATGATCTTAATTATTAATTTTAAAATGTCTTTTTAAACTTTAATATGAATGATCGGTGTTTATAATAATGTTAATTTCTTATTGTCTAACTCTTTATTTTAATATATTTAATTCATTTTTATAAATTTTAACATATTTAATTCATTTTTTGCAATCACCAAGACTAGTTAGTTTTGTTAGTGTTACATGTTACAATGGACAATGGACTAAATGTGTCAAACCAATTAGATCGATGTTTTTAAAAACAAATATGTATTTTAATTTGTAAATATAAAAATATACGAGTTTCATATTTTAATAATAATAATGACAATAAATTAAGAAAATAATTTCTCAAGCATTGCTTTAACCGTTCTTGAGTTTTTTTGGGGGAGGGAAATAGTTTAACGCCATTTTATTAAGAGCCCAAAAGTGACAAAAAATGGTCAATTATCAAATTTAGACAAACCTTAACTTTGATTAAAAGAATCAAACGATCCTAGAGTATTTGATTAGAAACAAACAAAAAAACAGAGATTACAGACAACTAAAGGATACCAATCATACTACTTAACATTCTTGTTTAATGTAGCCAATATCATTTCCACTACTTTCGAATCCCAATTTGTTGCTCTCGCAGCGCACCTACATTTTCTAATCACCTGTTTGGTTCTATACTTCTTTATTGGTGATTGAACTGTTGCCATTGGTAAAAAATCGATCTTTACCGACGATTTTTACCGAAGGTTTTATAAAACTCTCCTAATTGATCCCGAGAGGAACAAAACTTTCGTTAATAAAAATAGATTTCGAGAGGGGTGTAAAACCTTCAATTTTACTAATTAGTACCGAAAGTTCTATAAAGAACTTTCGGTTTTGACCTTCCCAAAAAACCAAAAATAATTCTAAGTGTTGGAGGTGGGTAAATTGCGAAGGTTTTTCAAAAAACCTTCGGTTTTACATTTCCAGAAATTTTTAGTTGCGAAGGTTATTCTAAGAACCTTCGGTTTTAACACCTCCCAAAAAATGAAAAAATATTCTAAGTTGGAGAATGATTAATTGCGAAGGTTTTTTAAAGAACTTTCGGTTTTACCTTTTCCTGAAATGGTTAATTGCGAAGGTCCTTCGGTTTTGACTCATCCAAAAGAAGACAAAAAAATTAAATCCCATGATTCTTATTACCGAAGGTTTTTCAATAAACCTTCGGTTTTGATTAATCTAAAAACTGAAGGTTTATTGAAAAACCTTCGGTAAATACCTTTATAAATACAAACCCTAACCCTTCTCTTTTTCATTCACCTCTCTCCTTTCTCTCCCTCCCGACGCAGCCGCCTCCGACGCTCTTCTTCTTCTCCGTTCCAGGTTAGTTATTTATTTGTTTTTTGTTTTTATTCTTCTTTGTCGTGATTTATTGGTGTTTTTTTGATTTTGTTAATTATTAGATTTAGATTTGTTATCATTTAGTTTATATTATCTAGATTTATGCCAGTTTAGATTATTTGTTTGGTAGTTTGATTTAGATTTGTTATTGTTTAGATTAGATTTAGGTTATTTTGTTAAATATATATGATTTTGTTAGATTTTGTTAAATGATTGATATATTTTTGTTATTGTGTTTGATATATATATATATATATATATATATATATATATATATATATATATATATATATATATATATATATATATATATATATATATATATATATATATATATATATATATATATATATATATATATATATATATATATATATGAAATTCATTTTAGGATGGGTGAGTCATGGCATAGTATTCGGCGTACACCAGATAAACTGTCCCGGTCATACCAGAATTTGCTAGCACAATCAAAAAATGCGGCACGTGAGGAAGAGGTGAGAAAACTTTCAGTAATGTGTCTATACCGAAAGTTATAGGGTTAAAACCGAGAGTTTTTACTCTCGGTTTTGACCCCTTTTTCACCAGTGTGCATTAAATGATGACTGTTTGTGAACATTGACTTCATTCTCTTGGATCTATTTTTCTTTAGAGGAGCCAGCACTAATCTGATAAAATGAATTACGTTTCAGTATTTTAGGAATTTCACATTTACCTTCACATTCTTTTGCTTCATTTTTGTCTGACTTGATTCGGTCTACTTTCAATGTTTCCTCTTCACTATCATCTACTTCATTCTTATCACTTCCTTCCTCTGATTCTCTCACTTTTCCTTCCTCTGACTCTTCATCTTCTTCTTTCTTTAATTTTTCATCTTTCATTTCCTTTGATTCTTCATCATTCCCATCATCTGCATCTCTATCTTTAGCTTTCTCATTCTGATTGTTTGATTCTTTAGTTTCAGATTCCTCATTTTGCTCCTAAACTTTTAGCTTTTCCTTCTGTTCTTCATTTACTTTTGCACATTTGTTACTGAGATGTTCAAAAGTATTGTTGCAGAATGTACATCTGTTTGGCCTCCATTCATACGTAATATCCATGTTTATGGGTTTGCCTCTTCTATCAACTATTGTCATATTTGCTAGTAAAGTGTTTCTATGATGCACTTCAATGTTTATCCTAACATATGTGATGTGTTTGTTTTCCTCCGTTATTGGGTCCATATATAATGGTTTCCCTAAGAGACTAGCGAAATGACTAAGTGTTTCTGCGTTATACATATGAGTTGGAATATTCCTTAGTTTGAACCAAATTTGAATTGTTTCCTTCGGTTTGCTGAGTAGGTTCATAACTTCGAACCATTTTTCCAGCTTCATACAGTTTGACCCAACATATGTGTGTCCCAGCTTCAGAATATTTTCCAGATTTGTTCCCTACTTGAATTTCAAGAAATAGAAATCATGGATATTTGTTGAAAACTTTTCCAGTACCATATGCTCCAATTGTTTTAGCAAAACATCCTTAGTGACCGAAAAAGATACACGATTCATACTTATGTAGTTTCCAACTCCTACATTTTCCCGTTCTTGAGTTTTAATACTCAAAGAAAGGGCTACCATTTGTCTTCAAGATGAAAAAAAAAATTAAGGTATCTAATTTGCTAGATTTTGGGCAAGAAGGAACGGTAAAAAGAAAAACATAAGTGTTTTTTTTATATAATTCAGCAGTAAAAGTTTTCCTATCCTTTCTCTTTCGAGTTTTTGCAATTAAATTTGACCGGATCTAATTTTTATTCATATTTTGATATAATTTTATAATTAACTCCAAATTAAAAAAAAAATTAAATATTATATTTTGATACATCATCATAAATAAAATAATTTATCACCCACCCTTGATTATTTGCCTTGTGATAAATAATCCGAGGAATGTAATATATAAACTATATATTCTGCACTTGTTTATTGACAAATAAATAAATTATTGAATACATTATTGACTTTATTTGCCTTGTGATATAAAGTATTTTGGTTAAGAATTATTTATTTGTCTTATGATAAATAAACAAGACATGTATTTAATAATTTTACAAAATTAAATTACATTAATCAAATAATAGATTTAATCATGAAAATAATATAAGTAATGTGTTAAATTATTTTATTTATCATGGTTGTATTAAAATATTGTGTTTTAAAGTCTTAGTTTGAAGTTAATTGTGAAAATAATTGTAAAGGATAAAAAGTAGATATGAAAAAATTTGGTGGTCAAAATTGAATGAAAATAAGCACAAAGTTTAATTGCAAAAACTGAAAAGAGTTAAGGGGACAGAAAAACTCTTCCTCACCACTTGACTTTCTTAATAGTAGACTTTATTTATTTATTTTAAGTCAATCCAATGTTTTAAGTAAAAATAAAAATAATACAAAGACAAGAATGTTAAAAGTTCTTAAATAACATACTTGCTTTTATTCTTCATCAAACTCGACAGATATCAATTCATCTTGTCTTGAAGAGAAAATGTAGTTTTGAGAAATAGAGAGCCCCTACATTTGTTGGGGGAACAATTGAATATTGTCGAAGATATAGATTATTGAAAATTCAAATATCGATTTGAACATATTGGAAGCTTCAATGTGATTCCGATCCAAAATATGAAAGTTTCAATATGATTGATAGAGAATGGTGAATTATCGAAGAAGTTAATACTTTTCTTAAACGAGAGTTTTTTAATTTGATATTGAGTTTAGAATGCTTGTTAAAATAAATTGTTCGATAAATAATAGTTATTTGAATTTTTAATTAGTTTAATTATTAAAATATATTTTTTTTTTGTAAATTTTAATTTAGTAAATATAAAATAAGAGTATTAGTTGATGAAAAGATTAGGTTTTTGGTTAGAATTATAATAATCAAAAACTCACATTAAAATAGCTCAATTTATATATTAAAAAATTTTAAATTTTAATTTCTTTTGAATACTATCATTTTCAAAGTGTTAATTATGTTTAATAAATTTTGAAAATTTTAATAATTAATCACTAAAGTAACTTCAATTCTCACTTATAAATGTCTTAAATGTCTTAAAAATTATAAGTAAGAAGTAAATGTCGAGTTAAGTGAATAATGCTAACTTTTTATATTAAATAAATAAATAAATAAAAATAAATCATCCAAGGTTTGTCCACCAATTCAAAATATGGAAATGTTACATCTCCTTTCAGATCTTTTAAGAATCATTTAAAAGAACCAAATCCCTTTTCTGTCTAAATTAATTTCATAAATGATACAAAAATAAAATTACAAATGAATAGAATTAAAAATAACAAGAAAAATATAATTTTGTGATTTTTGAGTTTGTTTGAGGAAATTTATTTTTTTTTAATATATTTTAAAAAAAATCTTTTTTGATAAATATTTTAAAAAATTAATTTTTTAGGTTAAATTATTAAAATATTTTTATATTATAAATTTTTATCTATTATTTTTAGAGTTAATAAAAGATAATTTTAATATTTAAATATTAGTGATTAAATAGTTGGAATGATGAATGAAAAGATAATCGAATTTTGGAATAAAATTCTAAAAAATCCAAAATCACCCATCAAACAGCCCTCAGCTAAGTTGGTGACGTCAGTCGTCGGACCATTTTTTTCAATCCGAGTGTGGACCTTCTGTAGTAGTACGGACTATGGAGCGGATGTGGGGATGGTACGGTGCTACCAGCTACATATCTTTAAATTATTTTATTAAATAACATAATTTTCTTATGATCAAAACCGATAAATATATAAAAAAATCAAAATTTTTATATAAAAAAATTTGAATCATACTAATTAATATATTAACAGTGGTTATATTCAATAATTTAAAAATATTTAATTAGATACAATAAACATAAATTTTCACTTTAATTAAATTTTGTTATATAAAAATTGATACATTTAAGTTTTATTTGTTTTATTTACATCTTTATATATCTTTATACGTGAATTATAAAAAAATAATAATTATTTACACTCATTAAATTGTATTTGACATTAATTTTATAGTATCATAATTGTTAGACACTATATATATTAAATATATAAGTTTGAAAATTTTTAATATTATGTATATATTCTTTCAAATTTCTATTTTTATTAATATTTTATGAAATTATCTAATCTCAAATTTATTATAATTTTTCTTTATAAAAACTTTTTTTAATACAACTAAAATAAAATAATACAAATATGGTCATTTATTCAAAATTTTAGTTTTTTCGTTCTATTAATTTAATTAAAATTTTTTCTTTTTTTAACGTGAATTATCACACTATCTTAAATTGGCAAAAATAATATTTGAGAAAAATATATTTGTATTTTTTTTCTCTATTGTACATAATTATTTGAGCTTCTACACAGGCCCGGTCCGGAGGGGTAGGCAGCCTAGGCCACGGCCTAGGGCCTAGGACCAAAAAGGGGCCCATTTTTTTTTTATATATGCTAGGTATTAGTAAGGATTTTTAGTTTCTTATTCTTTATTTTATTTTTATAATGTTAGATTTTTTGGCCATGGCTCTATAGCAAACCCTACTGTCTGTCTCTCTCAGTCTCTGTATCCTACATCGACAACGAAACTCACAACGAAACTCATAACGAAACCGACAACAAAATAATTTTGACGGTGGCTCTTTTTCGCTGGGTTGAGCCTTGAGGTAAGGTTTAACCATTAAAAGTGAAAATTCAACATCAGGGTTTGATTGTTATTTATTTTTATGCTTTGTTTTGAGATTGTGTATTTGTGTGGTTAAGCCGTAAAAATCTTTGAAAATAGTTTACTTGTTTGATGACGCCGAAAAAATATTTATCTAGATATGAAAAACGTAAAAGGAAAGAATTAGAAGAACAATTTGTTAAATCTCAAAGTGGTGTTAAAAGAAAAAAAGCTTCTGAAAATTTAGACTCCACTAAAGCGATAAATGCTGAAACATGTCTCTTGCATCCCTAAAACATAGGTTTGAACAATTGAATGTGTTTAATGACTTATTTGGGTTCCTTATGAATTCTGGAAAGTTGAAGGCATTGAATGAAAGCAAATTGAAATAAAAGTGTAGCACATTTTGTAATGTATTTTTTTTCATGAAGGTATGTGTGATGTTAATTTGAGTGATTTGTTTTCTGAACTAAAAATACTACAAGTTGCTTTACCTAGTTTGGATATGCCCGCTGCTGAAATTCTTGATTTTGTAATGTCAATAGATTGCTATCCTAATGTCTCTATTGTATATCGAATTTTACTAACATTGCCTGTTACGGTAGCTGCTGCTGAAAGAAGTTTTTCTAAGTTGAAATTATTGAAAAATTATCTAAGATCTTCGATGTCTCAAGATAAATTGAATGGACTTGTTATTTTATGTATTGAAAAAGATTTTTTGGAATATATCGATTACGATACAACTATCAATGATTTTGCATCTAAAAATGCAAGAAAAAGTCACTTTCGTTGACAATTTATGTTGCATCTTTGTAGATATTGGAAGGTTATTGAAGATCAACAATGAAACACAAGTGAAGTTTATGCGTAGGGCCCTAATTTCGTGCTTTCGCCTAAGGCCAAAAAAATCTCAGGAACGGCACTGCTTCTACTATATCCTTTCAAAATTTTTGAAAACAGTTTATTATACATTAAAAGTCAAAATATTAATTAAAATATATATGAAATGTCTATTAAAAAATAATATTGAACCATCTTTTTTATGTCAACACCATAAAACTCTTGTTTCAAAACTACTTATATATATATATTTATACTTGAATGTTATTATATATATAATTTTATTTTGGTTAAATAATAACATTAATTATTATTTTTATTAAAAAAATAATAATTGAATTTTATAATATTTTGTATAAAAATATATTTATAATATATTATAAATTAAATTAATAAATATTTATCAATTATTTAAAACATATAAAAATATAGAGTTAATTTTGTATTAATTATATATATATATATAAATAAATAATTAAAATATTAATATTATTAGTTAAAATACAATTTTATTTATATTTTTATTATAAAATATCTTATTATGTTTTGTTATAGAAAAAAAAATTAATTAAAAAAAATTAAAAATTTTAAATCCTCAGAAGCATAGTATCATCGGGTTCCTCTTGATTTCAAATCCTCGTCTTCTTTTACTTCCAATTTTTTTCAAATCAAAATCGATTTTTTTCTTTTAGGTCTAACTTACGTCGTTGTCTCCCTCCTTCGTTGCGTCGTCGTTGCCCACCTCCTCTTCTTATGCTACTTATACCTAAGGATAAATGAGAATTAATTTAAGAAAGACCTAGACCTAAGGAAAAAGGAGAGACGAATTTGATGAGAAATTCATATAAAATGTGTAAAAATAAAAAAAAATATTTTCTTTTTTAAATCTACGGAGACAGAGAATACTCGTCTTTCTCTTGATTTAGAATTCTCGTCTTCATTCGCTTTCCATTTTTTTCAAATCAATATCGAATATTTTCCTCTATGTCTCTCTTGCGTCGTCGTCGCCCTCCTCCGTTGCGTCATCGTCTCCCTTCTACGTCACGTCGGCGTCACCCTCCTCCTCTTCTCGTGCTACCTATACCTAAAGAGAAAGGAGTGTCGATTTAAGAAAAATCTTAAACCTAAGACGAAAGGAGAGACGAATGTAACGCGAGAATTTGATAAATTGTGAGAATTTGATTAGAAATTCATATAAAATGTGTAAAAATAAAAAATTAATTAAATTTAAATTTTTTAAAAAAACTTTTCAAAATCCACGGAGGTAGAGAATCCTCGGCTTCCTTTTAATTTCGAATCCTCGTATTCATTCGCTTCCCATTTTTCTTCAAATCAAAATCGAATATTTTCCTCTAGTTTCTCTTCCGTTGTCGACGCCCACCTCCTTTTCTCGTGTTAACTATATCTAAAGAGAAATGAGAGTTGATTAAAGAAAGACCTAGACCTAAGGAAAAAAAGAAAAAGGATTGTACCGCGATAATTTGATGAGAAATACGTATAAATTGTGTAAAATTTTGGTAGATATCACCCTAAATTTTTAGTTTTAAACATTATTATATATTATCTCCATTCGAGTAATTTGTACATATATTACCCTTACTTTTAGTTTTGGCTTTCCCCATCAATCACAAATTCACATACGCATTTATGTAAGGATTCACACATGCCATCCACATCGACCACAAATTCACCCCATCCCCCAACCACCAATTCACCCACTCATACCCACATGCACAATCATTTATAAATTCGCATAAATTGGGAATCGAACTCTGGTCTCTAATATGAAATGTGAAAATTTTAACCATTAAACCACTTGTGTTTTTTGAATTTAATTTAAAATTTTATGTATGTATAAATATTTAATCCTTGTTAATTAATAATAGATAAAATATATAATGAATAAAAGAAAATTAATTATATAAATAATAAATATACATAGAAGGATAATATGAAAAAAAAATATTTATATAAAATTAATGATAAATTATACTATATATAAATTTTAGGAGAGAGAAACACTTAATATTAATTTTTAAATAAATTAAAATTTTTAAAATTTTATTTTATTAAAAAAATATAAAAATTATTTATAAAAATATGAAATATATATATATATATATATATATATATATATATATATATATATATATATATATATATACGAGGAAAAAGAAAATAAAAAATAAATTAATTATTAGTGCTACAAAACGAAAATTAATTAGGAAATATATATTATAAATATGAAAGAGAAATGAATATAAAAGAGAAATTTGTAATTTTATTTTAAGTTTAATAAATCATTTAAACGTTATTATATATTATATATAGTATTATTATGTATATTATAAATATATATATATATATAATATTAAATATAAGTTTATATAAAATTAATGAAGAAAAATAATATATATAATTAGGAAAGAAAAATTAGTAAAATAAAAATTAATTAGAAAAGATAAATTAATAATTATGGTAGGAGAGATAAATTAGTAATTATGAACAAGTAATTATGACAAAAGAGAGTAACTGTTATAAAATATAATAAGTCTATCTGAGATGGGGTGAGAATATAAATATCACCTTAAATTTTATTTATTAAACATTATTAGATATATAGATTTCTTTCAAATTAGATGAATAATGACACTTTCATATATATTTTTTAAAATATAATATTATGTATGAAAATATTTGACCGATCAAAACCTTAAATTGTACCCCTAAAATTAAAAAAAAAAACAAATTTTCAATTAGCCTCAAACAACCAACCCATATTTGGTAATTTGACCATTTATTTTTTTGAATAATATCATTTGTCTTCAAATAAAGAGCCTTATAAAAACAATACAAAAACTAAACAAAGAAAAAAAAAAGCGGGAACTTAGAAAATTCGATAAAAAGATCCTCTTAAAGAAGTCAAAAGAATAATGATATATTGAACCCACAAATATAATCCTAGAAAACATGTGAAGGAGATTAACAAACCAGTCAATATCACTAGTTTTAACTAGGTGACTCGATAATTGCTTATTCTAATCAAAAACAAAAAGGTTAGGTATAACTGAAACTTTTTTAGAGTAGCTAATTTTTGCAGAGTCATATAATTTAGACTTCTTCACGATATTCCATTATTATGATGGTCTTATTGAATGTTCAACCTTTCATTTTCATTTTCAATAGTCAAGTGTGTAGTATGTATTACTAGATTCATTTAAAAACAATTGTGTTGAAGACAGTAAACTGAACAAAATAAAATTTGATAATTTGATTACAATAGATTAAAATATTTCAGATGGATAAGCAATGAGGAGCCCAACTGGTCGAGCCAATGACTTTAACCATAAAGTCGGCCTAGTAGACGACTGAAACATCGAATCAGGAGTGCTGAAGTTCTTCATGTCCATTTGAGAATTTTCATGTAAATTTGTAGTGTTATTTTGAATATGTTTTTGTATGAACGAATAAATTTGATTGAACCGATAAATAAATCAAAATTGATAATTTTAAATTTAAGAAATAATATTTTTGGATATATATTTTAATGTATAAAGATATCCAATGAAACTTATAATATTTTTTTTACCATTTGCTTTGTTTGAATTTAGAAATTCAAAACGACCACTTTACTTTAAAACGTTTTTAATGTTAATTTGTATGCCTGATTTTGTACTAATCCACACCTGAGGTGAGATTACAACAAACCATGAGAAGACCAATTTGTTAATATTATGGTAATTTCATGATAACAAGTTTTTCTAAAAAAGTTATGTTATAGAACCCTTGGCTTACATTTTTCTCGAATCTCGTAAAAGTGGATAGAAAAACTATCCATGTAGTATGTTCTCCTATTTTAGAGATGATGAATCAAAGTGGAGTTCTATAACATAGATTTTTTGGTTGGCCGTACATGTTTTAGATTAGTAGGTGTAGAAACGTAGTAATCTAATTGTCTTTAAGAGTTGCCACTTTAATTTATTTCACAAAAAAATAAAAAAAGAAAAAAGAAAATTAGAGTATTAACGGATTAAGGGTCCGGTGTTTGGTTATGTATTAAGAAAGGGTCGTAGCGCTATATCCTATGCGCCTGTACAAATGGCAGTCTCTACTCAAATATAGTTGACCATTGTATTTTGTGAAGGTTTGTTACACATGCCTCCTGAGTTCTTAATTCTTTTACTTGTGGATATCCTAACCTTGTGTCTTAAACTAAGAGATTGACACTATTCCTTACTCAAAGATGACTCTAAGCTTTGATTAGATTTAGATAAAAGTTCATATTATTCCATTAAAATTATCTTGATTGTCATTATCATGTCTTAAGTCTATTTAGAAGAATAATCTTATTCTTAGTTTAGAGATACTTTAAACTCTCGTTTAAAGACATTACATTGGGGCTAAAAAGATAACAAAAAGAAATATGCATATTGGAGAATAGGTAATGTGAACTCATGTCTGCGTAATTAATGAAATGGGTGTAGGTCGCTTAGGGATTCCCATATTGGGGGATCCATGAAAGGCAGGTAATTTGGTAATCCCATGTTGGCCTGTTGAAAATCCATATTGGGATGCTGAAATCCCATGTTTACCTGTTGGAAATCCATATCCATAGCGGGTAAAGCTCTTCAAAATCCTCCACATTCAGCCTTAACATCCTTAACATTGATGTTAGTGGATTTATCATGGTTTGATACATGATATCGTCATTTCATTATGATGGTTCTCTTTGTGTAGTCTTCTCGACCTCTCTTCCACCTTTTCGAGCTTCTGCCTTGTAAAGGTCTCTTGGTTGATCTTTCGTTTTCCTCGATCAGCCTTTGGAAAAGTCTTGTACTTAACGATAGATCTCCGTACTTCCTTTATAAATTGCCGGACTAAAGATTGTGAATTAAATTCACTATAGATGACAATACATCTATCAATGCCACAAAGAGTCCTCAGTTCATTTAGTTTCGTTACAATACATACTTTTCTCTTTTTAAACGTTGTTTTTCTCCAAGTGTGATTGAGAATGTAAGAAAGCTTCACTTTCTTTCTAGTCATGATATTTTATAAAGAATTGAATAAAGTATATTATTCTCAATGCTAAAACTCTTTTTATATAGATTTTTTAGAGAAAAAAATTTGATAAAATTTTATTTAAAATACTCTCACTTTCTATACAACGTGTTATCAAATCTTTAAAATTTAATTTTAGATTTTGTAACTAATTGTGTAATATTTACTACCATAAAAACTCATTTTCTATATTATGGTAGATTAGAATAAATAAATAATTATGTTACAAAATCAGTTTTTTTTTTAAAATAAAATATTTGATCTTTTGGTTATAATGGTAATATCCCTAAAACAATATTTTTTCCTTTAAAATAGATATTATAGCCTATCAATACAATAAAGTTTTACCATCCCCTCAACATAAACATTATTATAGGAGAAAAATGTTTTTAATGTCATTTAGTATTTAAAATGAAATCTTTATTTCATATTTGCTTTTGATTAATATATATATATATATGTTAGGATCTAGGTCGCCGCTGGAGGACCGGGGTTGGGCCGGTCTGCGTGTCTCACTCAAAGGGTGGTGATTAATCCTGTTAGAGATTAACACCGGGGTTTCAATACTACACAAACTGTCACAAACCCTTGAACTAGGTTCAAGTGCGGAAGAAGTTTGTTTCAGGTTGAAGCAGCACACTTGTATGATAGGCAGAACCGGTTTCGGATGATGAAGGTTTGAAAAATTGATGAGTCGGTATTTATAACCTGGCGGTCCGGTTTGAGTAGAGTTAAATAGGTTAGAGCGATGTCAGTCGGTTAGAAAGTGGAGCCGACAGAAAGTAAGTAACAAGACAGGTTTTATGGATGTTCGGATATAAAGCTCTTACGTCACCCCTTCCTCTCGAAACTGCGAGAAGGATATTCACTAAGGAATACAAATACAATCCGATCGAGACTTATTTCCTGCTCGATAATACCCTTACAATTCACACCGAAATTGTAAAGTACACACTTCAACTTTATCACTTAGGCTTTCTCTAGAGATAGAATACAATCTTATCACTTGTGAATTAGATGCTCGCTGTATCACTTTATGTCTCTCTGTGTGTTCCTTGTATGCTGTCTCACTTGTGTCACTACTTTACTCTTCTTCAACTGCCCATTTTATAGATGAAATATGCCAACGGTCATATTTCACTTCCTTGAGTCTGATTGGCTGAGAAGAGGTTCAGAGGTTCAGTGATTCAGTGATTCAGACCCTGCGGTCATCTTTTCAGACATGACGGTCAATCTCAGACCTGGCGGTCAATCTTACAGACTTGGCAGTCTGTTTTTCCGGTGTGTATGACAAACCTGCTAGGTTTGTCTTTTACTCAATGTGGTGACTTTCTGTTAAACGGTTGTCTGTACTTGGAAGATCTCCTTTCTGACTTATCCCGAAGTGGAAAGATCCTGTAGGACTGTCTTCTGCAGCCTGCATACTTTCCTCAGACTTGTATAGATATGGAAATGTTCAGTCTGTTCCTTTGGTATCATTCTCAATAGATACCCAAATTGTCTTCTTGTACTTGACCGAATGGCTTCCGGTGTGATTGGTTTAACCGGACAGCTTCCGGTTATTCCTCTGCCTTGTGGCTGATCAGCTGTCTAATGTTTCCGGTTTTAAGCTTTGGCCGATCCTTTCTTTGTGCGGTCATATTCCAAGTGTTCTTGGTCGGTTTAGTAGCTTGACCGGCTATTCTTCTTAGCCGGTTCTTTTGTTTGACCGGTCTGGTTCCTTGTTCCTGCATGAAAGGTTTATTTATGTTAAGTTCTGTGAACCGGTCTAATTTAATCTAACAATTTCTCCCTTTTTAATTATTTTATTTAAAATTATCAAAACCATGTAAGTTTGCAAACGTAGGCCGGTTCTTTATTTGACCAGATTTTTGAAACTGACTTTGGAGAATTTTTCGAAAAGTTTGAGAAATTTTTTTGGAAAAGTCTTATCTTTTATCTTATCAATTTCTCTCTTTTTGATTATTTTATTTAAAATTATCAAAACCATGTAGAGATGCAAGTATAGGCCGGTTTCAAAAATAACTTTATATATATAGGGAGATAACCGAAAATAGAAAATGTTATATAGAAACACTAATATAAGCATAGTTAAAAGAAAGGGGAGCCCCTATTCTGAGTCGGAGAAATCGAAGCTAGCCATCAAATCCTTGTTCCGTTTTCTCTTAACCGGTTGCGCTTGACTGGCCGGTTCGCAGACTCGTTGTCTTGTGGGCCGCCGCTCTAGATGCTCTTCATCTTCCTCTTCGGTGTGAGTGGCCTGATCCGGTTGACTGTCAATAACCGTGTCAGTGACCTCATTCAGCAGCCCGACTACTTGAGCCTTCTTTGATGATTTCCGTTTCCGTTTTGCCGGAACCGAAACGGCAGAGGCCGCCTTTTTCTTCTCGTTAGCTTTTGCAAAGTTAGCGAGTCTTTGTCTTTCATTGTTTAACCGCTCTGCATCCTCTCGTTGCTGAGCGGCTACCGACTCTGCAAGTCCCGGATACTTAGCCACTGCCCTTCGTTCGTGCTCGGCTATTTCCTCTTCGGTGAGTTGCGGTGGCTCCTTTGCTAACCTGGCTTCTTCGTCCATCGCATTCTGGACTTCCTTAGCCGCTCGGGCGTTTGCTTCCACAACCGCTGCATCCGCATTCATCTTGGCCTTGATTAATTCATCCACCTGTGCGGTCAGCGCCTTGAGGTCGGCTTCGAGTTTGTCGTTGCGGTCTTCAAGACCCGCATTCTTCTTTTCCAGTTCCGAGACCCTGCTGAGTGTTGAGCCAACTAGATCCTTAGTGACCTCTCTTAATCGTTGTTCGGTCTCTCTTTCAAGCCGATCGAAGTCATCTTTTAGTCCTGAGGTGTCTTCTTCCAAGGCTTTGGTTCGTTGAAGATGGTTGTCGCGCAAAACCGCTTCTTCCCGATAGTCAGCGTCGATTTGTATGAACCGGTCATCTGTCATTACGAGTTTATTCCTCGTATTTTTGGCGAACCAGAGTGCCATGCTCACGATTCTCTTCATCCTCTCCTCTAGCGGGTGAACCGTTGAGTCGACAAACTCTTGAAGAAGACTCTTGACCCATTCTTTTGTAATGCCCGGTTCGGAGACTCCCGGTTGTTCATGTTGAAGCTGCCCGGTGAGAAGAGGCTCCGCCCTTTCATCGGTTTCGTTTATCACCGGGTCCCCCCGAGGAGGTGTAGCACCATGAATTAGACCCTCATCGGTCTGAGGGGCTGGAGAGTGCGGTATCTGTCGCTGACTGCACGCCACCTCCAGCCGATCAATTTCTTCGGCGAGTTCTCCTCTCGCTGTCTCAAGTTTCTCTAACACTAAGAGGTGTAAGTTAGCCTCCGGTGTTCCCTCGACGTACTTTTCCTTAATCTTCCGGATCCGTACGGTTAGCTTCTGTAGCCGGGCTCGCGGTCTTATGATGGAGGTTCGGCCTAAAGCATCGTGAATGGTTTCCGCGTTTGTGAGGCTCATGACTGCGTCCTCTATCTCCTTCATTCTTTTGAAGCATTCTTCGTCGGTGAAGCTCGGTAAAATGTGTTTAAAAAGTTTGCTGAACCGGTACTCGTGCCATTCCCGGTATATATCGCCAACCTTTTCAGCTCGCAGTGCAATGGTCTCCAGGATTCGGCGCGCTATAGTATCGGCCTTCGTCTGGTCGTCCTCCTCCTCCTCTTCAATGTCTTCTTCATCGGCCTCGGCGTTTTCAGGATTTGCGCCCGTACCGGTATTATCGGGACTTGGGCCCGAATGCTCTTCATCATTCGGTCTTTCTTCATCGGTTTTCTCAGATTCGGTTCGTTCAGATGTGGAAGCCGACTCTTCCTCTTCTGTTTGTGATGGCGGTTCTGAGAATACTATCTTCTCTTTGCCCTTGCTTCCGGTCTTTTCTTTCGCCGGGGCCGATTTCTTGGCGGTTGTCTTCTTTCGGCCACCTGTGGAACCGGGGGTCGGCTGCTTCCTCTCTAGGAAGTGTTTGGATCTTATCAACCTTCTTGATGGGATGATGACGCCGGGACCGATGCTGATGTTATGATGAAGCAAGATTTTACCAAGAGGAACGGCGTATCCCCATGACCGGGTTGAGTCCGGTTTCACCATATCTTTCAAGTTGTTGAATATTTCCTTCGCCCAGTTCACCTTCGTACCTTCTATCAAGCCGACTAGCATCCCGATTTTGGCCTTGGTGAGGCTGTTGTAATTTCCTCCTCTTGCCTAAACCGCCTTTGTGAAGATGTCACAAATCGGTATGTACTCCGGTCGCAGTGACGCTTTGTTACCGGATACTTTTACCGGTTCCTTAGTTGCTGAGAGTATCTGGCAAGCTGCTTCGAACGTTGTTAGTTCTATATCCGATGTTGCATCTTGGCCGTCTGTTGGAAGGCGTAAGCTCTCTGCAACCGATTCCTCGGTTAGCTCGAATTCAGTACCGCTTACAGTCGCGGTGATCTTGTCGCCAGAGAGAGTTGCGGTGTTGAAGAATTCTTCAACCGCATCTCTATAAAGAACATGGGGACCGCCGAGAAAGTACTCGAGTCCGGCCTCGGTTACCCGGTCAATAACTCCTTTTGCTGCAGGCGTGCCTTTCTGTCGGATTTCCTCGAAATCCACATGAGTCATGTGTTTGAACAAAACCGAGTTGCGCCCCATCTTAGAGAATTGAGAGAATTTGAATAATACGAGAGTAAATAACCGCTGAGAAAATTTGAGAGCTTAGAGAGAGAAAGCTGTTTCGCGTGAGAGTGAAATGAAGTGGCCAAGAGCCCCTTTTATAGGTGCGGTTTGGAAACCCAACCGTCCCATCAACATTTGGCGGGAGTTTTCCCTCCAAGCCGAATGGGCGGCAAACCATGGGCGGGAAGCCAAGAGGCGGTAATCGAAGAGGCGCCAATCTGTGGGCGGTAAATCAGCAGGTGGAAAATTTGAGCGGGAGTTTTGGGCGGGAAATTTCCCTCCAAAACTTTCGCTTTCGACTTTGATGATGCAAACCGATTGATGCTGCGGTTTTTCGAAAGTTAACCTGTTATTTTGAGTAAGCAGAATTTTGCAATCTTTTGAGTTTAAGCGGTTTTTCTTTGAGACCGGATAGGAGGGCGGTTATTTTGACAATGTTAACCGGTTACTTAGATATTCAAAATATTCAGATGACCCGGTCATTAGAATTGTATTGAAGAAACGTTACAGAAAAGAAACCGAAAGATAGATCGGTGTGAAAACAGACATACATAAGATGGGCAAATACAACTTATGTAATAACCATTTTAGAGAACTTTTCTTTCACCGCATCCATGTCAAGGATGTTCGAAGGGGATGCCGGTGTGCCCGGTCCAAACTCTAGCCGGTACTTGAGAATCAGCTTACTTATATGAGGTGCATAACCAAGACCTTTCTTGGTCAGCACCATGTTTTTCAAGTTTTGAAAAATGACCGTTGACCAGTTGATGGCCGTCTTGCTAACAATATGGGTCATTATGTTGTATGTGTTCTTAGAGTACCGCTGATTTGGAGATTGGCAAAGGATAGACCGGGTCACAATCTCAAGAAGTAGTTGAGAGTGATGAGCGAGGCGGGTTTTTAACCCATAGTTTTCCACCGGTACAATAGTGCTAGAGAAGTATAGTGCGTGTTCAAATGCCGCACTTCCCTCCAGAGTTGGAAAATCAGAAAACCCTTCCGTGGGTAGGTTGAGCAAGTGGGAAAATTCGGCTTCATCAAGCTAGAAAGTATGGTCTCTTACCGTAGAGACGATGTAGTTACCTCTGATGCAAGCGCTTCTGAAGAATGACTTGACATCCTCTATGAGTATGGGACCGGATTCTTCGAGAAAGGTTCGAAGGCCGGTGGCAATGAGAGATTGGAACATTAACTCCTTTCCATGATTTCCGTCCCACTCTTCCATACATGATTCGAAATCAACGCTCAAAAAAATTCCCAAGGTTCGGCTCGGCATGATTACGGTTTTGCTGAGAGAGATAGAGTTCAAGTAATTTCAAGAGTGTTTTGTGTTTTAGGATGTGTATAGTTGAGTAGAAGATGGCCCTTTATATAGGGTCGGTTTTGGGGGGAAAATATGAACATTGAATGTCAGTTTTGTCTTATTAGGGAAGAGAATATTTATGTTTCCAAAACGCATTGGGAAGGAGTTACTTTTAATTTAATGCGGAGCTCGAGGTGGGATTTGGTTGTAAAGTAACCAAGTTGGTTGGATAGTAATTGTTCAGGTGGTTGGGGGTTACTTCATTAATTAAATATTACTTTCCATTAATGCACCAATATAATGAAAAGTAATCAAAAGAAACCGAGGAAATCATAGATAAAACCGAGGAAAACATAAGAAAAACCGAAATGATCACAATGATGTTGGATAAAGATACACCCGGTGCGTGCAGCAAAATGACCGGGTGCAGGAAGGAGTAACTTAGTGTTCGTGGGAGTTGACGACACAGTTAGGGTTGTTGCGGCGGTTCCTTCTCCTCCAAGCCCTTTCGAACCGCTCATAGAAGGAGTCGATTATCTCTTTGGTCAGCACTTGAGCCTAGTTTATACCTTCGCCCGGACAGGTCGGAACCCCAAGTTCAACTAGTAAGCAGCTTAGTTGTGGAACGAGGCCGACTGTTCGCACCCCAATCATCCAGATTAGGACGTCGAACAGGACCCTTGACCAGTTCACCGGTGTACCAGTGGTGATGGCTGCCATCATATTAAAGGTCGCTGTGCAGTAAGTGTTTGTCACATCTCTCCCCAAGATGCTTCTACCTATCACATCGTTGAGGAGCTGATATTCAGCTCTCAATAGTGATTTAGTTCCATGATCATCGACCGGTAGGTTGGACCGTGCAAAGGTTAGAGACATCTCGGCCTTGAGGTCGGCCGGAACATTCAGATCTGTTAACCCTTGCTTCGGTAGGCTGAAACACCTAGCAAAGTCATGCTCTGTGAAGTCAAAGACTATACCTCCCACCTTCGATTGGATATGAGTATCGAAGTGAGGAGTTCCTATGAATACCCTTGCATTATAAAGAAATTCCAGGACTGATTCAGAGTATATAGTCTGCTTGTCATCCAGGAAGTACCGAAGACCAGTATCTTCCAGGGATTTGATCACTTTGTACACCTCATAGTGTTCGGTGCTCAAGGCAGATTGGAAATCAACTTGAAAGATGTTAGGAAACTGAGACATTTTTGCCTTAGTGAGAGAGTGATCTTTTGTCTTGTGAGTGTTTTGGTTAATGTTTGCTTCTCTTAAATACTAGTTGGGGGAGTATCCTAATGTCTAGGTATTACATGTGATGATATCTATTAACTGCAGGATAAGAGGTATTGCATGAAATAGGCATGTTTGCAGTCTAGGGTGTTGGTCATAGACCTGGACTATGAAAGATATCATCAGATCTTCACGTCTTTTTAGGTGCGACCATTTTACTTTGAAAAGGCAATGTTTCAGTACAGATATATTTAAACACTGATAGTTATTCCACTTTTGTTTGAATTTCAAATAATCTAAGATAACCTATTTCCGAACCAGTCAGTTATCTGTTGTTCATCCCGATGCGGTTATTTGGTGCATGCACCAAGTAGCCGGTCGGTTTACTCTATCCGATAATTTGGGCGGTTCTTCCATAGATACCAAGAAAATTTGAAGTCCAACAGGTTAGGAGGAACTACCGGTTTTGTCTGTCCGAACCGGTTTCCTTTTTTTTAAGCATCCTTAGGAAGGATTTGACTAATATCGGTTAAACCGAGAGTAAGTCTGAATTGAGAGAACTTAGCTTCCTGTAGAGGCTTGGTGAAGATATCGGCTACATATTAATCAGTCGGTACGTATTCTAGCCGGATATGCTTCAGCATGACATGTTCCCGGATGAAGTGGTGCCTTATGTCATTATGCTTGGTTCTGGAGTGGAGAACCGGATTGTAGGTAATTGTTATGGCACTCGTGTTGTCACAGAAGATTGGAGACTCTTCGGCTATGACACCGAAGTCCGTTAGTTGTTGTTGGATCCAAAGAAGTTGTGAACAACAACTTCCGGCCGCCAGGTATTCAGCTTCTGCGGTTGATGTGGCCACCGATGTCTGTTTCTTGCTATACCATGAAACAAGCCGGTTCCGCTGGTACTTTTTCTGTCAATCTTACAACCTGCATAGTCTGCATCTGAATAACTCGTTAGGTTAAAGGACGAGTCCTTTGGATACCACAGGCCGACATCAGGTGTTCCCTTTAGGTACTTCAATATCCTCTTTGCGGCTGTGTAGTGGGATTGTTTTGGATTTGCTTGGAATCTCCCACACACACCGACTGCAAATAGAATGTCTGGTCTACTCGCTGTTAGGTATAGGAGGGAACCGATGATGCCCTAGTAAGCGATCTGATCTACCGATTGGCCCTCATCATCCTTATCCAATTTAACCGATGAGCTCATTGGAGTAGCCGCTGAGGAGCATGTGTCCATCCCAAACTTCTTTAGAAGCTCCTTGGTGTACTTAGGTTGGCTAATGAAAGTTCCTTCTTCGAGTTGCTTAACCTGAAGGCCTAGGAAGAAGCTTAGCTCTCCCATCATACTCATTTCAAACTTGTTAGTCATCAGTTTTGAAAATTTATCACATAGCTTAGGATCGGTTGAACCGAAAATGATATCATCTACATATATTTGAACGAGTAGGATATGTTCCTTCTTCTCAAATTTGAATAATGTTTTGTCCACCGAACCGATGGTGAAGTCATGTTGTAACAGAAATGCGGTTAGTGTATCATACCAGGCTCTAGGTGCTTGCTTTAGACCGTATAAAGCTTTGTTTAACCGGTATACATGGTTTGGAAATTCAGCACTTTTGAAACCGGGTGGTTGTTCAACATACACCTCTTCACGTAGGTCACCGTTCAGAAATGCACTTTTAACATCCATTTGGAATACTTAAAGTTTTTGAAGGCAGCAAAGGCTAGAAAAATCCTAATGGCTTCAATCCTCGCTATAGGGGCAAATGATTCTTCAAAATCAATGCCTTCTTCCTGTTTGTAACCTTGTGCCACTAATCTGGCTTTGTTCCTCGTGACCAAACCGTCCTCATTGAGTTTGTTTCTAAATACCCATCTTGTTCCTATGACCGGATGATCTTTCGGTCTAGGGACTAGGTACCAGACTTTGTTACTCTCAAACTGGTTTAGTTCTTCTTGCATTCCCAAGATTCAGTCCGGATCTGACAATGCTTCATCTATTCTTTTCGGCTCAATCTGGGATATAAAAGCGGAATTAAAGTATTCCTCCAGAAGTTGACGCCTAGTTCGAACAGGTTCTGAAGGGTCACCTATAATTTGCTCAGGAGGATGTTTAGTGTTCCTTTTGAGGTTCAGTTCAGGGATGTCTACCAAATCACCGTTTATTTGATCAAGGCTAGACATGTCGGTAGGCTGAACAGGATTGTCAGACCGACCGACTTCCTCGGATTGGACCGAAGTGTCAGCTTCCTGTTGTGGAACAGCTTGATCAGGCTGGGTTTCAATATTACCCATTTGGTCATGGACAAACCTCCTGAAGACCGGTGTCTCATCTTCACTATCAGAATGGATATTGTTGTTTTCCAATCTGTTGTGTAGATCAAAGCATGATGTAGTGTTACTTTCAACCGATTCATCGAAAACCACGTGAAGTGATTCCTCCATGGTTAAAGTTCTATTGTTATACACCCTATATGCCTTACTTACTGCTGAGTAGCCTAACATGATCCCAGTATCGATTTTTGCATCAAAAGCAGAGAGATATGTTTTACCATTTATGTGAATGTAGCATTTACAACCAAAGATCTTGAGGTACTTAAGATTGGGAACCCTGTTAAAATAAACCTCATACGGTGTTTTGTTATGAAACTTGTTAATCAGAGACCGGTTTTGTGTATAACATGCAGTGTTGATAGCCTCAGCCCAAAATTTCTGAGCAATGCCCGAATCGGCTATCATGGACCGTGCGGCTTCCTTGAGAGTCCGGTTTCTTCTCTCGGCCAGGCCATTTTGTTGAGGAGTCCTAGCACTAGACAACTCGTGTCTAATGCCAGATTCATCAAGAAATGCGGTTAAAGTACTATTGGTAAATTCGGTACCTCGATCACTTCTAATGCTATTAATGCGTGTTGATTTTTCAATTTGCAAACGTTTAAGTAGTGTGATCAGGTTTGATGCGGTTTCTCGTTTGGATGGTAAAAAATTACCCATGTAAATCTAGAGTAATCATCAATAACTACCATGGTGTAAAGCATACCTCCTAGGCTAACGACCTGAATTGGTCCAAATAAATCCATGTGGAGGAGATCTAAGCATCGGCTAGATTGGATATTTCCTTTACTCTTAAAGGTTGACTTAGTCTGTTTACCCATTTGACATGCTGAGCAAACCTTATCCTTGTTAAATACTATGTCAGGAATACATTCAACTAGCTTTTTACCGCGAATGTAGTTTAAGGTTTTCATGTTTAAGTGGTTTAGTCTCTTATGCCATAACCAGGTTTGATCAGTCTTAGTTATCATGCATATAGGGTGTTCTACCTTAGTTTTCTAGTCTACCTTGTAGATATTACTTAACCTGTTTCCGGTTAGTAGTATAATACCTTGAGAATTCTTAACTAAGCATGCATGTTTAAGAAATTCTATTGTGTATCCAGCATCACACATCTGACTAATGCTTAGTAAGTTAAAACGTAGGTTTTCAACTAAAAGTACGTTATCAATAGTTAAGTTACCATGGACAATATTACCCTTGCCCACAGTTCTACCTTTTGAGTTGTCACCGAAGGTGATTAGAGCACCGGTTTCTATTCTGATGTCGGTTAGCAGATTGTTGTTTCCGGTCATATGCCTGGAGCAACCGCTATCCAAGTACCATTCAGAATTTCCTAGCCGTTTCATTATATCCTGCAAAATGTACATATTTACAACTATTTGATACCCACATTCACTTGGGTCCACATGCGATTAGTCCCTTAGGTATCCAAACCTTGACAAACCGGACAGTCTTCTTTGTTAATGTTTTAACCGTTCTTTTGGCACTCGGTCTTGGGTATCTCGGTTTTTCTACAGAAGTCTTAAATGAGGGTGATCTTTGGTTTGACCTATGCGGTTGAGGATTGGTTTTCCTATTTTTGAGAATGTCGGCTTTTCTCTTCTCAGGATCAAGCCATTTCTCAAAGTCGGTTGGACCAACATAGTTGTATTTTAGCTTTTCTTCCGTATAGTATGCGGTCAACTCTTCTTCAGCGGTTAAGGAACTTTTAATGAATCTAATAAGAGGAAGGTTACTCCTAGTGAACCTTACTTTTTCTACGGGTTTTTGGTCTTTGGAGTTATCCTTTGTGTATCCTAAGCCGAACATGCAAAAAGGGTGTCTGTAGTGACTACACATTTTCTTTACCATGTCACTAGATCTCTTATATGCGGCCATCTTATATTGGAGTCGGGCATTTTCTTCTTCGGTCAGTTCTCTAACTGGTTCACTAGACTGTTCGGTACTGAGTGGTGGTTCAGGTTCTAATTCGGTTTCTATGCTAGAGATTTCATCAGGTTCTATAACCTCTGGTTCGGTTATAATGGATACCTCTTGTTCTGTCGGAATGGGTACTATAGGATAGGTTCTAAGGTTGAGTTGCTTAGGTAACATGGCTAGTAGGTTCTTATACTCTTCTACCATATCATTCAATGCATTATATAACTCATCTTTAGTAAATTCTTCACAAGGAGAGTCAAATACATGTTCCTCGTTTGCCATGAGACATGTGAGTTCTTCATCACTGTCACTGTGAGCCCATAGACTTCCTCCATCATCGGCTATTAGTGCTTTCTGAACCTCACTTCCTTCACCGGTTTGTTGATAGTTGTTTCGGTTATCTTGGTTATCCGGTTTCCGGTTATCCCTCCTCGGTTTTCTGCATTCCCACTTAAAATGTCCCAAACAGTTACAGTTATAACACCTTACATTGGATTTATCGCCATAGTTGTAGTTTGTTGGTTGGCTTCTTTTCATGAACCTCCCAAACTTCTGTGCAAGCATAGCCATGGCATCCTCGGTGAACTATTCGGCGGTTCTGATCGGTGCAGGTGCAGGAGCAACCGGTTCTGTGGATGTGATCAGTGCTCTGGTTGATGTTGAGGCCGAGACTTCTTTTTCAGTTCTAGACCTCATTTCGAACTCATATGCCTTCAGATCTTCGAATACATCATGCAGCTTCATCTTGTTTAGGCAGTTTGATTCCCTCATCACCATTGTTTTTATGTCCCATGCACTTGGAAGGGATCTTAAAGCTTCATGATAACCTCCTTGTTGTCATACCTCTTACCAAGAGTTGCTAGCTCATCTAGCACACCAGTGAACCGGTCACTGTATTCTTTCATTGTTTCTCCTGGTTTCATCTTGATGCTTTCAAACTTCTGAGTAGCTACCATTATCTTGTTTTCCTTTGTTCTTTCATTTCCTTCAAAGATCTGAATAACGGTATCCCATGTCTCCTTTGCGGTTTTGCAGTCTCTGATCTTGCAGTATGTGTTTCTGTCCACACTGTTGGAGATCCGGTTTCTAGCATGGTTATCCAGGTTGTTTCTTCTCCTATCTTCATCTGTCCATTCCTTTCTGTCCTTATCAGTGATTATCGGTCCTTCGGCCAGAATGGACTCCATCTCATCATCCAAGGTTATTAAGTGTAGGTGCATGCGTGCCTTCCAGTTGGCAAAGTCATCACCTTCTAGCATTGGGGGCCTATCGAACGACATGCTTGCTTGAGTATTGAAACTACCTGCTCTGATACCAATTGTTAGGATCTAGGTCGCCGCTGGAGGACCGGGGTTGGGCCGGTTTGCGTGTCTCACTCAAAGGGTGGTGATTAATCCTGTTAAAGATTAACACCGGGGTTTCAATACTACACAAACTGTCACAAACCCTTGAACTAGGTTCAAGCGCGGAAGAGGTTTGTTTCAGGTTGAAGCAGCACACTTGTATGATAGGCAGAACCGATTTCGGATGATGAAGGTTTGAAAAATTGATAAGTCGGTATTTATAACCTGGCTGTCCGGTTTGAGTAGAGTTAAATAGGTTAGAGCGGTGTCAGTCGGTTAGAAAGTGGAGCCGGCAGAAAGTAAGTAACAAGACAGATTTTATGGATGTTCGGAGATAAAGCTTCTACGTCACCCCTTCCTCTCGAAACCGCGAGAAGGATATTCACTAAGGAATACAAATACAATCCGATCGAGACTTATTTCCTGCTCGATAATACCCTTACAATTCACACCGAAATTGTAAAGTACACACTTCAACTTTATCACTTAGGCTTTCTCTAGAGATAGAATACAATCTTATCACTTGTGAATTAGATTCTCGCTGTATCACTTTATGTCTCTCTGTGTGTTCCTTGTATGTTGTCTCACTTGTGTCACTACTTTACTCTTCTTCAACTGCCCCTTTTATAGATGAAATATGCCAACGGTCATATTTCACTTCCTTGAGTCTGATTGGCTGAGCAGAGGTTCAGAGGTTCAGTGATTCAGTGATTCAGACCCTGCGGTCATCTTTTCAGACCTGACGGTCAATTTCAGACCTGGCGGTCAATCTTACAGACTTGGCAGTCTGTTCTTCCGGTGTGTAAGACAAACCTGCTAGGTTTGTCTTTTACTCAATGTGGTGACTTTCTGTTAAACGGTTGTCTGTACTTGGAAGATCTCCTTTCTGACTTATCCCGAAGTGGAAAGATCCTGTAGGACTGTCTTCTGCAGCCTGCAGACTTTCCTCAGACTTGTATAGATATGGAAATGTTCAGTCTGTTCCTTTGGTATCATTCTCAACAGATACCCAAATTGTCTTCTTGTATTTGACCGAATGTCTTCCGGTGTGATTGGTTTAACCGGACAGCTTCCGGTTATTCCTTTGCCTTGTGGCTGATCGGCTGTCTAATGTTTCCGGTTTTAAGCTTTGGTCGATCCTTTCTTTGTGCGGTCATGTTCCAAGTGTTCTTGGTCGGTTTAGTAGCTTGACTGGCTATTCTTCTTAGCCGGTTCTTTTGTTTGACCGGTCCGGTTCCTTGTTCCTGCATGAAATTATTTATGTTAAGTTCTGTGAACCGGTCTAATTTTATCTAACAATTTCTCCCTTTTTGATTATTTTATTTAAAATTATCAAAACCATGTAAGTTTGCAAACGTAGGCCGGTTCTTTATTTGACCGGATTTTTGAAACTGACTTGGGAGAATTTTTCGAAAAGTTTGAAAAAAAATTTTGAGAAAATTTTTTGGAAAAGTCTTATCTTTTATCTTATCAAAATATATATATATATATATATATATATATATATATACTTTGAATGAAAATATTGTCAAAATGAAAATTTTAATTCAAAATATTTTATAAGATGAAGAATTATAACAGGACTTTATTAATTAACTAAAACTAATAAGATTAATTAATTCAAAATAATATTTATAAAATTTCATAAATCTTGGAAAAGATTTACTACCATAAAAAAAATAAGTCCTTTTGTGATTATTATTTTAATTAAAATAAATGAGTTCTATGTATAAAAAGATATAACAATCATTTATATATGTTTCCATATTTTGTTAGAAATTACCGATAAAAGTTCTTTATAGATAATTAATCAAAATATTTATATATTCTAATATTTCTATAAAAAATTAACAAAGAAAAATTATGTTAATAAACATAACACTATGAAATGCCTAAATTTAATAAATATGATTTTTATAAATTAATATTTATATTTCAAATAATTCTTTTACGATTTAAAATTGTGACTCAAACACAACTTTATTATTTTGATAATAAAAATATTTACTTCAAAATGAAGTAAAAACAAATAGAAAATATTTCAAAGATTAATCATTTCAAAGCCCCATAATCATGAAGGTGGTAGATCTTAACCACCTTTTGTAGCCTGGGAGGACCTTAGGGTTGGTAGTAATGGAACAATTTCACTGATTTATAGTTAGGGTGAGCTTAAAAAAAGATAAGGTAAACTTAAAAATTAACAAGAAAGTTTTGATAAAATGAGTAGATAAAAGTAAGTTTTATCATTTTTTAATATATAATTAGATAAATAAAAAGTGAATTATATTGAATAAATATTTAAAAAATTAGGAGTAAGGTCACATTTTTACCGTAATTTGTTTTTTTCTGAGTGAGATTCGTTCCTATTTGTAGCCAAATAACCTATCTAATAGAAAATCCATTATAGCTAATTTATCCTGATCATTTGTAACTATATGTTTTTTTCATCTCTTCCCTCTCATTTACAAAATAATAATTTTCTCTCTTATATTGTTTTAAGGGCGCGAGAATAAGGGATATGTTCATATGGGTTCATGTTTCTTATCCATTTGAATGTCGTGTCTTTATAGACGAGCGATCCGAAGTTGGTTGGTTTCATGCTTTATCTATCCATTTGAGTGCTCAACTCACGGTGGACGTAACGAAGGATTTGAATGATAGACGTAACATGTGCACTTGTTTTTAGAAAAAGTTCTTTTAAAAAAGAAACTCAGATTATTCACGAATTAAGGGTCCGGTGCTTGGTTATGCATTAAGAAAGGGCCGTAGCGCTATATCTTATGCGCCTGTACAAATGACAGTCTCTACTCGAATGTAGTGACCATTATATTTTGTGAAGGTTTGTTACACATGCCTTCTGAGTTCTTAATTCTTTTACTTGTGAAGATCCTAACCTTGTCTTAAACTAAAGGTTTGACATTATTCCTTACTCAAATATGACTCTAAGCTTTGATTAGATTTAGATAAAAGTTGATATTACGTCATTAGAATTCTCCTTGATTGTCATTATCATGTCTTTCAGCGATGATATTTTCAGCGACGAATGACGACGATTTTATTTGTTGTCGCTGATATTTATTATCGACATCGTTCAGGTTTTTAGCGACAGTTTTTGTCGTCGCTAATATGCAATTTCTACTAGTGTAATCTCGAGAATTTGGAGGTGATTTTCACGGTAAACAATTGAATACGATAAAGGAAAAAAAGTTTTCTTTATTTACAATTTTAAATTTGTAATTATTACACCCGCATAATTAAACAGATTGACTTGATAATTGCTTATTCTGCACAAAAGCAAAAAAGTTATGTTAACTGAGAATTTTTTTTAGAGAAACTATTTGCTGTGGAGTCATATAATTTAGACTTCTTCTTGATATTCCGCTATTATTATGATCTGATTGAATGTTCAACCTTCCATTTTCAATAGTAGGGTGTAGTACGTATTAGTATATTCATTTAACTATTTCCTCCTTGGATCATTTGAAACAATTGTGTTGAAAGCAGAATAATGAAAAAAATAAATTTTGGTAATTTGATTATAATAATTGAAATCTTTCAGTTGGATAAGCAGCGATGAGCCCAACTGGTCGAGTCAAATGACTATAATCATAAAGTCGGCCCAGTAGACGACTAGACATCGAATTAGGAGTATTGAGTTCTTCATGTCCATTTAAATTTGTATTGGAGTAGATAGAGAAAGTCTAGTATGTTATTAGAGAGACTAGCATGAATTCCGTGCATTTGCACGGATAAGAATATATATAAAAAATTATTTATTTATAAATAATTTAGATAAAATTAATTTTCATCTTAAACTTAATATTAACATATATTTTATTCCTTCGGCACTCACTTAACCCCTCAATCGACTCTCATCTTGTGACTCACATTTTTATATATGCATTTTTTATCCCTTCGGCAAACCACCTACCAATCTTAGTTGACCTCAATTGATGACACACCTCTTATATCTCATCAAACTCAACCACTAACCCTCCAATTGACCATCATCTTGTGACTCACACTTTTTCATATGACTCTTTATTGCCTCGGCAAACCACCCATTGACCCTAATCTTGTGACTCACACTTTTTAATATGACTTCATCCCTCGACAAACCACTCACCAATCTTAGTCAAACTTTCTTTTACTTCCACTTCAACAAATCAACAAATCAACAACAAATCCCCCAATTGATCACACACCTCTTATCCAACGCAAAACCAACCACTAACCACCACCCGACATTCACCTCGTGACCTCACACTTTTAAATGCTCGTCAAACCAACCATAAATTTCAAACTCACACTCGATAAACCACCCACCACCCGACCTCAATCCACTAACCCTCCAATTGACCCTCATCTTGTGAGTCACACTTTTTCATATGCCTCTCTATCCCCTCGGCAAACCACCCACTGAACCTAATCTTGTGACTCACACTTTTTCATATGCCTCTATACCTCGACAAACCACTCATCAATCTTAGTCTACCTCTCTTTTACTCTCACTTTAATAAATCAACAATCAATCCCCCAATTGATCACAAACCTCTTAGCCAATGTCAAACCAACCATTACCCACCATCCGGCAATCATATCGTGACCTCACACTTTCAAATGATCGTCAAACCAACCATTAATTTCAACCTCACACTCGACAAACCACCCACCACCCGACCTCCATCTCGTGACCTCACATTTTCAAATACTCTTCAAACCAGCCACTAATTCCGATGTCACACTCGACAAACCACCCACCACACGACCTCCATCTCGTGACTTCACACTTTCAAATGCTCTTCAAACCAACCATTAATTCCATCCTCACACTCGACAAACCACCCACCACCTCGTGACCTCACAATTTCAAATGCTCGCCAAACCAATCACTAATTCCTTCGTCAAACTCGACAAACCACCCACCACCCGACCTTCATCTCGTGACCTCACACTTTCAAATTCTCTTCAAATCAACCATTAATTTCAACCTCACACTCGACAAACCACACTCTCCACCCGACCAACATCTCGTGACCTCACACTTTCAAATGTTTGTCAAACCAACCACTAATTCCGACCTCACACTCGACAAACCACCCACCACCCGACCTCCATCTCGTGACCTCACAATTTCAATTGCTCGACATACCAACCACTAATTCCGATACCATACTCGACAAACCACCGACCACCCGACCTCTATCTCGTGACCTCGCAATTTTAAATATTCGTCATACCAACCAATAATTCCAATATCATACTCGACAAACCACCGACCACCCGACCTATATCTCATGACCTCAGACATTTAAATGTTCGTCAAACCAACCACTAATTCCGACCTCACACTTTCAGATGCTTATGATTTGTTTAAAAGTTGCGCCACATATATTATATTCACGAATATCTTTATGAAAATATAAATTTGTATGTTTTGGGATTCAAACCCTAGTCTTCCACATGAAATGTTAACACTTAAACCGCTAGACCACTTATGATTATTGAAATAATTTTATTATTTTGTGTATGTATATATATTTTGTATTTAATAATTATTATCAATTAGTTAATTTTTATATTAACATAAAAATTATATATACTCATAAAAATATATTATATATATATATATATATATATATATATATATATATATATATATATATGATGAGAGAAAAAATGTATGATAAAAGATAAAATGTATTTATATAAAATTAATGATGAAAACTAATATAATTTATATATAGTGTAACAAATAAATATAAAATTGTAAAGGTACGTGCATTTCTAAAAATAAATAAAATTGTTTATATTTATATATAAATAAAATAAATATAAAAATTATGAAGTTAGGTTCATTTATAACTAATTTTATTTTATATCTTGAATTAATATTAATATAGATAATTTTTTTAGATAATATATGATAAAAAAAATGAGTAATGATAGGGAACGCGAATATGGGGCCGAGAAAGTTCGCAAATATTGAATATTCTGTTTAATCACAGAATATTCTCTCCTCTCTCTTGTTAATTTTCTCTCACTCTCCTCATTAATTAATACATTTATCTCTCATCTCTTTCATTAATTATTTTCCCTCTTCTCTTCCACTAATTAATTTATCTCGCTTATTAATTAATTTATCATTTTCTTTTTCCCATTTATTAATCTATTTTCTCAAGTTTTTTAAAGAGGGTAGATATTAAGTTTTTTTATTAATAAATATGAAAAATATTTTTAAATTATAAATATATAAATAAATTAATTACTTCAAAAGAAAAGAGATTAATTAATTAATTATTTTTTGAGTTATTTATCTTTGGAAGAAAATATTCTGGGATTAAACTGAATATCCAACTAATTTCACTAATTATTTCACTAATTTCTTTAATATTTATTATCTCTCATTTATTTTTAACTGGGTAAAATAACTCAACACTTTACAACAAACTCTCATATCAAATATTTTAATAATATGTTTAAATAAAATCGTAATGTTATATTTATTAATTTCTTTTTTCACTAAACCCTAACCTCTAACCCCCAAACCCTAAATTCAAAACCCTAAATTCTAAATCTTAAATCCTAAACCCTAATCTCTATTTTTTTCTTTTTATTATTATTTTTTTTCATATTTTTTTAGTTTTATTACTTATAAATGTTTATCTAATATTTTTATTACGAATTTTTTTCACTCATTTCTTTGATAAATTCATAATTCAACTAAATAAAAATAAGAGATATTAATTAGGTTTTAAGATTTAGGGTTTATAATTTAGGGTTTAGCGTTTATGGTTTAAATAAATTAATCAGAGAGAAATAAAGATAAATTAATTAATTCGTAAAGAATGAGAGATAAATTAATTAATAAGAAGAGAGAGAAATTAATTATTAATAGGAGAGAGAAATTAATTATTAATAGGAGAGATAAATTAATTAATAAAAGAGTAAGGAGATAGAATATTCGGTGTTTTATGAGAATGCGGAATTTCGCGACCCCAGATTCATAAACAGACAGAGACAAGCGGTCCTTTTGAGATTTTGAAGATCGAATATCAGATTTGAAAGAATAATTAACAGAAGTATCGCTCTACAATAAGTAAGTTTCTTTCGTTTTTTTTTCTATAAAGAAGGATGAGGTGAAATTTAGTTATATAAAACGTTTTTATTTGATTCTCTTCTTTTATTTGTTAGGATTGAGTGAACTCTGCCTTTATACTCTTAGTCGGCATCTTCATCGGCAGTGTTAAAGTAAGTTTATCAAATATGTTTTCTCTTATATCCACTTTAAATTCAATTAACACATTTAAAACTTTCTGTCTGAGGTTTTTAAAGTTGATCCTTGATCTTGTTGATTGTTATTATTCCGTCTCATTATTTCTTATCAATTTTATTTATTTAAATCTTTTATCTCTTTTTAATATCAATTCATTTATATTAATAGAATGCCAAGGATTACTAATTTTAATCCCGGAGTTCCCATTACTCCGGTGGATTGGGAATCCAGTAAAGAAAGGACCGAAATATTTCTGCAGCTTTGTAATCTGGAAAAAACAAAGAAAAATTTTAAGGGTAAAAGTCCTACGCCCTTGGGTTATAAAAACGTAAGTGAGGGTCTGTGGACTCACTTGTCTGTCTATCACGATATCAAAATCTTGAGAAATAAGTGGAATTCAGAAAAGAATTTGTGGAAAGTTTGGATTTTTTTTTAAAAATAGTAGTAAACTTAGCGGCATGGGTTGGGATCATCAGCGAAATACTATTAAAGCTCCAAACTTTTGGTGGAAAGAAAAGAGCAAGGTAAACATTGTTTTTTTTTTCACTTTTATAAAAATTAGTTAGGTTAAAATTATTAATATTGAATTTTGTTTATTATTTTTTTTTGTTGAATAGGATCATGACCAACTAAATAAATTTAAGTCAAGTGGGATTCAAAATGAATACATTTATGAAAGATTATTTGGTCAAAGTTTAGTTACTGGTTCGACTGTGTACACTGTTGGGGTTGATACAATTGCTGAAGGTTCTGGTGATTCTGAGGATAGTACTTTCACTCCAGACGATGTTGATCTTCCGACGCTTCCAAGAAAGTCCGGAAGTTATAGTGGCAGCAAGCGTAATTGTACAAGTAAAAATGAGAATACGAGATCAAAACGTAAATTAGTCAAAGAACATATTATATATCATCAACATACTCACACCGATAATTTGAGTCGTACATCGAACCCAACAACTGAAGACTCTGAAAAAAAATTTGTTGCAAAGGTTGAAAAATATATGGGATATCCACCTGGATCAAATGAATCATTGCATGCCGTGTATGCTACGAGTAGACCACACTCACACTCTAGAGAAGCATTGGCGATGTACGAAGGAGACGCCTTTGTTAAATTGTTAAAGAACTATATGAATGACTCTTCTTGGCTGTAAATTTTAATTATGTTATTTTATTTAAGTTTGAATTTTTATCTTATTTAAATTTTATTTTGTATTTATTTTCAAACTATTTTATTTAATTTGAAATTATCTAAATATTTTTAAATTAAAATGATATTATTAAGTAGTTAGTTGTTCAACATTATTTAATTATGTTTTTATTATAATTTTTGATTATATTAATTATTATATATATATATATATATATATATATATATAATTGTATTGATAATGTTTAAAGTTATAATAAATAGATATAATAGTTGTTAATAGCATTGATTTTTTTTACGCCAAAGTAAGTTGCGTAGCTATTTACATGTAATTACTCAAGCACGACAATAATCTCATATGACCTAGAAAAAGAAAATTTCGAAACTATTTAACATATTTTTTATATAATAAAAATTGAGTAAAGACCATGGATGGACTCCTACACGAGTTGTCCATATTTCTTTTTCGCGAACATCACATCTACTCTTAATTTTACTTATTCTATGACTATTTATTTATTAATATTCTTTGCCAAATTGGTATAATTAATTTATAATAAATAATTATATACAAAAATAAATGGATACTACGTACAATATGTATAAATAATTAAGAATTAATTAAGTTAGTAAATTTATAAATAATAAGTTTATTGATAGATTTAAATTTTATTGATTCTTATTTCAATATAATAATGTAATATACAATTAATTATATAAATATTTTTTTTATATAAAACTAAAATTGTAATTTGAATTTTTATTAACATTGTAAAACAAGTTACAAAATAACTCTATAATAAATTTAATACAAAATAAATTACTAGTATTTCTAAATGAAACAACAAATATAAATTAAACAATGTCAATAACTATTCAACTTAAATTCCAATATTAGTTTTATGTACAATTGATAAATAACATTGAAATTATAAGTTGCGTACACATTCGAATTGAATAAAAAAAATATTTTAAGCTACTTAATACCATGTCTCTTAGAAGCTACCTTAAATCTCTTCTACATTAGTTATCTATTCCGATTATTATCCTATCCAGAGAAAAAAAATTATGATCCAAACAAATATTTACCTTGATTTTAAATTTATGTCAACAATTTTATTAAAAACTTATTAGGTATATATATGATATATATATAAACATGTCTCGTTTATTTGTAAACCTTTTAGTTTCACATATTCATATTTATGTAATGTTATGCAATTTTTTTAACTAATTAATTATTAAGTTTTTTCTTTTTCTTTCCATTTCCAAAATTATAAATACAATTTATTTTGCAATTTTACTTTAAATGAAAGTTGCGAAAAAATTATAAAATTAACATGTTATTAATACAAAATAAGTTTTTAAAGTTGATTGATAATTATTTATTTACATATTGGTGTCTAACTTTGTAACTTATTTATAAAAAAAATCAAAATTTTTATTGTTATCAAAATTTTTTAAGGATAGATTACATAATAAGTTAAAAAGATTTCGTTCAATTAATTGTTATTTAGAGTTTATTCAAATTAAATTTAAAAATAGTTCAACTTAATTGTTTTTTAAGAATTAATTAACACTACAAAAAAATGTTCCATTAGTAACTTATTTTTGCAACTTAAATATAATTAATACATTTTTTTAGAACATGTAACTTAAATTATAACATAAATTCTACATAATGGAAATATTGTAACATTTTTTACATTAATTGATTGTTGATAAAAAAAAATTAAAAGCTTCAAATAAATTGTTGTTAAACAAGTCACTAAAGAGAATAATGTTTTATTAATTAAAATGGTGCAATTTTTTATAACAAGTAATCATTACAACTTTTAAAGCTATATTAATATAGAGATAATACAAATAATATTGTTAATATTTTAACTATCATATATATATATAAATATTCTAACGTTTTCATCCACTTTTATAATTATAATGTTTTATTCCAATAAAAGATAAATAATAAGTGACTATAAAAGTTAGAAACTCTAATCTTATCTTATTGTGCAACTAAGTTTGTAGTAAATATTATTAACACTAATATGTAACTTGTTTCGCAACAAAACTATAATTATATGTTGCCAAATGAAGTTACAAATATAAGACAAATAATTTGATTTATTATTTATTTTATTAATATGCTTTCATTCTTAATTAATTCTTAATTAATTTTAAAATTTATTAATTATGTGTTAAATAAAAATTCAATATGTTTTGCATTAATAAAAAAAACTGTTTTACTTTACAATTTTTTTTGCAAGTTTAAAGTAAAAAGTAAATTAAACTACTTTTAAATATATTTTGAATTATTTCTAAACTAATTTGGTTATTTATCTTGCATTACAGATAATTGAATATAATCTTCTAACTTATTTCGTAATCTTAATTTTAACTAGATAATAGAACAACTTATTAGATTGGAAGAAATATATATGATATTTTTTAAAGTTTTTATAGAATTATAAATAAAAATAAAATTTATTATCAAATTAATTAATTCTTAATTAATTAGAAACTATTTTTCAATAAGTTTTACATTTGTGAATAATTGAATAATTAGTGATACTTTATAACCGTTCCATAATTTTAAAATACGTTTAAAATAAAAAATAAAAAAATTAAGTTGGACTATTTTCCTATCATGAAATAATTAAAAAAATAAAGAAGAAGAGAGAGGAGAGAGAAAATATTTAACGTGAATTAATGTGTGAATTAATGTGGTGTCGTTAACTTTAAGCATTATTATATATATATATATATATATATATATATATATATATATATATATATATATATATATATTGTTATTATTAAATATAAAAATAAATATGTTAAGTAATATTATATATTTTAATATAAAATTATTGATAAAAAAATATTTTATATTATTAGTGTCAAAAAAATATAAATATTTATGTGGGATGAGAGAGTAAAAAATATTTAATAATTAAATTAAGGAATGGAAATATATATATATATATATATATATATATTTGGAAAGAAATTTATATATATAATAATTAAGATAAATAATTATTAGGAGAGAGAAATTACCTTATTTTGTGTATGATTGTGGAGATAACGTGTTGTATACCTCTAACATTTTAAATTAAACATTATTAGATATATATAGATATCCGCCAAGGTAGGTCTCTAAGACAATTATTCCAAAAAAATCTTGTTAAATGAAAATACTACATAATAATTTGTCATCACTATAATTGTATTTGAACAAAATTTATTATTTTTTTCTCTCAATAATTGACTAGAATCTTACATAAATGTGTAGAAATTAATCAAAAGAGCACCATCCCTCTAATTTAAGAGCACATTTGGACAAATATTTTTTTTATTAGTGAATATATGAGAATATATTATATTCTCATAATATTAACGTATAGTTAAGACCTTATAAATGATAATCAAACTCGTGATCATGTTAATCATGGTAATTGACACTTGAATTACGTACCCTTATTATCCCCAGTCTCCACCTCACAAAATTTCCCTAAATACAAGGTTCCACAATCATCAGGCATCTACACAATTTTGGAAATATTACTAATATTTAGAAACTTTCATATGGTTTTTTCTTATTATTTAAATTTTGTTATGTCTCAATTTATAAATTATTTAAGAAAAAGAATTATCTGTAAACACATCCAACAAATTAAAGATATAAAAATAATCTTTCCTTTTTTTTAGTTTTTATATTTAAAGAATTCATTTTTAAGGGGACGGATTCTAGATGATCTAGAGTAATGTTAGTTGGGTGGAGTCTCCTCTATCAAATAAATTGTCATAAATTTTCATTTTGATTATTATCCTACTATAAAATAAAATAAAAAAGAAATCGGTTTCAAGTGGTCAGTTTTCAAAATGTGGGAGAATATAATAATTTTCAAACTTGATATACAACACTGGAACGTTCTACAACACTGAATGTATAGATAAGGAAGTCATTATATCCACTGCTTTTGTACACAATTTATTCTTCTCTTCCATTCTCTTGTTTATATCTATGTGTTTTCATTTTTAACGTTTTGTTATATATACATAATCGGATATGTAACAATTACCTCATCAATCTCAATATTCTCTTTTAATACTCAAGATAAGGCTGCTACTATATCCTTTTTTTATGAACAAGTGAGAATATAAAGAGAAATATGGATGCCAAAACAAGGTCATATGCTATTGTGACAGGAGGAAATAAAGGATTAGGGTTTGAGGTATGCAAACAATTGGCTGCAACTGGCATCACAGTTGTTCTAACCGCAAGAAACGAGAAAAGAGGACTTGAAGCTCTTGAGAAGCTCAAAGAGTCGGCCAGTGATGATGTCACTAATATCATCTTCCATCGCCTTGATGTGGCCGACCCCTCTACAATTGCCCCTCTTGTTGATTTTGTCGAGGCAAAGTTTGGAAAGCTTGATATCTTAGTAAGTGGGATATAGTGGACTTAATGAAGAAACTAAAGTCTAAATAATATATTTTCTTTAATCCTTTTCTCTTTCTCTTTTGATAAATCATGATATATGCAAATGTTTTTAGTATAATCATGTCTGTTTTGATAGTTTGAAAGTTTTTGTAATCTGTCAGGGTTAATTTTTTGCAATTCCATTAATTCTATTGATCTCTAATTTATATATTTGCTTCACATATGCATTTATTACCTTTAAAGTAGTTAATTATTTAAAAGAATAGAAATTTGAAATCTTGTTTGTATATCATGACTATGATTTTTGTTGTGATCCACAGATCAATAATGCTGCTCTTCTAGGATCCAATGTTGATTGGAAATACCTGGAAGGCATTGTTGGTAAGGTAACGTCTAATTCTAATGTCATACTCTTTTTAATAAATGGACACTAAATCAAAGGTGGCAAAAGAAAGTATAAAAACAAATGAAAACAAAAGGTAGTTGCTCTAAGGAGTGAAGTGAAACAGGGATACATAAAAGAAGATAATTCTAATATAATTTGGATCATATCATCACAAAATATATATATATATATATATATATATATATATATATATATATATATATATATATATATATATATATATATATATATATATATATATATATATATATATATATATATATATGTGGTTCACTTTATGTTAATCAGTTTTCTCAATTTCTTGACTGTGATGATCTATGGACTTCTCAATTATATGTAAACTTTTATAGATTAAGTTATTACAAATATTGTAACTTACTTTTGTAATTTTTTGGTGTTTCTCATGCACGGTAACTTGGATCTTATTTTAAAAAATGCATTAACGTTATAAACATGTTTTAATTTTGAATTATAACTTATTTGGCAGCCTGGATGGACAGATGGCATACCTGGTGAATTAATAGATTCTCAGTACGAGATTGCAGAAGAATGTCTACAAGTAAATTATTTTGGCACAAAAAAGATGATTGAAGCATTTGTTCCTCTACTCCAACTTTCTGATTCTCCAAGAATTTTGAATGTTTCTTCTGGTGCTGGAACTTTACATGTAAAATTTGGCTGCCTTCCTTTCCTTCGAAGCTCAAGTGAAATAACAATCTTTCGGGCTCTTTTGCCTTGTTTAACTGGTAGTTATCAAGGACAAGTTTTCGATCTGATTCGCCCCATTGACATAAGTAGTTTTTACTTAAACACATTGGTCTTTTTTTTTCCAGAAGTTGGCGAATGAATGGGCTAAAGGAGTGTTAAATGACGTTGACAACCTCACTGAGGAAAGAATAGATGAGGTGGTGAAAGAGTTTCTCAAGGATTGTAAAGATGGAACTAATTTGGAAACCAAAGGTTGGCCAAAGATTCTAACTTCTTATATAGTATCAAAAGCTGCATTGAATGCTTACACTAGAGTTGTAGCCAAGAAGTTTCCGGGTATTCTCGTGAATTGTGCTTCCCCAGGTTATGTTAAGACAGACATGACCGACAATACAGGCATACTTTCTGTGAAAGAAGGAGCCGAAAACCTAGTTAGAGTGGCTTTGTTGCCTGATGATGGACCTTCTGGAGCATTCTTTCAACAAGCTAACATCTCTTCTTTTTAATGAAAATTAATTAAGTGTTCTTATATTCAGCTATATTTACCATGAAATTGTATATGGTTACTCGTTTTAGTTTGCCTGTATAATTTGTTTGAGTAATTTATATCTTTGAACTTTATGAATATTTGCTCATAAATATTTATCTTTTGTGATAATTTTTATTTGGCATATGTGATTATATATCAGTCTCAAAGTTTGGAGTATCATAAGGTCACTTTTGTTATTAATATTTTTTTACATTAGTGTATTTTCAAACACTAGTGAAATGAAATTTTTACCAACGGATTATACCGAGAGATGTATAAATCTTTAGGTAAAGGTCCCAATAAGAAGAAATCTTTCGTTATTAGAAATATTTTTTGAGAGGTGTATAAAATTTTTAGTAATATATTTTTTTACCGAAGATTTTATATAAAACTCTCGGAAATACCCCAACCCCGAAGTGTTAGAATGGAAAAGTACTGAAAGATGTATATCGATAAATATTCATAGTAACGAAAATTATTCGAACATCTTTCGGTATTGGATCTTCCCCAAAAACAGAAAATAATTATAAGTGTTGTGATGTGGTAGTATTGAAAGATATATCCATATCTTTCGATATTAACTATTCCCAAAAAAACAGAAAATAAGTTGAAGTGTTGGGATGGGGTAGTAGTGAAAGATATACCCCCATATATTTCAGTATATGCTCTTCCAAAAAAACAGAAAATAATTCTAAATGTTGGGATGGGGTAGTAGCGAAAGATATACCCATATATTTCAGTATTGGTTTTTCCCTAAAAAACATAAAATAATTCTAAGTGTTATGATGGGGTAGTAGCGAAAGATATACCCATATCTTTCGGTATTGGCTCTTCCCAAAAATTATAAAATAATTCTTAGTGTTGGGATGGGAAGTAGTGAAAGATATACCAATATCTTTCAGTGTTGACTCTTCCCAAAAAAAAAACAGAAAAAAGTTCTAAGTGTTGGGATGAGATAGTAGCGAAAGATATACCCATATCTTTCGGTACTGGCTAAGGTCATTACCGAAAGATATTTAACATATCTCTTGGCATTCCATATTAAAACCGAAAGTTTTGGTAAATCTTTTGGTATTTGTTTTTCACTATCTCAATTTGTCTAAACTCCTAAACTAATCAAGTGTGTGTTATTTTTAAAGTATAGAGATTGTGTTTAAATTTATAAGTATATATGATTGTGTTTGATTATATAAAAAAATGTATATGTATGTTTGTGTTTGATGATAATTAGGATGTGTGTAGTGTTTGATTATTGATGCATGGAAGATTGTGTATAATTTTAAAATGTGTGTGCATCTTTTAAGAATATGAAATGTGTTAAGTTAATATTGTTTAAGATAAGAAAGTGAAAAAACAAACAATTTAAGTCCAATACCGAGAGATATATTAAATATCTTTCGGTAATTAAGGGCATATATTGAAAGATATGGGTATATCTTTTGTTATTACCCTTAAATACCGAAAGTTATTTAACAAATCTCTCGGTATTGGACTTCTTTGTTTGTTAATCTAAATGGTGTTTCACTTTCTAATTAGTTTGTCAAAACTCCTAAACTAATCAATGGTATGTTATTTTTTAAATATAGGGATTGTGATTAATTTTATAGTGTATATGATTGTGTTTTATGTTAGGATTTGTATCTTCCAAATCCGACCTGTTTGAAAACAATTTGTAAAAACACAAGAAAGAAGAACACAAGACACACAGATTTATAGTGGTTCACTCAAATTGAGCTACATTCACTTCAGCCACCACCAGATTTACTATGAAGAAGAAGAAGGAATACAGAGTTTTTGCCTCACACGTTATGTCTCTAGAATTCTGTCTAACCACGTAAACCCTTAATAATCACATATTTATAGGGTAAACATTCAGGTAATAAACCTAAATAACTTTGGTCAGGCCCAAGCCCAAAACAAAAAAAGAAAACCCAATAAACTCTAATTAACAATGTAGAATTTATTATAAGTGTAGGCTCCATAACTCAATAATCTCCCACTTGGAGACTAACTTCATCATCTCTCGATCAGTAGTGGCTTTCCATTCGGTGTCTTAACGAAGAAGACCAACTGAAGTTGCACACAACTTCAGTTTCTCATTTGTCACAGCTTTCGTCAACATATCAGCTGGATTCTCACTTCCGGGAATCTTCTCAAGAGATAATACTCCATCTTCTAAAGCTGACCGGATGAAATGATAACGAACCTGTATATGCTTCGTCCTGCCATGATAAACAGGATTCTTTGCCAAATGAATGGCACTCTGACTATCGCATCGCAACACACTTCTCTCGTAGTCTTGACCCAATTCTCGCAAAAAGGGTTGTAACCACATCATCTCCTTAGCAGCTTCTGTCACAGAAACATACTCTGCTTCACAACTAGAAAGAGCAACAATCTTCTGCAATTTTGATACCCATCTGATTGCAGTACCTCCCAAAGTATAAATGTACCCTGTTGTGCTCTTCTTACTATCAATATCACCACCATTGTCAGCATCAACACATCATTCTAAACCCATATTAGACTTTCGAAAACACAAAGTGAGACCCGTACTTCCTCTTAAGTATCGTAGTATCCACTTTACTGCTTCCCAATGTTGTCTACCCGGGTTGCTCATGAATCTGCTAACAACTCCCACTGAATGTGCTATGTCTGGTCTTGTACAAACCATCACATACATAATACAACCAATGGCAGAGGCATACGGAACAGTGGCCATGTAATTTTTCTCCTCCTCTGTTGAAGGCGACTGATCTTTAGATAGTCTGAAGTGACTAGCTAAGGGGGTAGTAACTGGTTTTGCATCATACAAGTTGAACCTGCTAAGAACTTTCTTCACATATTCTTCTTGTGAAAGCTTGAGAACTTCTTCATCCCTGAAAATTCTCATCCCAATGATTTGTTTAGCAGCACCCAAATTCTTCATTTCAAACTTTTTAGACAACTCTTTCTTGAGCTTGTTAATCTCATACAAGCTTGCTCCAGCAATCAACATGTCATCAACGTAGAGAAGAAGAATAATGTATGATTTATCAAACCTCTTGATATAGCAGCAATGATCAGCTTCACACCTCAAAAACTATATGTTTCCCAGTTTCAACCATCTTTTTAGCAAGACTTCCAAAATCTTGAATCATAGAAAATTTATTTCATACATTTTGAATGTAAGTCTGAAGCTGGTTCTCAAGTACTATACGGCCAGTTAATGAAAAATCCTCCAGATAAAGTTTAGTAAGGTAGAGTATCTTACCAATATCAAATTGAGAAAATGAGTCATTTTGATCTAAACAAGTAATGTAAGTAAGTATCTCCGTAGTTGATTCCGAAAAACGTTTATTCATCTCTTGAATCATCGTATCAAGAACCTATTATTGTAAAAAAAAAGAAGCAAAAAATGCTATTAGAAAACAATAAAAGATGTTTTTGCCTATACACTATACAATATAGTACAAATTTTCTTGCAACAACATGACTTTATAAATGAATACAACAGTTTTAATGATAAGTTGAACATCAAAATGTAGCATATTAAGGGTATCTATCACAAAAACACACTTCAAGGGTATATTTTAAAATTAGTATATAATTTTAGGGAACTAGCCCCCAAAAAACATGCGGTCATACATAGAGAAGTGCTCCCCCACTATCAAAATAAACTAGACAAAACACATTATTCAAAAAATGGGGAGGCTTGAACTCTTGACCTCATGATTACTCGTAGAAGCTATGAGACCTACATGCTAGCCAAATACGCCGCCACAATTTCTTCCACTTTTCATTTATAATTATATATATAGAAAAATATATAATTCATAATTAATTTGTATAAATCATACCCAATTTTTTCACAAAAGTCAGAGGATGCTTAATCCTCTTCTTGCACCCCCTTGGATCTACCATTGTCTCTCGGTAGAATATTAGGGCCATTACCGACATATTTTGATATATCTCTCGGGAAAACAATCATATTTTAAATCTAACCCTGTTTTTCCCGATCACTTTCTACGTCTGCCTCCTCTCTTCTCCTGAACCCTCTTTCTCTCAAGCCATCTGTAGACAAAGGACGTTGATGACCGCCGCCGCCTTCGCGAAGGACGTCTCCTCTAGCCGTCAACGATCAATTTGTCGCCGCAAAGGACCTCTTTTCTTGTCGTCGCACCGCCGATTGATCTATTGTCGCGCCCTCTTCTTCCTCTTCAACGACCAACTTCAAGGTTAGTAATTAATGTATATTTGTGTTAGATTTAGATAGATTTCGGTTATATATATATGTTAGATTTATGTTATATATGTTAGATTTAGGTTTGGTTAGATTTAGATTATTTATATATGTGCTAGATTTAGGTTAATTATGTTAGATTTAGGTTATTTATATATGTTAGATTTATGTTAGATTTTGTTAGCTAGTATATATGTTAGATTATTATTTATATTTTGTCAATATTGTTGAAATTCAAGCATGTAGTTTTTTTTAGTTTATTCGTTATAGTGTCTTGAATCAGATATGATAGTTCTAGAGTTTGATTTAATTTGATGAATTGGTTGACTTGGATGAGTATAATTAATTAGGGTATTAGTGGTATAGTTTACATTGATTAATTATGGTATTATACTAGATTATGGTATATATATGGAGAACCGTCTCACATTTTAGGCTATATATATATGAGGGAATGTAAGCTTAATTTATATTTAGATCAAGATAAGTAAATATTAATGCGGGTTGTTTGTAATCTTATTAGAAAAATGGAAGTACCCGATAAAACTTGGATGAGCTTATGTCGATATCATCAAGAATACGTGGAAGGAGTTGACAAATTCATTGAGTTTATAGTGTGTTAGGATCGGGGACGCCCTTGGAGGACCGGGGTGTTTTCCGGTTTCGGGAAGGGTGGCCGCTTACACAACACACAACTCTTTGGTGATAGTCCGGTTAAAGACTAAAACCTTTCTCAGCACTGCACAACCTGTCACAGACTCTTGAACCGGATTCAAGGGCGGAAATGTCTGTTTCAGGTTGAAGCAACGAATGCGACTTTTAGATGATATTTTAGGAAGGAGTCGGTTTAATGGAGGTGAGTGACCGGTTTTGGAAGTATGATTAGTTTGCGGTTTACGTTAAGAAAGCAGGAAATGAAAGCGAATGAAAGAGCACGAGACAAGGGATTTGTTTATGGATGTTCGGAGCAAACCCTCCTACGTCACCCCTTCTTCTCAGGTTATGAGAAGGATCTCCACTAACTCTTTAGAGTTACAATTACACTTCCGGTCGAGCCCAACTTCGCTACTCGCCGGTTACACCAAACTCACACTTTGATGTAATACAACAACTCAACAAAACAACACACACAAAGCTTCCGGTTTTAAGCACACCGGCTTTAGAATACAGGACTTTATCTCTCTAGAATTTAATGCTTTATGACTTTCAGAGTTTATGATGCTCACAACTACAACTACCGAACTGCATTGAATGAAGACGATCCGTCTTCCTTTTATAGCTGAAAGTAGCTAACGGCTACTTTCTTCTCTCTCTTCTGGATTGGTTGATCGTCATCACGCCTGTTTGCAGAGAGGTTGCTTGCACGCTTCAATTTCCTCAACACCTGGCATTCATGCAGGTGACTCTGAGCATATGATGACATAGCCGGTTTTTCAGATTGTAACACGTGTTGAACATCCGCCTCCGGTTGTCAGCATCGGATCAACAAAGAATCATTGCTTTCCTCGCATGCTTCTGATCGGATCCGATCTTCTTTTATTCTTTCGAGACACGTTTCTTCCGTCATGGTACGTCACTCTTTGAATTTTGAATCTTCTGACTTTTGATCTGTACTATCCGGTTTCTGTGTCTTGTGCATTATGATCCGGTTGGAGTGTAATCTTTTGTTCTTCGTTAACCGGTTGCTTTGAAAGGTAGAACCGGTTCCTCTGATCTTTGACTTGATCACTCGAGGCTGGTTTCTTTGAGGTATATCAGCAACCGGTTTCTGATGCCCCAACCGGTTCATACGGTTTTTAGAAGTACCTGCACATGAAGATTAACCTCTGTTTAGTTCGTCTGGCCGGTTCCAAAATTAATCTACTTAATTTTTCTATCAATTTCTCCCTTTTTGATTATTTAGAATAAATATTCAAAAATTGTAATGTATGGCCGGTTCCAAAATTAATCTTCTTAATTTTTCTATCAATTTCTCCCTTTTTGATTATTTAGAATAAATATTCAAAACATGTAATATATGGCCTGTTAAAAGTTTGCTTAGTAGCCAGTTTAGAAAAATTAATCTACTTAATTTTTCTATCAATTTCTCCCTTTTTGATTATTTAGAATAAATATTCAAAACATGTAATATATGGCCTGTTAAAAACATGAGTTTGATTGTTTTTGAAAGAAGTATGTTTAAAAAACCTGAGTATGATTTTTGAGGAAATATGTTTCAAAAACATGAGTATGATTTTTGAGAGAAAAATGTTTCAAAAACATGAGTATGATTTTTGAGAGAAATATGTTAGAACCTATTAGAAAGAACAGAGTAACCAAGTTTCTGAAACAGACTAAAGCATAATTGTTCAAAGTAAAGAAATAAAGAGGTTTAGGGCTTCGATGATCCCCCCTTGTGTTGCTCTTTTTCTTGCTCCTTCTCCAACCGTCTTCTTTCTTCTTCTTGCCTTGCTCTGTGTTCTTTAGCACGTCTTTCGGCATCGATCAACACACCGGCCCATACACTTGAATGACCGGTGCCCTTATTCTTGAGATCAAAGTTGGCACAGACTGGTCTTGGAGGTGGAGGCGGTGGAACATTTGGAGGTCTGAAGCTTGGAGTTGCTGTGGATTCTCCGGTTGTCCTTCTCTTCCGTTGATTGAGTTCCTCCGGATCTTCTTCTTCTTCCTCATCAAGCGGTTGTGCATTTGTCACGACTGGTAAGGCTGTTTTCTGTTCTGCTCTCTTTATCACATTCTTAACGGCACTTCGCTTCTTCTTGTTCCTTGTATTCATGGAGTGGGACGGTTGAGCCAGAGAGAGATCCTGGGCGTTGGCCTGCTCTTCCTCGTTGCATAGTTGGGCAAGCGCATAGTCTTTATCTTCAGTCTCCTTCTGTAACCGTTCCCTTTCTATCTCTTCCTCTTGCAGTTTCTTTGCGGTTTCAGCATCCTTTTCGATTTGAGTCAGAGTTGTAGTGTCTTGAACCTTGGACATTTCCCCGATTTGAATTGCCATTGCCTGCAGCATGTCCAAAAGTGGAGCGGTTGCGGCTTTAACGGACTCGGCAATCATGGTTTGTACTGTTGTCTGCATGGTCGTGTCCATCATGGTTTGTAGAGAAGTTGACAGTTTATCTTCAGCCACTGCAATTCTTTCGTCGGTTACGGCTTTGAACTTTCCAATGCAAGAGTCAACCGTTTCAGCCATTGCTTGCTTGATTTGATCTATTTCCAGAGCTTTGACCGGTTGAGAGGCTTCTTGTTCCAGGTTTTCAGAGGTTCCGGATGTCTCACTACTCATAAAAAATGGCTTACTTTGATATAATTCAGCATTGTTGAATTGACGTTGGCAACTTTTCCACCACTGCATGTCAAGACGATCAAGATTTCGCACAAGCTGTTCTCGTACCCCGAGGAATCGTTCGGCCATCCTCATTTCGATCGGGTTTAGTGTCTTTCCTTGGGTTCCTTGAAACGCATTCTCAACTGCCTGTAACCGAGCATTTTCAAGGATTACCGGAGCTTTGTTAAACGCCGGTTGGATTAGGTTGGTGTTAGCCAAAGTAAGTGCCCTTTCTTCCAGCTGGATGAGCTTGTCCCATTGTTTGTTTCCACTAAAACCTGGAAGCATGTCGGCTAACTTGGTTTCGCATCGGAGCTTCACCCACAAGATGTATGGCGCTAGCGCATCACTTGCCCCTTTGTTCATATCTTGAATACACTCCTCGAAAATCTCATTTTCTTGCTCTATGGTGTAAGGAATATCGTCCCCGGTTATGGCTTCATGTTGAGGATCGATTTGCAGCGTGCCCGTTCCGGTTTCCGTTGTTTCTTCAATCAGGATGCCTTTGCCTTTGTCTACCTGAGAGGAACCTTCAGGTGTTGGTGCTGGTTGATTTTCTGAGACCATCTTTCCTCCTGCGGAACCGGACGGTTCCCGTTCTTCAATATTTCCCTCCTGAGCCGGAGGTGCAACTTCTGTTGTGTTGGCCGTCTCACCGACCGGTTGTGCTTCGTTCTGATCAGGTACTTCAACCTGATCATCTGGCTTTCGACGACTTGAAACATCGTCCTCTTCGGTTTCTCTTGTGATCTCCTGGACCACATTCTGAATTGCTTCTGAGGTATTCAAGCCCACATCGGCCAATACCTCTTCAACTTGTTTACTGGGTGACTTGGAGGTTGCAGAGTGAACATTTGCCTCTGCCTCCTCCTTTGAGTTTGACTTGTTCTCCTTGCTCCCCGAAGATTCGGTTTGCTTTGAAGAATTGGATGGGATGGGAGTTGGAATAACGGTGTTGATGGGGATGGGCTGAAAGACATCTGCGGTTCTTTCCGGTGGATTGTCCGAGGAAAGCGTTTTCTCGGAGTCCGCCGGTTTCTTTGAACTCTTCTTTGCAGATACTTTCTTCCTCCTCTTCGGTTCTGGTGGTACTTCTGCTTCAACCGCTTTTCTTGACGGTTTCTTCTGTCTTGTTTCTTCCTCAACTGGAACCGATGAGCTGGCTCCCTTGGATGATTTAGTCTTTGAGGATTTTGGTTTGATCGTCTTCTCCGGTTTTTCTATCATTGACTCAGAGTCAAGAATGTTGGAGATCGGAAGCGGTATGCCTTCACCTAGTTCCACATTAAGGAACTCAAGAATTTTGACGATTTGCATAGCATAGGCCTGCACCCGGCCATCTTTCTTTATCACCATTTGACAAAACTCTTCGTATATGACGTATCCCCAGTCCACCTTGTCTCCGCGGACAATGGCCAACAACATTCTGAGCTTAAATTTTGTGAGGTTATCGAAATTACCTCCTCTTCCTTGGAGTGATTTGGCGATGACGGTCACTAACCATCTGTATTCCGGTTTTAGCTTGATCTTCCGGCTGGTGTGAATCACCAGATCCTGACCTGAGAAAGATACAACCAACCGGGCAGCATTTGATTCTGCCTCGGTTAAGTCAATCTTTAGGTCCGAACCTGTGTTGGGCAGACCAAGTGCTTCCGCAAAGATTTCTTCAGTGATGAGGATGGCCTTCCCGTTGACAGTAGCCGAGATCTTCCTCTTTGACAGCGTCGCCGTCGCTAAGAACTCCGTCACCGCCGCCGGATGAATGGTGAACGGACCAGAAAGGAACTTCTCCAACCCAGATTCTCGTAGAAGTTGAAGAACAGCTTTGTTCTTGTCGTCAGCATGCTCGTCAATATCTGCGAAATCTACCTGCAACATCCATTGAAAAGGAGCTTTGCCTAGATCCATGATAGTATTTGAGAGAGGAAGAGTGATGAAGATCGGAGAGAAGAAAACTTTGAAGTTCTGGAAATTTTTAGAGAGAGAAAGCACATGTGTTGAATGGGCTGATTTGAGTTTATATAGATGGCGGTTCCAAGCGGTTTTGAAGATGAACCGTCAATTTGATGTTTTGGCGCCAACTTTCCCTCCAAAAAGTTACTGCCGTAACTTTCGGCGGTAAAGGCGGGATTTCAGTGGGCGGTAAATTTTGACAGGTAAAACTGTGGGCGGTTAAGATTTTTCAAATTTTCATCTTTGCTCGAAGTTCCGATTTCTCTTGAAGTCTTGTTAACCGGAGATTGTTAAGTTAACTTTAAGTTTTTGTATAAGTTTGAAAAACCGGAAAGGAATAGTGTGAATGAAAAACCGGAGACTTTTAAAAGTTGAAATATTTTATTAATACGGGAAAGGAAATGATTAACATAGGAGCGGTTCTGGTCGTACAACAAAATGACCAGAAACCGGAAAGAAAACGAAAAGAGAGAGAATTATTCAGTAAACCATCCTCCTTCCAACCTCCTTTCATACCACTTCTCCATGGTGTTTTGAGGAGACCGTTCCTGAATTCTTAACACACATTTATAGATCATATCTATAGTGATGGTGTTGAAGGATCCAACCGGAACACCTTTTCCAAGGTTGCGACGCTTGGACATGAGAAACCGGGTGATCTGAGGAGCGTAGCTGATTATTCCTCTTTTACCGGTCATAAGCTGCTTCAGCTTATTGAAAAGATAGGATGCCCAGTTGATGGCGGTTTCGCGGATGATGGCTATCATAATATCGAATGCCTCCCGGCTGTAGTTCTGATTGGGCATTCGGCCTATGATAGACCTTTGGACCAAATCGTGAAAGACTTGGTAGTGAGGAGCGAGATCTTCTTTCTTCCCAAAGTCCTTAACAGGAGTGTATGAAGAAGAGAAGATCTTGAAAAAGGTTTCCTTAGCCGGTAAATACGGCGTCGGAAAATCAGAGAAACCTTCCGTTGGAAGGTGAAAGAAGGTGGCAAATTCCTCCTCAGAGAACTGGAGGAACTGACCGTCGATGATGGTGCGAATGCTGCCATCATCCAAGACATGACCGTTGTTGTAGAATTCGCACACCTCCTCCACGAGGATGAGGTCCGAACCCTTGAGAAAGCCTTTCAGGCCAGACTCTATGACATGCTGAAAAAATGCATTCATAGTAGGCGCTATGCTTGATGTCTTCAAAATCAATGATCAAGGTGTTTCTTATCTCGGCAGACATGATGATGAAGAGAAGAAGATCTTTGAGAGAGCTCTTGAGCTTTTGAGTTTTTAGAGAGAAGAATGCTTGAAGGCGTGTTTTGAAAATGGAAGTTGAGCCCCTTTTTATAGCCTAGAGTGAATGAGAGCATTTAATGAGAGGATTTGAAAATCTAGCCGTTTATGCTTAGTCATTAATGTTTTTGTGATTTTCCAAGAGAATAAAAGCAAGTCTTGTCAAATCAAGTCAGGCATGCTCTTTGATAATGAGGATTTATGTTCCCAAGAGTGAAATGATTTATTTTTGATACGACGCATTGAATATTTTAGATTTTGACTTGGAAAGGAAAGAAATCTGATTCATTAATTGAAGTACGAAACCGGTAGTACAGCAAAAATACCGGTTTTGTAAAGAAAAGATAAAAGAAGAGAGGAAAGACAGGTTTAGACATTTGATGACTCAGCCACTTGAGCGTTTGAAGCCTCAGCCGCTTGAATTCTTCTGGCTTTAACCGCTTCCCACCGGTCGATCATCTCTTGTACTCGTTCTTTGGTGAGCACGTGCCTTGGGTGAAGAGTGACAAAGGGTCCGGAGTGGATGTCCAGACTTGCACAGAAACCGCTCAGCTGAGGAGCGTAGCCGGTTTTGTTGGAGAGAATCATCTTCTTCAGGTTACTGAAGATGATCCAGGACCAGTTGACCGGTGTCCCAACCGTTACGGCGATCATCATCTCGAAGACCCTTTGAGTGTAATAGTAACTTTTCTCTCTGCACAGGACAGATTTTCCCAGAATCTCGCAGAGAATCTGGTACTTGTGAGAAAGTTGACTCTTAGCACCCCAGGGTTTAACCGGGATGTCAGATCCTGAGAACCGGCGACACATTTCTTCCATTGTCACCGGAGAGTAGGTTAGGTCGGTTACCCCTTCATTGGGTAAGCCGCAGTATACAGCGAAATCCGTCTCGCTGAATAGGAATTTTTGACCGTAGACCTGTGCAACGAGTATATCTCGATGCACCTCTTTCACGGTTTCAAAGAGTTCTTCGACTACAAGGTAGTCGATGATGAACCTGTTTTCAAGAAAACTTCTTAACCCACTCCTTTCTATGGCTAAGAACATTTCCTTTACTTCATGATCCTCATATTGGTAGATTGATTCAAAATCTGCCAATAGGATCTTCTTGGCTAAAGAGTTGGTATTCATGTTTTTGAGAGAGAGAGAGGATTTTATCTCAAGAATGATACTTGTGAATAGTGAACTTGTGATGTTTTTGAAGAGGATTAAGGATGGTTTATATAGCCCGGGGATTCGGCTTGATCTTTAATGAGGTTAAGCATGCCTGATGATGTCATCAGCTATTTAATAGACTTAACTTGTTGAAGTAACTAATGGTTATTTCCAAGGTAAATCTAATAATTACTAAGATATCAATGATGAAAAATATCTATTGACAAGATGTGAGTCTCCCTCTCTTGATGATGGACACATGTCGTCATCTCGATTGTGGTAGACTTGTTTTAATTAATTACAGGCTTCATTTTTCAAAACATGCACGAAAACTCGGTCAGTCATCTCAGGTTAACCGGAAAAGTTCATTTCATCAGACCAGAGTGCATATGTACTAAGCGGTTTTCCATGACCGGTTTTAGTAGGATATTTCCGTTTGTGAAGAAAAGTTGATTAATATCAACAATTGTTCAACTTGGATTTGTTTCATCCACTTCAACCTGGTTATTTCAACCGTATAGTAAACATACATTTGATTTGAATTTATGAAGTAGTCGGGCATAACCGGAGACTTCCTCCCGGTTAGCATATTTGATTTATTAATGGCCTATTTGAATATGGTTTGAGAAGCTTTAGCTTCTCCTTGAACACATATCCCGGTTTTATATACAAGCATGCATTATGATTATATCAATTGATTAAGATTAGTAAGACCCAAGATATTTCGAAAATGTGAAAACTTAGCTTCCTGTAGTGGTTTCGTGAAGATGTCCGCTACTTGTTGCTCGGTCGACACATATTCCAGCCGGATGTGTTTCTCCTGAACATGCTCCCGGATGAAATGGTGTCGGATGTCGATATGCTTTGTTCTTGAGTGCAACACCGGATTGTATGTGATCGCTATGGCGCTGGTGTTGTCACAAAAGATTGGAGACTCCTTGGCTTCTATTCCGAAGTCCCTGAGTTGCTGTTGGATCCAGAGGAGTTGTGCACAGCAGCTTCCAGCCGCTAGGTACTCCGCCTCTGCGGTTGACGTTGCAACGGATGTTTGTTTCTTGCTGCTCCAAGTGACTAACCGGTCACCCAGAAACTGACATGTTCCACTTGTACTCTTTCTGTCGATTTTGCACCCCGCGTAATCGGCATCTGAGTAGCTTATTAGATTGAAGCTCGAGTCTTTTGGGTACCAAAGTCCCACTTCTTGAGTTCCCTTCAAATATTTTAGAATTCTTTTAGCCGCCGTATAATGAGATTGCTTTGGGTTTGCTTGGAACCTTCCGCACACTCCAACCGCAAACAGAATATCAGGTCGGCTTGCAGTGAGATACAGCAGCGATCCGATCATTCCTCGATATGCTGTGATGTCAACGGCTTGACCATCATCATCTTTGTCTAGCTTCACGGAAGGACTCATTGGCGTAGCCGCTTCGGCACAGGTATCCATCCCAAATCTCTTCAGCAGTTCGGCTGTATACTTCGGTTGGCTTATAAAGATTCCGGCTTCCATCTGCTTAACCTGAAGTCCTAGAAAGAAACTCATTTCCCCCATCATACTCATTTGAAATCTATCAGTCATCATTTTCGAAAATTTGTCACATAATTTTGGATCGGTTGACCCGAATATGATATCATCAACATAAATTTGAACAAGTAGAATTTGCTCCTTTCTTTCAAATTTAAAGAGGGTTTTGTCTACCGAACCTATTGTAAATTTGTGATCAAATAAGAATTGAGTCAAAGTATCATACCAAGCTCTTGGAGCTTGTTTCAAACCGTAAAGGGCTTTATTCAGCCGGTAAACGTGATTTTCATGTTCTGGATTTTTAAAACCTGGAGGTTGGTTGACATACACCTCTTCATTTACCTTACCGTTTAGAAAAGCGCTTTTTACATCCATTTGATAAACTTTGAACTTTTTGAAAGCTGCGTATGCTAAAAATATTCTAATGGCCTCAAGTCTAGCTACAGGGGCGAATGATTCTTCAAAATCAATGCCTTCTTCCTGCTTATAGCCTTGAGCCACTAACCGGGCTTTGTTCCTCGTAACTAAACCGTCTTCATTGAGTTTATTTCTGAATACCCATCGTGTGCCTATAACCGGTTTGTTTTTCGGTCTAGGAACTAGGTACCAGACTTTATTTCTCTCAAACTCGTTTAATTCCTCTTGCATTGCCAAGATCCAATCTGGATCTGACAGTGCTTCATCCACCTTTTTCGGCTCAATTTGTGATATGAAAGCAGAGTTTCCATAGTGATCCAAATTTTGTTGCCTAGTTCGGACGGGTGAGGATATGTTACCTATTACTAGTTCAAGAGGATGATTTTTGTTCCTTCTGAGGTTAATCCGAGACGTGTCTACCAAGCTTTCGGTTGGCTGATCAAGGTTAGACTGATCGGTAGGTTGAACAGAGTCAGACCGACCGATTTCTTCAGTAGAAACTGAAGCGTCAACTTTCTGCGGTAAAGCAGCTTGATCAGGCTGAATTTCAACATCAACCGCTTGGTCCTTGACAAAACGTCTAAAAACCGGAACCTCGTCTTCATCATCAGAATAGATATTGAAATTTTCCATTCTGTTGTGAAGGTCGAAGGGTAATGCAGTGTTTCGCTCAACCGATTCATCGAAAACAACGTGTGCGGTTTCTTCAACTGTTAAAGTCCTAGTATTGTATACTCTGTAGGCTTTACTCACAGCTGAATATCCCAACATTATTCCCTCATCGGATTTAGCATCAAAAGCGGTCAAGTACTTCTTGCCGTTATTGTGAACAAAGCATTTACTACCAAAAATTCGAAAATACCGTACACTTGGAATTTGATCAAAATAAATTTCAAAAGGAGTTTTCGAAAACCGTTTAGTTACTAAAGATCGATTTTGTGTATAGCAAGCGGTATTGATAGCTTCAGCCCAAAACTTTTGAGCTATACCCGAATCGGCTATCATTGACCTTGCGGCTTCCTTGAGAGTTCGGTTTCTTCTCTCAGCCAGGCCATTTTGTTGAGGAGTTCTGGCACTAGACAACTCGTGCCTAATACCGGAATCATCAAGAAAAGTAGTTAAATTACTGTTAATAAACTCAGTTCCTCTATCACTTCTGATTTTGTTTACTTTAATAGATTTTTCATTTTGTATTCTCAAAATCAGTTTAATCAAGTTTGGAGTTGCTCGATTTTTAGAAGCTAGGAAAGTAACCCAAGTAAATTTAGAGTAATCATCAACAACTACCATAGTATAATGCATGCCTCCTAAGCTAGTTACTTTAACCGGACCAAACAAATCCATATGCAAGAGTTCTAAGCATCTTTCAGATTGATAATTTCCTTTACTTTTAAAAGATGATTTCACTTGTTTCCCCATTTGACATGCAGCACATACTTTATCTTTTGAAAACTTAACATTTGGAAAGCCGTGAACCAGTTCCTTGGAACAAATAAAGTTAATCGTTTTGAAATTCAAGTGATTTAACCGTTTATGCCAAAGCCAATTTGGATCATTTCCGGCTATCATACACACAGGTTTTTCGAAATCAGTTTTCCAGTTCACTTTGTAAATGTTTCCTATCCGGTTACCGGTTAACAAAGTGTCATCATTTTGATTTTTGACTAAGCATGAGTTTTTATGAAATTCAACTTTGTAGCCCACATCACACATTTGGCTTATGCTTAGTAAATTAAAGCTTAGTTTTTCTACTAATAGCACATTATTTATGGATAATTCACCATGGACAATCTTACCCTTGCCCACGGTTTTACCTTTTGAGTTATCCCCAAATGTGATGAATGCTCCGGTTTCATACTTGATGTCGGTCAGTAACTCCTTGTTTCCGGTCATGTGCCTTGAGCATCCACTGTCCAAGTACCATTCAGAATTCTTCAACCGGTTGCTCCTCCTAACCTGCAACAAACAATTATTTACACCTTTTTGGTACCCACATTTAGTTGGGTCCATGGTTGATTAGTCCCTTTGGGATCCAGACTTGAATTAGTCGGATCACTTTCCCGGTTATTGTTTTGATAATATTTGGCTTAACTTCTTGGCCGTTGCTCAAGAATGCCTTATGTGGTGATGGGCTTCTTTGATGTCGGTTTTTATTATTTTTATTTGGTTTCCGGTTGGCTTTCCTTCTCTCAGGATGAAGCCATTTTTCAGTTTCGTTAGGGCCTACATATTTAAGCGTTTCTTCCGGTTTTAAGTCATTTTCGGTTTGTGAACTTTTGACAAATTTTATAAATGGAAGATTATTTTTCGTTAGTTTCATCCCGTTGGATTGTTTTGTTTCATTTTGTTTACTTGGATCATAACCGATACCATATCTACACTTAGGATGTCGTTTATAGTTACACATTTGTTTCACTGCTTGACGTGATCTCTCCCACGCAGCCGTGACGTACATTGCTCGTTCATCGGTTTCGGTTACCGTTTGAACTGTCTTCTCATTATCGGAGAATAGTTCATCCGGTTCATACGTTTCGATTTCACATGTTTTATCGTTTTCATCATTTATTTGTTCGGTTTTAGGTTCTACAGGTGTTGGTATATACGCAGATATATTTCTGAACTCAGCAACCATTTGGTTGAGTGCAGAAACTAGATCTTCTTTAGTAAACTCATCAGAAGAGAAATCAAATACCTCTTCGTCGTTTGCCATGAAACAGGTTACTTTCTCTTCACCATCTTCATTATCGGAGTATGCCCACTCGCTTCCACCGTCGGATGCAATGAGTGCTTTTTGAATCTCCTTTCCTTCATCAGCATGTTGATCATCATTTCTTCGGTAGTCGTTTCGTTGGTTGTTGTTGTTTCCCCGATAATTATTTCCTTGATAATTATTTCCCTGATACCGGTTGCCTTGATAGTTATTCCCTTGATAATTATTTCCTTGATAGTTTCCTTCCGGTTTTCTATCGTCTCTTCTTGGTTTTCTACACTCTGACCTGAAATGTCCAAAACCATCACAGTTATAACATCTCTTGTTTGATTTATCTACATAGTTATAATTAAAATCATTATTAGATGGTGGCTGGCTCTTCTTCATGAATTTCCCGAATTTCTGGGCTAGCATCGCCATCACATCGTCGGTTATTTGATCAGTGTTTTTGACTGGAGCCGGTGCGGTTGATACTGGAGCCGCCGGTTCCACCGATGTGACCAAAGCTCTTGTTGCGGTTGATGTGGATGCTTCATCTTCGATCCGAGACTTGATCTCGAATTCGTAGGCTTTCAAGTCCTCAAACACATCATGCAACTTCATCTGCCCAAGGGTGCTTGATTCCCTCATCACCATGGTCTTGATATCCCACGTGCTTGGCAAAGATCTTAAAGCTTTGATGATCACTTCTCGGTTGTCATACTTCTTTCCGAGTGTCTGAAGTTCGTTTACTACGCTGGTGAACCGGTTGCTGAATTCCTTCATATTTTCTCCCGGTTTCATCCTTATGTTTTCATACTTCTGCGTAGCCACCAAGATTTTATTCTCCTTGGTTCTTTCGTTTCCCTCGTGGATCTGGATAATCGTTTCCCAGGCTTCCTTTGCATTTTCGCACTCTGATATTTTGTTCAACGTGTTGTTATCTATAGCTTTATAGATATGCCTCATGCAATGGTTGTCCAGGTTGCTTCTTCTCCGATCTTCACTCGTCCACTAGCTTTCCTCCTTGTTGATCTTGATCGGTCCCTCTTTCAGGACTCGGCTCATCTCATCATCTAACGTAATCAGATGTAAATACATCTGTTTCTTCCAACTGCTAAACGCTTCGCTGTTTAGCATTGGCGGCTTGTCGCTGTGGGTCATGCTTCCCATTTTCTTCGGTTGCTTGAGTGCTAAGAGCCTCGCTCTGATACCACTTGTTAGGATCGGGGACGCCCTTGGAGGACCGGGGTGTTTTCCGGTTTCGGGAAGGGTGGCCGCTTACACAACACACAACTCTTTGGTGATAGTCCGGTTAAAGACTAAAACCTTTCTCAGCACTGCACAACCTGTCACAGACTCTTGAACCGGATTCAAGGGCGGAAATGTCTGTTTCAGGTTGAAGCAACGAATGCGACTTTTAGATGATGTTTTAGGAAGGAGTCGGTTTAATGGAGGTGAGTGACCGGTTTTGGAAGTATGATTAGTTTGCGGTTTACGTTAAGAAAGCAGGAAATGAAAGCGAATGAAAGAGCACGAGACAAGGGATTTGTTTATGGATGTTCGGAGCAAACCCTCCTACGTCACCCCTTCTTCTCAGGTTATGAGAAGGATCTCCACTAACTCTTTAGAGTTACAATTACACTTCCGGTCGAGCCCAACTTCGCTACTCGCCGGTTACACCAAACTCACACTTTGATGTAATACAACAACTCAACAAAACAACACACACAAAGCTTCCGGTTTTAAGCACACCGGCTTTAGAATACAGGACTTTATCTCTCTAGAATTTAATGCTTTATGACTTTCAGAGTTTATGATGCTCACAACTACAACTACCGAACTGCATTGAATGAAGACGATCCGTCTTCCTTTTATAGCTGAAAGTAGCTAACGGCTACTTTCTTCTCTCTCTTCTGGATTGGTTGATCGTCATCACGCCTGTTTGCAGAGAGGTTGCTTGCACGCTTCAATTTCCTCAACACCTGGCATTCATGCAGGTGACTCTGAGCATATGATGACATAGCCGGTTTTTCAGATTGTAACACGTGTTGAACATCCGCCTCCGGTTGTCAGCATCGGATCAACAAAGCATCATTGCTTTCCTCGCATGCTTCTGATCGGATCCGATCTTCTTTTATTCTTTCGAGACACGTTTCTTCCGTCATGGTACGTCACTCTTTGAATTTTGAATCTTCTGACTTTTGATCTGTACTATCCGGTTTCTGTGTCTTGTGCATTATGATCCGGTTGGAGTGTAATCTTTTGTTCTTCGTTAACCGGTTGCTTTGAAAGGTAGAACCGGTTCCTCTGATCTTTGACTTGATCACTCGAGGCTGGTTTCTTTGAGGTATATCAGCAACCGGTTTCTGATGCCCCAACCGGTTCATACGGTTTTTAGAAGTACCTGCACATGAAGATTAACCTCTGTTTAGTTCGTCTGGCCGGTTCCAAAATTAATCTACTTAATTTTTCTATCAATTTCTCCCTTTTTGATTATTTAGAATAAATATTCAAAAATTGTAATGTATGGCCGGTTCCAAAATTAATCTTCTTAATTTTTCTATCATAGTGAGTAGTACAAAACGACAAACAATGTAATGTCCTTGCGTGAAATGTTTGAACATGACTTTTATGGAAATAGTCAATATGAAAATTCACCTCATTATTTATGGAATAAATCTTAATTATGTATTCTAGTATTTTTATGGATAAAAGAGACGTAGTATTACTGTGGTTAATGATGATGATGATGCCGGTGACTTGGATGACGATGACGATGATAATGATGATGTCAATCGGATGATGATGTGCTAGAATTCAATGATGTTAGAACAAAGTTTAATAATACAGTTAATGAAGAGGTCAATGAAGAACATTACATGCAAGATTTTACACATGATATGTTCTCCAACGTTAATGATGGCCCGAACAACCATGAGTTAGTCGAAGATGCGTAGAGATTCTATAAATTGCTTGATGATTTTATACGACAATTGTATAAATGTGCTCGAAAAACGAAATCATCAGCACTACTGAAACTCCTTCACATGAAGAATGTCGATCAATGGTAAAATGCTTCGTTGTATACTCCATTACTTCACAGATAAATTATGGATCTTGTATTTTTCATTTCCATCTATGAACGAGCCTATATCAGACCAATAAAAAAGAAAATCTTATTAGCGCTAGTTTTGTAAGTTTTTCATAATTGAGTATTTTAGTTTATGTTATTATTATTATTATTATTATAATAATTAATCTTAAAGAAAGATTTAGAAATTACTTGGAATAAATTTAAATAAAATAAATGAGAAATTATAAATGAAACAAGTGGATAAATATGTGTTTTACATTTTTATTAGAATTAAATAAATGAATAATGAATTAAATTAAAAATAATTAAGAAATTAGAGGTAATGTCACTCCCCTATCATAAATATTAAAGAATGTATTTTGCGAGCGAGCTCACCTTAGCCCTAACATGATCCGTTCTCATTAATTTTGTTGTGTTATAGGCGTGGGTGGTGATATTTAGACTGTGTAATTTTATTGTTCAGCTTAAAAAATTCTCATATATATATATAATAATAATAATAATAATAATGCTCAAATTTGAATTTGTCGAGTCGAGAGTTATGGTTAATTTGAATATATATATAAAAGTAAATGTATACTTGGGTCGGATCATGAATTGACACGCCCATAACTATTAAAAATAAAATAAAAGATGTTATATGTATGTTTCGAACTTGTAACCTAACAAAACAAGTAAAACTCTTTAACCAACTAAGCTAATAAGACTTTCTATTTTAAATTCTACACAAAATTTCATAATGCGTGACATGCATAACAATATAATATATATATATTTATATATAATAATACTTAATTAAATTTGTCGGATCGGAGCTGTATTTAATTTAGATATATATGTGAGAGTAAATGAATATTTGGGTCAGATCGTGGGTTGACCCGCTCATAAACTTGAAACAATTAAAAATAAAATTAAAAATATTAAATGTATGTTTCAAACTTGCAACATAACAAAACAAGTAAAAAATTTACCCAACTAAACTTATAATAGTTTATATTTTAAATTATACACAAAATTTGATAAACGCGTGACATTCATAACAATATAATCTATATATGTAATAATACTTAATTTGAAATTGTCAGGTCGAGAGCTGTGGTTAATTTATATATATATATATATATATATATATATATATATATATATATATATATATATATATATATATATATATATATATATATATATATATATATATATATATATATATATATATATATATATATATATATATATATATATATATATATATATCTGAGACTAAATGGATACTTGAGTCGGATTGTGAGTTGACCCGTCCATAAACTTTCTACGGTTAAAAATAAAATTAAAAATGTTATATGTATGTTTCGAACTTACAACCTAAAAAAAAAAACCTCTTTAATCAACTAAACTAATAAAACATTATATTTTAAATTCTACACAAAATTTGATAAATGCGCGCCATTTATAATAATATATCTATACTTATATAATAATGCTTAATTTGAATTTGCTGGGTCGAGAGATGTGGTTAATTTGGATATATATGTAAGAGTAAATGAAAATTGGGTTGGATTGTGGGTTGCCCCGCCCATAAACTTGAAAACGATTGAATATATATATATATATATATATATTATAATAATGTTTAATTTGAATTTTTCGGGTCGAGAGTTGTGATTAATTTGTATATATATGTGAGTGTAAATGGATAATTTGGTTGAATAATGGGTTGACTCGTCCATAAACTTAAAACGGTTTAAAATAAAAATAAAAATGCTAAATATGTATGTTTTGAACTTGTAACCTAACAAAACAAGTAAAACTTTTAACCATCTAAGATAATAAGACTTTATATTTTAAATTTACACAAAATATGATAATGCGTTACATTCATAACAATATAATCTTTATATATATATAATAATAATACTTAATTTGAATTTGTTGGGTCGAGAACTGTGGTTAATTTGAATATATATGTGAGAGTAAATTAATATTTGGGTCGGATTGTGGGTTGACTCGCTCATAAACTTGAAACGGTTAAAAATAAATTTAATGATGCTAAATGTATGTTTCGAACTTACGACCTAAAAAAAAAAGTAAAATCTTTTAACCAACTAAGCTAATAAGAATATAAATTTTAAAATTCACACAAAATTTGATTAACGAGTGACATTCATAATAATATAATCTATATATGTTTAATAATGCTTAATTTGAATTTGTCAGATTGAGAGATGTGGTGAATTTAATATATATGTGAGAGTAAATGAATACTTAAGTCAGATCATAGGTTGACCCACCCATAAAATTGAAACGGTTAAAAATAAAATTAAAAATACTATATGTATGTTTCGAACATGCAAAATAACTAAACAAATAAAATCCTTTAACTAACTAAGCTAATAAGATTTAATATATATATATATATATAATAATGATTAATTTGAATTTGTCGGGTCGAGAGTTATGGATACGTGGGTCGGATCATGGGTTACATGCCCATAAACATAAAACGATTAAAAATAAAATTAAAAATATTATATGTATATTTTGAACTTGCAACCTAGCAAAAGAAGAAAAACTCTTTAACCAACTAAGTTAATATGATTTTATATTTTAAATTCAACACAAAATTTGATGAACGCGCGATAATTATAACAATACAATATATAATAATAATACATAATTTTAAATTATCGGGTCGAGAGTTGTGGTTAATTTTGATATATATGAGAGAGTAAATGAATATTTGAGTCGGATCATGGGTTGACACGCCTGAACTTGAAACGGTTAAAAATAAAATTTAAAATTCTATATGTATGTTTCGAACTTACAACCTAACAAAATAAGTAAAAGTTTGTAACCAACTAAGTTAATAAGACTTTTATTTTAAAATCTACACAAAATTTGATGAACGCGCGACATTCATCACAATATATCAATATTTATATAATAATGCTTAATTTGAATTTGTTGGGTCGAGAGATAAGGTTAATATGGATATGCATGTGAGAGTAAATGAATATTTGGATCAGACTGTGGTTGACCTGCCAAAAAACTTGAAACGGTTAATATATATAAATATATAATGCTTAATTTTAATTTATTGGGTCGAGATTTGTAGTTAATTTGGATATATATATGAGAGTAAATAGATACTTGGGGTTGGATCGTGAGTTGACCCGCCCATAAACTTGAAATAGTTAAAAATAAAATTAGAAATATTATATGTATGTTTCGAACTTGCAAGCTAACAAAAACAAGTAAAACCATTTAACCAACTAAGCTAATAAAACTTTATATTTTAATTTTTAATAAAAAATTTGATTAACGCGTGACATTCATAACAATATTATCTTTATATATAAAAATGTTTAATTTGAATTTGTCGAGGTCGAGCGCTATTGCCCGACCCAAATACTCATATACTCTCATATATATATATATGAGAGTATATGGGTATTTGGGTCGGGTCATGGGTTGACCCGTCCATAAATTTGAAACAATTAAAAATAAAATAAAAATGTTATATGTATATTTCGAACTTGCAACCTTAACCAACTAAGCTAATAAGACTTTATATTTTAAATTCTACAAAAAAATATAATATATATATATATATATAATAATGCTTTATTTGAAATTACCGGGTCGAGAGGTGTTGTTAATTGGAATATATATGAGTAAATAGATACTTGGGTCGGATTGTGGGTTAACCCGGTCATAAACATGAAATGTTTAAAAATAAAATAAAAAATGTTATATGTATGTTTCGAACTTGCAACTTAGCAAAATAAGTAAATCTTTTAACCAACTAAACTAATAAAACTTTATATTTTAAATTCTACATAGAATTTGATGACGCGCGACATTCATTAAAATATAATATATATATATATATATAATAATGTTTAATTTGAATTTCCGGGTCGAAAGCTATGGTTAATTTGGATATATATGTGAGAATAAATGGATACCATGTTGAATCGTGGGTTGACCCACCCATAAACTTGAAACGAATAAAAATATAATTAAAAATGCTATATTTATATTATATATTGAGAAAAATAGGATATAATAATTATATATATATATCATTATTATTTTTATTTAATATTAGGATAAGAGATATATTATTTTTATTTTATATTTTTTTTGTATGAGTAAAAAATTTATATAATATATATAGTTATTCAAAATGTAATTTACAAAAATATATATACATACACAAAAATTTTGAATTATTTTAACAATTATAAGTGGTCTAGCGGTTAAAGTGTTAATATTTCATATTTAATACTATTGTGATCGATTTTTTTTAAAAAAAATATTTTTGATCAACCAGTTTGAAAATTCTGGGACACTCTTTAAAAAAAATTATTTTTTGAAAACGTGAGGGGAATTAATTTTAATGTTGAAAAAAAAAAAATTAAGTTTTTAAAAACGAGGCTTTATAGACAACTCCATATCTTACCTTCCCGTCGAATCTGGGAGAGATCGGGAGTTTTTTAATGGGAAGTATGTCATAGGCCTTTTTTAACTTTTTTCAGCATTAATTAACCTCACGACTAGAGAGTCGCCACCTAATTTCAAAAATTAGGAATTTAAGAGATGTGAGTTCGGCGTTTGGTTACGTGTGGGAAATGGTTTTTTAGACGATATGTCCCACAACGCCCTAAGGTCTCTACTAATTAATTTTGGCTTTCTTTAAAACATTCTTACGCTTTACATTTTAGGATTTTCCATTTTAAACATTTAATGGGTTTGCATGAGATAAACAAATAAGCAAAGATAAAAGAAAACGAGAGCAAATAATTCACACATAAAGTTATCCTAAAAATCAAAACTAGGCAAGTTATTAATACAAAATTAATTGGCCTAAGTCTAGATTAATTTTTAAGAAACTTTAGTGAATTATTTAAAGGTATAAAATTTTACTATTTTGGGGGTTTTTTATTTAAATAAAAATAATAATAAAAATAATAATAAAAATAAAATAAAATAAAAAGAGTCCTATGTCTAAAGAAAATTATAAGTCTAAGTTTGGGCTAAATTCAATTTTAGTTAGGGTTTAATTTTAATTTTTTTTTTCTAACCTAGATTAGATCAAGCAAGCCACAAACTCTTAACTAACCAAAATAAAAAAATGTCAAACAACAAACTCTAAGACTAAAGAAAACAGAAAATAAAATAATAAATAAATAAAAAGATAAATAAACAAATAAATGCAGCTCGGTCCTCCATCCTCGATCCTAGGTCTTCTGATGCTCGGTCCTTGGTCCTCATTCCTCAGTTCTAAGTCATGGATCTTCGGTCTTGGGTCAGCTTCAGGTTTTCAACATGACCCTATTCTAACTTATTTATGGTGATCCAAATGTATCCTAAATTGCATAAGAAATCAAAATTTTTTATTAACATATAAGTATACTACTGTATATAAAAAAAAAAATTTATTATTTTTATATACTTGCTGTTTTTTGTTATGCTCTAGAGTCTTTTTAAATGGCCAATTCAAGGGCCGATTTTGGTTTTAAAAAGAAACTTTTTTTTTCTTTTTGGTCAAGGACCTTTTATTTACATTGAAATTTTTATCTAATTTTTTTTAGTTATGTTTTATTATGTTACATATATACATACAAAATAAAGAAAATCCTACACGCCTATCAAAATAGCAAACTTAAGAGGAATAATGTATGGGATTTGAGTGCAAGATAAAATAAATAAAAAAAAAAAACAATTTCTAATTCAAATTGAAATATATAAATAAAAAAATTGTGCAAAGAGGCTTATAATGGAGTTGCTTCTTTGCAAAGAGAAATGGAAATTCTAAACAAAAGGCTTATGACCCAACAAAACTAGTTGGAGCTCTTGTTTAGATTCTTGAAAGAAAGATGGCAGATTTTTAGATAAAATGCAACAGAGAAGGTAGAAAGGAGAGGTAGAGAAGGTTGAATGTCCAGAGTTCAAGTCCTAAGAGGGGTATTTATAGGCAAAGCTATGAAACCCTAGGGCCCAAAGGCCCATTTAACAAACTTGACCGTTGGAAAGAAAACTATTTTAAAAATTTACAAATGTTTAAAATAATGGAGCAATCTCCACTAAACATGTCACTAAATCAAGTTTTCAATCCAATGGGATTTAATCTTTATTTAATAATGATGTATTACTTGGTCATTTTAATTTTATAATTAAAAAATAACCAAGTCTTCAATCTTTTCTTCTACACACGTTGAAACTTTCTCTCTTGCCACTTCCTCCTCTTTTTTAGCAACTTCCACATGATAGAATCGTCATTTCAAGATTTGTGGTTGTCACCATCAAGAAGATGACCGTTGCCTTCACCTAATTCTTTTAACATTTGATTTCATGGGTCGAATCTTGGGCATGGGTCGGTCCATTAGTCGGGTGACCGGTCGGATCCGTCAATTGGATCCTTTCCTTGGCCTTACTTTGGGTTGATTTGCCTTTGATTTGGATCTTCCTATCTCTATTCACAAATCTGATCTAGATCTTGCATGTGGATCTTGGATTGACACATTTCCCTTTATCCTACAAAAGAAATAAAATTAAAACAAACAATTAAAAAAAAAGCAATTGTATTATTATTAATTATTCCTATTTCTAAGGAACAATTATAATTATAATAAAATACTAACTAACTTAATCAAATTGCAAAATCTAATCTAACTAATCTAACAAACTAATCTAATTAAAAAAAATATACCTAACGAAATTTTATAAAAAACGCTAATATATATTTTGTAAATAATTTTTTTTTTAATTTTTATTTTTTATAAATACCCAAGGTAATTAATTAAATAAAACCTTGAATATTTTAAGTATAATAACTTCTCTAAGTGTTGTAACATAGACAAATTACTACCTTAACTTTATTAAGAATCCAAAATCAATTATTTTCAAAAACTCAATTGTTCTAAAAATAATCGTCTTTAATATAAATCGTGCAATGAGTCCGTGAATGAATTCGAGAAAATTTTATAGACTCAGATTTATGAAAAGTATAAACTATAAAATTAGGTGTGAAAAATGAGTGTCTACAGAATGCCCCTCTTGGACAAAATTTGTAGAAAACACTCGGTTTAGAAAAAATGCATGTCCAAGCTTGAAAATAGGCACTGCGTTTTGAAAACACCCAATTTATAGTTTATAGGTGTGAAAAGAGAACGAACCTGACGAGTCTCTTGGGAGACCCGTGTAATTTACCCTTCATTCTTCAAAGTCGGTTTATCATCCACTCGCTGACGATTCACCTTTGTTTAGAATATGCATCGCTCCTGGTTTAGCGATCGTGTAGATCGAGCCTGATGGTTTCGACCATATTTCTACACACCTCGCCTAGTCTTTGGATTGTACATGAGTACACATCTTGACTTAGTTTGCTGATTGTATTTTTTTAGCGAAATACTATTTAATCACAATTCTACTTAGTGATTATATAGATTTAAGTGTCGCTGGTCAGTTTAGCGAAATACTTTTTAATCACAATTCTGCTTAGTGATTATATAGGTTTAAGTATCGCTGGTCAGTTTAGAGAAATACTATTTAATCACAACTCTAGTTAGTGATTATTATAGATTTAGGTATCGCTGGTCAGTTTAGCGAAACACTTTTTAATCACAATTCTGCTTAGTGATTATATGGATTTGAGTATCGCTGGTCAGTTTAGCGAAATACTATTTAATCACAATTTTACTTAGTGATTATATAGATTTAAGTGCCGCTGGTCAGTTTAGCGAAACACTTTTTAATCACAATTCTGCTTAGTGATTATATGGATTTGAGTATTGCTGGTCAATTTAGCGAAATACTATTTAATCATAATTCCGCTTAGCGATTATATAGATTTAAGTATTGCTGGTCAGTTTAGCGAATACTATTTAATCACAATTCTGCTTAGTGATTATATAGATTTAAGTGCCGCTGGTCAGTTTAGCGAAACACTTTTTAATCACAATTCTGCTTAGTGATTATATGGATTTGAGTATCGCTGGTCAGTTTAGCGAAATACTTTTTAATCACAATTCTGATTAGTGATTAAGTTTGAAGTTAGACTTCCTTAATTTTCAAAGCACTAGCGTCTTCTTCAACGGTCTTGAAATACTTTCAAGAATCGGTTCCATACTTTCTTCCTTAGAGTGTGTCGAGAGGAAACCACATGTAATCGATGTTCTTCGAGATTCATGCTGTCACTTTTGGGGACTTGTCTTTCGCCGAGACGTTTTGCCCTGAGTTTTTCGAGGGATTTGTTCGCTCGAATGCTTAATCTTTCAACCATGCGTCATGAGGTTGAGCCTCGCTTCTCGAATTCGGAGGTCAATGTGCTTAAGATTCTATGGCCTTGGGCTCTTTTATACTCAGGGTATATTTAATAGAATCGGTACATTCTTGTTTTTGCATTGGCAATTTAGACAAGAGTCTAGATGAACAACAAATGGTGATTTCAATATCTCAACCTCTACGAGTATTTTTCTATTTTATTTGGCCTCTTTTCTTTATGACCGGGGTGTATCTGATAGATTCAAACACTTTGTTCTTGCTTAGCAATTAGATAGAATCTAAATGAATAACAGTATTGTATTTCATATCTCAACCAACACAGTCTTTGTTTAATTGATTTTACTTTTCTTGAGGTCTTAGATCTTTGGCACTTGACCTTCAATTGAGACGAGACATCGCCTTGGTTGATGACATGGTTCCGAGTTTGGGCATTCATCTTTTATGAGTTCCCTCTTAAGCATCAGTAGTTTAAGCTTTTATCTAGGCTCGAGATAGATCCGTTTGCGAAGCGCTTTACTCGGATTCCACTAGCTACATTAGTTCGTCAAGAGACATCCATTGGGGAGAAACGTATTTTCCCGCATCCCTACTTATTTCTTGCACTCGCTCATCAGTTCGCTTGGCATTAGAAAAATTTAGGGGTTTATCTTGTTTTTATCTTCCATAAATGCCCCTAGTTTCGACACAAGAGGTTTAATTGTTTAGGATAGATTTGTGATCCCAATTTCTCGTTGGCTTTAACTCTTTGGGGATGTATTTTGTCCTAGCTCAAGATTTGGCTTGCTAGGGATTTGGGACCGTACTTGTGAAAAGTTGCCTACGTATTCTCAAAAAAGGAGAAATCCGGTCCGAACATAGTTGCGAAATTGTATCACGGATAGATCGTGATTCCGCATTTCGTTGAGGAATTTTCTGAAGTTTCTGCTGGAGTTGCAATTGACTTAAGCTGAGGAAATTTTCTTAAGTATCTGCTGGAGTGGAAATTGAATTAAGCTGAAAATCTTTTGAGATCATAAGTCGAAGAGAAAAAATACTTTAGCTTTGGGCGTTATATTTTCTCAAATGGGACTCTGTGAGGATCTTGTGGTCATTTTTATTTTAATAAAAATGCCCCTAGTATTGACTAGGAGTTTGGTTTTTGAAAATGTTTAGGACCGGGCTTATACAAGCTGCCTACGTATCCCATAGCTAGGGGAATTCAGGTCCAACGTAGTTCCATGCACATGCTTGTGAAAATGTTTGTTTGAATTCTTGTGAAAACGTTGAAATCCTAAGTCGAAGAGAAAAATACTTTAGCTTTGGGCGTTATATTCTCTCAAGTGGGACTCTGTGAGGATCTTATAGTCATTTTTATTTTAATAAAAATGACCCTAGTATTGACTAAGAGTTTTTGGTTTAGGAGTCAACTCAGAGTGTGATTAACTCCCTTTTTAATGTATATGCAATAAATGTATGCGATGTGATGTGAAATGAAATGTCTATCAACTTCTTTCGATAATTGATAGTGGTGACTGCACCCTAGATGGGTTGCCTACGTACACTCGAGAGAGATCAGGTCTTACGTAGTTCACAACTTATGAGGTTATGAACTTTGATGTATGTAATGAGTAATGAATGCATGTTATGTGAAATGAAATGTCTATCAACTTCTTTCGATAATTGATAGTGGTGACCGCACCCTAGATGGGTTGCCTACGTACTCTCGAGAGAGATCAGGTCTCACGTAGTTCACAACTTGTGAGTTATGAACTTTAGTGTATGTAATGAATGCATGTAATGCAAAATGTCTATCAACTTCTTTCGATAATTGATAGTGGTGATCGCACCCTGGATGGGCTGCCTACGTACTCTCGAGAGAGATCAGGTCTGACGTAGTTCACAACTTGTGAGTTATGAACTTTGATGTATGTAATGAGCAATGAATGCATGTTATGTGAAATGAAATGTCTATCAACTTCTTTCGATAATTGATAGTGGTGACCGCACCCTAGATGGGTTGCCTACGTACTCTCGAGAGAGATCAGGTCTGACGTAGTTCACAACTTGTGAAGTTATGAACTTTGATGTATGTGTAATGAATACATGTAATACAAAATGTCTATCAACTTCTTTCGATAATTGATAGTGGTGACCGCACCCTGGATGGGTTGCCTACGTACTCTCGAGAGAGATCAGGTCCGACGTAGTTCACAACTTGTGAAGTTATGAACTTTGATGTATGTAATGAGCAATGAATGCATGTTACGTGAAATGAAATGTCTATCAACTTCTTTCGATAATTGATAGTGGAGAACGCACCCTGGATGGGTTGCCTACGTACTCTCGAGAGAGATCAGGTCTGACATAGTTCACAACTTGTGAAGTTATGAACTTTGATGTATGTGTAATGAATGCATGTAATGCGAAATGTCTATCAACTTCTTTCGATAATTGATAGTGGTGACCGCACCTTAGATGGGTTGCCTACGTACTCTCGAGAGAGATCAGGTCTCACGTAGTTCATAACTTGTGAAGTTATGAACTTCGATGTATGTAATGAGCAATGAATGCATGTTACGTGAAATGAAATGTCTATCAACTTCTTTCGATAATTGATAGTGGAGACCGCACCCTGGATGGGTTGCCTACGTACTCTTGAGAGAGATCAGGTCTGACATAGTTCACAACTTGTGAAGTTATGAACTTTGATGTATGTGTAATGAATGCATGTGGTGTGAAATGTCTATCAATTTATGTCGATGATTGATAGTGGTGACCACACCCTGGATGGGTTGCCTACGTACTCGAGAGAGAGATCAGGTCTGACGTAGTTCACCACTTGTGATGTTATGAACTTTGATGTATGGGATTCAACACACATGCTTTAGATGAAGTATCTTTTGAGCATGTCGACATTGAAGGGTGTTGAGAGTTCTTCTCCGTCTAAGGTGGTCAATCTCGTGGCGCCTCCTGAAAAGACCTTCTTGACGAGGTAGGGTCCTTCCCATGGTGTTTGAAATTTCCCTCTAGGGTCTAGTATCCGTAAGTTCTTCTTTAGAACTAAATCGCCTTCTTGAATGTTCCTAGGTTTCACCTTCTTGTTAAAAGCTCTGGTCATTCTTCTTTGGTATGCTAGCATGTGACATAATGCGTCTAACCTCTTGTCTTCCATAAGGGCTAGCTGATTGTATCGTGACTTACACCAATCTTCCTCCACTACTTGTGTCTCGAGTAAAACTCTTAAAGTAGGAACTTCGATTTCGATAGGTTGCACTGCATCCATTCCGTAGACCAATGCAAATGGTGTTTCTCTCGTTGACGTTCGAATGGTTGTTCTATATCCCCATAAGGCGTATGGAAGCTTCTCGTGCCAATCCTTGTATGTCTGAGTCATCTTCTTGATGATAGTGATGATGTTCTTGTTCGCTGCCTCTACTGCGTCGTTCGTTTGAGGACGATAAGGTGAGGATTTGTGGTGTTCAATCATGTATTCATCTAGTACTTTGAATACTTCTCCCCGGAAGTGTCCACCATTGTCTGAGATCAAAGCATGAGGAACTCCATAACGTGCAATGATGTTGTTTCGTATGAACTTGGCAAAATGTGATGACTTGAGAACCTTATATGATTGAGCTTCGACCCACTTTGTGAAATAATCGATAGCTACCAGGATGAATTCGTGTCCGTTTGAAGCGTGAGGATAAATTTTCTCGATGATATCTATTCCCCATGTCGAGAATGGCCATGGTGAAGTCATGTTGTAAAGTAGAGATGATGGGGTGTGCTTCAAGTTCGCGTAAACTTGACATTGATGACACTTCTTAACATATTCTACACATTCTTGTTCCATGTTCTGCCAGTAATAGCCAAAGCGAAGGATCTTCTTAGCGAGTGCTGATCCGTTCATGTGTGGGCCACATGTTCCTGCATGTACTTCCTCCATGATCTGTGATGCTTGAGGTTGGTCGATGCATAACATGTTCTGACCGTCAAAGGAGCGTCGATATAGCTTTCCTGCGAGTAGCACATAGTTGGTTGCGTATTGGCGTAGAGCTCTCCTCTCTTTCTTTTGGAAGTGTGAAGGATACTCTCCATTCTCAACGTACTTCTGTAGAGGTTCGAACCAAGGTTTGGGCGCCACTTCGGTGTTGGCAATCGTCCTCTTCTCGAAGTCTCGTTTCTGTTTCTGACGAATCTTCAAAGGCTTGATTTTGATTCCTTCCGGGATTTGCGTCATGGCTGCTAACGTGGTCAAAGCGTCTGCGAATCGATTTTGACTTCTCGGAGCATGTGTGAATGTTACATGTTGAAACTTTTCTATTAGAGTCGATAAGTGTTGATGGTAGGGTTTGAGGTTGTCTCCTTTGACTTGCCATTCACCATTAGCTTGTGAAATGATTAAGTTTGAGTCTCCTACTACTTCTAGACGTCTCGCTCCTTTTTCATGAGCAATCTTCAAGCCAGAGATGCACGCTTCATACTCTGCCTCATTGTTAGTCACTTGATATTCGAGCTTGACTGAGATTGGGTTGTATGTTCCCATAGGATCGATGAGTAGTATCCCGATGCCATAACCTTGTTTTCCTGAAGCTCCATCGAATAATAGCTTCCATGTTGTAGGGTTAATAGTCATCACTTCGTCGTGTGGGAATACTAACTCCTCTTCGTCTTCAACTTCGATTGGTTGGTCTGCGAGAAAATATGCTACAACGCTCCCCTTGATAGATTTCTGAATTGTGTATACGATGTCGTACTCTTATATCATGATCATCCACTTAGCTAACCTTGGAGACAAAAGCATTTTCTAGAATAAATGACGAATTGGATCGAGTCTTGATACTAACTTGACTGTGTGGGCTTGCATGTAATGCCTTAGCCTCTTAGTGACCCAAGCTAGGGCCCAACACACCTTTTCTACTGGGGAGTAATTAAGTTCGTAGCCTGTCATGCACTTGCTTATGTAGTAGACTTCGACTTCCATCTTCTCCTCGTTTTCTTGGGCCAGTAGACTACCCATTGCGTTTTCCATGATTGTTAAGTATAGGATTAGCGGTATGCCTGGTCTTGGCGGCATCAGAATGGGAGAATTCTTGAGGTATCCCTTTATCTTCTCGAATGCGTTCTGACAAGCGTCATCCCAAACGAATCTTTCATTTTTCCTTAAAAGTTTAAACAAAGGATCACATGTCATAGTCAACTTGTTTATGAATCGATATATATACTGGATCTTTCCTAGAAAGCCTCGCACTTCTTTCTCGCTTCGTGGAGGTGGCATTGCCGTGATCACTTCTATCTTGCTCGGATCAACCTCAATTCCTCTTTGAGTGATTAAGAAGCCTAACATTTTTCCTACTATCACTCCAAATGTGCACTTTTTCGGGTTGAGCCTAAGTTGGAACTTCCTGATGCGTTGTAAGAATTTGTCAAGATTTTGGATGTGCCCTTCTCGATCTTTTGATTTGACAATCATATCATCGACATAGACTTCTACCTCCTTGTGGATCATATTGTGAAAAATCATCGTGGCAGCTCGTTGATACGTTGCTCCTGCGTTCTTCAGCCCGAAAGGCATGACTCAATAACAAAATGTTCTGACTTCTATGATGAACGTTGTCTTCTCCTTGTCTTCAAGAGCCATCAGTACTTGGTTGAACCCTGAGAATCCGTCCATGAATGATAGGAATTGATGGCCTGCTGCATGATCCACTAGCACATCGATGTGTGGTAGTGGAAAGTTATCTTTAGGGCTTGCTTTGTTGATATCCCGATAGTCTACACACACTCGGATCTTTCCATCTTTCTTTGAGACTGAGACTATATTGGTGATCCACTCTGGGTAATCTACCACTTCAAGGAATCCTGCGTCGAGCTGTTTCTGAACTTCCTCCTTGATCTTGTACATGATGTCTGCCTTCATTCTTCGGAGCTTTGGGATGATCTTAGCGTCGATCAGATCTTGAATCTTTTGTTTGAGAGGGAAACAATAATTAGTGGAATGCCCTATAGTCTAGTGATATCTGCACAACTCATTTGCGAACTTGCCCATTACTTCTCTCCCAGGTTCCGGTGTTAACGTTTGAATCAACTTCTTCTGCAACAAGTTCCTTAAGGCCTTCGACAATGACATCCCCAAGTCGTCAAATTTTCTACGAAGTGGAGCAATAGTGGCACTCCTTGCTAGTGATGATTGTTGACTTTGTTTAGGAAAAATGGGTTTTCTTGATGAGCATTTTGTCCTTGAGTTTGACGCGCTTGTCTGGCTCTTGTTCTGAATAGACCTTTCTATAACTTTCCAACCGTCCATGAATGCCCTTCTTACCCTTTCTGTTTCTTCTCGCAAGCTTTTCGGATTAAGGGGTTCAATTGTCGCATAAGTTTCGACTTTTGTTGTGAGTTCTTCAAGTTGTTGCGTCAATTGTATCAGTGTATCACGAAGATCGTCTAGCTGTAGATGAACTGACTCATTGAACCTTCTTGGTGGGTTAGTCATTGTAAATTACGATGAATATGAGTATGTTGTGTTCAAGTGAACAAAGTCAATTCGAACTCCTTTATCAAGTAAAACAAGCAATGCGTTGCTCGTATGCACATAATCCCTAACACGCAATAGACGCTCAATTTATCCATTCACAATGTATAACATGTAGAAAAGGATGAGTAAAATAAGAATGAGTTATTTTATTAAAATCCTAAGTGTGGATAAAATCGCAAACTCAAGTCATAAAATAAAATAAGAAAAGAAAGCAAGCACCCCTCATCCTTTCGTTACAATGTCTCTCATGTATCTTCATAAGGAGATTTACATTTCAAGCATAAAGAAATCTAGTTTAAGTCTTCTAATCTTCAAGTCTTTTCATCTTTCTTGATCGTCTTTGTGTCTCACGCGTCTTTCTTGATTAGATCTTGCGCTTAAAATCTGAGTAGTAAAGACACAAAGAAAGAAAACTAGTTACATTAGATTCTTCTTTTAGCTTTCTAGGTTTCCTCGATTTTACTCCTTTAAAATTATTAGGCTTAGCTTCAAAATTTCGAAATTGTTCACATGTTTCATGGCATTTTAAAACTTTGAATGGATAAACTGAGCGCCTAGAAATATCTATATGCATACATGTATTTATCATATATAGTAGTCAAGTAAAGGGCTTCGTGACGTGGCTTTGTTGCTCGACAGGACGAGACGAGGCAACCGCTTGGTAGAATTGGCTTTTTGGATTTTTGTTCTAAAGTTGGAAATGGCTTAAGAGAGAGTTGTTCCACCGACAAGGATACTATCCCAAAAGGGATCTCTCGATGTAAGGGGAGCTCTCAATTGGACATCCCCCTCACCTCTATTTCAAAATCCCTCATTTTCAATAGTAGGGGATATTTGAAAAGAAGAGAGGGTTAATACGGGTTTTTTCCTATTGTTTTTTTCAACTCTCAAATCACACAAAAGCCTTCAAGGTAATGGTTGAGGGTGTCATTCACATTGACTACCCTTAGCACATAAAATATAGATGTGTGAGCTTCATCCAACGATGTATACCCACACACCTTCACATTGGAGCTCCAAGTCTCATGCAAATAATCAATTAATGTGAACATGGAGTATGAATTAAAGCGTAAGAAAGTTTAAATACTTGGCCAAAATTACTTTCAAGTCAAACGTCGAATGTCCCCAGCAGAGTCGCCAGAAAACTGTGATCGATTTTTTTTTTTAAAAATATTTTTGATCAACCAGTTTGAAAATTCTGGGACACTCTTTAAAAAAAATTATTTTTTGAAAACGTGAGAGGAATTAATTTTAATGTTGAAAAAAAAATTAAGTTTTTAAAAACGAGGCTTTATAGACAACTCCATATCTTACCTTCCCGTCGAATCTGGGAGAGATCGGGAGTTTTTTAATGGGAAGTATGTCATAGGCCTTTTTTTAACTTTTTTCAGTATTAATTACCTCACAACTAGTGAGTCGCCACCTAATTTCAAAAATTAGGAATTTAAGAGATGTGAGTTCGGCGTTTGGTTACGTGTGGGAAATGGTTTTTTAGACGATATGTCCCACAACGCCCCTAAGGTCTCTACTAATTAATTTTGGCTTTCTTTAAAACATTCTTACACTTTACATTTTAGGATTTTCCATTTTAAACATTTAATGGGTTTGCATGAGATAAACAAATAAGCAAAGATAAAAGAAAAGGAGAGCAAATAATTCACACATAAAGTTATCCTAAAAATCAAAACTAGGCAAGTTATTAATACAAAATTAATTGGCCTAAGTCTAGATTAATTTTTAAGAAACTTTAGTGAATTATTTAAAGGTCTAAAATTTTACTATTTTGGGGTTTTTTATTTAAATAAAAATAATAATAAAAATAATAAAAATAAAATAAAATAAAAAGAGTCATATGTCTAAAGAAAATTATAAGTCTAAGTTTGGGCTAAATTCAATTTTAGTTAGGGTTTAATTTTAATTTTTTTTTCTAACCTAGGATCAAGCAAGCCACAAACTCTTAACTAACCAAAATAAAAAAATGTCAAACAACAAACTCTAAGACTAAAGAAAACAGAAAATAAAATAATAAATAAATAAAAAGATAAATAAACAAATAAATGCAGCTCGGTCCTCCATCCTCGATCCTAGGTCTTCTGATGCTCGGTCCTTGGTCCTCATTCCTCAGTTCTAAGTCATGGATCTTCGGTCTTGGGTCAGCTTCAGGTTTTCAACATGACCCTATTCTAACTTATTTATGGTGATCCAAATGGATCCCAAATTGCATAAGAAATCAAAATTTTTTATTAACATATAAGTATACAACTGTATAAAAGATATTTTTTTTATTATTTTTTTATTTTATTTTTTTATACTTGCTGTTTTTTGTTATGCTCTAGAGTCTTTTTAAATGGCCAATTCAAGGGCCGATTTTGGTTTTAAAAAGAAACTTTTTTTATCTTTTTGGTCAAGGACCTTTTATTTACATTGAAATTTTTATCTAATTTTTTTTAGTTATGTTTTATTATGTTACATATATACATACAAAATAAAGAAAATCCTACACGCCTATCAAAATAGCAAACTTAAGAGGAATAATGTATGGGATTTGAGTGGAAGATAAAATAAATAAATAAAAAACAATTTCTAATTCAAATTGAAATATATAAATAAAAAAATTGTGCAAAGAGACTTACAATGGGGTTTCTTCTTTGCAAAGAGAAATGGAAATTCTAAACAAAAGGCTTATGACCCAACAAAACTAGTTGGAGCTCTTGTTTAGATTCTTGAAAGAAAGAGGGCAGATTTTTAGATAAAATGCAATAGAGAAGGTAGAAAGGAGAGGTAGAGAAGGTTGAATGTCCAGAGTTCAAGTCCTCCTTTGCTAGGGTGTTAAGAGGGGTATTTATAGGCAAAGCTATGAAACCCTAGGGCCCTAAGGCCCATTTAACAAACTTGACCATTGGAAAGAAAACTATTTTAAACATTTACAAATGTTTAAAATAATAGAGCAATCTCCACTTGACATGTCACTAAATCAAGTTTTCAATCCAATGGGATTTAATCTTTATTTAATAATGATATATTACTTGGTCATTTTAATTTTATAATTAAAAAATAACCAAGTCTTCAATCTTTTCTTCTACACACGTTGAAACTTTCTCTCTTGCCACTTCCTCCTCTTTTTTAGCAACTTCTTTTATTTTCTTTTGACCGCACATGATAGAATCGTCATTTCAAGATTTGTGGTTGTCACCATCAAGAAGATGACCGTTGCCTTCACCTAACTTTTTTAACATTTGATTTCATGGGTCGAATCTTGGGCATGGGTCGGTCCATTAGTCGGGTGACCGGTCGGATCCGTCAATTGGATCCTTTCCTTGGCCTTACTTTGGGTTGATTTGCCTTTGATTTGGATCTTCCTATCTCTATTCACAAATCTGATCTGGATCTTGCATGTGGATCTTGGATTGACCCATTTCCCTTTATCCTACAAAAAAAACAAACAATTAAAAAAGCAATTGTATTATTATTAATTATTCCTATTTCTAAGGAACAATTATAATTATAATAAAATACTAACTAACTTAATCAAATTGCAAAATCTAATCTAACTAATCTAACAAACTAATCTAATTAAAAAAACAAAATATACCTAACGAAATTTTATAAAAAACGCTAATATATATTTTGTAAATAATTTTTTTTAATTTTTATTTTTTATAAATACCCAATGTAATTAATTAAATAAAACCTTGAATATTTTAAGTATAATAACTTCTCTAAGTGTTGTAACATAGACAAATTACTACCTTAACTTTATTAAGAATCCAAAATCAATTATTTTCAAAAACTCAATTGTTCTAAAAATAATCGTCTTTAATATAAATCGTGCAATGAGTCCGTGAATGAATTCGAGAAAATTTTATAGACTCAGATTTATGAAAAGTATAAACTATAAAATTAGGTGTGAAAAATGAGTGTCTACAACTATGGTTTGAATATCTCTAAAAATAATTATTATATGTAGGTGCATGAACATTGTTAAACAATCAGAAGCGAGAATGTGTACCGAATGTTTAAAATATCGGCTTATGTAATGTAAACATCGGTGAGAAAACATAAAGGTTCATGCATGGAGAGTCATCTAGGGACTAAGATCATGTCGAAATGTTGGGAATGTTATCTTGAGTAAACATTATAATAAATATTGGTAAATTCACGTGGGATGCACACAGAAAATATAAGAAAAACAAGATAAATTCAATAATAAAAAATTATAATAATTTTTAAATGTGTACTCAATGTGTCTTATACTTAATAAATAAAATTAGGATAAGAAATTTAATTATTTTTATTATATATAATGATATATATATATATCATTATTAATGAAAATATTTTTATTTAATATTAAGATAAATAATATAATTATTTTTATTATTATTATTTTTTGGTATGAGTATGGAAAATTTATATAATATATAGTTATTCAAAATATAACTTACAATATATATATATATATATATATAATTATACAAATATTTCAACAATCATAAATTGTACAGTGGTTCAAGTGTTAACCTTTCATATTTAAGATCATGGTTCAAATCCCTCTAAAAGTAATTATTATACGTGGGTGCGCGAACATTGGTGTACGTGGGTGCGCGAACATTGGTATACGTGGGTGCGCGAACATTGGTATATGAAGAGGAAGTGAGAATGGCAGTTTGAGTAATGCACATATTGGTGAGAAAATCTAAAGTTCTTCCACGGAGGGTTGAGTAAAACAATTATTGGTGAGAAAACCTAAATGTTCTTCATGGAGGTTGATTTAGAGCCCAAGTTTAGGCCGAAAATTATAATTGAATGTTGGGAATGTCTGTTTGAGTAAAGAAAATATTGGTGAGAAAACCTAAAGGTTCGTCAACGGAGGGTGATTCAGGGACTAAGATAATGCCAAAAGGTGTAATCGAATGTTTAAGAATGCACATTGAAGACCACAAAGTGCTTCTATAGAGGGTGAGCAAAAGCTAAAACGCATAGTCGAATTCTAAAATATTGTGAGAATTGAGAATGGTTAGTATTAATAATGCATCATTCAAAAGATAATTTAGATGATATATATGGATGTAAGAAATATTAATAATACATTTTTTTAGTAATAATTTTTTTAATTATATATATACAATAATTCATAAAATATAATAAATATTTGTTATTTTAATTTATAATGTTACTATATGTATATTTTAAAATATATAAATTAGAAAAAAATATAAAAATATTCAAAAAAAATTGGTTTATTTATTATTAGAAATAAAAAAAATAAGACATGATATACTTAAAATGCAATTTTAGAATTAACAGCAAAATAGATTGAGAACTCACACTGCAAGCGGCTAATTGAAAGAGTAAAAAACACGATTTCTAGCTCGGCAGCGAAGAAACTTTTTTATATATGGAGGATTGAGCTTATCAAGTGTGTAGTCATGGGCATAATTAGATACTAGATGCAACAGATGGTCATTCCGAAGAAAGTAATGAAGGAACTCTATATTTTGATGCGAAATTTCATCTGGGGCAATAGAGGAAGAGGAGGAAATAAAGTCAAATGGTCCGCTCTATGAAAACTGAAAGAGGAGGGAGGCATCGGACTTAAGAACTGTGTCGAGTAGAATAAAACTCTAACTTTCAAACATCTGTGGGCATTAGAACACAACCAGGAATCATTATGGATAAAATGAGTACACACGAGGTTTATGAAACAGGAAACCAGTATTTGGAATTGCAAAATCAACGAAGGTATGAGCTGGTCACTCAAAAAAATTCTTAAACTGAGAAACGATATAGCAGATCTCTACAAGATTCGGCTAGGGGACGGGAAAGGTACTATATTCTTGCACGACCCCTGGTTCGAAAACCAGCCTATCATTCACAAGGAGGATTTTAAGAATACCCGCATCAGAAGAGACTGTGCAGTGGCGAAAATTAGAGATATCAAAGACGGGAATTGGGATGCGCTCATAAGAAGAGTTCCAGAAGGGCAGAGGATAATGGATCACATAAGCAATATACAACTTCATGACAGACCCGACGTTCATGAATAGAAAGCCGAAGACAATGGGAAGCTGGTTTCGAAGAGAATATGGGAGGTGGTTTCAAATTGAATATGGGAAGTAACCCGGGAAAAAAAAACACATAAAGTAGATTGGGCTCCTCTTTTATGGTCAACCAAGATCAAACCATGACACTAGTTCATGTTATGGCTTATCTTTTGGGAAACACTCAGCACTCAAGACCGCATCAGTAAGTATATGAGCATCCCGGATGTGAATTGTCTACTATGCAATGGAAATGAGGAAACCATTGATCACCTGTTTGGAAGTTGTAATATCGCTATGGAGCTTTGGGATTGTTTTGCAAAGAGTCTGGAGCTGATCAGTTTCCCAAAAGAATGGAAAGAAATAAAGGAGATAGTAGTACTCAAATCCAAAGGAAACAGATTAACAACAAACGTATTCAAATGTGGCTTTGGAGAGTCTACAACATATGGCAAGAGCGAAATGCAAGAGTTTATGGCTAAACCCGCATGAGCATTGAAGAGCTATGGAGAAAAATCATCTCGGATTGTGGCGCCCTCGTAGGAACATGGAGGAGAATTTCAAGCACATAGTAGAACTAGAATATATGCAGAAATTGGAATCTACCTTTTATAGAAATCACTAGAATTGACTGCATTGTAATGAGATAATATTTTTACATTTTTAGATTTTAGAGTTTATTCAGAAATTGTTACAAACTCAAAATTGTTCTAGGCCGGTCTAGAATGATCTCATAAAACTCGTGGTTTTTCCCTTTTTGTGAATTTTTAATGAAATAACGCTAAGTCGTTTTTAAAAAAAAAATATAACAAAAAAAATTGTAAAAGAATTGTGTGACAATTTCTTGATTAGAAAGTCATTGATTTAAATCATATAAATGTGTGTGACTTAAAAAATAGTACCAATATGAATGTGGGGGCAAATATTTTTATTAATAATAACACTCAAATAATTGTGTATATTATGATAAATAAAAGATAATTTATTGTTAGAGAAATATGTTCTCTACAAAAGATAAAGTTGCACAATTTTATAAAAACAAATAAAATAACAAGAAAATGTCTTGTTTGTATTTGCTGAGTTGGTGCTCAAATCAATATTTAAAATTTAAGAATTTTGAAATCAAGAAACGTTTCATATTATGACATTACTTTCATAAAAATTTGAAGAACCAATGTCTTCAAAAATAATTTTATGAAATAAATGAAAAGGAAAGTTTATAAAGTCTTTGTATGACTTATAATAATTTTTAATAATGATATGACAATTTGATCATAATTTTATTAAAAAGTGGATGTGACAATTATATATCATGAACACAATGAAAATTATTTCATTACGTGTCTTTTATACGATATTTTTATCGTTGAAACTTACGATAAAAATGATTAAATCCATTAAGGATATGAATTGCACTACACGAAATATCATGTTGTTATCAAATGATATATTGATATTATTAAATGTAAGATTTTACGTCTAAAAGTGAATATGTTTACACTTAGAAATACAATCTATGTATGAAAATCTTCTAAGAAAATTATGATGGATAGATTAAACGTTATAATCTATATTTTTGACTTATGTCGAAAAATAAAATATTTTTTATGCAAAATATATAATCATTTACACGAATGAAGAATAGTTCAAAGACATTTTTTCTACTAGTTAGCCAAGTAAATAATATTTTCATAAAAAAAATAAAAAATTAAATGATAAGCATGTACGAATAACTATGCTTCTTATTAGAAGATGTTCCAAGGTTAACTAAATGTACCAACAGAAATTTCTAATTATTGTAATATTAATTTGAAATTGGATAATCTTAGAGTCAATGACAAGTCTAGGCATACACATCTTAGACATAATGTCATTAGACTATACTTTCTAATGGAGTTATTAAATTTGACTATGTAAGTCAAAGATAACATTGTGGATCCACTAATCAGATTATTGAATAGAGAGATAGTTGGAATTCTTTGAGACATTAGCCTACTATAAGTTGGTATGAAGGAAAACCCAACTTATGGCAGACTTGAGATCCCAAGAACTATGTTCAATGGGACAACCTAATTGTACTGACTTGGAAAGTTATTGTTGAGGATTAATCCTTTAATGAAACAATATATATTTTGACGAGGATAAACATTTCACTTTTAATGTTTCTTTGTGAGCAAAGAGATCACCTATGTGAGGGAGAAGTGAGACTGCTTCGAAAGAATTGCACAGCTCAATTCTAGACCCTCTTACAGAACCAGACGCGTATTCTATGACCAAAACAGACACAACCATGAGAGCTTGACATATATTAGGAAGAATTCTATGTGAAAGTGTGTAATCGTTTACACAAATGGAAGAATAGTTCAAGGACATCGAGTCTACTAATCGACACGTAAAGTTATATACTATCATAAGGGAATGTTCAAAGGGTTACACCTACCTAGCTATCCTATGTAGAATTCAACTACTAAACCTTTCACCGGGTTAATATTTCAATTTCCATTAATATGGGAGATTGTTGAAATTTTTAAACTAGTTATATAAATTCTATTAAGAATGGAAATTAGAATGTGGGTAATAAAATAAAATCAAATTCACATGAAATTCAAACGTGAATTAAATGGTTAAATTTGATCCAAATTTATAATTTGAATCAATTAATTTAAATTAATTATTCTGAAATGCCTTCATGACCAATTAACAAAATGTTGTTAATTTGTCGTGTAACTTACATGAGTTTGTTATTATTATTATTATTATTATTATTATTATTATTATTATTATTATTATTAATTGTTATGATAATTTAATATTATTATTAACAAATTGGAAAACCATGTAACATTAGTATTGAATTGTAAATGCCTTAATTATTTTGATAAATAATTACTCTCTAATGAAGAGAAAAACGTTAATGTAAATTAAGAGACAAACAATGTCAACCGTTGGATCGATTAATGATTTTATTTAATGTTTTAACTTTTCAACAATATAAAACCTCTAATCTCAAAGTACTTCATCCTATATTATTTTCTCACTCTAGAATTCCAAAAGCATTTTTCTTGTTTTGTGAGTGTTCTTAGAGTTCTTCGCTCGATATTTTCCGTTGAAACCCGGTGATAATTCATGTATTTTATCAAGTTTGCTGCGTAATGATTTCGGTGCTGAATCACTACTAGATTTGATGTACCCTAGAAGACAGACATTTGTGATAAGTTCCAGCACAAGGGGCAACAATGTAACTTTTGTAAGTGAAATGTGCTAAACACATGACTCGAATTAATATTATATATGGTGATTTTGTTCTTCTTTATATATTATTTATTTCATTTATTTGTAACATTATTATATATATATTTTCTGTTTATTTAAAGACAAGATATCTAACCGACACTTCCATATATTTTTTGAAATATAATATTACGTAGTAAAATATTTGACTGGTCAAAACCCTAAATTGTACGCCTAAAATAAATAAAAAAATCAAAATTTCAATTAGCCTCAAACAACCAACCCATATTTGGTAATTTGACCATTTATTTTTTTGAATAATATCATTTGTCTTCAAATAAAGAGCCTTAAAAAAATAAATACAAAAGCTAAACAAAGAATAAATTAAAAGAGTGGGAAGTTAGAAAATTCTATAAAAAGATCATTTTAAAGAAGTTAAAAGAAAAATGATATATTGGACCCACAAATATAATCCTATAAAACATGTGAAGGAGATCAACAAACCGGTCAATATCACTAGTTTTAATATTCACCAAGGTGGGTCTCTAAGACAATTATTTCAAAGAATCTTGTTAAATGAAAATACTACATAATAATTTGTCATCACTACAATTGTATTTGAACAAAATTTATTATTATTTTTATCTCAATAATTGACGAGAATCTTACATAAATGTGTAGAAATTAATTGGAAAGAGTACCATCCCTCTAATTTGAGTACATTTGGACAAATACTTTTTTTTTTATTATGAATATATGAGAATATACCATACAACCATAATTTTAACATATATTTATAACTAAATGAATACCTTATAAGTGTTAATCAAACTGGACCATGTTAATCATGGTGGTTGACACTTGAATTACGTACCCTTATTATCCCCTGTCTCCACCTCACAAATTTTCCCAAAATACAAGGTTTCACAATCAGCAGGCATCATGGTTTTTTCTTATTATTTAAATTTTGTTATGTCTCAATTTATAAATTATTTAAGAAAACTAATTCTGTAAATACATCCAACAAATTAAAGATATGAAAATGATCTTTCCTTTTTTTAGTTTATATATTTAAAGAATTCATTTTTAAGGTGGCGGATTCTAGATGATCATGAGTAATGTTAGTGTGGTGGAGTCTCCTCTATCAAATAAATTGTCACAAATTTTCTTTTTGATTATTATCCTTCTATAAAATAAAATAAAATTAAAAAGAAATCGGTTTCAAGTGATCAGTTTTCAAAATATGGGAGAATAGAATAATTTTCAAACTTGTTATACAACACTGAATGTATAGATAAGGAACTCATTATATCCACTGCTTTTGTACACAATTTCTTCTTCTCTGCCATTCTCTTGTTTATGTCTATCCGTTTTCATTTTTAACTTTTTGTTATATATACATAATCAAATATGTAACAATTGCCTCATCAATCTCAATATTCTCTTTTCATACTCAATATAAGGCTGCTATCTTTTTTCTTTTTCTTTTTCTTTTTTATGAGCAAGTGAGAATATAAAGAGAAATATGGATGCCAAAACAAGGTATGCTACTGTGACAGGAGGAAATAAAGGATTAGGGTTTGAGGTATGCAAACAATTGGCTGCAACTGGCATCACAGTTGTTCTAACCGCAAGAAACGAGAAAAGAGGACTTGAAGCTCTTGAGAAACTCAAAGAGTTGGGCCAGTGATGATGTCAATCATCTTCCATCGCCTTGATGTGGCCGATAGTTTTGATAGTTTGAAAGTTTTTTGTAATCTGTCAGGGTTAATTTTTGCATGCAATTCCATTAATTCTATTGATATCTAATTTATATATTTGCTTCACATTTATTACCTTTAAAGTAGTTCATTATTTAAAAGAGTAGAAATCTGAAATCTTGTTTGTATATGAAGATGATTTTTGTTGTGATCCACAGATCAATAATGCTGCTCTTCTAAGATCCAATGTTGATTGGAAATACCTGGAAGGCGTTGTTGGTAAGGTAATATCTAATTCTAATATCATACGCTTTTTTATAAATGGACACTAAATAAAAGGGGGCAAAAGAAACTATAAAAATAAATGAAAACAAAAGGGGTTGGTTTTGGGCTCATATATAATTAGAGTTTATATATTGTAATTGGCTTTAAGTTTTTATTTTGTTTAGGAGTAGTAATTTAGTCTTTTGTATTTTAATGTACTCCTATAAATAGAGACATTGTAACCTAGGGTTACTTGGACCATTATTACATGAAAAATCAATAGAATGGACGACTCCCCGAGGATGTAGGCATTATTGGCCGAACCTTGTTATATCTTGTGTTCTTTATTATTTTTTACCACTATATTTATATATCTTATTTTATCGCATGTTTAGATTAGATCTTTATTCAACAGGTGGTATCAGAGCATGTTTTGAGAATATTTATTCTAATCTATTTATGAAGATATGATAAAAACTCTAACCACCATTGACGAAGTTGTTGGATATTTGTGCTTTTGTTGAAGATTGTTGGTTGTTTGAGAAATTGACATTGGTTGCAGAAGAATTAGTTGTTGTGAAGATTTGAGTCGAAATCTTCAATTGCTAAGAAGATGTCAATGGTCGTTGATGATGTATTATGAATAAGAAAGAAAAAGATAATGAGTTTTTAATTCTTCTCGAAGGCGCCAATGGGTGCAAGTAACGAAAAATCGTCGTGGAGACAGCGATTTTTCACAAGTAAAGTCTTGTTTGATTTTAATCAAATTCTCAAAGTTCTGTATGCTTCAATCTTGAATTTATATTGAGATTTATTTGACTTGAATTTCTCAAATATAGAGATTTGTGATTTATTTTCTAAGATATTTGATATTCGTCAATGTGGAGATTGAAAATTGAAGTTGAAAAAGAAGGTGGAGTGCTTATTCGATGTTACAGATTATGTAAGACAATTGATGCAACATGTAAAGGATTTTCTGATTAAATCAGGTGACTTTAATGTTTGTTTGCAAGAGTGTAGTTTTATATGTGTGTATAATGGCCGAATTTGGATTTGCATAAAACCTTGCGAGTAAGTTTTGATTGGAAATCTCCGGTAAGTGCTGGTGCGAAGTTGTCAAGTGGGTGTTGATGCTGTTGGAATTTTAAACTAATTCATAAATTCCATTAATGAATGGAAATGAGAATTTGGGTAAATAAAATCAAATGAAATTCAAACGAAATTCACATGAAATTCAAACGTGAATTAAAGTGAAATTTGATCCAAATAATTAAATTATTTTGTTAATGATGTAATTAACATTTAATGGCTTGAAAAAGAATTATCAAATTAAATATGTTTAATTTTGTTAATTGTCATTGTAACCTTCATGATATTATTGCTATCAATTTATTAGCAAGAAAATCATGTAACGTGTATTTTCTATCGAACAGAAAATACAAAGGGCAATGAAGAGGCAATCAAGGTCAGCCGTTGGATCAAAGATTAATGGTTGATTTTATTTTTATGAAAGTTTAACTTTTCAACAATATAAAACCCCTCATCTCTAATCTCAAATTTTTACATTATCTTATATTTTTTCTCACACTAGAATTCCAAAAGTCTTCTTCTTGTTTTGTGAGTGTTCTTTGAGTTCTTTGTTCAATTTTTCCGTTCAAACCCGGTGATAGTTCAGGTACTTTATCAAGCTCGTTGTGTAGTGATTTCGGTGCTGAATCACTACTAGATTCGTTGTACCCTGGGAGACAGCCATCTGTGACAAGCTCTAGCACACGGGGAGACGGTGGAACTGTTTTAAGGGAAATGTGTCTAACACATGCCTCGAATCAACATTTTATCTGGTGATTTCGTTCTTTGTAACATTTTATTTATTTAATTTGTTTGTAACATCGTTTATATATATATTTCTGTTATTTTTCAAGACAAGATTTCTAACAATCTTAAAATAGTTTCTTTGTGCTAAGCTATTTAAGAGCTTGCACCATCGAATATATTTTTTTTTGTCTTTGATGTTTCAGAAATACGAGTCGCGGTGTTGCGGAAGAGATGATGTTCATTTCGAAAAAAAAATGAAAAAGATTCATCTTAAGGAATCAACAAATAAAGATAAGTCTTTATTGCATATAAATATGTTTGATTATTAACACATATGTTCTTATGCTGTTAAAGCTTAGTTTTATAAGCTAATATATTTTGATATAAAAAATTTTCTCAAGAAACATTAATTTGTATATTCATTATACAAATGTTATATAGAAAATAAATTAGAACACAATAATTTAATTTGTTCTAGTGTTATTTAAAGATTTGTTTGGTTATTAAATTATTAATAATAATGAATGAAAATAAGAAAGTAGCTAATATGTTAGCTTTCAATTTTTATAAAATTTATGGTGTTAAAATTAATTATAATTGAAACATATGGTTTCAGTTTTAAAATAATTAATTATAATATATACCTTCTTTTTAATTAAGCAATATAATTAATAAGAATATGGTAGAATGATTTAATAAATAAAGAGAGATGATATCTTTATTTATACATATCTTTATTTATACATTGTTTTATATATTACATTTTATTATGGTAATAAGTTATTATTTTAAATGTGTATATATATTCATTGGTTGACAGAGTCTAGTCAAATATGAAGTATAAGTTGTCTCTAGAGAGAAGACAAAAGGTCATAAAAGCGGTACAACAATGAAATGGCGCATTGGTGCAGTGGTTCAAAGTTTAGACGCAATGGTGCGTGACGGAAGGGAGGTCCCTTGTTCAAATCCAACTGATAAGATGATTTCTTTTGTAGAAATCAGACGTGATAAAATGACATTAGTCATTTACGGGAGATAAAATGACACTAGTCATTTATGGTGGAACCATTCAAATTTCTTTTATAGAAATTATTAGATGAATGGAGCCAATGATTTCTTTCATAAGAAATCTGATGTGTTATAAAATGACACTAGTCATTTATGTTGAAAGCATTCCAATTTCTTGTGTAGAAATTATGAGATGAATGGATATAGTCAATAATTTCTATCAAATTTCTTGCTTGATAGAAATCAAACTAGTTAAAATGACTTTAGTCATTGATGTTGAAACCATTCGAATTTTTGTGTAGAAATTATGAGATGAATGGATAGTCAATAATTTCTTGGTAGAAATCAGACGATTTGTCTAAATGACATTAATTATGAATGTTGAAATCATTATAATTTCTTATGTAGAAATTATGAAATAAATTGAGCATAGAAATTTTAATTTCTTAAGATTAAATAAGTTGTTTGTGTTAGAACTTATTCTAATCATACATTGAAAGAGACAATTATGTAAGTCGAAATATTTTCGCAAGAATTATCTCGGTGAGAATGATCCACCTAGATTTGTTTTGAGCATTGTCGCTTCACGTGGATTATCGTTCATAACACGATAATGTAATTACTTCAATTAAGACATGAGGTACGTTTGTAGTTATGTTTTATTTGATTATATTGCTAAGTGATTATTTATATATATCATGCATATTAGCTAATAATATGATGATTCATGTTCATTCATAATAAGTATGATTATCTAAAAATTTATATACATATATAAATAAAGATTTATTTTTAATCTATTTTATTTTAATAGATAATTTTGAATTTTGTCAAAAAACTATGTATTTTTTGATTGACAAATATTTGTTATAGAATGTTAAAGGTCATCTAATTAATTAAGAAACGAATAATTGATGACATGAATATTTATTTTTATAATTAGTTAGTTTTATATTCGATTAAAGATAAATGATCAACATTCTAATTATGTGTAATAATTAATATTCTAATTAATTATTATATATTTTTTAAACGGTATTTTTAATGATAAATGAAGTTGTATATATATTTGTTTAAGAATATATATGACATATTATGTATCTGATTTATTGACTATATATATATTATAGTTGTTTTGTCATCGTAGTGACTAAAATGAAAGAAGAATAATATATAATATCATATATATGGATATATTAATTTTGGTTTAATATAATATATTTGATAATTTTGAAATCAAATAATTACAAGGAAAGTCTTGTTTAATTTGAGAATAATATGGCAAACGTGCCGATATTGCGGGATGCAAACGTGCAACCGAAAATAAATGTTTAAGCGGCTTCGGCCAAAGATGTTTGAAACATTATGATTTCTTTTGTAGAAATCATGTGATATGGTGAATATTTATTTGATTAAATATTCTAATTTCTTTTATAGAAATTAAGTGTTGAAATAAATATTTTAATTGATTAAATATTTTTAATTTTTTATGTAGAGATTATGTGAAGAATGATTTATATATGAATAAACATTCTAATCTCTTGTATAAAAATTATATTTTATTCAATTAAATATTTATGATATAGTTATCTTATTCATTGTATGATAAGTATAACAAAAGAAATTTGTAAAAGAATTGTGTGACAATTTCTTGTTTTGAAAATCATTGATTTAAATCATATAAGTGTGTGATTTAAAAAAGGGTACCAACACGAATGTGGGGGCAAATATTTTCATTGATTATAACACAAAAATAATTGTGTATATTATGATAAATATAAAGATAATTTATTGTTAGAGAAATATGTTCTCTATAAAAGATAAAGTTGCGCAACTTTATAAAAAGAAATAAAATAACAAGAAAATGTCTTGTTTATATTTGCTGAGTTGGTGTTCAAATCGATATTTTAAATTTGAGGATTTTGAAATCAAGAAACGTGTCATATTTTGACATTATTTTCATAAAATTTTGAAGAACCAATGTCTTCAAAAGAATTTTATGAAATAAATGAAAAAGAAAGTTTATAAAGTCTTGATATGACTTATAACAAATTTTATAATAATGATATGAAAATTTGATCATACTTTTATTAAAAAGTGGATGTGACAATTATATATATCATGAAGACAATGAAAATTATTTCATTACGTGTCTTTTGTACGATATTTTTATCGTTGAAAATTACGATAAAAATGATTAAATCCATAAAGGATATGAATTGCACTAAACGAAATATCATGTTGTTATCAAATGATATATTGGTATTATTAAATGAAAGACTTTACGTCTTAAAGTGAATATGTTTACACTTAGAAGTGCAATTTACGTATGGAAATCTTCTAATAAACTTATGATGGATAGATTAAACGTTATAATCTATATTTTTGACTTATGTCGAAAAATAAAATATTTTTATGTAAAATATATAATCGTTTACACGAAGGCAGAATAGTTCAAAGACATTTTATCTACTAGTTAGCCAAGTAAACAATATTTTCATAAAAAATAAAATGTTTAAATTGTAAGCATGTACGACTTGACTATGCTTCTTATTATAAGATATTCCAAGATTATCAGAAATTTCTAATTATTGTAATAATAATTTGAAATTAGATAAACTTAGAGTCAATGACAAGTCTAGACATACACGTCTTAGACATAATGTCATTAGACTATACTCTCTAATAGAGTTATCAAATTTGACTATGTAAGTCAAAGATAACATTGTGGATCCACTAATCAAATTATTGAATAGAGAGATAGTTTGAAGTCTTATGAGACATCAGCCTACTATAAGTTGGTATGAAGGAAAACCCAACCTATGCAGACTGAAGATCCCAAGAACTAGGTTCAATGGGACAACCTAATTGTACTAACTTGGAAAGTTATTGTTGAGGATTAATCCTATAACGAAACAATATATATTTTGACGAGGATAAGCATATCGCTTTTAATGATTCTTTGTGAGAAAAGAGATCACCTATGTGAGGGAGAAGTGGGGCCGCTTCGAAAGAATTGCACGGCTCAATTCTAGACCCTCTCACAGAACCAGGCACGTGTTCCATGGCCAAAATGGACACAACCATGAGAGCTTGACATGTATCAGGGAGAATTTTATGTGAAAGTGTGTAATCGTTTACACAAATGGCAGAATAGTTCAAGGACATCGAGTCTACTAATCGGCTAGTAAAGTTATATATACTTTCATAAGGGAAGGTTCAAAGGGTTACACCTACATATCCTATGTAGAATTCAACTGTTGAACCTTTCACCGGGTTAATCTTTCAATTTCCATTAATGTGGGGGATTGTTGGAGTTTTAAACTAATTCATAAATTCCATTAATGAATGGAAATGAGAATTTGGGTAAATAAAATCAAATGAAATTCAAACGAAATTCACATGAAATTCAAACGTGAATTAAAGTGAAATTTGATCCAAATAATTAAATTATTTTGTTAATGATGTAATTAACATTTAATGGCTTGAAAAACAATTATCAAATTAAATATGTTTAATTTTGTTAATTGTCATTGTAACCTTCATGATATTATTGCTATCAATTTATTAGCAAGAAAATCATGTAACGTGTATTTTCTATCGAACAGAAAATACAAAGGGCAATGAAGAGGCAATCAAGGTCAGCCGTTGGATCAAAGATTAATGGTTGATTTTATTTTTATGAAAGTTTAACTTTTCAACAATATAAAACCCCTCATCTCTAATCTCAAATTTTTACATTATCTTATATTTTTTCTCACACTAGAATTCCAAAAGTCTTCTTCTTGTTTTGTGAGTGTTCTTTGAGTTCTTTGTTCGATTTTTCCGTTCAAACCCGGTGATAGTTCAGGTACTTTATCAAGCTCGTTGTGTAGTGATTTCGGTGCTGAATCACTACTAGATTCGTTGTACCCTGGGAGACAGCCATCTGTGACAAGCTCTAGCACACGGGGAGACGGTGGAACTGTTTTAAGGGAAATGTGTCTAACACATGCCTCGAATCAACATTTTATCTAGTGATTTCGTTCTTTGTTACATTGTATTTATTTAATTTGTTTGTAACATCGTTTATATATATATTTCTGTTATTTTTCAAGACAAGATTTCTAACAGATGCCTCAAGGGTTCTACCAACAATTATGATTTCTAAGGTATGAGTTGAGGGTGCACTAATTATATACATGGTGTGTTAGATTCTTTCTATGCAGGATTTGGCTAGAAGAATGTGGAGAACAAACAATACATCTTAATGCTTGTTGAAAATTAGTTGGAGGTTTTATTATAACTGATTGTTGTCTTGGCATACATGAGTGACATTATTTCACTATGTCGAGGGCTTTGACTTGAATAAATTCTCAGATGAAATGAGTTTGTAGAGATTTTTCTTTGGAAAACGGTTATTGAAGAAGTCAAATTAATAGAGAGGTAGAGAGAAAATCAAATAGTAGATTTTTACCTACAGTCGCACGGGGTTCATCAAACTGACGATCAGAGATTCAAACGGAGTCCGATTGTGCTAAGATTTTGTCAGGAGGGTTATTAACTCATTCCTCAACATTTTTAACGGTCGGATCAAGGTTTGGACGTCTCGAAATTTATTTTTCTGGGGCTTAAAGTGTCTGCTAATTTTAGTTTTATTTGACTTATTTGTGACCAAAAAGTTTGTATCTTTTTTGGTTATGACCTTTTATCTTATTGGAAAAGTTAATCAAGATGAAGACGGTGGTGAGATTATATACTTTTATACTTGACAAAAACATGATCGAGTATAGAAAGTTGTTATCAAAATGGTGTTTACCGATGATAACATTATCGACATGTTGATAGGGCAATCCTTCAGGCCAAATTGCTAGATTGCATTGAGTAGGAGGATGATTAAAGATTGACACAATTCTAGTTAACACACAATATGAATGAAAGACCAGGAAGATGAAGACAAGTGAAAGACACTTATAAGTTGAGATGGAAACATCTTGAGAGTAACTCTCAAACGAACCAAGAAGAAATCATTGCATTATCTTCTAATACGAGAAGATAAATAAAACCTTGAGTAAGATTTCTAGTCATGAAAAAGGGTCTAGATGGGAGACTCGGTAATTCGAAGGTGATGATTTTGTTACTTCTTTTGTTTTATCTTAATTGTCTATACATTGTGGATCATAGTTTAGATTAATGAGATGATTGAGATCTTGAATGGAATTCTTAGTCATGAAAAATGGGCTAGATGAGAGGTTCGATCAATTCAAATGGAAGGATATTCGCAATTTCTTTCAGAGAAAATATAGATGATCATTTGAAACATTGGTGAAGACAATTAAAGAGAGATAGTGAATCTTGAAATAATATTCTTGGATTGCCATGCGTTTTTGGATTCAAGAAACTAGCAGGTTGCAAGCTAATTTGTTCAAGGAGAAGTATGAGGTTCAAGTTGGTTGAGTATGCAACGTTCAAGGCAAGATGGGTGACAAATACTTTGTCAGATCTTGAGCTTGAGAAAAGAGATTTCGTAATAGCCTAATTTATTTGTTATGAAGTAGACGATAAAAGTTCATCTTGGGTTTTCTCGTTTTCAATTGATATCTTATTTTGAGAAAGTAGACGATGGAAGTTCGTTTTGGGTGTCCTTGGTTTTCGATAGATATCCGTATTTGAAAAAGTAGACAATGAAAGTTTGTCTTGTGTCTAATCGGTATTTTGGTTACAGTCGATTATTGAACTTGAAAAATAAGACACTCGGTTTGTGGAAAACAAAGGTAAAGATTATTTGACATAATAAATAATTGTTAATTCTAGTTTTTGCATATGTCAACGGGTATGAATAAAGATTGAAAAGAGTTGTTGAATGTCTCTAGTCACTGAAGTAGCGTAGTTGCTAAAATTACTTGGTATTATAATCTCTATGATTTTATCTTTTAAGGGCTTTTGAGCGGAAGTGGAAGTATAATGATTTATCTCGTGAATGGCTCGAGCAGTGAAGATTGATGTGTGACTCATAACATTTTGATGGTGCGATATACGTGATGGTGGAGATTGTTATTCTTCTAAGGGCTCTTGAGTGGAAGTGGAGGAACGAAAAGTTATCTGATAATGGCTCGAGCAAAGGTGAAGATTGAAGTGTTAAACCCACTTATTTTTGATGGCTTGACTTTTGTCAAGGTGAAGATTGATGGGTACGACTCGTGTATTTCTTAAGGGACGTGAAATTCGTCAGGGTGGAGATTGTTGAATTCAGTGGCGGACCTACAAGGGGGGCCTTGGGGGGCCCGGGCCTCCCCCAACCAGGGTAAAACTTTTAAGATATTATATATATATATGTTTATCAAATAAGGCTTTGCCTGAGTGGTTTTGTAGCTGGAATGTATAGTAGTGGTCAGGTGATCAAACCTTGCCTCTAACCTTTCTTTAATTATAACATTATTTTATACAAACATTATTTTCTAATATTTATAATAAACTAACCTTCATCGCATCTCAATAAGCGCGGTAATCGTCCAAGGTGGAGATTGTTGGGTTTTGGGTTCATATTTAATTAGAGTTAATATATTGTAATTGGGCTTTAAGCCTTTATTGAGCTTAGGAGTAGTTGTTTAGTCTTTTGGATTTTAATGTACTCCTATAAATAGAGACATTGTAACCTAGGATTACTTGGACCATTATTCCATGAAAATTAAATAGAATTGACGACTTTCCGAGGATGTAGACATTATTGGCTGAACCACGTTATATCATGTGTTTTTTTATTATTCTTTACCACTATATTTCTATATCTTCTTTTATTGTGTGTTTAAATTAGATTTTTTTCTCAAAATAAAAGGATAAAAAGTGGATAATTCTAATATAATTTGGATGATATCATCAATATATGGCTATTTTATGTTCATCAGTTTTCTGAACTTCTTGTTTGTAATGATCTATGAGCTTTTGTTGATGTGAGTTTTTTTTTTTTTTGTTATAATAAACTCTAGTAATCTTTTTCGAATAATAATAGATAATAATTGTTATTTTTTTTTGTTAATTTATAATGAATATAATGTCATAATTTTGTAACTTATTTTTCACGACAATGTGACCCCTCATTAGTGCTAACCGACTTTGTGTCTCCCTTCATATGTTTCTTATGCATACAATTCTCATCTTCTTTTCACTTTTGATGTCGTGGTTGATCATGTGCTTCTAGCACACATATTATTCATTCAACACAAGTTTATTGACGTGAAAAGCCATCGCAAAATGTTAAAGAAATGTTAGAGATGCATTGTTCCGTTTGGCTTTGTCTGGTCAAATATGGAGAATTTCCGTCCGTAATAATTAAAAAAATATTACCCGGTGCAGGGCAATCCCATCACAGGTGGAGGAGCGGTCACACCAACCAACTTCAATTAATTAGTCAACTCTCCTTTGTGTTTCCTCCGGTTTGTTCATACTATCTTCCCATTTTGTTTAACTTTTTGAATTTTCTAGGTGTTATTTAAATATTATGACGTCGTCCCTAATAGTTTTGAAATATCAGTTACGGCATTATGATATCACCGTAGCTAATATTATCGATTATTAATTACCGCATTATGGTATCATCGTGGCTATTAATATTCTCTAATAAAATGCATAGAAACACGTCTTTTAGTCAAAACGTTCATCATAAAACCGTGGCTAATAATAATTGCGGGAATGATATTTATTAGTGTCGGCGTTACATGACCGATCGATACTAAGAAGTATTATTAAACACGACGAACATTCATCTTTAACTGTTTATTCTCATCCTCCACATGTGTAACACATGTTGGGTCAACAGTAGATATCGGGTCCACGACATACATTGTGTCTCTGGAAGACTCTCCTTGGATCGTAGGGTGATATGATTGTGCAAGCAGGTTCTGGAATGACTTTCATAGTTTCTTTAGTGTTATCCGTATACTCTTCTAATCACTCATCCTGAATGCATATAATTAATAAATTGGTCATGTACAACTCAATAAGTATGTTAGACTTCCAATGATTCAAGAGTATTCTAACCGGGAGACACTCTCACCTCAATTTTTTGATAGATGTTGGCTTAAGTCTATCGGAGTTTTAGCCAACCCAGAATCATCCTTATTAAATTTCTCAAGCATTTTTTCTGCCTAGTGAGACTGACTCAGAACTAATCCTTCCAAGGTTCAATGTATTTTATTTCCAAGGATGACATCGGCTAAACTCATATCTTTCATGTCAAATTTTGAGTTCAAAAGTGACTTGGTGCATTTAATCATCCAATCATTCCAACCAATAATTAGCATGTCATCTACGTAAAGACATAAAATGACATGACCATTTTTTGTTCTCTTAATGTAAATATATTTGTCACATTAATTGACCTTAAATTCACTTTCTAACATTAATTTATAAAACTTTTCATGTCATTATTTTGGGGTTTGTTTCAAGTTATACAAAGACTTCATTAACTTACAAACCTTGTTTTCCTATCCAGGTGTAGAAAACCCATCATGTTGTTCCATGTAAATTTCTTCTTCTAAATCTCCATTTAGAAAAGCGGTATTTACATCCATTCGATGTATTTCAAGATCTTGGAAAGCGACAATTGAGAGTATCACACTAATAGAAGTCATTCTTGACACAAGAGAGTATGTGTCAAAACAATCAAGCCCTTCACGTTGAAAGTAACCCTTAATGACCAGTCTGACTTTATATTTATTAATAGTTCCATCTGACTTCATTTTCTTTATTAAAATCCACTTATAGACTAGTGCTTTACTACCTAGAGGAAGATCCACCAATTCACATGTACGATTTTGCAAAATGGAGTCTATTTCATAATTTATAGCATCTTTCTATCGAGGTCCTTTAGAGGATTTCATAGCTTTAAAGTTCACTTTATTTCATGAAAGTGGTGAAATCAGGACCAAATGATTTTTCAGTTCTAACTATTTTGTTATGTCTGGGTTCAACCTCATGTTCAATCTCATGATTGATTTCTTGTTCTAAAGTCTCGAAAGTTCTCTTGGATGAACTAGGTTCACTTGTAGATTTGCACGGAAGCATATGTTTAAAGAACGATGCATTTTTTGATTCCATTATTGTATTCTTATGAATATTAGGAATTTGAGATTCATATACAAGAAAATGATACTCACTACTGTTTTGAGCATATCCAATAAAAATGCAACAGTTTTTGGTCTAATCTTGACCTTTTTTTTGGTGTAGGTACTTCTACCTTAGCAAAACACCCACACACTCAAAAGTATTGGTAAGAAGGGGTTCTCCTTTCCATAATTCATATGGACTTTTGTCCAGTTTCTTACGGGGTACCTTATTTAAAAGGTAATTAATTGTTAGAATAGCTTCCCCCACATGTTCTGTGACAAACCAAAACTAAGCAACAATGCATTCATCATTTCTTTCATTGTACAATTTTTTATCTCTTGCAATACCATTTTTCTGTGGAGAATAATGAGCATTTCTTTCATGTCTAATACCATGTTTAGCACAAAACTTAGCAAATGGTGATTCATATTCAGCCCACGATCACTTCTTAATACTTTGATTTTCTTATTAAGTTGATTTTCAAATCATTTTTGTAGTGAATAAATTTTCCAATTGCCCCGTCTTTACTTTTGAAAAGATATACATAACAATATCTTGTACTATCATCAATCAAAGTAATAAAATATTTATTTCCACCATGTGTTTGCACTCCCTTTAGATCGCATAAATCAGTGTGAATAACATCAAGCAATTCACAATTTCTTTCAATAGATTGAAAAGATGATCTCGTGAGTTTTGCCTCAACAAATGTTTTACATTTGTGTTTTTTATCAATTTGGAAGAGGAGTGGATTTCAAGTTAATTAATTTACGAATAATATCATAATTAACATGTCCAAATCTACTATGCCACAAATTTAAAGATTCAAGCAAGTAAGTAGAAGAACTTATTTTATTCATAGCAGGCTTACTTGCCATTACACTTAGTTTGAACAAATCATTTCTTACACAGTCTTTCCCTACAAACATTCCAATTTTAGACAAAACAATTTTATCTGACTCGATAACCATGCAAAAACCATGACAGCTCAAAAGTGAACCAAACACAAGATTCTTTCGCACATCTAGCACGCACAACACATTGTTGAGAGTCAGCTTTTCCCTAAAGTCATCTATAAAATCACTTTCCCTTGTTCCTTTACGTCTGAGGTAGTAGAATTCCCTACAAACATTTCTTTGTCAGTACATACATGAAGAGTGGCTCTGGTGTTAAAGCACCACTCCCTTAGATTAGATCCTACAAGATTGATTTCAGAAATAACAACACAGATATTCATATTTGAAACCTCTTGAGATAGGTTCTCCACCATATTTTACTTCCCGAATTTTCTTTGGCTTCTTGTATTCGGGTGCCTTGTGGCTAGTACCATTACAATTGTAGCATTTTCCCAAGAATTTACTCTTTGAAATGTCTGTCCCTGGTCCGACCCTTGTCCTTTTACTAGCAGGATTAAAGTTTCTCCTTTTAGAGCTTTGAACATTATCAACAACGTTTTCTTTAGCAGCATATGGAGAATTTTTTTTCTCAGAACTCTTGTTATCTTTCTCGATACGAAGACTAACAATAAGTTTTTCCACATTCATTTCCTTGCTTATATTTTAAGTAATTCTCATAATAGCAACTACCTAGGTGGTAGCTTCTCATAATAGCAACTACCTGAAAAAGATCACTTAGAGTCATTCCTTCAGCGTGAATCTCATGAAAAATTACTTGAATTTCTTTAGTTTGGCTCTTAACAGATTTAGAATCCACCATCTTAAAATCAAGGAAGCAACCCACATGAAATTTGTTGGCCCCGGCATCCTCGATTTTATATTTCTTATCGAGGTAGATCCATAATTGTTTAGCCATCTTCCATTGTACAATGAATCAACTAGTCCATTCAATACATTATTTCGGCATATGAAATCACAATGTTTCTATGCATCTAATGTGACGGACTAAACACTACTTTCACCCTCCTGGAGCATAGCATCCTAAGTGAGAAATCTAGCCAAGTTTAGAGTCGTTGAATAGAACAACATCTTCTATGTTAAATAGACATAGAACTTTTTAGGTTTTCACCATGGGTGTTATGCGCAGGAATCACAGTAGAACGTGCGACGATATTAGTTATCTCTTGAACGCTAACTTCATTTGATTTGGTAGTCATAACTGAAAATCAATAACACTTAATAAGTAGAAGAAAGTGGATTTGTTTTAAGACTATTAGAAAACTATGCCAATAAACACAAAACGTGAACAAAAAATTCAAAACCGAGACCTATACAAAGTACAATTTCCTTAAAACAGATTCGTCCCCTACGGTTGTGCTTCAAGGATTAAATAAACATCTGTTTCCCAAGATACAACAGGAAAACCCAGTTATTACTTAGCACATAAGTATTACTCAGGCGAACTGAATATTTACATGAATATCAATATCGATAAGGACCGAAAGGATCGAAAAATAAAGAGAAGATTTGAGATAGAACAAAAGGGATATTCTTTCAAATGGGTCTTTTTCACAATGTTTGAACTCGCCTATTTATAAGTCTCCAATAGGGCCAAAGGTTGCTAAAAATAGGCCTCGTAGAGAAATTAGACGCCCTCAGAGATATGCAGAGGCTGATTTAGTTGCGTATGCATTAAATGTGGCTGAAGAGATTGATTCAGAAGAAGAACCTGCGACATATTCAGAGGCGATTACCTGCGAAAACTCTGGTATGTGGATGATCGCTATGCAGGAAGAGATAGAATCGCTTCACAAGAACGTTACATGGGATCTAGTGAAGTTACCAAAGAGCAAGAAGGTTGTTCGCTGCAAATGGGTGTATAAGAGAAAGGAAGGTACGATGGGAGTTGAAGAAGCCAGGTATAAAGCCAGGCTTGTTGCAAAAGGATATAGTCAAACTCCAGGTGTTGATTTTACTGATGTATTTTCTCCAGTTGTGAAACATAGTTCTATTCGGGCTTTACTAGGTATTGTGGCATACCACGATCTTGAGCTTGAGCAGTTAGATGTAAAAACTGCATTCTTACACGGAGAACTTGAGGAAGACATCTACATGCAACAACCAGAGGGATTCGTAGCCTTAGGAAAGGAGGACTATGTATGTCAGCTGAAAAAGTCTCTTTATGGTTTGAAACAGTCACCGAGGCAATGGTACAAGAGATTTGATACATTTATGACCACTCATGATTTCAGGAGGAGCAATCACGATAGTTGTGTCTATTTTAAAGTATGTGATGATGGGTCGTTCGTTTACCTGTTGTTGTATATTGACGATATGCTAATTGCCGCTAAAGATCAAAGAGAGGTCAGAAAGGTGAAAGCACAGTTGAGTAGCGAGTTTGAGATGAAAGATTTAGGTGCAGCAAAGAAGATGCTTGGAATGGAGATTCTTAGAGATCGACCGGCTGGTAAATTGTACATAAGTCAAAAGAGGTACATCGAGAAAGTCCTTAGTAGGTTTAACATGCTAAGTGCCAAGCCGGTAAGTACTCCACTAGCTGCTCATTTTAGACTTTCGTCTTCTTTGTCACCACAGTCAGATAGTGATGATGATTATATGTCGCGAGTGCCATACTCTAGTGCCGTTGGCTCCCTTATGTATGCTATGGTTTGTTCACGACCTGACTTAACATATGCAGTCAGTGTTGTTAGTAGATATATGGCAAACCCTGGTAAGGAAAATTGGAAAGCAGTTCAATGGATTTTCAGATACTTATGTGGTTCTACTGATGTTTGTTTACAGTTTGGGAAAAGTAGAGATGGAGTTGTCGGTTACGTTGATTCAGATTACGCTAGAGACCTTGATAAGAGAAGATCATTGTCTGGTTACATTTTTTGTGTTGGTGGTTGCGCTATTAGTTGGAAGGCTATGCTGCAGGCTACAGTTGCTTTGTCTACTACAGAGGCAGAGTACATGGCGATTACAGAAGTTTGCAAAGAAGCAATTTGGATGAAAGGCTTGTTTGGCGAACTTAGTGATGATTTGCAGATTTCTACAATCTTTTGTGATAGCCAGAGTGCTATTTTTCTGACAAAGGATCAGATGTTTCACGAGAGGACTAAGCACATTGATGTACGGTATCATTTTGTGCGTGATGTGATTGCTCGTGGTGATATTGTTGTGAGTAAGGTGAGTACACACAATAATCCTGCAGATATGATGACCAAGTCACTTCCTATTACCAAGTTTGAGCATTGCTTGAACTTGGTTGGTCTTCATTACTGAGCTATGCCCTTAGGGGCTTTGGTGGAAGAGGTTTGATTTTGTGGTTATGCTATCAAAGATTGGAATTCGTTTCAAGGTGGAGATTGTTAGAGTTTGTGGCCCGAATTCTTGTTGGGTCAGCGGGCTTTGCCCGCACTGTATGGACTTGTAGTCTTAATGGGTCTAACCCCTTTTCATTTACATCACATTTTAGGGTTAGACAATATATAGAGAAGACATCCGTCTTTTCTCTAATACAGTTTTACGTTATCCACCAAAAATCTGTACAATCTTCGTTATAGTGAAATCTTCTCTTCTGCCCGTGGTTTTTCACCCGTAAAGGGTTTTCCACGTAATCTTGGTGTTCGTTCTTCTTTATCGTTTTTATCCTCGTTTATTGTGGTTTGGATTCTAACACACCTATTTATAAGTCTCCAATAGGGCCAAAGGTCTTGGGCATGTGGAAGGACTTTTCTGTCTTCCACATTTATTAGCAAGTATGTGGAAGGACTTTGTTCATTTATAAATCGGACCCTTAATTTGCATCTACTACTTTTTCCAGCCAACTAATTTTATGCTCAATCGTCCATCTAACTCATTAATTCCAACAATTTTTTATCCATATTTTGATATAATTTTATAATTAACTCCAAATTAAAAAATTAAATATCATATTTTGATACATCATCATAAATAAAATAATTTATCACCCACCTTTTATTATTTACCTTGAGATAAATAATCTGAGGAATGTAATAAACTATATATTCTTGCCTTGTTTATTGATAAATAAATAAATTATTAAATATTATTTACTTGTTTGTTTGCTTCGTCATATATACAAGGCATTTTAGTTAAGAATTATTTATTTGACTTATGATGAATAAACGAGACATGTATTTAATAATTTCATAAAATTAAATTACATTAATCAAATAATAGATTTAATCATGAAAATAATATAAGTAATGTGTTAAATTATTTTATTTATCATGGTTGTATTAAAATATTGTGTTTTAAAGTCTTAGTTTGAAGTTAATTGTGAAAATAATTGTAAAGGATAAAAAGTAGATATGAAAAAATTTGGTGGTCAAAATTGAATGAAAATAAATGTTGGTTAATTTGTTCCGCACAAAGTTTAATTACACAAACTGGAAAGAGCTAAGGGGACAGAAAAACTATCCCTCTACATCTGGACTTTCTTAATAGTAGGATATTAATTAATTTATTTATTTTAAATCAATCCAATACCAATAATACAAAAACATCGTAAGTGCTTAAATAGCAAATAGCAGACGGGAAGTCTTACCCCGTGTTTGAGAATTAGAGAGCCATTTGGGTGGGGGGGGGGGGGGGCAATTGATCTCGAAGATACCAATAATTGAAAATTCAGATGAACTAGTATACACGTTTTCAGATGAAATCGATTTCGTGATATTTTGATCTCTTAAGCCGACTTTTATCACTAATTGATTATCTTGGTAAGGTGTTAAACATGAACTTATTAATTTAATATTGAGTTTTTAATTTTGGTTAAAATAGAATGTTCAATAAATAGTAGTTATTTGAATTAATTAATTTTTTTTACTTTAATTTAATAAAATTAATGTAAGAAAATTTAGATTATCTTGAAGCCGACTTTTATCACTAATTTAGAAAATTATTGATCTCGAAGATACCAATAATTGAAAATTCAGACGAACTAGTATACACGTTTTCAGATGAAATCGATTTCGTGATATTTTGATCTCTTAAGCCGACTTTTATCACTAATTGATTATCTTGGTAAGGTGTTAAACATGAACTTATTAATTTAATATTGAGTTTTTAATTTTGGTTAAAATAGAATGTTCAATAAATAGTAGTTATTTGAATTAATTAATTTTTTTTACTTTAATTTAATAAAATTAATGTAAGAAAATTTAGATTAGGAAATAATTGATTTGTTGTATAAAGTTACAGTGATCAGATAGAGTGAAATTTAAATAATAAAAAAATAGGTAAAATTTCCTAAACTCACGTTAAAATGGCTCAATTTATATATTAAAAAGTTTGAATTTTACAATTTTAGTTTTTTTTTTCTGTTGTTGTTGAATATTCTTATTTTAAAAATATTAATTAAGTTGAATAAATTATGTTAGAATATAGAAGGATATTGTATTGGATGATCTCAATTACATAGTCTATTCAATTAGACTTATAAGGAAACTAATATAATATAATATAATATAATATAATATAATATAATATAATATAATATAATATCATATCATATCATATCATATCGATATTATCACAATTTTTCATATTGTGATAATTTCTTACAAATATATTATATTTACATTATACTGAATATAATTATTATACCCCGCAATCGAAGTAGGTGAACGATGTATGCTGAGATTGAATCGAAACTTTTTAAAAAGAACCCGAAGAAACCCAAATAACTATGATGTAGCAGCCGAAGTCGAAAAAAGTTTCCCAGTCAGAGTAGCAGCAGATGGAGATCCAAGCGCTAATGAGGTCGCAAATGATCCGAAAGTAGATGCACCAAAAGGAGACGACAATGCACTAGTTGACATCCCAAAAGGAAGATATGGAGAAGAACTAGCGGCGATTGATCTAAATACTAATGAAGGAGTTGAGGTCTTGGAAGTCGCTGTTTTGGTTAATTTAGATTTAAAGGAACAGAGAATCCAGTTGCACAAAATCTGAAGGAAGGAGTGGAAGCGGCTGAAGCCGAGACACCAGATGTTCCGAAGGAAGGTTTGGGAGCGACTAAAGCCGAAGCACAAGTTGTTCCGAATCCGAAGGCAGGGGCACCATTGCTCCAGACCAAAGGAACTAGCGAAAGCGAATGACGTTGAGGTTAGTGTTTGAAAAAGACATAGGAAATGATGAACCGAACGACATAAAAAATGAGGTAGTGAACGACGCAAAGGAGAATAGCGAAGATGAGGAGGAAGAAAAAGAAACAGAGAGAGGTAGTAGAGATTTATTTGAGTCCCTCATCAATGACTTAAAGTAACCATTGATGAAGGCAGCAAAAGACTATATTTTGTGCTTAAGAACAAAATTTTGGCTCTGATACATGTAGAAAAAAATAAAGAGAAGAGAGAAATTGTATTGCTTGTTTTTTAATTCGTGGTTACAATGTAATACATTTGAGGTATTTATAGGACTTATGACATACTAATTTAGGGATTATCTTCCAATTACAAATTAATTATACTAATTTAGAATGGAAGAAAATATAGAAAGTCAAATAATTGACCAAGAATGGAATATTAATCAGTAGCAAATCAATTATACTAATTAATTTGTTAATTAATTGAAGATTTGTTGTTGATTGACAAATCAATTACAATTCATATGATTTTATTTGATTCAATATTTAAATCATCTCCTTTCCTATAAATGTAATTTTCACTATTTAAGTAATAGACTTCTTAGATAAGAAGACAACAAACAATAAATAAGTAATACACATTTTCTTCTCTCTTTATTTTTTTTTATATGGTATTAGAGTAGGTTTCTCATCTTGAAGAAACCTGTTCACAATTTTCTGCTACCTCTTCCAATGGTGGATATAACAATTGGAGGAGAACTCAAATAATTATATTATCTCATATTTCTTAAGTATTTTTTATCTTTATTTTATTACCCACTATGTTAAACAAGTGGGACGTCATTTCAAAATTGCAATTTATATTATAATTTTTCACTTTAAGAGTTGCACGATTCAGAGCAAGTGCCAAGTGCCAATTGTCAAGAGCAAAGAGCCAAGTGCCAAGTGTCAAAAGCCAATAGCCTATAGAATTCTGAAGAACTATGTAGCAAGGTTGGTACTCTCAATATCCTTTACCCAACTTGAAGGGGAGTGTAGAATTATCTCTCTAATTTTCTTAACGCAAAGGGAGACTCAATCGTCAAAATAGGCTCAACTTAATGAATATTTTAGTTAAGAAAGTAATATTGTAGTTAAGAAGGAATATTATAGTTAAGGAAAGAAATATTCTAGATTAAGAAATGATATCCAAAATTAGTGTAATTAATTTGCAATTGGAAACAAACCCTATAAATTCTATAAATACCTCAAATATATTATTACATTGTAACCACAACGCAATAAACAAGCAATACAATTATCACATAGATTTATCACACACTATCTAGAATATGACAAAATTACTTCTCCTTTAAGATATTTTAAGAATCTTTTAAATTTTAAATTTAAACGCATTTTTTTGTTATGAAGAAATAAATATGTTTTTGGTCTAAATTAATTTCATAAATGATAAAGAATAAAATAATTAAAAATAACGAGAATAGTCAGCTAAGTTGCGGCGGTCGTCGTGAGTGTGGGACCGGTTTTTAGTAGTACGATTGAGTGGATGTGGATACGCCACCGCTTACAGCGTCTTTATATTATTTTAATAATTTCTTTTAAAATTAATTAGATGAATAATCATACTTCCATATATATATATATATTTTTAAGATGTAATATTACTTAATAAAATATTTGTTCGATAAAAACCAAAATACTATCTAAAATAAAGTTTTTATTTAAAATCTCAACTATTATCATATTTATTATCTAATAAATTATTTTATTAATTTAAATATTAATTTTTTTAACATAAATTAATTATTAAATAAAAAAGAATGAAAAGTTAAAATTTTTTATAAAAAGATAATTTCAAAGAAGTAAAAAAAAAAATACTAGTGAAGGAGATCTACAATCAAACCCATATCACTAGTTTTAATATCCGCGAAGACAATTATTTTAAAGAATCTTATTAAATGAAAATAATATATAAATCTTGTATGTAATTATTATAATTTGTCATCACTACGTAAAGTTGTATTTGAACAAAATATATCATTTTTATAGCTCAATATTTGACTAGAATTTTACATAAAAATGTGTAGAAATTAATTGAAAAGAGTACCATCCCTCTAATTTGATAGTGCTTTTGGACAAATACTTTTATTTTTAATTTAATTTAATTTAATTTATTATTATTATTATTATTAGTGGATATAGGAGCATGACACCATACTATCATAGCTTCCACTTATATTTAATTAAGGCTTTATAGGTAAGAAACGAAACTACATACATTAGTAACACTTTTATATTCTATTTTCACCTCACAAAATTTTCCTAAATACAAGGTTTCACAATCGACGGGTATCTACACAATTTTGAATACATTACTATATTTAAGCCTTATTCGATTGGGATTATTGAAATAATCTAGAGAAAGAAAAAAATTATGATTGATAATGATTTTGAGGGTGTGTGGATATATTTTTTTTTGATAAAAGACTTAAAGAGTATTATATTTATAAAAAAAATAAAAAATAAAAAATAAAAATAAAATGTATTTTAATATTTTGTTTAATAAATTAATTGATTTAATAAATGAGAGGGGAGTGAAATGATAGAATTAATTAATTTTAGTTTTAGAATAACTTAAACGAACCAGCCTTAGAAACTTTCTTATTATTTAATTTTTGTTTTATCTCCATTTATAAATTATTTAAGAAAATACATCTAACAAATTAAAGATATAAAAATGATCTTTCCTTTTTTTTTAATTTTTTTTTTAAAGAATCATTTTTAGGTGGCGGATTCTAGATGATCATGAGTAATGTTAGTCTGGTGGAGTCTTCTCTATCAAATAAATGTCACAAATTTTCTTTTTTGATTATTTTCCTTAAAATAAAATAAAAAATGAATTGGTTTCAAAGGGGTAGCTTTCAAAATGTGGGAGGATATAATAATTTTCAAACTTAATATTACAACACGGAATGTATATATAAGAAAGTTAATATATCCACTGCATGTACACAATTTATTCTTCTCTTCCATTCTCTTGTGGATTACAACACGGAATGTATACATAATCAACACGGAATGTGGTAGTTTTCATTTTTAACTTTTTGTTATATATACATAATCAGACATGTAACAATTGCCTCATCAATCTCAATATTCTCTTTTCATACTCAATATAAGGTTGCTATATTTTTTTTTCTTTTTTTATGAGCAAGTGAGAATATAAAGAGAAATATGGATGCCAAAACAAGGTATGCTATTGTGACAGGAGGAAATAAAGGATTAGGGTTTGAGGTATGCAAACAATTGGCTGCAACTGGCATCACAGTTGTTCTAACCGCAAGAAACGAGAAAAGAGGACTTGAAGCTCTTGTGAAGCTCAAAGAGTCGGCCAGTGATGATGTCACTAATATCATCTTCCATCGCCTTGATGTGGCCGATCCCTCTACAATTGCCCCTCTTGTTGATTTTGTCGAGGCCAAGTTTGGAAAGCTTGATATCTTAGTAAGTGGGATATAGTGGACTTAATAAAGAAACTAAAGTCTAAATAATATATTTTTTTTAATCCTTTTCTCTTTCTCTTTTGATAAATCATGATATATGCAAATGTTTTTAGTATAATCATGTCTGTTTTGATAGTTTGAAAGTTTTTGTAATCTGTCAGGGTTAATTTTTTGCAATTCCATTAATTCTATTGATCTCTAATTTAAATATTTGCTTCACATATGCATTTATTACCTTTAAAGTAGTTCATTATTTAAAAGAATAGAATATTAAAATCTTGTTTGTATATGACTATGATTTTTGTTGTGATCCACAGATCAATAATGCTGCTCTTCTAGGATCCAATGTTGATTGGAAATACCTGGAAGGCATTGTTGGTAAGGTAATGTCTAATTCTAATATCATACTCTTTTTTTTTTTTATAAATGGACACTAAATAAAAGGTGGCAAAAGAAAGTATAAAAACAAATGAAAACAAAAGGTAAAGTGAAAGATCCATAAAAGAGGATAATTCTAAATATAATTTTGATCATATCATCAATATATATATATATATATATATATATATATATATATATATATATATATATATATATATATATATATATATATATATATACTTTATGTTGATCAGTTTTCTCAACTTCTTGTCTGTGATGATCTATGGGCTTTTGTTGATGTGAGTTTTTTTTGTCATAATAAACTCTAGTAATCTTTTTCTATTAATAGTTGATCATAATTGTTATTTTTTTTTTGTTAATTTATAAGGAATATAATGTCATAATTTTTTAACTTATTTTTCACGACACTGTGACCCCTCATTAGTGGTAACCAACTTTGTGTCTCCATGTTTCTTATGCATACAATTCTCATCTTCTTTTCACTTTTGAAGTCTAGGTTGATCATGTGTTTCTAGCACACATATTATTCATTCCACACAAGTTTTTTTATGTGAATAAGTACCATCGCAAAATGTTTATTTCCTATGTTAAAGATGCGCTGTTCTGTCTGGCTTTGGCTGGCGATATATGGAGAATTGTCGTGGGTGTCTTCTCACAGGGAGTAGTAATAATTAAAAAAATAAAAATATTAAATTGTTACCCGGTACATAGGGCAATCCCGTTGCAGGTGGAGGAGCGGTCACACCGACCAACTTCAATTAATTAGTCACTCTCCTTTGTGTTTCCTCTTGTTTGTTCATACTATGTTTCCCATTTTGTTTAACTTTGAATTTTGTAGGGCCTTGTTCTCTTTGGGTTATTTTAAAAACTCAAACCAAATAAATTTTTCAGTCATCCACTTTTCAAAAATTACATCACTTATTTAATTAACTAAAATATTAAAATACTATTTAATTTAAATTATTATTTTATATTTTATTTATATTTATTAATACCTTTTAAGTTTTTTTTTTACCAAAAATAAACATTACTTTCTCAAAATCATCACCGATTATTCAATTTTTTTCTCTCGTATATAAAAAAAAAACTCATAACCGAACAAAGCCTAGATGTTATTTGTTAGTATTGAGTAAATATGTTAAATTTGTGTGATTAGTTACAAAGTTGTACTATTCTTTCAATATAAGTTATTGTCTAATCAATTATATGTAAATTTTTATAGATCAAGTTATTACAAATATTGTAACTTACTTTTGTAATTTTGTTTGGTGTTATTCTTATTGTACATGCATGCATTTCTCACGGTACCTTGGATCTTATTTAAAAAAAATGTATTAACGTTATAAACATGTTTTAATTTTAATTACAACTTATTTGGCAGCCTGGATGGACATATGGCAAACCTGGTGAATTAATAGATTCTCAGTACGAGATTGCAGAAGAATGTCTACAAGTAAATTATTTTGGCACAAAAAAGATGATTGAAGCATTTGTTCCTCTTCTCCAACTATCTGATTCTCCAAGAATTTTGAATGTTTCTTCTGGTGCTGGAAGTTTACAGGTAAAATTTGCCTGCCTTTCGTTCGAAGCTCAAGTGAATTAACCATATTTCGGGCTCCCTTTGCCTTGCTTAACCGGTAGTTATCAAGGACAAGTTTTCGATCAGATTCGTCTCATTGAAATAAGTAGTTTTGACTTAAACACGTTGGTCTTTTTTTTTTCAGTACTTGCCGAATGAATGGGCTAAAGGAGTGTTAAATGACGTTGACAACCTCACTGAGGAAAGAATAGATGAGGTGGTGAAAGAGTTTCTCAAGGATTGTAAAGATGGAACTAATTTGGAAACCAAAGGTTGGCCAAAGATTCTAACCTCTTATATAGTATCAAAAGCTGCTTTGAATGCTTACACTAGAGTTGTAGCCAAGAAGTTTCCGGTTATTCTCGTGAATTGTGCTTGCCCAGGTTATGTTAAGACAGACATGACCGACAATACAGGCATACTTTCTGTGAAAGAAGGAGCCGAAAACCTAGTTAGAGTGGCTTTGTTGCCTGATGATGGACCTTCTGGAGCATTCTTTCAACAAGCTAACATATCTTCTTTTTAATGAAAATTAGTTAAGTGTTCTTATATTCATCTATATTTACCATGAAATTGTATATGGTTACTCGTTTTAGTTTGCCTATATAATTTGTTTGAGTAATTTATATCTTTGAACGTTATGAATATTTGCTCATAAATATTTGTCTTTTGTGATAATTTTATTTGGTATATGTGACTATATATCAGTCTCAAAGTTTGGAGTATCATAAGGTCACTTTTGTTATTAATATTTTTTTTACATTAGTGTATTTTCAAACACTAGTGAAATGAGATTTTTATCGAGAGATGTATAAATCTTTCGGTAAAGGTCCCGACAAGAAGAAATCTTTCGTTATTAGAAATATTTTACGAGAGGTGTATAAAATTTTTAGTAATATATTTTTTTTATTGAAGGTTTTATATAAAACTCTCGGAAATACTCTAACCCCGAAGTGTTGGAATGGAGAAGTACCGAAAGATGTATATAATCTTTCGATAAATATTCATAGTAACGAAAATTATTCGAACATCTTTCGGTATCGGCTCTTTCCAAAAAATAGAAAATAATTCTAACTTTTGGGACGAGGTAGTATCGAAAGATACATCCATATCTTTCGGTATTGACTATTCCCCCAAAAACATAAAATAAGTTGAAGTGTTAGGATGGGGGTAGTAGCGAAAGATATGATGGAAATGCACCACAACGGTAAACAACAAAATGCAGAATTTATCCTTCGTTTGGCAACACTTTCCCAAACCGTTTAAACCTGTGAGAAAGCTAACAAATAGGTATGCAAAAATGCAATCAACACAGCCCTAAAACAATGAGTAACACACCAAGCAAGCACACACAAACAACACAGAATTTTAGCGTGAAAAACCCCTCAATGGGTAAAAACCACGGGACACCTAGTGCCGCTTAAAATCCACTATCACCAGCAAGAGAGCAATACAAAAGTCTTCTCTAGACAATACTAGAGGCATACAAATTCATAATACACTTGGAAACATGCACATCAAGGATATAGAAACAATCAAAGAACAAGAAAGGAAGAATATTACTAAAATAACTGCTACTGTTCCGGCAACGAAACCCCGACCTCCAGATCTCAGAATCAGATCTCCACCGTCCGGAATGTTGGCCCAGAAGTTGTGAAGCTGTTGTCCAAAAATTAGGACGATCCAACGGTGCAAATTCCGGCGATCATCAAAACACTGAGACTACTGAAACTTGAAGTTTTTCCCTCTTTTCTTTCTTGATTTTTCTCTCTCTTTCTCTTGCTCTTATTTCTTGCAAAAGAAGTTTTCTCCCCTTTTTATTTTGCTCCTAAATAAGTGAATTAAGTGGGGGCCCAAGATGGGCCTATTTGCTGGGCTTTTCCTCATGGACAAAGGAAACAAAAAACGCAACAAATCTCCCCATTTTCCTGACTATGAGGAAGAGTTCGCCATCCCGGCGATCGAACAACACACCTTCAACTTTTCCCTTGCCAATGCCTTTGTCAACATATCGGAACCATTATCATCAGTGTTAACTTTATCAAGTTCAAACAACCCATCTTCAAGAGATTCTCTAATCCAATGATACCGCACATCAATATGTTTCGTTCTCTTATGAAACATGGTATTCTTAGCAAGGTGTATTGCACTTTGATTATCACAAAGAACCACGTAGCGCTGTTGCTTGAAGCCAAGCTCCTACAGAAATATTTCCACAATAGTTCTTTGCAAACTTGCGTTGCTGCCATATACTCAGCCTATGTTGTCGATAAGGCCACACACTTTTGCAATCTTGATTTCCATGAAACAGCTCCCCCTACAAATGTCATTAAATATCCAGAAGTGGATTTCATGTTATCCTTATTTCCAGCCATATCAAAATATGTGTATCCCATAAGCACCGACTTTTCATTTCCAAATGTGATACCCAATTTGGAAGTACCGCGCAAATATCTGAGAATCCATTTGACTGCTTCCCAATGATTCCTACCAGGATTTGATAGAAACCGACTAACAACACCAACTGTATGAGCTAAATCCGGCCTTGTACATACCATATCATACATCAAGCTACCAACCACTGAGGCATATGGAACCTTATCCATATCTTCAATGTCCTCCTTTGAAGTAGGACAATCTTTACATGTTAGCTTAAAGTTGGTAGTAAAAGGAGAACTAACCACTTTAGCTTTGTCCATGTTGAACCTACAAAGCACTTTCTCAATGTATCGCTCTTGTGACATGTGCAACTTCTTGGCAGCTCTATCTCGAGTGATCCGTACCCTAAGAATCTGTTTCGCTGGCCCCAAGTCTTTCATTGCAAAAGACTTACTCAACTGCTATTTCAACTTAGCAATTCTTCCTGCATTCTTGCCAATGATAAGCATGTCATCAACATAAAGCAATAAAATGATAAAATCATAATCACTAAACCTCAAAAAGAAAACGCAATGATCTGAAGTAGTCTTTCAGTAGCCTTGATCCCCCATAACAGACTCAAACTTCTTATACCACTGTCTCAGTGCCTGCTTCAGCCCATATAGACTTTTCTGAAGTCTACACACATAGTCTTCTTTACCTTCTACCTGAAACTCTTCAGGCTGCTCCATATAGATTTCTTTATCCAATTCACCGTGAAGGAAAGAAGTCTTGATATCCATCTGCTCAACCTCAAAATCAAGACTGACCGCTAAACCGAGAACCACCCTAATAGAACCCATCTTCACAACCGGAGAGAAAATCTCATCGAAATCAATACCTTTTTTCTGGCTGAATCCTTTGACCACCAATCTAGCTTTCTATCTGGGTTGTGAGGTGAACTCATCAGTCTTCACCTTATAAACCCACTTGTTCTTCAATGCTCTCTTGCCTTTAGGCAACTTCACCAACTCATAAGTATTATTCTTATACAAGGAATCCATCTCATCTTGCATAGATTCAGCCCATTCTTTCTTATGCTCATCTTCTATAGATTCTTCATAACACTCAGGCTCCCCCTCATCTGTGAGAAGAACATACTCATTTGCAGAATAACGTACAGAAAGATGAAGATCTCTCATAGACCGTCTGAGTGGAATACATGGTGGCATGTCTGGAACTGGTAACTCTGTATGAACAACTTCATCTACATCTTGCTCTTGAGCATCAACATTATCAGCACCATGATCATCAATAGGAGCATCATCTCCAACCTGTGTGTCAACATGTTGTAGAGGAACTTGACCCAAATTAATAAGATCATCACTATGTCGAGGAACTGTCTCTGTCTTCTCAACATCCTTCAAAATCTGATATTCAATAAACACAACATCCCGACTTCGAACAAGCTTCTTCTGAATTGGATCATAAAGCCTGTATCCAAACTCATCATCGCCATAGCCGAGGAATGTGCAAAGCTTAGAATTCACATCAAGCTTTGACCTTTCATATTTGGGAATATGCACAAATGCCTTGCATCCAAAGACTAGCAAGTGACTGTAAGAAACGTCTTTGCCTCTCTAAACCCTATTAGGAACATCAAACTGCAAAGGAACACAAGGGGTTAGATTAATAACATGTACCGCCGTGTTCAACGCTTCACCCCAAAAGGAACGCGGCAACCCTGAATGTGAAAACAAACATTTGACTCTCTCAACCAATGTTCTATTCATCCGCTCTGCTAAGCCATTCAACTGCGGTGTCTTTGGAGGAGTCTTTTGATGTCGGATACCATGCTTTCTACAGTAAGCATCAAATGGCCCAATGTATTCACCTCCATTGACTATCCGAATACACTTGAGCTTTTTTCCAGTCTCTCTCTCAACTGAGGCATGAAACTGCTTAAACACATCTAAAACTTGATCTTTAGACTTCAAAGTATAAAACCATACCTTCTAGGAGTGGTCATCAATAAATGTGACAAAATATGAGCAACCACCAAGTGTTTTTGACTTCATAGGACCAAAAACATCGGAATGAACAAGATCAAGTATGTTCTCTCTTCTGTACGGAGGATGGCTCTTGAAGGAAACTCTGTTTTGTTTACCTGCAAGACAATGAGAACACCTCTTCAACTGGACATCATTTACACCTGATAACACTTCCTTCTTTGACAACAAAACCATGCCTTTTTCACTCATATAGCCAAGTCTCTTATGCCATATCTCAGTCATGTCAGCATTCTCCACAGCATTAACAATGCTCTTGGAGATCTTCGGTTGTACCACATACAACTTTGAGCACCTTTTACCTCTTGCCACGATCAATGAACCACGAGTGAGTTTCCACAAACCATTACCAAAGTAGTTGTTGTACCCATCATCATCAAGTAAACCTGTAGAAATTAAATTTAATCTCATATTTGGGACATGTTTTACATTTTGTAAAACCAACTCCATCCCAATATCAAATTTCAAATAGACTTCTTCAATACCAACAACCTTTGATAGCCCACTATTACCCATCTTGACATCCCCAAAATCACCTGGAGTGTAAGATGAATAAAAATCTCTTCGTGATGTAACATAACACGAAGCTCCACTGTCAATAACCCAACTCGCCTCATCATGTGTAAAGTTCACCAAATTATCATCACAACAAACAAAAAAATCATTAGTGATAGTATTCACTTCAACATTGTCACTACCATCGTCATCTTTCCTTTGATTGTTGTTTTGATTGTTATAGTTTTTCTTCTTGTTCTCTTTCTTTGCCTGTCTGCAGAACTTTAATATGTGCCCCTTTTTACCACAATAGTAACACTCAACATTAGCATACTTCCCTTTACTAGAGTTTCTAGTACCACGCTGATTTCCTTTTCTACTCGGACCTCTACTCAGACTTCTTCCCCGCTTTTCAAAGACCAAGACATCTGATTGTGAAGAGGAACCCTGTGACTTTCTTCTCATCTCTTCATTCATAACACTGTACTTAGCCAATTCCATGGTGATAATACCATCCAGTGTAGAGTTGGACAAGGATGCCCTAAAAGTCTCCCAAGAATCCGGTAATGTACCAAGTAGCCATAGACCTTGAATCTCATCATCAAACTTGATACCCATTCCTGAAAGTTGATTCACAATGCCTTGAAATTCATTTAAGTGATTTGTAATAGGAGTGCCATATTTGTATTGTAACTTAATCAATTGCTTAATCAAGAACAATTTATTGTTCCCAGTCTTCCGAGCATACAACTGTTCAAGCTTGTTCCACAAAGTACGAGCATGTGTCTCCCCAATAATATGATTCAGCACATTATCCTCCACCCATTGCCGAATATATCCACAAACCTGTCTATGCAAAATAGTCTATTATGCATCAATTTTATTCTCAGGTTTATCAGTAGAAAAAACAGGTAAGTAATAATCTTTCACATATAGGAGATCTTCCATTTTTGCCTTCCAAACATGATAATTAGAATCATTCAAATTAATCATCCTACTTGTATTAGTTTCCATCGTTCAAACATTTCAATTCACAAATAAGCAACCAAGGCTCTGATACCACTTTGATGGAAATGCACCACAACGGTAAACAACAAAATGCGGAATTTATCCTTCGTTTGGCAGCACTTTCCCAAACCGTTTAAACCTGTGAGGAAGCTAACAAAAAGGTATGCAAAATACAATCAACACAGCCCTAAAATAGTGAGTAACACACCAAGAAAGCACACACAAACAACACAGAATTTTAGCGTGGAAAACCCCTCAATGGGTAAAAACCACGGGACACCTAATGCCGCTTAAAATCCACTATCACCAGTAAGAGAGCAATACAAAAGTATTCTCTAGACAATACTAGAGGCATAAAAATTCATAATACCCTTGGAAACATGCACATTAAGGATATAGAAACAATTAAATAATAAGAAATGAAGAATATATCCAAAATAACTACTACTGTTCCGGCAACGAAACCCCGACCTCCACAAAGGAAACAAAAAACCCAACAAGATATACCCATATATTTCAGTATTTGCTCTTCCAAAAAAATAGAAAATAATTCTAAATATTGGGATGGGGTAGTAGCGAAAGATATACCCATATCTTTCAGTATTGGTTTTCCCAAAAAAACATAAAATAATTCGAAGTGTTGAGATGAGGTAGTAGCGAAAGATATACCCATATTTTTCGGTACTGTTTAAGGTCATTACCAAAAGGTATTTAACATATCTCTCGACATTCCATATTAAAACCATAAATTTATGTAAATCTTTTGGTATTTGATAAATTCTCATATATATATATATATAATAATGCTTAAATTTGAATTTATCGAGTCAGGAGATGTGGTTAATTTGGATATATATATATATATATATAAAAATTAGTAAATATATATTTGGGTCGGATCGTGAATTGATCCGCCATAACAATTAAAAATAAAAAAAAATGTTATAATATGTATGTATCGAACTTGTGACCTAACAAAACAAGTAAAATCTTTTAACCAATTAAGCTAATAAAGTTTTATATTTTTAATTCTACACATAATTTGATAATGTGTGACATGCATAAAAATATAATATATATAATAATAATACTTAAATTTAATTTATCAGGTCGAGAGTTATGGTTATTTTGGATATATATGTAAGAGTAAATGTATACTTGGGTCGGATCGTGGACTAACCTGCTCATAAATTTGAAACGGTTAAAAATAAAATTAAAAATGTTAAATGTATGTTATGAACTTGTAACCTAACAAAATAAGTAAACTCTTTAACCAACTAAGCTAATAAGAGTTTATATTTTAAATTCTACACAAAATTTGATGACGCGTGACATTCATAACAATATAATCTATATATATAATAATGCTTAATTTGAAATTGTCAAGTCGAGAGTTGTAGTTAATTTGTATATATATAAATGGATACTTGGGTCGGACTGTGAGTTGACCCGACCATAAACTTGCTACGGTTAAAAATAAAATTAAAAATGCTATATGTATGTTTCAAACTTACAACTTAACAAAAACAAGTAAAATTCTTTAATTAACTTAACTAATAAAACATTATATTTTAAAGTCTACACAAAATTTGATAAATGCGCGACATTCATAAAATAAATCTTTATTTATATAATAATGCTTAATTTGAATTTGTTTGTCGGGTCGAGAGGTGTAGTTAATTTTGATATATATAAGAGTAAATAGATATTGGATTGAATTTTGTGTTGACCCGCTCATAAACTTAAAACGGTTGAATATATATATATATATATATATATATAATAATGCTTAATTTAAATTTTTCGTGTCGAGAGCTGTGGTTAATTTAGATATATGCGTGAGACTAATTGAAGAATTGAGTCGGATCGTGGGATGACCCACCCATAAACTTGAAACGGTAAAAAAATGTTATATATGTATGTTTCAAACTTGCAACCTAACAAAATAATTAAACATTTAACCAACAAAGCTAATAAGACTTTATATTTTAAATTTACACAAAATATGATAACATGTGGCATTCATAACAATTTAATATATATATATATATAATAATGATTAATTTGAATTTTTCTGGGTTGAGAGTTGTGGTTAATTTGATATGTATGTGAAAGTAAATGGATACTTGAGTCATATCGTAGGTTCACTGGTGAAAAAGGGGTCAAAACCGAGAGTAAAAACTCTCGGTTTTCACCCTATAACTTTCGGTATAGACACATTACCGAATGTTTTGGTAACTCTCGCCATCCCTCGGTATTGACTATTTCGTTAAAAACAATTGGACATTTACCGAGAGATATCGTAGAGTTTTCAGTTTAGATACCCTATAGTAAAACCAAAAGTTAATTGAAAAACTTTCGGTTTTTCCACAAAGAGGAAAACCGAAAGTTTTACAAATAACACTCGGTTTTACTCCTTAGGGAAAAACCGAAAGTTTTCTATTAACTTTCGGTTTTTCCATTTGAAAAAAACCGAGAGTTAATTATAAAACTTTCGGTTTTTCCCTCATGAGTAAAACCAAAAGTTTTCATATAACTCTCAGTTTCTCCATTAGAAGAAAACCGAGAGTTAATTAGAAAACTTTCGGTTTTCCTCTTTGTGAAAAAACCGAAAGTTTTCTAATTAACTCTCGGTTTTTCTTGAAATGTAAAAACCCGAGAGTTATATGAAAACTTTCGGTTATACTCCTACGGTGAAAACCGAGAGTTTTCTAATTAACTCTCGGTTTTCTTCAAATGGAAAAACCGAAAGTTTTCATATAACTCTCGGTTTTTCCATTTGAAGAAAAACCGAAAGATTTCAATATTACTTTCGGTTTTTTCTTATAAAATTTTAAAAATATGCTGATTATTTTACTCGCAACCAAAACCTGTTCAGCCAAACCAATATATCAATAATAAAAGAAATGACACATACATTAAATATTAGGATCGGGGACGCCCTTGGAGGACCGGGGTGTTTCCGGTTTCTGAAGGGTAGCCGCTTACACAACACAACACAATTTGGTGATAGTCCGGTTAAAGACTACAACCGTTCTCAGCACTACGCAAACTGTCACAGACTCTTGAACCGGGTTCAAGGGCGGAAATGTCTGTTTCAGTCTGAAGCAACGAACGCGACTTGGATGAGGTTTATGAGGAGTCGGTTTGAGGAATATGAGTAGACCGGTTTTTGATTAAGAAGTATGATTATGTTTTGGTTAGTATTTGTTCGGTTTTTAGGTAGATAAGTAGGAAATAAGTAAAAAGGCACGAGACAGGATTTTATGGATGTTCGGAGCAAACCCTCCTACGTCACCCCTTCTTCTCAGGTTATGAGAAGGATCTCCACTAACTTTCAAAGTTACAACAATTATACTGCCGGTCGAGCCTAACTCGCTACTCGCCGGTTACACCAACTAACTCTTGATGTAATACAATAATATAGCACAGTAAAGCTTTCGGTAAAATGAGACAACAAATTTTGATCGCGCGTGAGATTCCTTTCTCTCTCTTAATGTAATTTTCGAACCGTGATTAATAAGGTTGCTTCGTCTTCCTTTTATAGTGAAGAAGATCCCAACGGTCACTTTCTTCTCTTACCGTGGGATTGGTCAGTTCAGGGTCACGCCGGTTCAGAGAGGTTGCTTGCACGTTTCAACTTCCTGACACTTGGCAAGCATGCATATACTTCTCAAGCATGGATGACGTAACCGACTTGCAAATTTGGACACGTGTCAGGCATGCACCTTCCGGCTGTCTGAGTCAGATCTTCGGATCAGCAGTTCATCATTGTCTTTATCGCATGCTTCTGATCCGGATCTTATCTTCTTTTATTTTCCCAAGACACGTCTATTTCGTCCCATATCTGTTTGGCGTGTCCCAATCCGGTCTTTCGAAATGAATCAATAGAACCATTAGTAACTTCGAACGGATCCTGAAAAAAATAACATTCAAATGTTAAAAATAATTATTTAATGAGTAATGTCTAATCAAGTAATAATTATTACCTTGATAGCAGTCCAAAGTGAATCCAATTGGTTCGCACTTAATGCCTTCCACTTTAGAAGACAGTGTGAGACGACTGCGGGGTACCGGATAATCGACCCCACATGTCTAGACCACCGTGTTCTTCCCACGTCTGCACCGCCTGGCCTCCCATCTCTCTCTCTAAAAGTAAGAGGAATCCTTGTACCCGCTACCCTCTTAGACAGCGCAATATTCTTGTTCTTCCCCCGTCTCTTGCGGGCAGAAGAATCTTCAAAATTATCAAATTCATAATTAGATATGTGAATCAATTGAAACAATAACTAATTTGTAAACAAGTTACCTGTCGATGATGGGTCGGGAGTGGAACCGTGCTCCTCCTCGTCATCCTCCTCGTTAGGCTCCTCGAGACCCTCGTCTTCAGCCTCATCGTCATCCACTATATCAGCAAACGTGCTCTCTATAAACTCTTCGGCCTCCGTAGCCTCAACATCCTCGTCTGTTGGGGGAGCAGTAGCTATCCGGACCACAACAATAGATGGTTCATCTCTAGAAGACGATCCTCGGAGCCTTAAGTTCTCTGATTGGGCAAGTAAGTTCTGGTATGACTTTAACAATTTGCTGGGTGTTTTCCTCATACTCTTCCAAGTTTCTTTACGACCTTTAGACATTTTTAATGCATACCATTAATAAATGAGCGAATAATTGAAATGAAGTAGTAATAAGAACGAATATAAAGTAAAAAACATAAATCTACCTAATTAATTAATCTGAACTATATGTTTGTAAACCGCAGTTTTATTTTTGTCACAATCTTCCAACCGGGTCGGGCTGACATATCAGGGGCGTAGAATACTTGTTTCGCTTGACTCGCCAATATATACGGGTCTTGACTTTGGGTTTTCAAAATTCGGTTTATATTTACACTTATGAAGCCATATTTACCCACTTTCACTCCTAGTTCCCCCGAGTGTGTATCAAACCACTTACACTTGAATAAAACAACCTCGTTTGTGAGAAAAGTATTGTACTTCGATTATATCCGTTAAAACTCCGTAGTATGACATAGTTTCAGACCCGTTGTACCCCTCAACAACCACCCCACTATTTTGAGTGGTCAAACCTTCGTCGTGTTTTTCTGTACAGAATTTGTATCCGTTTACTTTACACCAAACATACATAGACGAGTACATACGTGGACCTTCTCCTAAGATCTTGAGGTCTCTTGATATGTCGTTAAATTCTGCTAAATGGGCGACCTATATATATATCCGAAATGAAGTTGTTAAAATGAATAAAAAGAGTTAATCCACATGGTTTATAATTTACTCACTCGATGCTTGAAATAGACGACAAACGTTTCTCCACTAGACTCGTTGTTATTGCAATACTGCATATAATCTCTGCAAATAGACCGAATATTAAATAGCACACTCTTTAATGCTAATTAGTAACAGAAACATATAATCTTACATGTAAAAAGGTTCTGCTTCGGGGAAATTTCTCAAAATGTAAGAATGAGCTGTCACTCGATCGATATAATCCAAGTTGTATATTTTTCCATTAGATAGGTCTTCCAACGATGCAAATATTGAAATGCCCGAGATTTTAGGTTGTGCATTTTCTTGCTCTTCTTCCTCCATATACCTTGCACATAAACTAATACTCTCATTAACAAGATAGCTCTCGCTTATAGAGGCTTCGGGGTGGTTATTATTCCGCAAATATCTTTTCATTGTACCCATGTAATCTTCAAACGGATACATCCATCGATACTGAATAGGTCCTCCAAGCAAAGCCTCAAATGACAAGTGAACCGGGAGATGCATCATGATGTCGAAGATTGACGGCGGAAAAATCATTTCAAATTTGCAAAGTGTCAATGTAATATCCATGTACAATTGTTCGAGGTCCTCTTGAATCAACTCTTTGAAGCACAACAACCGAAAGAAACAAGACAAATTTACTAACGCATCATACACATTATCTGGAAGTAATCCACAAGTTGCTAAAGGAATAAGATATTCCAATAAAATGTGACAATCATGACTCTTTAATCCCGAAATCTTTTTCTCTTCCAAATTTACACAACCGCCGATATTTGAGCAAAACCATCAGACAACTTGAGATCTTTCAAGAAGTTACAAAGACGTTTTTTATTTTTGGATGTCAAAGTGAAAGGCGCTTCTGGATAATGAACAACTCCTTCATCATTTATAGGATGTAACCATGATTTTATGCTTAAGAGTTGTAAGTCTTTACGGGCTTTAGAACCATCCTTAGTCTTCTCTTTCACATTCATTATTGTTCCCAACACTCTATCACAAATATTTTTCTCAATATGCATCACATCCAAATTATATCTCAATAATAGTGATTTCCAATAAGACAAACGGAAGAAAATGCTAGGTTTGTTTCAATTGTCTCCCCGCGTTTCATGATTTATCTTGGTTTTCTTACTCAGATTCGTACTAAGAATTATGTCTTCTAGGTCTCGTGCTTGCTCGTAACTTTCATGCCCCGTTAACAATCTAGGGGGCTCTCTATAATCAGTTCGACCATCAAACAACTCTTTATCCCTTCTGTATTTGTGCTTTGGTGGAAGGAAGTGTCTATGACCCAAGTAACATTGTTTGAAACCATGAACCAATCGAAGAGATACTGTGTCGTTGTTACAACAAGGACAAGCGAATTTACCTTTCGTACTCCAACCTGATAAATTTGCGTAGGCGGGAAAGTCGTTAATGGTCCACAACAACGCCGCTCGCATGTTAAAGTATTGCGAGTTGTGTGCATCAAACGTTTTCACACCAGTTTGCCACAGTTCATGCAACTCTTCGATCAATGGCTGGAGAAATATGTCAATTGCATCTCCCGGACTCTTTGGACCCGGAATTAACATAGATAAAATAAAATTGCTAGAATCCATGCAAGTAGTGGGTGACACATTATAAGGAACGAGAATAACCGGTCAAACACTGTATGATTTTTTCCCATTTGCAAATAGTTGAAACCCATCGCTTGATAAACCCAGTCTTACATTTCGAGATTCCGACGCAAAATCTTTATAATTTTCATCAAACGTTTTCCAAGTTAAGGAATCAGCGGGATGTCTCAACGTATCACTATCAACTCTTCCTTCTTTATGCCATCTCATCATTGGAGCCGTTTTTGAGGACATGTATAGTCTTTGCAGTCTTGGTATTAAAGGGAAATATCTCAACACCTTTATTGGAATGAATTTCCCATTTTGCTTCTCTCGAACTGACCCACTTGTTTGGTCGACTTTCCATCTTGAAAGACTGCAAACTCTACAAGAATCTTCATTTTTGTCGTCTTTCCAAAATATCATACAGTTGTTCTTACACGCGTTTATCTTGTCATATTTAAGCCCGATATCAGTAATGAATTTTTTACTTTCGTAGTATGAGTTTGGCAATTGAGCGTCAATCGATAATATGTAGTCTTTAAGCAGACGCAACAACATATCGAAAGAAGAATTTGTCCATTGACATACATTTTTTATGTGAAGTAGTTTCAGTAGTGCTGATGATTTTGTTATTCGAGCACCTTCATACAATGGTCGTTTGCAATCATCAAGCAATTTATAAAATCTATGCGCATCTTCGACTGATTCATCATTGTTCGGGATATCATTAACGTTGGGGAACATATCGTTTATAAATTCGTGCATATAACGTTCTTCATTGACCTCTTCATTAACTATATTATTCATCTCCGATCTCGCATCGTTGATTTCCGGCACGGCATCCTCCGACTGATCATCGTCATCATCATCATCATCATCATCGAAGTCATCGGCATCTTCATCGACATCGTCATTAACCACTTGAGTAGTACGCCTCTTTTCTCCATGAAAATACCAGTACTCATAATGAACATTTATTCCATAAATGATGAGGTGAGTCTTCACTTCGTCTATTTCCATAAACGGCGTGTTCAAGCATTTCACGCAAGGACATTTGACGGTTTTTCGGGATGTACTCCTAACAGAAAACTCGAGGAATTTGTCAACACCTTCCTCGTAATTTGGATGATCTCGACGTAATGTCATCCAACTTTTATCGGGTACTTCCATATTTCTAATAAAATGGAAAACAACCCGCATTATTATTTACATAATTAGACTTCCATTTATCTTACAATAAATCTAACCTAAAATCAAATCTAATCCAACACTATTTCAATCACACATAATTCGAACAATTCAATTCATACCTAAAATCCAATCTAATCAAAACAATGCAATTCTAACCTAAAATATAATTTATTCATACATAAACCAAATCTAACATAAAATCAAATTTAATCCAACACTATTTCAATCATACACAATTCAAACAATTCAATTCATACATAAAATCCAATCTAATCCAAACAATTCAATTCTAACCTAAAATCTAATTCATTCATACATAAACCAAATCTAATTCAACATAATCAACATGATTCTTCAATTCATAACTATAATCCAATATAATCCTAACAACATAATAATATAATTCTAATATTATTAAAAACATTTAAAACTTACCTTATTAAGCAGTTGTGTCGGCGGCGACGGTGGAGAGGCGCGGTGACGGTGGAGGAGGCGGCCGAAGGTGGAGGAAGCTCGACGATCTTCAATAGACGGTGGATGAAACCTAATAACAATAAATATCATCAAACTCAATATATAACATATTATCCATAAATCAAACTCAATAAAACCAAAAACAAACTACAATAAAACCTCAATCAAACCAAAATCAAATCTCAATAAAACTTAAATCAAACCAAAATCAAACCAAATCAAACCATAATCCTAAATCAAACAATTTAAAACCAAATCTAATCCAAACAATTCAATTCTAACATAATCATCAATCAAACCAAATAACCAAACCTAAATCAAAATCAATATAAACCAATTTATAACATTAATCAAACCTAACCTAAATCAAAATCAATATAAACCAATTTATAACATTAATCAAACTTAACCTAAATCAAAATCAATATAAACCAATTTATATCATTAATCAAACCTAACCTAAATCAAAATCAATATAAACCAATTTATAAAATTAATCAAACCTAATAACCAAACCTAAATCAAAATCTATAATCATCAATCAAACCTAATATAACTTAAAATCAAATTCAATAACAATCAATCAAACTAAATAACAAAAATAAAACCTAAAATCTGATAGGATCGGCTTTATCGATAGAGACGAGGGTGTGGTTAAAGATGAAGGCTTATGAATAACAATTTGAAAGAAATCCTGTTAGAGATTTAATTCGCTTTCTATTCTACGCAAACTTGTGTAAACACTTGAAACGGATTCAAGACGGAATTGTTTACTTGGGTTTGAAGCACAAGATGAAATATGAAAAGATGACAGAAAAGAAGAACACAACAGTTTGTTTATGGATGTTCGGAGAAACTCTCCTACGTCATCCTTTCTTCCAACCACCGAAAGGATTCACTATAAGATGATTAGAATCAAATACAGTTTACACACACACTTAGCTCACTATTGAACAGAACACTTTCTGTTCAATTACAAGATGAAGAATATCACTAAGCTAAAGGTGCTTAGATTCTAGCTCTCTCTCGATTCACACACAGTACAATCAGAAAGAAGATTCACAGTTTGAATTTAGTAAGCAAGATGATTGAGTAGTTTCTCTCTCTGCACAATCAGATTGCTTGTTCGTTGTGTAAGGCTTTGGTGCTTCGTCCGCTGTCCTTAGAATTGGTTAAATACTGAGTAGGAGCTAACGGTCGAAATTTCAAGAATGATACGTGGAACTCTTCCATTGGAAAGCCCTCATTGTACACAACAGGTTCTGAGCACAAGGATCGTGGTCGTACAGAACTGGTAGTGCACCGAATATTCCATCAGAAATGTACCTGCAAAAAAGTAATTTGAGGAAAATTCTCTTACGTGGCATTCTTTGATTGGATGCGTATAGCTGCTATACTAATCTTCACTAGAAAGTGGAGCAGAAGTAGGGTACAGCTATAGCACGTGGTTAGGAGATATTCTAGATTCAAGCATACTGCTTAAACTGAGCATTAGACGTAGTTCAGTTAGACGGATTATGAAAATCAGTATAATGAAATAGGTCATCTCCTTCTAATAGAAAAACGTCTATTAGACCGCCTGGTCTAATAGAATTAGACTCGCGTCTAATTTCAATAACCATTAGACGGTACGTCTAACTCCAATGAGTTAGACTACACGTCTAATTCCGGTTCTACCTCAGACTTGTCTGAAGGAGTTAGACGCACGTTTAACTTTCACTAATTAGACTACACGTCTAATTATTCAATAACCATTAGACGGTACATCTAACTCCACTGAGTTAAACTACACGTCTAATTCCGGTTCTACCTCAGACTTGTCTGAAGGAGTTAGACACACGTCTAACTTTCACTAATTAGACTACACGTCTAATTATTCAATAACCATTAGACGGTACGTCTAACTCCACTGAGTTAGACTAAACGTCTAAATCCGGTTCTATCTCATACTCGTCTGAAGGAGTTAGACGCACGTCTAACTTTCACTAATTAGACTACACGTCTAATTATTCAATAACCATTAGACGGTACGTCTAACTCCACTAAGTTAAACTAAACGTCTAATTCCGGTTCTACCTCAAACTTGTCGAAGGAGTTAGACGCAAGTCTAACTTTCACGAATTAGACTACATGTCTAATTATTCAATAACCATTAGACGGTATGTCTAAATCCACTGAGTTAGACTACACGTTTAATTCCGGTGCTACCTCAGACTTGTTTGAAGGAGTTAGACGCACGTCTAACTTTCGCATCAATTAGACTACCCGTCTAATTACAAATGTATTAGACTACACGTCTAACTCCGATGAGTTAGACTGTACGTCTAATTCCAAATATCAATTAGATTACCCGTCTAATTACAAATATATTAGACTACACGTCTAACTCCGATGAGTTAGACTGTACGTCTAATTCTATTAGACTTACGTCTAATTCCGTGTATTCATTAGACCATCCGTCTAATTCTTTACACGTCTATTAGACTACACGTCTAACTCCGATGATTTAGACTGTACGTCTAATTCTATTAGACTTACGTCTAATTCCGTGTATTCATTAAACCACCCGTCTAATTCTTTACACGTCTATTAGAGTACACGTCTAACTTCGATGAGTTAGACTGTACGTCTAATTCTATTAGACTTACGTCTAATTCCGTGTATTCATTAGACCATCCGTCTAATTCTTTACACGTCTATTAGACTACACGTCTAACTCCAATGAGTTAGACTATACGTCTAATTCTATTAGACTTACGTCTAATTCTATTAGACTTACGTTTAATTCTATTAGACTTACGTCTAATTCTATTAGACTTACGTATAATTCCATGTATTCATTAGACCATCCGTCTAATTCTTTACACGTCTATTAGACTACACGTATAACTCCGATGAGTTAGACTGTACGTCTAATTCTATTAGACTTATGTCTAATTCTATGCAATGAAGGTCAAAATCGGTCTAATGATCCTCATTAGATCCAAGTCTCATAACATATCGTCTCAATATATCTGTATCAAAACTCATAAATTATTTCATCATAAAATATCAGTGGTTAAATTATTTCAACACTTAGTCAAAATAATTTGACCCAACAATTTCCCCCTTTTTGATGAAGAAATTGCAGACATGCATATAGATTTAAAGGCATTCATTCATCATATAAACAAACAAAAACCTGTTCACTTACATCATTAATCCAAAAACCAGTATTCGAGAATCCATCAAAGACAATTGTTCATAAGAGTTAAATAAGTTAAAAGAAGAGAAATTATTGTTCTTCCCTTTTAACTTGAGGATCGGTTGGGCTCATCTCTTGCCCGGGAAGCATGTTGAAGAAAGGAAGATAGCCGCGACCACCACGACCACCTGCACTTGATCTTCCACCGCGTTCACCACCACTGGCACGTCCACCTTGATCGACATTGGATAGCCTACTCCGGCCACCACCACTTCGACCTTCACGCTCACCACCGCTTCGACCACCACCTCTCTTGGTTGGCCTAGGATTGTCATCAGTACTTGGAGCTCGTTTGGATCTTGTCCCGGTTGACACGCCATCATTTCTTCTGCTTGACTCACCTTGAATTGGTCGAGGTTGAGCACCTTCAGTATTGGCTATTGCATCCTCCTTTGCTTGAAACTTCCTAGCAATGGAGTCAGCAAATTCTTGACGTTCATTGTCATTCCTTCTCATGCAACCCTAAATTTCCACCATCTGATTCTTCACCAGACTAAATTCTTCCAAGGTTTCCTTGTGGCATTCATCATTGATTTGCCTTTCAATATCAAATAACTCGGTTTGACGATTGACAAGTTGCTTTTCAAACTTTGAGAAGTTTACGTTGGCGATATGGATCTCATAGGTGTTCTTCTTCAAGGTGTTATCCAGCTCAGTGAGGACCTTGAAAATATTGAGAATGTTCTCCCTTTCTTCTTCCCTTGAATTCATTGTTTGAGACATGGTCTTATGAATCGAATAAATCATAGAACTCATAGATCTTAGCACTTTGTTTCCTCCGGTAGATGATTCTTCATGAGACGACACTTCTTCAGATTCTGCTGCCATACTTTGAATAGGCTCAAAGTTTGTATTAACCTGCAAGGATTGCTCCGCTGATTCATTTCAGCATTCTTAGAAGCTTTGTCTCGTTCTTCTTCTTCAATTTCTTCTTCAGCCCTCTAAAATCTCTCATACAGATTTCCAGTGTAATGAATGGGATTGTTGAGATTTTTGTGAACACTTCCCACAACGCCGTCGGGAAATAAAAGGGCTTCATAAAAGTTGCTTCCTGATCCTGTTCCTCCTCAGATGAGGAACTATCTTCTTTATTGTCTTTCTCCTTGGAAGGTTCCCCCTCAGCTCTGGTAGTTTCTGGCTCAACCAATTTCTCTTGAACACCCTCTTTTCTCGCAACAGGGGTTGAAATCACCTTTTCTTCAATAGGAACTTTAAAAGTCTCCTCAGTCACATCTTCCACAAGAATATCTTCTTCAATTATCTTAAGAGATTGTTCAGGCTCTTGAACAATCACATTTTCTTCTTCTTCATTCGGACGTTCTTGGAAGGGTTGATCTATAATGCGTCTCTCTTCGGCAAAAAGATTCCCGAATTCGATCAGGAGAGCAGCATCTAGCTCATCGTTATCAGCATCTTTAATGTCCATAGCTTCTTCTTCATTGAGAGGTTCTGCGCCAGAGCAATCGGCGCCATGAATGTGTCTAGAAGTAGCAGAGACATAGCTTTCCAGGATATCATTCATCTTGATAGGATCGACTTTATCAAAAGAGAAGGGGGTCTGGCTAATGATGAAGGCTAATGAAAAACAATTTGATAGAAATCCTATTAAGGATTAATATCACTTTCTATTCTACGCAAACTTGTGTAAACACTTGAAACAGATTCAAGGAGGAATTGTTTACTTGGGTTTGAAGCACAAGATGAAATATGAAAAGATGACAAAAAAGAAGAACACATCAGTTTGTTTATGGATGTTCGGAGAAACTCTCCTACGTCACCCCTACTTCCAACCTCCGAAAGGATTCACTATATGATGAGAATCAAATACAGTTTACACACACACTTAGCTCACTATTGAACAGAACACTTTCTGTTGAATTACAAGAAGATGAAGAATATCACTCAACTAATGGTATTTTGTTTCTAGCTCTCTCTCTCGATTCACACACAGTACAATCAGAAAGAAGCTTCACAGAATAAGTTCAGTAAGCAAGATGATTGAGTAGTCTCTCTCTCTGCAAAATCAGAATGCTTGTTTGTAAGATTGGTTAAGGCAAACTCCAGTGCTTCGTCCGTTGCTCTAAGGATTGATTAAATACTGAGTAGGAGCTAACGGTCGAATCTTCAAGAATGATACGTGGCGCCATTCCATTGGAATGACTCCATTGTACACAACAGATTCTGAGCACAAGGATCATGGCCGTACTGAACTGGTAGTGCGCCGAATATTCCATCAGGGATGTACCTGCAAAACGTGTAATGTGAGGAAAATTCTCTTACGTGGCATTCCTTGATTGGATGCATATAGCTGTTGTACTAATCTTCACATGAGAGTGGAGCAGAAGTAGGGTACAGCTATAGCACGTGGATAGGAGAAATGCTAGATTCAAGCGTACTACTTGAATCAGAGCATTAGACGTATTTCAGTTAGACGGATCAGTCTAATGAAATAAGTCAACTCCTTCTAATGAAAAACGTCTATTAGACCACCTGGTCTAATATAATTAGAATCGCGTCTAATTTCAATAACCATTAGACGGGTACGTCTAACTCCACCGAGTTAGACTACACGTCTAATTCCGATTCTACTTCAGACTAATCTGAAGGAGTTAGACCCACGTCTAACTTTCATTAATTAGACAACCCGTCTAATTATAACATAACCATTAGACCGGCACGTCTAACTCCACTGAGTTAGACCGCCCCGTCTAATTCTGGTTCTACTTCAGACTAATCTGAAGGAGTTAGACTCACGTCTAACTTTCACTAATTAGACAACCCGTCTAATTATAATATAACCATTAGACCGGCACGTCAAACTCCACTAAGTTAGACTGCCCCGTCTAATTCCGGTTCTACTTCAGACTAATCTGAAAGAGTTAGACCCACGTCTAACTTTCACGAATTAGACCATCCGTCTAATTCCTTTTCGTCTATTAGACTTACACGTCTAACTCCGATGAGTTAGACTGTACGTCTAATTCTATTAGACTCACGTCTAATTCCGCGTATTCATTAGACCATTCGTCTAATTTCTTTACGTCAATTAGACTTACACGTCTAACTCCGATGAGTTAGACTGTACGTCTAATTCTATTAGACTCACGTTTAATTCTGTGTATTCATTAGACTACCCGTCTAATTCTTTACGTCTATTAGACTTACAGGTCTAACTCCAATGAGTTAGACTGTACGTTTAATTCTATTAGACTCACGTCTAATTCCGTGTATTCATTAGACTACCCGTCTAATTCTTTACACATCTATTAGACTTACACGTCTAACTCCGATGAGTTAGACTGTAAGTCTAATTCTATTAGACTCACGTCTAATTCCGTATATTCATTAGACTACCCGTCTAAGTCTTTATACATCTATTAGACTTATACATCTAACTCCGATGAGTTAGACTGTACGTCTAATTCTGTGTATTCATTAGACTACCCGTCTAATTCTTTACACGTCTATTAGACTTACACGTCTAACTCCGATGAGTTAGACTGTACGTCTAATTCTATTAGACTCACGTCTAATTCCATTAGACTTGTGTCTAATTTTATGCGAATGGAGATCAAAATCGATCTAATGACCCTCATTAGATCCAAGTCTAAAAACATGTTGTCTTAATACACCTGTATCAAAACTCATAGATTATTTCATCATCAAAATATCAGTGGGTAAATTATTTCAACACTTAGTCAAAATAATTTGACCCAACAATTTCCCCCTTTTTGATGAAGAAATTGCAAACCTGCATACATATAACAAGACATGCATTCATCCAATAAATAAACAAACAGACAACATGCAAGTAATCATTCAAAAACATCTATGTTAATCACATATGAGTGTTTTCAGAAGAAACACTCAAAACATTGTTCAATGTAACCATGATAATTTTACCAAAAACATTATGAAGATATTCAAAATAACTACAAAAAGACATTTAATCATTAGTTTTCTTCTTCTTCTCCCTAGTCATAACTTATGGACGAGATAGACTTCAACCTAAGATGTCTCTAAGACTGCGGTTAGAGGGGAGTTGGAATCTTCACTTTTTCGTTTCTTAGACTTGAGCGTTTCCACCCTTTGAATATAATCTACCACTTTCTGGTAGTTCAGGATCTTAGAAAGGAGAGGGAAACTTTTACCAGGTTCGCTCAGTCGATGACAGAGAAAGGAACTGAGAGGACCATCAAAGCCGAAGATCTTCTTTCTAGCTACAACCATTCTGACAAGATTCTCGAAGAGGAAGCTTGTCCAGTTCACAGGAACACCCCTGGTGATAACCACCATTATCTGAAAGACCTTCGTACAATACTTGTAGGAGGTTTCCTTAGACATAAGGGATTTAGAGATGATATCACTTAGAAGAGCATATTCAACCTTCAGAAGGTTTTTCTTTCCATGAATATCTACTTCAGGGGAATCAGAAAAGACTTTTATCATCGAAATCATGAGGTTAGGGTGAGTGGTAGAGAAATCATCAATACCTTCTATTGGGAGATGTAAAAACTCACCAAAAGATTCTTCTATGAGCCATACCATCTGGCCCATTACTGCACCAGCAATAACATTATCTTGATAGAAGCTAGCGGTTTGGAAGAATCCGTTGACAAGTTGTTCATGATAGGTTTCATGAGGGGTGAGGAATCTTCTCAGCCCTAAAGCTTTCAGAGAATCGAACATCCTTTGCATGCCCGGAGATTCAAGAGTGGAAACAGATTGAAAGTCCACCTGAATCGATTTTGGTCAGAAAGGCAGCATTTTGACTTGATGAACAAAGGATTGAGAGATTCAAAGGGTTCGATTTCTAAAGAGAGAAAGAGAGATTTCAAGGATCTTCTAACCTTTTAGAGAGAATGAACCTATTAATACCGGGATTTTAATCATGAAGAAGAAAACTAATGATTACTCCTACCATCAAGAATTTCAAAAGACATTTCCCAATACACCGCATTTAATGTTAGCATGAAATAGAATGTCTAATACTAAATGTACAAACAAAAGATGTCAGAAATATTAGTCATTTCTTGCATATTGAGAGACACGTGTCTTCAATTCTTTTGAGGAATGACTGATTTATTTTTCGGCAGGAAAGATACCTCAAACAGACATTATTAAAGGACAGCTGTCCTAAATGCCAGAAGATGAAGAGTCTAATTACACCAGTAGTTAGACGTTTTTATTATTCTTTTCACATTTTCAACTTGTTTTTGAAAATCAGTCTATTAGACGTGTGCGTCTAATTGTGCTATAACAGCGCGGTAGACACGCGTGTCTAATTAGAAGTCAGCATCCTTTTGCTCATGACGTAAAAGCGTCTAATGTCTATTAGACGTGTCCGTCTAATAGATGCATCCGTCTAATCAAGCAAGTTAAAATAACCAAGACAATGATTTCATATAAAGATGAAACTGCTAAGGAAGATGTTCGTCTAAGTAGCTGTGATTCTCAAACTCTGAATCCTTAGGACAAGTTAAGACCTCCGTCTTTCATATATGTTCAGTCTCATTTTGAACCATACGTTCCCCCTCAATTTGTGCACATAATTACGTCAATCAAGATCAACAAGACCTAGCATGTTTCTAAAATGAGAAAACTTAGCTTCCGACAGTGGTTTCGTGAAAATATCTGCAGTTTGTTGATCTGTAGGAACATGTTCAAGACGGATTTGCTTCTGATTGACGTGTTCTCGGATGAAATGATGCCTGATTTCAATATGATTTGTCCGAGAATGCAGAACAGGATTGTAGGATATTGCGATAGTACTTGTGTTGTCGCAGAAAATTGGAGATTCATCAGCCTCAATCCCATAGTCTCTGAGCTATTGTTGAATCCACAAAACTTGAGAGCAACAACTACCAGCTGCAAGATACTATGCTTCAGCTGTAGAAGTTGCCACAGAAGTCTGCTTCTTGCTGAACCATGTGATTAGACGATCTCCAAGGAACTGACAAGTTCCACTAGTGCTTTTTCTATCAATTTTGCATCCTGCATAATCTGTATCTGAGAAACTAATTAAATTGAAACTGGAATCCTTCGGATACCACAGTCCCACATTTTGAGTTCCCTTCAAATATTTAAGAATACGTTTAGCAGAAGTAAAATGAGAGAGTTTAGGATGAGAATGAAATCTACCACGGACACCAACAACAAATTGAATGTCTGGCCTGCTAGCTGTTTCATATAGTAAGGAACCGATGAGTCCTCTATATGTTGTAACATCTACACTTTGGCCGCATTCATCTTTGTCCAATTTGACTGAGGAGCTCATAGGAGTAGCTTCTGCAGAACAGTTCTCCAAACAAAATTTCTTTAGCAATTCTTTGGTGTATTTGGCTTGGTTGATGAGGGTTCCGTTTTCCAGCTGACGGATCTGAAGCCCAAGGAAGAATGTAAATTTTGTTAGGATCGGGGACGCCCTTGGAGGACCGGGGTGTTTCCGGTTTCTAGAAGGGTGGCCGCTTACACAACACACAACACTTTGGTGATAGTCCGGTTAGAGACTATGACCGTTCTCAGCACTACGCAAACTGTCACAAACTCTTGAACCGGGTTCAAGGGCGGAAATGTTTGTTTCAGTCTGAAGCAACGTATGCGACTTGGATGATGTTTATGAGGAGTCGGTTTTAAGGATATGAATGGACCGGTTTTGATTGAAGAGTAATATTGCGTTTTGGTTTGTGGTTAGGTTAAGTGAGCAGAAAGTAAATAGGCACTAAGTAAAGAACACGAGACATAATTTTTTATGGATGTTCGGAGAAAACCCTCCTACGTCACCCCTTCCTCTCAGGTTATGAGAAGGATCTCCACTAACTCTCAAAGTTACAACGATTACTGTGATCGATTTTAAAAAAAAAGACTTTTGATCAACTAGTTTGAAAATTCTGGGCACTCTTTAAAAAATTTATTTTTTGAAAACGTGAGGGGAATTAATTTTAATGTTGAAAAAATTTAAGTTTTAAAAACGAGGCTTTATAGACAACTCCATATCTTACCTTCCCGTCGAATCTGGGGGAGATTGGGAGTTTTTTAATGGGAAGTATGTCATAGGCCTTTTTTAACTTTTTTCAGTATTAATTAACCTCACGACTAGAGAGTCGCCACCTAATTTCAAAAATTAGGAATTTAAGAGATGTGAGTTCGGCGTTTGGTTACGTGTGGGAAAGGGTTTCTTAGACGCTATGTCCCACAACGTCCCTAAGGTCTCTACTAATTAATTTTGGCCTTTCTTTAAACATTCTTACGCTTTACATTTTAGGATTTTCCATTTTAAGCATTTAATGAGTTTGCATGAGATAAACAAATAAGCAAAGATAAAAGAAAATGAGAGCAAATAATTCACACATAAAGTTATCCTAAAAATCAAAACTAGGCAAGTTATTAATCAAAAATTAATTGGCCTAAGTCTAGATTAATTTTTATGAAACTTTAGTGAATTATTTAAAGGTCTAAAATTTTACTATTTTGGGGTTTTTTTATTTAAATAAAAATAATAATGAAAATAATAAAAATAATAATAAAATAATAATAAATAAAATAAAATAAAATAAAAAAGTCCTATGTCTAAAGAAAATTCTAAGTCTTAAGTTTGGGCTAAATTCAATTTTAGTTAGGATTTAATTTTAATTTTTTTTTTCTAACCCAGGATCAAACAAGCCATAAACTCTTAACTAATAAAAAAAATGTCAACAAAAAATAAACCTAAATCTAAAATGCAGAAATAAAAAAAATAAACAAATAAACAAATAAAAATAAAAAAATAAAAAAGTTGAAGACTGCAGCAAGCGTCGCCTGGGAAGCGTCAGAAGTCTGATTCAGCAGCAGCTGGAGCAGAGCAAGCGTCGTCTGGAAAGCGCCGAGACCCTGGGAGAAGTGCTGGAAGGCTGAAGAACATGCGTCTCCTTGTAGAATAACTTGCTGTTTTTTTTGTTTTTTCCACCTAATCCTAGCAAAAAAAAATTATTTGGTGATCCAAATGGATCCCAATTAACATGAAACTTTGCAGAAAAATTATAATAATAATACAATTAAACATTTATATAAATAAAAAAAACCTTAGATCTAGGTACTTAAAAGAATAAAAAATAAACTATACAAAATAAGGCAAATTTTACATTTTTTTTTTATTTTGATAGTGTTTTTGAAAACTTTTTCTGCTTTTTTATTTATTTATTTACATGTTATTTCTATTCTACTTATTTACATGATTAAGGTACATAAATAAAACCTACACGCCTATCAAAACAATAAATTTAATGGAAATCATGCATAATATAAAGTACAAAGAAAATAAAAATCAAATGAAAGTAAAATTCAAATTCAAATTTAAATAAACAAAAGAAAGGAAAAAGAGCTTACAAAGGGTTACTCTTTATATCCTTGCAAAAAAATGAAAACCCTAATCAAGAGACTTGTGACTCAACAAATCTAGTTGGTGCTCTTGCTTAGGTTTTTTAGAAAAGTAGGGTCTAATTCGGCAGCCTAATGTGTAAAGAGAGAGAAGAAGGTGAAGATTGAAGGTCGAAAGTTGAAGTCCTTTTTTGCTAGGGTGTCAAGAGGGGTATTTATAGGCCAAGCTATGAAACCCTAGGGCCCAAAGGCCCATTTAACAAACTTGACCATTGGAAAGAAAACTATTTTAAACATTTACAAATGTTAAAAATAATGGAGCAATCTCCACTTGACATGTCACTAAATCAAGTTTTCAATCCAATGAGATTTAATCTTTATTTAATAAATGATGTAATACTTGGTCATTTTAATTTTTAATTAAAAATGACCAAGCCTTCATGCTTCTCCAACGGCTGAATTATTCTTCCTTTGATAACTTCTTCCTTTATTTTAGCAATCTCTTTTTTCCTTCTTTGACCTAGGATGCTTCTCATTATTGTGTAGACACCGTTATCTTTTTATTTTTGCACGTTATCCCTTTACACACCCTTCATCCTACAAAAAAAAAAGATTTTGTTAAAAACAAAAATAAACAATTTTATTTTTAATTATTTCTATTTATAAGGAACAATTCTAATTAAATAAATAAAATGCAAACTAACTTATTCAAGAAATCAAATTTCAAAGTTTAATCTAACTAATCTAACAAACAAAATATAACTAACGAAATTTTATAAAAACGCTAATATATATTTTGTAAAATATATATTTTTTTTAATTTTTTTTTATAAATACCCAAGGTAATTAATTAAATAAAACCTTGAATATTCTAAGTATAATAACTTCTCTAAGTGTTGTAACATAGACAAATTACTACCTTAACTTTATTAAGAATCCAAAATCAATTATTTTCAAAAACTCAATTGTTCTAAAAATAATCGTGTTTAATATAAATCGTGCAATGAGTCCGTGAATGAATTCGAGAAAATTTTATAGACTCAGATTTATGAAAAGTATAAACTATAAAATTAGGTGTGAAAAATGAGTGTCTACAATTTCACTGCCGGTCGAGCCTAACTCGCTACTCGTCGGTTACACCAACTCACTCTTGATGTAATACAGTAACACAACACAAATAAAGCTTTCGGTAAATGACACAACGGTTTAGATCGCGCGTGGGATTTCTTTCTCTCTCTTAATGTTTTTCAGAACCGTATTTAATGAGGTCGCTTCGTCTTCCTTTTATAGTGAAGAACATTCCAACGATTACTTTCTTCTCTCACCATGGGATTGGTTAATTCAGAGTCACGCTGGTGCAGAGAGGTTTCTTGCACGTTTCACCTTCCTAACACTTGGCAAGCATGCAGATACTCCTCAGGTAAAGATGACGTAACCGGTTTGCAGATTCGAACACGTGTCAGGCATGCACCTTTTGGCTGTCTGAGTCGGATCAGCAGATCATCATTGTTTTTATTGCATACTTCTGATCGGATCTTATCTTCTTTTATTTCTTCAAGACACGTCTATTTCGTCACACTACGTCATCTTTGTAACTCTTAGTTTCCGGTTGACTTTGTCGTATAATGACCCGGCTGGAGTGTAGGCTTTTCTTTGCTAGCCGGTCTGCTGAGAATTTTGAGGTCGGTTCCTCTTGATCTTAACTTGATCATTTGGAACTGGATTATTTTGAGATGTTCTTAAGCCGGTTTATGAAGTTCCAGCCGGTTTATTCAATTCGTTCTTTTCCTGCACATAGAAGTTAATAGTTATTTAGTTTTCTGGCCGGTTTAAAAAATTAACTTACTTAATTTTTCTATCAATTTCTCCCTTTTTGATTATTTAGAATAAATATTCAAAACTTGTAATGTGTGGCCGGTTTCAAAAATTAACTTACTTAATTTTTCTATCAAGTTCTCACATCATGCTCATTTCAAACCTGTCCTGCATCAGCTTGGCAAATTTCTCACACAGTTTGGGGTTAGTTGACCCAAAGATAATGTCATCAACATATATCTGAACAAGTAATATATGGGAGTCTTTAGCAAATCTAAACAGGGTTTTATCCACTGTTCCAACAACAAAATCATGATCAAATAAGAAATTGGTTAGAGTGTCATACCAAGCTCTAGGAACTTGTTTTAGACCATACAATGTTTTGTTAAGTCTATAAACATGATTAGGTAAAACATGATCAGGTAAAACATGATCTATGAAACAAGGGGTTGTTCAACATATACTTCCTCACTTAATTTTCCATTTAAAAATGCACTTTTCACATCTATTTGAAAAACTTTGAAATTCTTAAATGATGCATATGCTAGGAAGATTCTGATTGCCTCTAGTCTTGCAACCGGTGCAAAAGACTCATCAAAATCAATACATTCCTCTTGTTTGTATCCTTGAGCAACTAAACGAGCTTTGTTTCTAATGACTAGGCCATCTTCACTAAGCTTGTTTCTAAAGACCCATCTTGTTCCTATAACTGACTTGTCAGTTGGTCTAGGAGTAAGATATCATACTTTATTTCTATCAAATTGGTTTAACTCCTCTTGCATAGCATTGATCCAATCTGGATCAACTATAGCTTCACCAATTTTCTTTGGTTCAATTTGAGAAATAAATGCAGAATTGGCCATTTCATCCATCAGTTGACGTCTTGTCCTTCGAGGAGAAAAAGGATTTCCAATTATCAGTTCTGGTGGATGATTTCTGTTCCATCTGAAGTTGGAACCAAGAGGATTGGTCATCTGAACCGGTGACACCGCGACATCCAAACTCTCAACTTCTTGTTGAACAGGAGTTTGTACGTCTGGTTGAACTTCAACCGGATCAACCACAGGATCAGATAGAGCCATCCGCTTGTCCAAGGTTTCTTCTTCTTCACTTACAGACTCAAGACTAGCCGTTTACAGTTTGTCAGCAAGATCAATGGGTTCTTTGGATTTGCTCTCAACTGGCTCATCAAAATTACATGAAGGGATTCTTCAACAGTCTGAGTTCTTTTGTTGTATACTCTAAGCCTTGTTTACTGATGAGTATCCCAACATAAATCCCTCATCTGCTTTAGCATCAAAAGCAGTTAAATAAACCTTTCTATTGTTATGGATAAAACATTTACATCCAAATATCTTAAAATAAGAAACTGTGGGAATTCTCCCATAATACAATTCATAGAGAGTTTTATCAAAACGTTTGTTAATAATTGACCGGTTTGAGTATAACAAGCAGTACTAATGGCTTCCGCCCAGAACCTCTGAGGAACATCTGATTCAGCAAGCATAGATCTCGCTGCTTCTTTTAGAGTTCTCACTCTTCTCTCAACAATGCCGTTTTTCTGTGGAGTTCTAGCACTAGACAACTCGTGCTTAATCCCAGTCTCCTCAAGATAAGATGATAGATATCTGTTAGTGAATTCAGTTCCCTGATCACTTCTGATACATGTGATATTTAGAGATTTCTGATTCTGAATTCCTCTAAATATCCTAATGAAAATTTCAGCAGTTTTATCTTTTGATGGTAAAAATGCAACCCATGTAAAACGTGAAAAGTCATCAATAATAATTAAGGCAAATCTCATTCCTCCTACACTTTTTACAGAGATTGGACCAAAAAGATCCATATGTAAAAGTTCTAGGATACGGCTGGATTGTGATTTTCCTTTGCTTTTGAACGATGATCTGCCCTGTTTGCTTAACTGGCAAGCAGTGCAAATCTTGTCCTTTGAAAACTGAAGGTTGGGTAAACCAATAACTAAATTGTTTGAGCAAATGTTGTTGATGATTTTAAAATTCAAGTGGTTCAAACGTTTATGCCATAACCATTTCTGGTCATTTTTGGCAATCATGCACATAGGATCAGACGTCTCTTTTTGCCAATTCATTTTTATATGAGTTTCCTACTCTACTTCCAGTTAATAAAATGTTTCCATCTTGGTCTTTAACTAAACACGCATGAGTTTGAAAATCTACTGACAAACCATTATCACATAGTTGACTGATACTGATTAAATTATAACACAAGTTGTCAACCAACAGAACATCATTAATGGTTAGGTTACCATGGATAATCTTACCCTTACCCATGGTCTTACCCTTCTTGTTGTCACTAAAGGTGATTTTAGGTCCAGAGCAATCTGATATATCAGTGAGGAGTCGTCTGTTTCCAGTCATATGCCTAGAACATCCGCTATCAAGGTACCATACAGATTCCTCCAGTCCTTCATTTATTTGTACCTACATAAATAAATATTTACAATATTTTGGTACCCTCATTTAATTGGGTCCTTGGTCAATCAGTCCCTTAGGAATCCATATTTGAGTTATTCTGATGGATTTCTCATTCTGTGTTGTGATTAATGCATAGGTTTTTGACTTAGCAGATGACTTCCTGCTAACACTGATCCTTTGACTTTTGAAGAAGATTTTCTTTTAAAACTCCTTGACCTAGAGTCAGGTTTTAAGTTGCAAGACTTATTAGCCTTTTCAAGCTTATTCTTGAGCCAGCTAACAGTTGGTGGAACATAAACTATTTCATTTTTAAAAGCCACTTCTTCATGAATAGGATCAGATTCAATGTCAGTCATACTTCATTTGACAAAACTTATTTGCTTAAGTTTGTCATTTGGCTTTGACTTTTTGCAGGACAGGTTAGGATCATTGCTATCAAATCCCAATCCGGATCTAGATCCAGCAGGTTTCAACATGCTGATCTGATATTTGACAGCATCACCAGACCTTGTCCATGCACTGACTTTGTTGTTCAATCTCTTGTTTTCAGATGAAAGAGTTTGAATCTGTTCCTTAAGTATTTCATTCTCAGATGAGATCTCCGTTAAGTTTTCATCAAAACCATTTGATTCGGGTTCTTGCTTTGAAAAGGGAACAGTTGATTCATATTTAACTTTCATTTCATAAAAAGAGTCAGCTAACTTTTTGTACTCAATAGCCATTTCATTGAGTGCATTAGTTGGCTCCTCGTTTGTAAATTCTGGTGTAGAGATATCATTTACCTTAGATTGGTCATCTGCCATCATACATGTTACAGCTTCATTCCCTTTTTCGGTGGGAGACTCCTCAGTATCACTGTCAGCCCTTCTAGACTTGTTCTGGCTACACATGAATGTGTTCTGGTTGTTCTTTGCTTGAGAGCTCACACCGTGGATCTGGCTGAGCTTATCCCATATTTCTTTTGCAGTGGAACAAGACTTGATCTCACAGAACATATTTGTGTTGAGAGATTGAAACAGAATATTCTTAGCAACATTATATAGGTTGTTTGTCACCTTATCTTCAGTGGTCCACTCACTTCTTGGCTTTGAAATCTTTATGGGGCCATCGGTGATAACGCTCCACATATCATAGTCAATAGCAGCCAAGTGAGCTTGCATTCTTACCATCCACACATCATAGTTGTCCTTTGACAGAAGAGGAATTTCATTGATGCAAGACATGCTTTGGGTTCTTGATGCTTGAGAATAGAAACAAGGCTTTGATACCAATTGATAGAATCGACTTTATCAATAGAGACGGGGGTCTGGCTAATGATGAAGGCTAATGAAAAATAGTTTGATAGAAATCCTGTTAGGGATTAATATCTCTTTCTATTCTACGAAAACTTGTGTAAACACTTGACACAGATTCAAGGCGGAATTGTTTACTTGGGTTTGAAGCACAAGATGAAATATGAAAAGATGACAGAAAAGAAGAACACAGCAGTTTGTTTATGGATGTTCGGAGAAACTCTCCTACGTCACCCCTTCTTCCAACCACCGGAAGGATTCACTATATGATGAGAATCAAATACAGTTTACACACACACTTAGCTCACTATTGAACAGAACACTTTCTGTTCAATTACAAGAAGTTGAAGAATATCACTCAGCTAATGGTGTTTTGATTCTAGCTCTCTCTCTCTCGATTCACATACAGTACAATCAGAAAGAAGCTTCACAGAATAAGTTCAGTAAGCAAGATGATTGAGTAGTCTCTCTCTCTGCAAAATCAGAATGCTTATTCGTAAGATTGGTTAAGGCAAAATCCAGTGCTTCGTCCGTTGCTCTAAGGATTGATTAAATACTGAGCAGGAGCTAACGGTCAAATCTTCGAGAATGATATGTGGCGCTCTTTCATTGGAAAGTTTCCATTGTACACAGAAGGTTCTGAGCACAAGGATCGTGGCCGTACCGAACTGGTAGTGCGCCGAATATTCCATCAGGGATGTACTTGCAAAACGGGTAATGTGAGGAAAATTCTCTTACGTGGCATTCCTTGATTGGATGCATATAGCTGTTGTACTAATCTTCACAGGAGAGTGGAGTAGAAGTAGGGTACAGCTATAGAACGTGGGTAGGAGAAATGCTAGATTCAAGCGTACTGCTTGAATCAGAGCATTAGACGTATTTTAGTCAGACGGATCAGTCTAATGAAATAAGTCAACTCCTTCTGATGAAAAACGTCCATTAGACCGCCTGGTTTAATATAATTAGACTCGCGTCTAATTTCAATAAACATTAGACGGGTACGTCTTAACTCCACTGAGTTAGACTACACGTCTAATTCCGGTTCTACTTCAGACTAATCTGAAGGAGTTAGACCCACGTCTAACTTTCAATAATTAGACAACCCGTCTAATTATAACATAACCATTAGACCGACACGTCTAACTCCACTGAGTTAGACTGCCCCGTCTAATTCCGGTTCTACTTCAGACTAATTTGAAGGAGTTAGACCCACATCTAACTTTCACTAATTAGACAACCCGTCTAATTATAATATAACCATTAGACCGGCACGTCTAACTCCACTGAGTTAGACTGCCCCGTCTAATTCCGGTTCTACTTCAAACTAATCTGAAGGAGTTAGACCCACGTCTAACTTTCACGAATTAGACCATCCGTCTAATTCCTTTACGTCTATTAGACTTACACGTATAACTCCGATGAGTTAGACTGTACGTCTAATTCTATTAGACTCACGTCTAATTCCGCGTATTCATTAGACCATTCGTCTAATTTCTTTACGTCTATTAGACTTACATGTCTAACTCTGATGAGTTAGACTGTACGTCTAATTTTATTAGACTCACGTCTAATTCCGTGTATTCATTAGACTACCCGTCTAATTCTTTACGTCTATTAGACTTACACGTCTAACTCCGATGAGTTAGACTGTACGTCTAATTCTATTAGACTCACGTCTAATTCTGTGTATTCATTAGACTACCCGTCTAATTCTTTACACGTCTATTAGACTTACACGTCTAACTCCGATGAGTTAGACTGTACGTCTTATTCTATTAGACTCACGTCTAATTCCGTGTATTCATTAGACTACTCGTCTAATTCTTTACACGTCTAACTCCGATGAGTTAGACTGTACGTCTAATTCCATTAGACTTGTTTCTAATTTTATGCGAATGGAGATCAAAATCGGTCTAATGACCCTCATTAGATCCAAGTCTAAAAACATGTTGTCTTAATACACCTGTATCAAAACTCATAGATTATTTCATCATCAAAATATCAGTGGGTAAATTATTTCAACACTTAGTCAAAATAATTTCACCGAACACATCTTCTTCAATACCTTTGCTTCAACATCAGCTCCTTTTACATGAGGATTGAAGTTAGCTTTCCTGGCTTCAAAAATTAGACAAAGAGATTTTCCAAGAATGCAAGCTTCCACCAGTTCTCTTTTCTTCAGAGCCTCACCAACATCTTAAGTTCTTGCCCATTTCAAGACTTTCTTCTCGTTTTCCACCCTCTTCTTCCATTCTTTTACTACGGCAGCGTTTGACAGAGAGTTGTTGTACTTGGAGGACAACCTCTCCATGGACCAGGACACATAAATTTCCAATTTCTCAGCAGCAAGAACTTTAACTTGATCCAAAATAAGGTCAACGATGCCTGTTACCTTAGATACCTTCTCAGAAGCTTGAATTGAAATGGATTTTCCTTTTCAAACAACCTCTACGGGTTTTGGAGCGGGTCTTGGTTCATCAATCACAATTCCACTTGTCCCTTTTCTGGAGCGCAACAGTTCGAAAGCAGATTGTGGTTTCATACAGAGCTCATCAGGAGCCTCCCTACAAACAACTTTCCCGACCACCAAGGAATCTTTAGGAGCAGGAATAATGGGTTCACCAGCCACAAGGGTAAGAACAACACCTTGTTTTGGTTGCGAAGACTCTGTAGCACAGGCGGCTACAAGATTAGTTTGAACAACAGGAGACTCAACCCTGTCAACAATTTCATCATTTGGACCAGCTGACTCAACAGCAGGCCCTTCAACAGATTCTCTCAAAGGAGAGAATACAGATTCAACTTGTTCCACTACGGGAACATTAAATTTAGGCACAGCGGCCAAATATTTAGAAGACTTCACCTTTGCAGATTTAGACGCTCGGGGCGCCCTTGTCTTATTCTCCTTTGAGGCACAAGACCTCGAAGGTTTCCTCAAATAGGTTGAGGGAGAGGATAGAGATGACATTGGAGTTGCAGCAAGTACGCCTGGACATTGCTTCAACCTTGAATCAACAGATTCAGAGTCCTTCTGATTATGACTTTTCATACTATAGGAAATGGCCTCTAATTCGTTCACCGTTTTGGTTCTCTTTGCCCCTGTTGACAGAACAGAAGCAAAGGGCTTTGATCGAGTGGAAGGTTTTCCACCGGTCTGGAAGTTGGAAGCACTAGATGTAGATTCAAGGTTGTTCTTCAACCTCGTCAGTGTGCTAGCCAATGTAAGAGTAGTATAAACTCGTGGAGAATTGATATGCACCAGTTCACCAACAGGAACCCCCAAATGCTTCAACAAGTGGCTCAGTTGAGCCGCATAGGTTATGCTTTCCTTGTTCGTCTGATAGATAGAATAACACAAATTTTGAAAAAGAGTATGCACCCAGTTTACCTGGATCCCTTTTGAGATAGCACACATATAGTCAAAACGGTCTTGACTATCGAGATAGAAGGAACCAGCCTTCCCTTGAAGCGCCTTCAACACCACGTCGTTTAGAAGAATGAAGTGTGGTTTGAATACCTTTTTGGATCCATTCACATGGATTTTTGAACCGTCTGCAGAGAAAGTTGTCTTCATCTTCTCCATAATTTCTGAAGAGAGAACCAAGTCGAAAAGATGACCCTCCGTCGGAAGTTTAAAGAACTCTGCATAGACTACTTCGTGAAAAGAAATCTGCGTTCCGTTAACGGTCGCTACGATGAAATCATCCACCATAGTTGCCGTTTTGAAGAACTCGCGAACTTCATCTTCGTAGAAGATGAACGGTCCTCCCAGATACTTCCTTAACCTAGAATATTCTAGGGTTTGGAACATCTTCACCACCTCCGGTTGATCAAAAGAATACACCGATGGAAAGTCCACCTGCAAAGTACAGTGATCGAGAGTGATTTTCTTCACCATTTTTGAGAGAATATGAATCGACACGAGATTTCAGAGAAATTTAGTGAGAGAACTACAAAGAAAACTAGGGTTCTTAGAGATTTCGAGAGATTGGAAGCTTTCATATTCATGCAGAATTGTCCTTATATAGATGAAAGAGGGAAATACAGAATAATCGTCTATTCTAGGGGTATGGCCCATTAATAAATGTTAGACGTCCTTTTTCAAGAAATCATCATTAAAAATGAAGGTATATTTGTCATTTTCTCTAACTTGATAGACACGTGTCTTCATGTTATTAAGAGATGACTGTTTGATGTTTTGAGAGGGAAAAGCACATAACTCTCAAAGTGGGACAGCTGTCCTTGATCAATCTAATTGGCACGTAGTTAGACGTTTTTCTTACTTCACAAATCTATATTACACAACGTCTATTAGACGGATGAGTCTATTAGACGCATACGTCTAATTCCGTGTTTATAAAAATCCGTCTAATGTTTATTAGACGTGTACGTCTAATTCCGCATAAACACCACGTGTTAGACGTGTGTTTATTAGACGTGAGCATCCTTTTGCTCATGACGTCAAAACGTCTAACGTCTATTAGACGTGTCCGTCTAATTACGTAGGTATAACACCTCAACATATAGACTTAGATGTATGGATTATGAGCAAAAATACGTCTAAGTACATACTGTTTCTTTTAGACACCCTTGTCTAATTAGACCGATTAAGGGTATTCGTCTAAAGAGTATCTTTACTTCCAAAGTAATTTCTCCCTCTCATTATGAATATGGACATCTAGAGTTTAATAAACAATTTTTGTGGTCTAAAGACCAAAAACATTTTTAACAAATAAAAACATTTATTCTTCCAGAATAGCAAGTGCCATTGTTGATCTTCCAAGCTGTGTACTCAGAGGAGTACTCTTCTAGCTTCCTTCATGCTATCCTCCTGCATCACCTACAAAATAAACTATTTAGAAACATTGGTACCCATACTTAATTGGGTCCTCAATCAATTAGTCCCTTAGGAATCCATATTTGAGTTATTCTAATGGATTTCCTATTTTGTGTTGTGATTAATGCATATGATTTTGACTTAGCAGATGACTTCCTGCTAGCCACTGATCCTTTGACTTTTGAAGAAGATTTTCTTTTAAAACTCCTTGACTTAAAGTCAGATTTTAAATTACCAGATTTATTAGCTTTTTCTAGCTTATTTTTAAGCCAGCTAACAATCGGTGAAACATAAACTATTTCATTTTTGAAAGTAACTTCTTCATGAATAGGATCAGATTCAATGTCAGTCATACTTCCTTTGACAAAACTTATTGGCTTAAGTTTGTCATTTGGTTTTGAATTTGTGCATGACAGATTATGATCATTGCTGTCAAATCCCAATCCGGATCTAGATCTAGCAGGTTTCAACATGCGATATTTGACAACATCACCAGATCTTTTCCATGCATTGACAACATAGTTAAGCCTTTTGTTTTCAGATGAAAGAGTTTGAATCTGTTCCTTGAGTATCTCATTCTCAGATGAGATCTCTTCAATCTTCTTTTCAAAATCATTTGACTCTTCCTCTTTAGACAAATTTGGTTTATTAAAATCTGATGAAGATTTAGTTTAATTTAGAGATTCTGCTGCTTCCTGTACTCGATGACCATGTCATCTAGTGCAGCTACCAGTTGTTCCTTTGAAAACCTTTCGGAAGAAAAATGAAATACCTCAGTCTCCTGAGTTCCTTCTTCATCTTCTCTGGCCATGAAGCAAGTCACGTCTTCTTCATCACTTTCTCTGGATGAGAGGTACGAACCACGGCTGCTTCCTCTGTTCTTTCCGTCACCAGCCATAAGAGCCTTCAGCTCTTTTCCATCATCCTTGGCATCTTCACGCTTTGTCTTATGGCATTCCGATGCATAATGACCTTTAATACCACAGTTAAAACAAGTAACATTAGCTTTAGATTTTCTATTATCATTAGAATTTGAAGAGTTTGAGTTAGAGTTGCTCTTTTTCATGAAATCGCCAAACTTCTTCACAAAGAGAGACATGGCATCGCTGCTGAGCTGCTGAGCTGCCATCTTCACGTCCGGAGCGGTTGGTGGCTCTTCAGCAGTCACCAGCGCTTTGGAAATGATAACGGACGTGGGTTGATCTTCTTTCATCCTACAGTTCAGCTCGAAATCATAGGCTTTCAGGTCAGCGAAGAGATCAAAGAGAGAGATCTTGTTAAGATCATTGGATTCTCTCATCGCAATAGTCTTTATGTCCCATTCTCTTGGAAGAGCACGCATGACCTTGATAGCAAGCTCCCGATTGCTATATGTCTTCCCTAGAATGGACAGAGAGGAGACGATCTTGCTAAATCTGGTGTCGAAATCGTTCATTGTTTCACTAGGACGCATTTTTAAGCTGTCGAACTGTTGAGTAGAACCATGATCTTGTTTTCTTTGGTTTGCTCGTTGCCCTCACACAGTTGAGTGAGCCTGTCCCAAACCTCTTTGGCAGTGTGACATTCGATAATGTAGTTGATCATACTGTCATCGAGAGATCTGTACATAACATCAAGAGCCATGTTGTTGAGGTTATTCTGCCTCTTTTCATCAACGGTTCAGTCGGCCTTCTCCTTATCAATCTATATAGGACCTTCTGTGACAACGCTCCACATGTCATCATGAAGAGAAGAGAGATGAGCACGAACTCTTTTCTTCCAAACAATGTAGTTTTCATTAGAGAAGGTTGGAATGGCTGTAGCACTGGCATCTTTGGGTATGTTCGACATATTTTAGGAAAGGCTTGAGAATAGAAACATGGCTCTGATACCAATTGATAGGATCGGCTTTATCGATAGAGACGGAGGTCTGGCTAAGGATGAAGGCTTATGAAAAACAGTTTGAAAGAAATCCTGTTAGGGATTTAATTCGCTTTATATTCTATGCAAACTTGTGTAAACACTTGAAACGGATTCAAGGAAGAATTGTTTACTTGGGTTTGAAGCACAAGATGAAATATGAAAAGATGACAGAAAAGAAGAACACAACAGTTTGTTTATGGATGTTTGGAGAAACTCTCCTACGTCACCCCTTCTTCCAACCACTTAGTAAGCAAGATTATTGAGTAGTTTCTCTCTCTGCAAAATCAGATTGCTTGTTCGTTGTGTAAGGCTCTGGTGCTTCGTCTGTTGTCCTTAGAATTGGTTAAATACTGAGAAGGAGCTAACGGTCGAAACTTCAAGAATGATACGTGGCACTCTTCCATTGGCAAGCCTCCATTGTACACAGCAGGTTCTGAGCACAAGGATCGTGGTCGTACAGAACTGGTAGTGCACCGAATATTCCATCAGAAATGTACCTGCAAAACAAGTAATTTGAGGAAAATTCTCTTACGTGGCATTCCTTGATTGGATGCGTATAGCTTCTGTACTAATCTTCACTAGAAAGTGGAGCAGAAGTAGGGTACAGCTATAGCACGTGGGTAGGAGATATGCTAGATTCAAGCGTACTGCTTAAACTGAGCATTAGACGTATTTCAGTTAGACGGATTGTGAAAATCAGTCTAATGAAATAGGTCATCTCCTTCTAATAGAAAAACGTCTATTAGACCGCCTGGTCTAATAGAATTAGACTCGCGTCTAATTTCAATAACCATTAGACGGTACACATCTAATTCCGTTTCTACCTCAGACTTGTCTGAAGGAGTTAGACGCACGTCTAACTTTCACTAATTAAACTACACGTCTAATTATTCAATAACCATTAGACGGTACGTCTAACTCCACTGAGTTAGACTACACGTCTAATTCCGGTTCTACCTCAGACTTCTCTGAAGGAGTTAGACGCACGTCTAACTTTCACTAATTAGACTACACGTCTAATTATTCAATAACCATTAAACGGTACGTCTAACTCCACTAAGTTAGACTACACGTCTAATTCCGGTTCTACCTCAGACTTGTCTGAAGGAGTTAGACGCACGTCTAACTTTCACTAATTAGACTACACGTCTAATTATTCAATAACCATTAAACGGTACGTCTAACTCCACTATGTTAGACTACACGTCTAATTCCGGTTCTACCTCAGACTTGTCTGAAGGAGTTAGACGCACGTCTAACTTTCACTAATTAGACTACACGTACAATTATTCAATAACCATTAGACGGTACGTCTAACTCCACTAAGTTAGACTACACGTCTAATTCCGGTTCTACCTCAGACTTGTCTGAAGGAGTTAGACGCACGTCTAACTTTCACTAATTAGACTACATGTCTAATTATTCAATAACCATTAGACGGTATGTCTAACTCTACTGAGTTAGACTACACGTCTAATTCCGGTTCTACCTCAGACTTGTCTGAAAGAGTTAAACGCACGTCTAACTTTCGAATCAATTAGACTACTCGTCTAATTACAAATGTATTAGACTACACGTCTAACTCCGATGAGTTAGACTGTACGTCTAATTCCAAATATCAATTAGACTACCCGTCTAATTACAAATATATTAGACTACACGTCTAACCCCGATGAGTTAGACTGTACGTCTAATTCTATTAGACTTACGTCTAATTCCGTGTATTCATTAGACCATCCGTCTAATTCTTTACACGTCTATTAGACTACACGTCTAACTCCGATGATTTAAACTGTACGTCTAATTCTGTGTATTCATTAGACCATCCGTCTAATTCTTTAGACGTTTATTAGACTACACGTCTAACTCCGATGAGTTAGAATGTACGTCTAATTCTATTAGACTTACGTTTAATTCCGTGTATTCATTAGACCATCCGTCTAATTATTTACACGTCTATTAGACTACACGTCTAACTCCGATGAGTTAGAATGTACGTCTAATTCTATTAGACTTACGTCTAATTCCGTGTATTCATTATACCATCCGTCTAATTCTTTACACGTCTATTAGACTACACGTCTAACTCCAATGAGTTAGATTGTACGTCTAATTCCATGCAATGAAGGTCAAAATCGGTCTAATGATCCTCATTAGATCCAAGTCTCATAACATATCGTCTCAATACACCTGTATCAAAACTCATAAATTATTTCATCATCAAAAAATCAGTGGTTAAATTATTTCAACACTTAGTCAAAATAATTTGACCCAACAAAATAAAAAATAAAACTAACCAGATAACGAAAAACTAACCTAAAATCTAATGAAATGCAGGGGTGGCGGTCGGAGATTGAAGCGGATGGCGGCGACAGCAATAGCTTCAGTCGACGGCAGTTGCGTCGTCAATCCAAGCGGCGGCAGCAACAGCGTCTTCAATCCGCTGGCGGGAAGTAGCAGCTTCTATCCGTTGGCGGCAGAAGCGTCCTCAATCGGCGACGTCTTCAATCGGTTGTTGTCGGTGTTGTCTTTCCAAACGGCGGCGTCTTCAATCGGTTACTGGCGGGCGGCACGGGCGGAACGGTTGGAGGGGCGGAACGGCTGGAGGATTGGGGAGAGAGAGGAGCAGAAAGAAATGGGAGAGAAAGAAGGGTTTTTGTTAATTAAACATGTTAATTCCTAGAGTTATATGAAAACTCTCGAAAATTAAATAATCAAAACCGAGAGTTTTCATATAACTCTCGCTTTTAATTTACATTAATGAATTCCGAGAGTTTTCATATAACTCTCGGTTTTTATATTAATGAATTCCGAGAGTTATATGAAAACTCTCGGTTTTGATTATTTAATTTTCGAGTGTTTTCATATAACTCTCGGTTTTGATTATATAAATTCCGAGAGATGTATCTGAATCTCTCGGTTTTGACATATGTTACAATTAAATTGAAATACAAAAACCGAGAGGTTTTGGTGTATCTGTCGTTTTTGATGCATAATCCCAAAAGTTATATAATTAACTTTCAGTTTTAAAACATGACAAATTGCTAAATTATTTGGTTTCTCACTTTCTAATAACGTTGAACAACATTAAATTAACACATTTGATATCCTTAAAACATTTCTCAATTCATATGATCAAACATTACACAAATACATAAGATAATCCTATATAAATATTGATATACAATCAAACACATTTATTAACATTTTAACATTAAACACAATCTGATATTTTAAAATAAAACACACACTTGATAATATTAGTTAAGAGTCTATATTAAAAGGTAGAAAACTAATTAGTTTTCCAAATTATGATTTGGTAACACCGAAAGTTAATAGTATAACTTTCGGTTTTGATGGGTTTCACCGAAAGTTTTCAAATAAACCTTCAGTTTTTACCCTTACTCATACTTAGAATTTTTTTCTGTTTTTTTAAACAAGGGTCAAAACCGAAGGTTTTCAAATAAACCTTCGGTTTTTAACCTTACCCATACATAGAATTTTTTCTGTTTTTTTTAAACAAGGGTCAAAACCGAATGTTTTCAAATAAACCTTCGGGTTTTACCCTTACCTATACTTAGAATTTTTTCTGTTTTTTTAAACAAGGGTCAAAACCAAAGGTTTTCAAATAAACCTTTGGTTTTTACCCTTACCCATACTTAGAAAATTTTCCGATTTTTTTAAACAAGGGTCAAAACCGAATGTTTTCAAATAAACCTTCGGGTTTTACCCTTACCTATACTTAGAATTTTTTCTGTTTTTTTAAACAAGGGTCAAAACCGAAGGTTTTCAAATAAACCTTTGGTTTTTACCCTTACCCATACTTAGAAAATTTTCCGATTTTTTTAAACAAGGGTCAAAACCGAAGGTTTTCAAATAAACCTTCGGTTTTTACCCTTACCCATACTTAGAATTTTTTCTGTTTTTTTTAAACAATGGTCAAAACCGAAGGTTTTCAAATAATCCTTCGGTTTTTACCCTTACCCATACTTAGAAAATTTTCCGATTTTTTTAAACAAGGGTCAAAACCGAAGGTTTTCAAATAAACCTTCGGTTTTTACACTAACCCATACTTAGAATTTTTTCAGTTTTTTATAAAAAAGGGTCAAAACCGAAGGTTTTCAAATAAACCTTCGGTTTTTACACTTACCCATACTTAGAAATTTTTATGTTTTTTTTAAACAAGGGTCAAAATCGAAGGTTTTCAATTATACCTTTGGTTTTTACCTTTACCCATACTTAGGAAATTTTCTGATTTTTTAAACAAGGGTCTAAACCGAAGGTTTTCAAATAAACCTTCGGTTTTTACCCTTACCCATACTTAGAATTTTTTCTGTTTTTTTAAACAAGGGTCAAAAACGAAGGTTTTCAAATAAACCTTCGATTTTTACCCTTACCCATATTTAGAATTTTTTCTATTTTTTTAAACAAGGGTCAAACCGAAGGTTTTCAAATAAACCTTCGGTTTTTACCCTTACCCATACTTAGAAAATTTTCCGATTTTTTAAAACAAGGGTCAAAACCGAAGGTTTTCAAATAAACCTTCGGTTTTTACCCTTACCCATACTTAGAATTTTTCTTTTTTTTGAAACAAGGGTCAAAACCGAAGATTTTCAAATAAACCTTCGGTTTTTACCTTAACTATATTTAGAAAATTTTCCGATTTTTTAAAAAAGGGTCAAAACCGAAGGTTTTCAAATAAACCTTCAGTTTTTATACTAACCCATACTTAGAATTTTTTCTGTTTTTTATAAAAAAGGGTCAAAACCGAAGGTTTTCAAATAAACCTTCGGTTTTTACCCTTACCCATACTTAGAATTTTTTCTGTTTTTTTTAAACAAGGGTCAAAACCGAATGTTCATTTGAAAACCTTCGGTTTTGACCTTTTAAACAAGTGTCAAAACCGAAGGTTTATTTGAAAACCTTCGGTTTTGGCCATGCTGTTTTTTTTTAAAAGAAAGTGAAAAGCAAACAAAAAGAAAATAATTCATGAACAACATATTAAAAACCAAACCAAAGATAATAATAATAATTCATAATTATGAAAACAAAAGACATCAAAATGTCATCGTTCGTACGGAAAAGATAACACATAATTAATCAAACGATATATTCTAGAAATTATTAGATGGGGGGAGGAGGGGTGGTTGATTCTGTCGACTCCTCAATAATTCAAGTTGCTGTTCGAGATTCTCTAATTTTTGTGCCATTTCAGCTCTGTCCGTTTTAATTTCTCTTAGAAATCGGCCTCTTTCCTCATCCCTCAATCGGATTTGCTCCATTTCTAGCGTCATATTTCTCACATCTTCCTCACGTGCCGCAATTTCTGTTTGTGCTAGCAAATTCTGGTAATACCGAGACAGTTTCTCCGGTGTACGCCGAAGACTATGCCATGACTCACCCATCTTAAATGCATTTCATATATATATATATATATATATATATTAATAAAACAAAATAACCATAACCTAAATCTAATATAACTTAAATGAAACACAATAACAAATCTAACAAAATCATATAAATTTAACAAACTAACCTAAATTTAATCTAAACAATAACAAATCTAAATCAAACTATCAAACAAATAATCTAAACTAGCCTAAATCTAGATAATATAAACTACATGATAAGAAATCTAAATATAATAATAAACAACAAAAAAACAAATCAATCTAACCTGAACGCGAGAAGACGAAGAAGAGAAGCGGCGGTGGAGGAGGTGGCTGCGGCGCGGAAGAGAGAAAAAGGAGAGAGTCGAATGAAATACATGAAGGGTTAGGGTTTGTATTTATAGAGTTAGTTACCGAAGGTTTTCAGATTACTTTCAAAACCGAAGGTTTATTGAAAAACCTTCGGAAATAACCATCACCAAACTTAGAATTATTTTTAATTGTTTTAGGATGAGTCAAAACTGAAGGTTTATTGGAAAACCTTCGGAAATAACCATCACCAAACTTAGAATTATTTTTAATTGTTTTAGGATGAGTCAAAACCGAAGGTTTATTGGAAAACCTTCGCAAACAAGGATTTAAAAAAAGGTAAAACCGAAAGTTCTTTAAATAACCTTCGCAATTAAAAATCTCAGGAATTGCAAAACCAAAGGTTTTTTTAAAAACCTTCGCAATTAACCCACATCCAACACTTAGAATTATTTTTGGTTTTTTGGGAAGGTAAAAACCGAAAGTTGATAGAAAAATTAAGTAAGTTAATTTTTAAAACCGGCCAGAAAACTAAACAATTATTAACTTCTATGTGCAGGAACAAATCGAATTGAATAAACCGGCTGGAACTTCATAAATCAGCTGAAGAACATCTCAAAGTAATCCAGTTCCAAATGATCAAGTCAAGATCAAGAGGAACCGACCTCAAAATTCTCAGTAAACCGGCTAGCAAAGAAAAGCCTACACTCCAACCGGATCATTATACGACAAAGTCAACCGGAAACTAAGAGTTACAAAGATGACGTAGTGTGACGAAATAGACATGTCTTGAAGAAATAAAAGAAGATAAGATCCGATCAGAAGCATGCGATAAAAACAATGATGATCTGTTGATCCGACTCAGACAGCCGGAAGGTGCATGCCTGACACGTATTCGAATCTGCAAACCGGTTACGTCATCTTTACCAGAGGAGTATCTGCATGCTTGCCAAGTGTTAGGAAGGTGAAACGTGTAAGCAACCTCTCTGCACCAGCGTGACTCTGAATTAACCAATCCCACAGTGAGAGAAGAAAGTGATTGTTGGAATGCTCTTCACTATAAAAGGAAGACGAAGCGACCTCATTAAATACGGTTATGAAAAACATTAAGAGAGAGAAAGAAATCCCACGTGCGATCCAAAACCGTTGTGTCATTTACCGAAAGCTTTATTTGCGTTGTGTTATTGTATTACATCAAGAGTGAGTTGGTGTAACCGGCGAGTAGCGAGTTAGGCTCGACCGGCAGTGTAATCGTTGTAACTTTGAGAGTTAGTGGAGATCCTTCTCATAACCTGAGAGGAAGGGGTGACGTAGGAGGGTTTGCTCCGAACATCCATAAAAAATTCTGTCTTGTGTTCTTTACTTAGTTCCTATTTACTTTCTGCTCACTTAACCTAACCACAAACCAAAACGCAATCTTACTCTTCAATCAAAACCGGTCCATTCATATCCTTAAAACCGACTCCTCATAAACATCATCCAAGTCGCATACGTTGCTTCAGACTGAAACAGACATTTCCGCCCTTGAACCCGGTTCAAGAGTCTGTGATAGTTTACGTAGTGCTGAGAACGGTCATAGTCTCTAACTGGACTATCACCAAAGTGTTGTGTGTTGTGTAAGCGGCCACCCTTCTAGAAACCGGTAACACCCCGGTCCTCCAAGGGCGTCCCCGATCCTAACAAGTGGTATCAGAGCGAGGTTCTTAGCACTCAAGCAACCGAAGAAGATGGAAGCCACCAATGCTAAACAGTGAAGGGTTTAGCAGTTGGAAGAAACAGATGTATCTACATCTGATTACTCTAGATGATGAGATGAGCCGAGTTCTGAAAGAAGGGCCAATTAAAATCAACAAGGAGTTAGATGAATGGACAAATGAAGATCGAAGTCGGAGTAACCTGGATAACCATTGCATGAGGCACATCTATAAGGCTATAGACGATAACACCTTGAACAAGATATCAGCCTGTGATAATGCAAAGGAAGCCTGGGAAACGATCATTCAGATTCATGAAAGAAACGAAAGAACAAAGGAGAACAAAATCTTGTTGGCTACACAAAAATATGGAAACATCATGATGAAACCGGGGGAAAATATGAAGGAATATAGCAATCGGTTCACCAGTGTGGTCAACGAGCTTCAAACACTTGGAAAAAATACGACAACCGAGAAGTAATCATTAAAGCCTTAAGATCACTACCGAGCACATGGGATATCAAAACCATGGTGATGAGGGAATCAAGCAACCTCAGGAAGATGAAGTTGCATGACGTGTTTGAGGATCTAAAAGCCTACGAGTTCGAGATTAAGTCTCTGATCGAAGATGAAGCATCCACGTCAACTGCAACCAGAGCTTTGGTTACATCGGTGGAACCGGTGGTCCAAGTATCAACCGTTCCGGCTCCAGTCAAGAACGCTGATCAGATCAGTGAAGATATGATGGCGATGCTAGCTCAGAAATTTGGGAGATTCATGAAGAAGAATCATCCACCATCTAACAACAACTTTAGCTATAATTATATAGATAAATCCAATAAAAGATGTTATAACTGTGATGGTTTTGGACATTTCAGGTCAGAATGTACGAAACCGAGAAGAGACGACAGAAAACCGGAAGGTAACTATCAAGGCAACAACTACCAAGGAAACCGGTACCAAGGTAACAATTATCAAGGGAACAACTATCGGAGAAATGACAACCAACGGAATGATTACCGGAGAAACGATGACCAGCAGGCCGATGAAGGGAAGGAAATACAGAAAGCACTCATTGCATCCGACGGTGGAAGCGAATGGGCGTATTCCGACAACGAGAATGATGAGGAAAAAGTAACATGCTTTATGGCAAACGACGAAGAGGTATTTGATTTCTCTTCTGATGAGTTCTCTAAGGAAGATTTGATTTCTGCACTCAACGAAATGATCGCTGAGTTCAGAAACATATCTACATACATACCGACTCCGGTAGAACCTAAAACCGTAGAGTCAAGTAGTATCGCTGATAAGTCATGCGAAACCATAGTGTATGAACCGGATGAACTATTCTTGGAAAATGAGGAGAAAGTTCAATCGGTAACTGAAATCGATGAACGAGCACTGTATGTTACGGCTGCGTGGGAAAGATCTCGTCAAGCCGTAAAACAGATGTGTAATTATAAAAGACACCCGAAGTGTAGATTTGGTATTGGTTATGAACAAAACAAATCAAACGAATCAAATCAACCTAACGGGATGAAACTCACAAAAGACAATCTTCCATTCATAAGATTTGTCAAGAGTTCATCAACCGAAAATGAGGAAGCACGTGATCTAAAACCAGAAAAAGAACTTAAATATGTGAGTCCGACTGAATCAGAAAACTGGCTTCATCCTGAGAGAAGGAAAGCCAACCGGAAAGAAAATAAACAAAATAAAACAAGTAAATCTCGGTCTCAAAGACAGTCATCACCGCGACATAAGGCATTCTTGAGCAAGGATTAAGAAGTTAAGCCGAACACTATAAGAACAAATACCGGGAAGGTGATCCGACTTATTCAAGTCTGGATTCCAAAGGGACTAATCAACCATGGACCCAACTGAATGTGGGTACCAAAAAGGTGTAAAAATTCTATCTTATAGGTTAGGAGAAGAAACCGGCTAAAGAACTCGGAATGGTATCTGGACAGCGGATGCTTAAGACACATGACCGGCAACGATAAGCTGCTAGCAGACATCAAGTATGAAGCCGGAGCAGTCATAACATTCGGTGACAACTCGAAAGGTAAAACCGTGGGCAAGGGTAAGATTGTCCATGGTAACCTGTCCATAAATAATGTATTACTAGTAGAAAACTTGCATTTTAACCTGTTAAGTATAAGTCAAATGTGTGATGTAGGTTATAAAGTTGAATTTCATAAGAATACATGTTTAGTTAAGAATAATCAAAATGACATTCTTTTAACCGGTAACCGAATGGGAAATATTTACAAAGTTGATTGGAAAACTGATTTTGAAAAACCTGTATGCATGATAGTTGGAAATGATCCAAACTGGCTTTGGCATAAACGACTAAACCATTTGAATTTCAAAACAATTAACTTTATATGCTCTAAGGAATTAGTTCACGGTTTTCCAAATGTTAAATTTTCGAAAGATAAGGTGTGTGATGCATGTCAAATGGGTAAACAAATAAAGTCATCTTTCAAAAGTAAAGGAAATTATCAATCTGAACGATGCTTAGAACTCTTGCATATGGATCTGTTTGTCCCGGTTAGAGTAACCAACTTAGGAGGCATGCATTATACTATGGTAGTTATTGATGACTATTCTAAATTTACTTGGGTAACATTCTTAGCCTCTAAAAATCAAGCAACTCCAAACCTGATCAAACTGATTTTGAGAATACAAAATGAAAAATCTATTCGGGTAAACAAAATCAGAAGTGATAGAGGAACTGAGTTTATGAATAGCAGATTAACTAGTTTTCTTGATGATTCCGGTATTAGAAACGAGTTGTCTAGTGCCAGAACTCCTCAACAAAACGGTCTGGCAGAGAGAAGAAACTGAACTCTCAAGGAAGCCGCAAGGTCAATGATAGTCGATTCGGGGATTGCCCAAAAGTTTTGGGCTGAGGCTATCAATACCGCATGTTACACTCAAAACCGATCTTTAGTAACTAAACGATTTTCCAAAACTCCTTTTGAAATATACTATGATCGAATTCCAAACATACGGTATTTTCGAATTTTTGGTAGTAAATGTTTTGTTCACAACAACGGCAAAAATTATCTGACTGCTTTTGATGCTAAATCCGATGAGGGAATAATGTTGGGATATTCAGCTGTAAGTAAAGCTTATAGGATATACAACACTATGACTTTAACAATTGAAGAAACATCCCACGTTGTTTTTGATGAATCGGTTCAACGAAACACTACTCTACCCTTCGACCTTCACAACAGAATGGAAAATTTCAATATCTATTTTGATGATGAAGATGAGGTTCCGGTTTTTAGACGATTTGTCAATGACCAAGCGGTTGATGCTGAACCTCAACCTGCTCAAGCTGCTTTACCGCAGAAAGTTGACTCTTCAGTTTCGACTAAAGAAATCGGTCGGTCTGACTCAGTTCATCCTACCGATCAGTCTAACCTTGATCAGTCAACCAAACTTGGTAGACACGTCTCGGATAAACCTCAGAAGGAACAAAAATCATCCTCTTGAACTAGTAATAGGTAACATATCCTCACCCGTCCAAACTAGGCAACAAAATTTTGAACACTATGAAAACTCAACTTTCATATCACAAATTGAGCCGAAAAAGGTGGATGAAGCATTGTCAGATCCCGACTGGATTCTAGCAATGCAAGAGGAACTAAACGAGTTTGAGAGAAATAAGTCTGGTACCTAGTTCCTAGACCGAAAAATAAACCGGTTGTAGGAACACGATGGTTATTCAGAAATAAACTCAATGAAGACGGTTTAGTTACGAGGAACAAAGGCCGGTTAGTGGCTCAAGGCTACAAACAGGAAGAAGGCATTGATTTTGAATAATCATTTGCCCCTGTAGCTAGACTTGAGGCAATTCGAATATTTTTAGCGTTTGCAGCTTTCAAAAATTTCAAAGTTTTTCAAATGGATGTTAAAAGCGCTTTCCTAAACGGTAAAGTACATGAAGAGGTGTATGTTAATCAACCTCCAGGTTTCAAAAATTCAGAACACGAAAATCATGTTTACCGGCTGAACAAGGCCCTTGACGGTTTGAAACAGGCTCCAAGAGCCTGGTATGATACGTTAACACAATTCTTATTTGATCACAAGTTTACAATAGGTTTAGTCAATAAAACACTTTTCAAATTTGATAAAAAAGAACACATATTACTTGTTCAAATATATGTTGATGATATTATTTTCGGATCAACCGATCCAAAACTATGTGAAAAATTCTCAAAAATGATGACTGACAAATTTCAAATGAGTATGATGGGAGAACTGAGCTTCTTCCTAGGACTTCAGGTTAAGAAGATTGAAGTCGGAACGTTCATAAGCCAGCCAAAGTACACAGCCGAACTACTGAAGAAATTTGGAATTGATACATGCGCTGAGGCGGCTACACCAATGAGTTCTTCCGTAAAGTTAGACAAAGATGAGGATGGTCAAGCCGTTGACATCACAGCATATCGGGGAATGATTGGATCCGTGCTTTACTTAACATCTAGCAGACCGGACATCCTGTTTGCGGTTGGAGTATGCGGGAGATTCCAAGCCAATCCAAAGTAATCACATTACACTGCGGCTAAAAGAATATTGAAATATCTAAAGGGAACTCAAGACGTGGGACTTTGGTATCCAAAAGACTCAAGTTTCAATCTCATAAGCTAATCAGACGCGGATTACGCAGGATGCAAAATCGATAGAAAGAGTACAAGTGGAACTTGCCAATTCCTGGGTGACCGGCTAGTTACATGGAGCAGCAAGAAACAGACCTCAGTTGCAACATCAACCGTAGAGGCAGAGTATATAGCAGCGGAAGCTGCTGTGCACAACTCCTCTGGATCCAACAGCAACTAAGGGACTTTGGTGTAAAAGTTGAAGAATCACCAATATTTTGTGACAACACTAGTGCAATAACGATTACATACAATCCGGTGTTGCACTCAAGAACGAAACACATTGATATAAGACACCATTTCATCCGGGAGCATGTTCAGGAGAAACACATCCGGCTGGAATACGTCTCAACTGAGCAACAAATAGCAGACATCTTCACTAAACCGCTACAGGAAGCTAAGTTCTCTCATTTCAGAAACATTCTAGGAATTACTGATGTTAAGCAACTTATACCATGATCATACATGCATACTGCTTACATACATTATCATGAAAAAACGGGATATGTGTTCAGGGAGAAGCTCTCGCTTCTCAAACCATATTCAAATAGGCCATTAAAAATTCAAGGATGCTAACTGGGAAGAAGTCTCTAGTTATGCCTGATTACCTCATGATGTCAAACCACATGTATAGTTACTACGCGGTTGAAATAACCTGGTAGAAGTGGATATACCTAAATCAAAGCTGAACAAATGTTGATACGATTCAACATTTCTTCACATCGGAATATAATATCCAACTAAAACCGGTCATGGAAAACCGACTAGTACAAATACACTCCGGTTTAGATGAATTGAACTTTTCCGGTTAACTTGGGATAACTAACCGTGTTTTCATGTATACCTTGAGAAATGAAGCCTGTAATTAATAAAAAAGTTTACCTCAATAGAGATGACGACATGTGTCCATCATCAAGAGAGGGAGACTAACATCTTGTCAATAGATTTTTGTCATCATGAATATCCTAGTAATAATTAACTTTGCATTGGAAATAAACATTATACACTTCAACAAGTTAAAGCCTATTAAATAATTGATGACATCACTAAGCATACTTAACCTATTGATCTAGCCGAACCCCTGTCTATATAAAAAAACCTCTAATCTTCACAAATCACATTCACTATTCACAAAAACTCTCTTGAGCTCAAACTATCTCAAGATCATGAACTCCGACCCACTCGCAAAGAAAATCCTGTTGGCCGACTTCAACTCTATTTATCAATACGAAGACCATGAAGTGAAAGAAATGTTCTTAGCCGTTGAAAGAAGCGAGCTAAGAAGATTTTTGGAGAACAGATTCATCCTTGAGTACCTAGTAGTCGATGAATTCTTCCAAACTGCAATAGAAGTGCACCGAGACATAATCGTTGCACGAGTTTATGGTCAATCCTTCCTATTTAGCGAGACGGATTTCGCTGAATACTGCGGTTTACCCACTGAAGGAGTAACCGACCTTACATACTCTCTGGTGACCATTGAGGAAATGTGTCATCGGTTCTCCAACTCTGACATCCCGGTTAGACCTTGGGGTGCTAAAAGCCAACTCTCTCACCAGTACCTGCTTCTATGAGAGATTCTGGGAAAGTCAGTTCTGGGCAGAGAGAATAGCTACTATTATACCCAGAGGCTCTTCGAGATGATGATCGCTGTTACGGTTGGGATACCGGTAAACTGGTTCTGGATCATCTTCAGCAACCTGAAGAAGATGATTCTTTCAAACAAAATCGGTTATGCTCCTCAGTTAAGCGGTTTCTATGCTAGCCTGGATATTCACTACGGACCCTTCGTCACTCTCCATCTGAAGCACGTGCTAACGAAGGAGAGAATCCAGGAATTGATCGACCGGTGGGAAGTAGAAAAGGCCAAGAGGAATCAAGCTGTCGGGTCATCAAATGTCTAACCTTCTTCATTTCTTTTCTCATTTCCCAAACCGGTAATTTTGTTGTACTACCGGTCTGGTACTCTTTTTAATGAAAATATCTTCCCTCCTTTTCGATCAAAATCAAAGAAATCCTAAAGAAATAATTAACATTAAATGCGCCATATCAAACCAAATCAAATCAGTCTTGGAAACAGAAATATTCGCTCGCCAAGAAGCATGCTTGATCCGATTAGACCAGACATGCTTTTATCTTCTTGAAAAACTGATAAGACATTTATGACCAGACATAAACGGTCTGATTTTTCAAAAATATTCTCATTTAATGCACTCAACAGCCCACGCTATAAAAAGGAACCTCATACTTCTCCATCAAAACACACTTCCGATACCCTTCTCTTTCTAAGTTTGAAAGTTCAAGAACTCTGTTCGATTCTCAATCTCATTCTCCTCCAAAATGAATGTCGAGCTAAGAAACACAATCATAGTTAACTTTCAAAAATGAGAAATGTCCGGTTTCACGAAACCATATTCCAACCAATCGTAGAATCAGGGTTACAAGAATTTCTGGAAGGTTCAGACACCATCCTCGAAGAGGAGGTGTACGAATTCTTCAACAACGGACATATCCTTGATGATGGTAGCATAAGGACCATCATTAATGGGAGATTTCTTCGGATCACTGAAGAACACTTTGCTCACTTCTTCGATCTTCCAACCGAAGGATTCTCGGACTTCCCAACGCTGTTCTTTCTAGCTAAGGAAGACTATGCCTTCGTCTTCTCCTCATCCATCGATCCGGTCACCGACCACGGAGAAAAGGATAAACTCGCTCCTCAATACCAAGTCTTTAATGACTTGGTTCAGCGGTCTATCATGGGTCGAATCCCCAACCAGAATTATAACCGGGAGGCTTTCGACATCATGATAGCCATCGTCCGCAAATCGCCCGTAAACTGGGCTACCTACCTCTTTAACAATTTGAAGAAGCTCATCACTGCTCCAAGGGGAAGAATCGGTTTTGCTCCCCAAATCAGCCGTTACTTGGAGGTCCATCGTCGCAACTTCGGGCCCGGCGTTCCCGTCGGACCGGCCAACACCTTGTCTCTATCCATGCTAGATAGATGGATATCGAGGATTGAGGAACGGACACCCGACAACACTGTGGACAACTGGGTTGACAGAATGATCGAGGGGGAGTGGCTCGATCTGTTTTAAATTATTGTACCTTCTGGTTTTCTGGTCATTTTGTTGTAAGACTGGAAAACCATTTCATCTTCTTATTCTTCGATTCTATATATAAAATTCCATATTATTAAAGTCTCCGGTTTCCCATATTAACCTTCTTTCCGGTTCTATTCTGAATAAACAAAAGACTTCACGTTAATCAAAGCCTCCGATTAACAAAATTTCCGGTAAATCAAAATCTCAAACAAATCCGAAAAAGTTCGAAAACTTACCGCCCACAGTTTTACCGCGCACGAAATTACCGCCCATTGTATTCTCCGCATTTACTGTCGAAAGTTACTGCAGTAACTTTTGGAGGGAAATTTGGTGCCAGAAATCATAACCAAGTGACGGTTCAACTGCTAACCATTCAAAACCGCCTCCTATATAAGTTCAAAACAGTTCATTATTTGCACAAGTTTTCTCTCTCTAAAATCTTAAAATCTCTCTGATTTCCGATCATCGTTGCTGTTCATCTTCTTCACTCACAAAATCATCATGGATCTAGTTAAAGCACATTTCCAATACATGTTGCGGGTCGATTTCAGCGACATCGACGAACACGCTGCGGAAGAAAATAAGGTCGTGCTGCAATCGCTAAGGGATTCGGGATTAGAAACATATCTGTCTGGTCCGTTCATCGTGCACCCGACAGAGGTTGTGGAGTTCCTAGCGACGACGACTCTAACGAAGAGGACGGTCTCCGCCACCGTGAACGGAAAAACAGTTAACATCACGGAGGAGATCTTTTCTGAAGCGCTCGGTTTGCCGATTATCGGGCTGGACTTCAAAACAAACTTGACAGACGCAGAATCCAACGCGGTCCGGTTGGTCATATCGGTTGATGACAAGGACCTTGTAACTCACTCCAGCCGGAAGAACAAACTCAAACCGGAGTTTAGATCGTTGCTGAACATAATCTCAAGATAACTTCAGGGTAAAGGAGGCAACTTCGATAACCTAACCAAGTTGAAGTTAAAAATGTTGATGGCGATTGTCCGTATTGACAAGATCGATTGGGGAATCGTTCTGTTCGAACAGTTCTGCGAGATGGTGGTACAGAAGGATGGCCGGGTTCAGGCCTATGAAATGCAAATAGTGAAGATTCTTAAGTTCCTTCATGTGGAACTCGGTGAAGGTCAACCGCTTCCATCCGCCAATGTTCTCAACTCTGAGCAGATGAGCAAGAAAACTGCCAACGCGGCTAGGCCGAAGTCCTCCAGAACAAAATCATCAAGAGGAACCAGCTCGTCTGCACCGGTTGGTGAAAGTTCAAATCAAGAAGATCCTAAGGGGAAGGCGGTTCAAGCCGAAGCTTCTCAGAAGAAAAAGGGGAGAAAGAAGTAGTCAGCAAAGAAGAGCTCCCAGAAACCGGCAGACTCCGTGAAAACGATATCTTCTGACACTCCATCAAAGAGAACCGCAGATGTTTTCCAACCGATCCCAATCAACACAGTTCATCCAAATCAAGTTAAATCTCCATCATCAAGGCAAACCGATCCCTCGAGGAGCCAAGAAACTCAATCAAACTCAAAGGAAATTTCGACTAATGAGGTTAGTGTTCATTCTGCAAACTCCAAATCCACGAACAAAAATCTGGATGAAATAATGGTCGAAGTAGGTTTAAGAACCTCAGAGATCATAGTGGACGTGGTCCAAAATTTAAATCATGAAACCGAAGACGACGTGACAAGTCTTCTCAAGCCAGATGATCAGGTTGAGGAACCCAGTCAGAATGAAATTCATCTGGTCAAAGAAACGGCCAACACAGAGAACATCATCCCTCCGGCTCAGGAGGGAAATATCGAAGAAAAAGATCCATCCGGTTCGGCTGGGAACAAATCCGTTCCAACCGAAACAACGCTCCAATCGGCTCAAGACGAGCCAACCGATTCAGCAATTATACCTGAAGGTTCATCTCAGGCTAACAAGGGAAAATAAATCATGCATGAGGACTCTCCGGTGCAAGGAGACAATGAAACTCAAACGGTAACACAAACTGAAATCATACCGGAAGCCGAGGATCCTATCTCATAAGAAGAAGAAGAAATGTTCCAAAAGCTCATTCAAGATATGAACAGGGAAGCTGAAGACCTGGTCACGTCCTATCATCTATGGGTCAGGTTGCGCTGCGAAATGAAGCTATCAGACACGATCCCTGACTTCAGCGGAAATGAGTATTGGGAGAAACTCGTGGCTCTGGAAGAGGAGGCTCTCAAGGTAACCGGCACCGACGTTATTCAAGCCGCATACGCTAAAACCATGGTAATGGAAGAGTACACAAAGCTGCAAGTAGTAACTGATGCCATGAAGAAGGCTGAAGGAGCTAAACTAACTTCGATAGAATTAAGAATGCTTAAGCGGTTTATGAAAGTACAGAATGATCTTACTCAAAAGGTTGACCAGCTAGAAGCCGAATGGAAAGAGGAGTGCAAAACTGTTCTAACACATGCCGATCAATTTCGGAGCAAACCTATTTTTAATACCGGGGAGTCATCTAAGACAGCAGAAAGCCGGGGCAGTGCCCCTCCACAAACTGATCAGGCTCTAGGACTTGAGCAAATGAAGGAAGTGGTTGTTGACACCATTATTTATTGTCTCCATTAGTACAACATTACTACAAATGAGAAGATTGCAACCGTTGAAGCAAATTTGACCGAAACAGTCCGAGCATCCATCCACTCCGAGATCGCCGAAGCCGCTCAAACATTGATCAAGTCGATGATCACTGAAACCGTTCAATCATCGATCAAGTCGATGATCGCCGAATCCGTGAAAACCGCAACCGCTCCTTTGCTCGATATGATGCAGGCTATGGCAGCTCGAATTGAGGAGTTGTTCAAATTACAAGCTAATAAGACTCAAGAGCATATTCGTGCTGATGCCGAAACAGCAAGGAGACTTCAAGATGAAGATGAGCAAAGGGAAAGGTTAAGAAAGGAAATTGAAGACAGAGATCATGAGTTGGCTAAGCAATACGATGATAAAGAAAAGGCCGCTCAACTAGAATCCTCATCGGCTCAAGGCTCTCACTCAATGAAAACGAGGAACAAGAACAAACGTAAGGCGGTTCAGACTCTATTGAAGCAGGTGGAACGAAGCGGTCTAGAAGAGTTCCAATCGGTTGGACAAAATGAACAACCTCTGGATGAAGAAGAAGAGGAAGACGCTGCACAACTCAATCAACGAAAGAAGAAAACAGTTGAAGCACCAACCACACTTCCAAGCTCTAGTCCGATCGTTGCACAATCATCTCGTCCACCCAGACCGGTAAGCGGCGGTTTCGGGTTCAACAAACGAACTCCCGATATATCGAGTGTATTTGACGGATGGCGCATTGATGCTGAATGAAGAGAGAGGGAGTGGAAGGCAAGAGAGGAGGAAGAAAGGAAACGAAAGGAGAAAGAAAACGAAAAGGGGGGATCATCCAATCCTTAGCTTATCTCCTTCTTATGAACAATTTGCTTATGTTTGGTTTTTATTTCAGAACTCAGTCATTTTTATCATAACTTTAAAGTAACTATTTTACTATATATCCTTTGAAAAATTAAAACATGTTTTGAATTTTTTCTTAACCAGAAAAACATCAAATAGTGAGAAATTGTTAAACACATTTTTCAAACCGGCCACACATTACAAGTTTTGAATATTTATTCTAAATAATCAAAAAGGGAGAAATTGATAGAAAAATTAAGTAAGTTAATTTTTGAAACCGGCCACACATTAAAGTTTTGAATATTTATTCTAATTAATCAAAAAGGGAGAAATTGATAGAAAAATTAAGTAAGTTAATTTTTGAAACCGGCCACACATTACAAGTTTTGAATATTTATTCTAAATAATCAAAAAGGGAGAAATTGATAGAAAAATTAAGTAAGTTAATTTTTGAAACCAGCCTGAAAACTAAACAACTATTAACTTTTATGTGCAGGAACAGATCGAATTGAATAAACCGGCTAGAACTTCATAAACTGGCTGAAGAACATCTCAAAGTAATCCAGTTCCAAATGATCAAGTCAAGATCAAGAGTAAACGGCCTCAAAATTCTCAGCAGACCGGCTAGCAAAGAAAAGCCTACACTCAAACCGGATCATTATACGACAAAGTCAACCGAAAACTAAGAGTTACAAAGATGACGTAGTGTGACGAAATAGACGTGTCTTGAAGAAATAAAAGAAGATAAGATTCGATCAGAAGTATGCGATAAAAACAATGATGATCTGCTGATCCGACTCAGACAGCCGGAAGGTGCATGCCTGACACGTGTTCGAATCTGCAAACCGGTTACGTCATCTTTACTTGAGGAGTATCTGCATGCTTGCCAAGTGTTAGGAAGGTGAAACGTGCAAACAACCTCTCTACACCAGCGTGACTCTGAATTAACCAATGCCACGGTGAGAGAAGAAAGTGACCGTTGGAATGCTCTTCACTATAAAAGGAAGACGAAACGACCTCATTAAATACGGTTCTGAAAAATATTAAGAGAGAGAAAGAAATCCCACGCGCGATCCAAAACTGTTGTGTCATTTACCGAAAGCTTTATTTGTGTTATGTTATTGTATTACATCTTGAGTGAGTTGGTGTAACCGGCGAGTAGCGAGTTAGGCTCGACCGGTAGTGTAATCGTTGTAAGTTTGAGAGTTAGTGGAGATCCTTCTCATAACCTGAGAGGAAGGGGTGACGTAGGAGGGTTTGCTCCGAACATCCATAAAAAATTCTGTCGGGTATTCTTTACTTAGTTCCTATTTACTTTCTGCTCACTTAACCTAACCACAAACCAAAACGCAATATTACTCTTCAATCAAAACCGGTCCATTCATATCCTTAAAACCGACTCCTCATAAACATCATCCAAGTCGCATACGTTGCTTCAGACTGAAACAAATATTTCCGCCCTTGAACCCGGTTCAAGAGTCTGTGACAGTTTGCGTAGTGCTGAGAACTGTCATAGTCTCTAACCGGACTATCACTAAAGTGTTGTGTGTTGTGTAAGCGGCCACCCTTCCAGAAATCGGAAACACCCCGGTCCTCCAAGGGCGTCATTGATCCTAACAAAAGTTCTACAAAGAACTTTCGGTACTAATTAGTAAAACCAAAGGTTTTACACCCCTCTCGGAATCTATTTTTAATACCGAAAGATTTGTTCCTCTCGGGAGTATTTAGGAGAGTTGTATAAAACCTTCGGTAAAAACTGTCGGTAAAGGTCGATTTTTTACCAGTGGTTGACTCGCTCATAAATTTGAAACGGTTAAAAATAAAATTAAAAATTCTATATTTATATAATATATTGAGAAAAAAATAGAATATAATAATAATTATATATATATATTATTATATATATTTAATATTAGGATAAAATATATAATTATTTTTAGTATATTTTTTTGTATGAGTATAAAAAATTTATATAATATATACAATTATTCAAAATGTAAAATTATTTCAACAATCATAAGTGGTCTAATGGTGGTTTAATGGTTAAAATATTAAAACTGATGTTTGACTCTCTCTATATGTGAGTGCATGAACATTGGTAGATGAATCAAAATCGAGAATGTCTGCCGAATGGTGTAATCGAATGTTGGGAATGTCGGTTTGAGTAATGCAAACATCGGTAAGAAAACTTAAAGATTCGTTCATATAGGGTGATATAGGGACTAAGATTATATTGAAAACTGTAATCGAATGTTAGGAATGTCGACTTGAGTAAGCATTATAATAAATACTGGTAAACTCTTGTGGGATGCACACAAAAAATATAAAAAAATAAGATAAATTCAATAACAAAAAAATTATAATAATTTTAAATTATGTACTTAATGTGTCTTATACTTAATAAATAAAATTAGAATGAGAAATTTAATTAATTTTATTTTATATATATATATATATATATTATTAACGAAAATATTTTCATTTAATATTAAAATAAGAATATAATTATTTTTATTATATTTTTTTGGTATGAGTATGGAAAATTTATATAATATATATAGTTATTCAAAATATAACTAGGGTGAACAAAAGCGCATAGTCGAATTCAGAATTATTAATATTAATAATGCATCAATCAAAATATAATAAAGATGATATATATGGGTATAAGAGATTTTAATAAAATATATTTTTTAGTAATTTTTTTACTTTTATATATATATATATATATTTATATATATATATATATATATATATATATATATATATATATAATCCATAAAATATAATAAATATTTGCTATATTAATTTATAATATTCTTATATGTATATTTTAAAAAAATATAGATAAATTAGAAAAGAAATATAAAAATATTCGAATTCTTTTTTTATTTATTTATTATTAGAAATAAACCAAATAAGAAATTATATACTTAAAATATAATTTTTGAATTAATTAAATTTTGTAAATGAAAAATATTAATATATATATATATATATAAATATATATATATATATATTTAATATATTATTAATTAAAAAAATGAAAGAAAAAAAATATTTGTTAAAAATAAAAATAAAAACGATATTAGATAAAACAAATTGAGAAAATTGTTTAAATTAAAAATTAAAAATATATTTAACTATATATTTATGTTAAGTTTTAAATTTATTAAGGAATGTATTTAAGACTTATTTATTATTATAAAAAAATAAATTAAGAAAGTTGAAAATATCATTTTTTTTACCTTAAATATTTTATTTAATTATTTATATATATATATATATATATATATATTAATTTTAAATATTTTTTTTATAATTTATTATTATAAAAATTATGACAGTCTATGAACAAATTTTTTTATTAGCACATATTTTTTTTACTTAATTATTATATTAGTTTAATTATTTTTTAATATTGGTTCAATTATTCATTATAATAATTTATTATTATAATAAAAAAATCAAGATAACGTATACAAAAATTTATTATCACATATTTATTTTAATTATTTATATATGTATGTATATATATTAATTTTAAATATTTTTATATTGTTTAATTATCTATTATATTAATTAATCAATTTATTTATTTATTTTAAACACTTAATTATATTTATTTTATTTTTATTTTTGATAAATGTTAATTCTTACCAAATTGGTTATTAAATAATTATAATTATTATAAATATAAATTATTTAGATGATTTTTAATATTTTTATTTTTTAAATAAGTATATAATAATACAAAAATATTAGACCGAAGTAACACTTTAATTTTATTGATAATTTGATTCAAAAATCAGTTTTTGATGAATTCATTTTGTTTCTTCTCACATAATGAATGTTGACAATTTATATGATTGGTCTGGTCTCCAATATATATTCTTTTAAATATTTTTTAATATTATATACTTGATAAATTCAAAAATATAAGTAAACATTAAATTTGTATTGAATTTAATTTAATTATAAAAATTAAAACTAATTCAAAATTTTAAAGAATATTGTTTTTATTTAAAATAGTTATATATAAATAATATTTCGTTTATATCTTTACCCATGAAAAATTAAAAATGATATATGTATGTTTCGAACCTACACTCTAACAAAAACAAGTAAAACTCTTTAACTAACTAAGTTAATAAAATTTTATATTTTAAAGTCTACACAAACATTGATGAATGCGCCACACTCAATAAAATTAAAAATAATATATATATATATATATATATATATATATATATATATATATATATATTATTGAAAAAATTAGAATAAAATAATATTGTTATATATATATCATTATTGTTTTTATTTAATATTACTATAAGAGATATAATTATTTTTATTATATATATATATATATATTCACAAAGTTATTGAATTATTTCAACAATTATAAGTGATTTAACCGTTAAAATGTTAACATTTCATACTTAAATTTAAGCATTATAATAAATACTGGTAAATTCATGTGAGATACACATAGAAAATATAAAAAACAAAATAAATTCAACAATAAAAAATTACAATAATTTTAAATATTTAGTCAATATGTCTTATACTTAATAAATAAAATTAGGATAAGAAATTTAATTAATTTTATTATATATAATGATAAATATATCATTATTAACAAAAATATTTTTATTTAATATTAGGATAAAAGATATAATTATTTTTATCATATGTTTTTGGTATGAATATGGAAAATTTATATAATATATATAGTTATTCAAAATATAACTTACAAAATATATATACATACACAAAATTATAAAATTTACAGGTCATATTTGTTATGTTTACAAAATATATATACATACACAAAATTATGTTTGGTTCAAACCTTTTTTTTTGGGAAAACGGTTAAAACTATTTCATTAAAATCCCAAAAGTGAGAGGGTCAAAAATCAAAGCTAGACAAACCCTAGCTATGATTAAAAGATGACAATCAAACAACCCTAAAAAACTAATTAGTAGCCATCAAACATACGAAAAACATAGATTACAAACAAAGATTACAAATTGTATCAAATCTTAATTATCCCAATCAGGATTTTTATTTCCATACCAACCTGAAGTTTCAATAGGTTGTCTTTCTCTTCCCCTTGTCCTTTCTCTTCTCCTTCCCCTTCCTCTTGTAATGAAAGAGGGGTGAACTGAAGATGATGATGAGTGCCTATTCTCATTTTGATTTTTTTGTTTATATGAATCCGTTCTGATTCGATAAAAGAATTATTCTTTAGGAATTTTGAGCTCCGCATTGTTGTTTTCAACTTGAATTTTGAGATCATTGTCTTTATTTTCTTCAGTTCCATCTTTAGAATCTTCAGCAACTTTGGATTCCTCTATATCAACCTTAAAATTATCTTCTTCCTCTTGATTAGCTTGATTATCTTCCTCTCTATTTTCATCAGCAACCACTTCAACTTGATTGGATTAAGAATCCTCAATTATCTCTTCAATATGATTAGGTTGAGGTTTCACCTCCTTCATCGTACTGCTTTTGTCTTGTTCATAATTTTCCTTATCTTCTGTTTCTTGATCTTAACCACATTTTACTTTTTTATAATAGGCACCTCTATTTTATTTTCCTACATCTTTACTTTCTGACCTTTATGAATTTTCTGATCTTCTTTGTTAGCTAAATCACAATTTGGGTTTGCATGTTGGAAGGTATTGCAGAAAGTGCATATGTATGGCCTCCACTCATAAGTGATTTTCATGATAGTAGGTTTTTCTTTTCTATCTAGTACTATCATACTATTCGATAGTGTGTTTCTAGGATGCACCTCAATGCTAATTCTAGCAAATGATATGTGCTCTCCTCATTTAGTAATTGAGTTCATGTATAATGGTGTACCCAATAAACCTGCAAATGACTAAGAGCTTCTATATTATACATGTGTGTAGGGATATGTCAAAGTTTGAACCATATCTGAGCTGTTTCATTAGGCTTGCTTAATAGGTTCAAATCTTCAGACCATTTTTCCAACTTTATGCAGTTGGATCCAATATATGTATGCCCATTTTCATAATTTTATCCAGATTTGATCCCTTCTTAATTTTCAGAAAGTAGAGATCATGTACATTTGCTGAACTTTTCTACAATCCCTTTTCCTCTCATTGCTTCACAAGTGCCTCTTTGGTGACTATGAAGGAAACCCTATTATTTCCTATGTAGTTTCCTACCACTACATTTTTCCATTCCCTAACACAATTTTCTTCTACTATAGAAGACAATTTAAATTCAAAAGGGGAATTTAGTACCTCCACTTTTGTCTATACATTGCCCAAGTATATTTTTCCTTTATATGCATGATCTTCAGCCTTTTTCTCAATGTTATTTTTCCATACTTCATTGATTTTTCATGTAGATTTACTTCTGATAGTATAGGTTTTTGATTTAGGAGCATTCATTAACTTCCTCATTGTTGCAACAGACCATTTTCCTATTACTTCATATTCATCATTCTTGAGTAAATTCCAGTTTTGGAGATAATGAATGTTAAGCTGGACGGTTGTGTTTTGTATTTTCTCCTTGCTGAGTACAATCTCTCCTTTCTTAGCATGTATCAAGAGTTTGGTGATTTGGGTTTTTAGTCCAAATAAATTTGCCCTTTGATTATACCTTATCATCCAAACTCCATCTTTTTTCTTCTTGATCCCTGCATTATTTTCCAAAGGCTTTTGGGCAGCAATTGGGTCTTTGCTGAATTCATGCACTTTTTCATTAATAACTTATTCAGCTATTTTGTTCATTTCCTTCTTTACAGTTTCTTTGACTCTTTTAAGAACAAAGTCATGCACTTCTTTGGCTTGACTCCTTTAAGAAAAAAATCCTCCACTTCTTTTGCCTTGTTGTTTTTCCTTTTACCCGTATTCTAATAAGACTTCAGAACATGGGAATAAAGTCAGAACAATAATCTTGAAACGAACTTATTCAAACCCTAGACAATATTTCCACGATGTGCCGAACGTGCTAGACGTACCTATCGTGCCGATCGTGCCGAACGTGCCAGACGTGCCGAAGATCTTTACTCCAACCACGTTTCCCGTAATTGACTACCAAATCAACTGAATCGCGCGACCGAGCAACTGTGTCGACCGTGTCGTTCGTACCGATTGTGCTGATTGTGATAAATGTGCCGACGATCTTGATTCCAATGTGATTCTTGATTGAATATGAGAATGTGCACGTATTTGGGGAAATAATTCAAGATTCCGCCACTAGAAAATTCTCGCCGGAAATCTCCAGAGCTTTTCTCTCACTAAGGTTTTATTTTGGGTCAAACCTTATATCACCTTATACAGGTCAGATTTGGGGATCCAAATCTTAACAACTGGTATCAAAGTTTCTAGGCTAGATCGGAGCATTAGAAACGATGACAAATGAGAATAATATATGACACAAGATTGGAAGATTTAATAGAATATATTATTCATTCTAGAGAATGCAAATTGAGGATTATCTCTATGGAAAGAAACTTCATGTTCCTTTGAGTGAGAAAACAGAGAAAGTGGATGAAGTGTAATGAAAACTCCTTGATAGGCATATTTTGAGACTTTGTCCGATTAACGCTAGCAAAAATTGTTGCTCACAACGTAGTAAAGAAGAAGACCACCATGGGTCTGATGAAAGCTCTATATGATATATATATATATATGAGAAACCATCTGCTAACAACAATGTATATTTAATGAAAAGACTCTACAATTTAATAATGGTTGATGGTACTTCTATAACTACAAATTTGAACGAATTTAATACAATTGTGAATCAATTGTTATTTACTGAAATTGATTTTGGTGATGAAGTTAGTGTCTTGATTATGTAGCATCTTTATCAAATATATGAGAACCTATGATGGAAAAAATTAGTAACTCTGTTAGAAATTCTAAATTGAAATTTATTAAAGTTAGAGATCGAATTATTGTTGAAGAGGTTCGTAGAATTGATTCTAGTGAAACGTTCAAAGGTTCTTCTCTAAATGTTGAAAACAGGGGAGAGATAATGATAGAAATTTTAACTAAAATAAGAGCAGATCTATGTTAAGAAACATGAGGAGTCAGTCCAAGTCAGGACGGACATCTGATTGATGGAATTGTCGTAAGTAGGGTCATTTGAAGAGAAACTGCAAAGTACTAAAGAGAAAAAATATAAAAATGATGCAGCCAACGTTGTTATAGAATATGGCATTGATGCATTGCTTTTGTCACTTGATAGTCCGATAGACTCATGGGTTTTAGACTCATGAGTTTTAGACTCGGGAGCATCTTTTCACATCACTGTCAATAAAGAATTAATGGATAATTATGTGACTGAAAACTATGGGAAATTTATCTCGGAGATGATGAGCCACTGAATATTGTTGGCATGGGGGACATCAAATTAAAGATGGAAAATGGTTATGTTTGGAAGATAATAAGGTGAGACACATTTCAGGTTTAATGTATAATCTGATTTCTATTACACAAATTGATGACAATGATCACAATTTTAGTTATGGAAACGGTGCGTGGAAGGTGACTAAATGAGCAATAGTTGTTGATCGAGGTCACAAAACTGGAATGTTATACACGACTTCAATATGTAGAGACACAATTGCTTATGTTATTGATGACTCACAGAACAGGGAACTATGGAATTACATGTTAGGCCATATGAGAGAAAAATAATGAAAACTCTTTTAAAGAATGGTCAGATTCCGGAACTAAAGTTTGTTGAGCATCAGTTATGTGAAAACTGAATTCTCGGTAAACAGAAACGTGTGAGTTTCTTAAAGATTGAGAAGGAGCTCAAGAACGAAAGACAAGAGTTTGTACACACTAATGTTTAGGGAACTGCACATATTTCTTCTATTGACAGATCATACTAATACATGACGTTTATAGATTCGACAAAAAAAGTATGGGTTTACTTTATGAAGCATAAATCTGAAGTATTTGTCATTTTTAAGAAGTGGAAAGATTTAGTTGAAAATGAAACAAATTAGAATGTTAAGTGCTCGAAATCTGACAACGGAGGTGAATACATGAATTCATATTTTAGAAAGTATTGTGATGTGAATGGGATTAGTATGGTGAAGATTGTTCCTCGAACTCCTCAAGAGAATGAAGTAGTTGGACGAATGAATTGAACATTTAACGAGCATGCTAGAAACATGAGATTGAATATTGGACTGCTTAAAATCTTCTAAATCAACACTGCTGCTTATTTGATAAACAGATGACCCTCTATTCCTCTTGAATTCAAAATTCTAGAAGAAGTTTGGAGCAATAAAAATGTAAGTCTTTCTTATTTGAAAGTGCATATTAATGAATGTGATAGAAGCAAACTTGATCCAAAGTCTAATAAATGTTTTTTTATTGGTTATTGTAATATTGAGTTTGATTATCATGTATGGGATAATAAAAATCGGAAGATCATTCGTATTAGAAACGTTATCTTCAATGAACAGGTTCTCTACAAAGATTGTATTGGGAACACATTAGATGGTGACTCCAAGTTGGAAGAGACTGGTACGGTCGATTTGAGAGATATTTTAGCTGAATATATACCGACTGTCGAAGAAAACCAATGTATTATTGAAGATAAAATCGTTAAGAACGTGGCCTTAGAGGCAAATTAGCAAACACGAGTTATATAATTGAGAAGATCATGAAGAAATCGTAAATCAGCCGAAAGGTGGTCCCCATCTCTAAACTATATCTTCTTGACAAATAGAGGCGAATATGAATGCTATGAGGAAGCAATACAATAAGATGAATTATTTAAATGGGAGTCTACAATAAAAGATGAGATAAACTTTTTGATGTTGAATTAGACTTGGGAGCTCACTAAGCTATCAAAGGGAAATAAAGAACTTCACAACAAATGAATCTTCAAGATTAAATAAGAACATGATGAAACCATGAGGTAGAAGGCATTGTTGGTTATGAAAGGATTTCAATAGAAAGAATGTATTGAGTAGAATGAGATCTTCTTTCCAATGGTCAAGTTGATGACAATAAAAATTATTTTGAGTTTGGTTGTGAAAGAAGACCTTCATCTTCAATAAATGAATGTCAGAACAACTTTTCTTCATGGTGATTTGGATGAAGAGATTTAAATGTGACAACTACAACTCTTTGAAATCAAAGGAAAAGATGAGCTTGTGTGTAAGCTTCAGAAGAGTTTGTATGATTTGAAACAAGCTCTGAGGCAATGATACAAGAAGTTCGATAGTTTCATAAAACAATAACATTTTTTTGAGGTGTGAAGCTGATCATTACTGTTATATCAAGATGTTTGATAAATCGTACATTATTCTACTCCTCTATGTTGATGACATATTTTGATTGTTGGAGCAAACTTGTATGAGATTAACCAGCTAAAGAAAGAGTTGTTTGAAAAGTTTGCAATAAAGTATTTGAGTGTTGCAAAAAAAAATCATTGGGAGGAGAATTTTCAGGGATAAAGAAGTTTTCAAGCTTTCACAAGAAAAATAAGTAAAGAATTTTCTTAGTAGATTCAACCTTTACGATGCAAAGCCAACTACTACCCCTCTTAGCTAGTCACACCAAACTATCTAAAGATCAATCCCCTTCAACAGAGGATGAGAAAAATTACATGGACACCGTTTCATATGCCTCTATCATTGGTTGTATTATGTATATGGTGGTTTGCACACGACTATACATAGCATATGTAGTGGGAGTTGTTAGTAGATTAATGAGCAACCCGTGTAGACATCATTAGTAACCAGTAAAGTGGATACTACAATACTGAAAAGGAAGTATGAGTCTCATTTTGTTTTTTCGAAAGTATAATATGGGTTTGGAAGGATATGTTGATGCTGACAATGGTGATGATGTTGATAGTAAAAAGAGCATAAAAGAGTACATCTATACTCTAGGAGGTACTACAATTAGTTGGATTTCAAAACTGCAAAAGATTATTTCTCTTTCTAATTGAGAGACATAGTATGTTGTTGTGATAGAGGTTGTTAAGGAGATGATGTGGTTGCATCCCCTTTTTGCGAGAATTGTTTCAAGACTACGAGGGAGTGTGTTGTGATGCAACAGTTAGAGTGTCATTCATTTGCCAAAGAATTATGTTTATCATGGCAAGATGAAGCATATACATGTTCGTTATCATTTTATCCGATCAACTTTAAATATGGAGTGTTATCTCTTGAGTAGATTCTATGATTGAAAATATAGTTGATATGTTGAAAAAAATATTAGCAAACGAAAAACTGAAGTTGTGTGCTCTTCGTTAAGACATCAGATGGAGAACTGCTACCGATCGAGAGTTGATGAAGTTAATTTCCAAGTGGGAGATTGTTGAGTTATGGAGCCTACACTTATAATAAACTCTACAATAGTTAATTACATTTTATTGAGTTTGTATTTGGGTTTGGGCTTGAAACTGCCCAAGAGTTATTTAGGTTTTATTTCTTGAATGTTTACCCTATAAACATATTATTATTAAATGTTTACATTGATAAGACAAAATCTTAGAAAGATAAAGTGTGAGACAAAAACTTTGTATTACTTCTTCTTTTTCATAGTGAAATTTGTTGGCGGTTAAAGTGGACGTAACTCATTTGACTGAATAACTATATATCTGTGTCTTCTGTGTTCTTATTTCTTGCGTTTTTACAGATCGTTTCAAGCATATCAGATTTAGGGGATCCAAATCCTAACAGCAAAGAATTTAGAATCCTATGGGCATTGAATGTTGGGGTTAAACAACAACCATAAATAAACTTTGAAGTTACTCATAAGTTTCGAGATCTATGCAACGATGGAATAATAGTGTGTTGCCTAAAAATAAAATCAGCGATGAATGTAAAATCACATGGACATAGAATGGTGGGGTGAAACAACACCTAAAAGTTCTATCATAACGAAAGGATGGCAGCGTATTGATTAAATAATTAGTAAAAAACACATATGATTGGATTAAGACCAATAAAAATATGGGCATTGACTACTGAAAAAATAACAACTGAAAACAAAACTCCAAATATATGATAACCGAAGTAATTAAGAACATCAACATAAATATTTAAAAGAAAACATTATTAGAACAATATAATTATAAGTTTATTAGAGCCCTCTTTCAATGGCTAAATATTTCATTGATGGAGATATCGAAAAACTATAATAATATGCTTACGAGCGAAAACAAGTCTCTAATATAATGTTAGAATAATAAAAAATTGTATTAAATGTTATATTTTTAGTTACATAAGTTATGTCTATTATATAAATATTACATTAGATTTATAAGAAAACTAATATAATAATAATATTATTACATTTTATAATATTGTAAGAATATATTGCATATATATTATCTTATATTATAACCCGTATTACATTTCTTAAACTTTTAAGACTTCTAATTTTAGCTTTATTTGCACTATGACATGTTTTGCATTATGTTTTTACTCTGATTCAATTTTATGTTATATAATATTATTTCTACAAGTACTTGGATCAACTAATGATTTATTTCATCTTTAAGATATTTAAATATTGAGTTTATGGTCACATTTTTTAGATTTTATAGAACAAATTTTCTTAGAGATATCCCAGAGTTTGACTAACTATAAACACAATGAGATGACATTTTTTACATTAAAACAAATATCTCGATCAAATTAAGTCATAGATGAATATAGAGTCATTACAAGTTTCACATTTTCGTGCATGGATGACAAAATGATGGAGAAAAAAAAATAAGAATATCAACTCATCCAAACTAAGGAAATTTTTAAAATTTATTATTTATAGCATCTTTTCTTGTAATTTGTTTAGTATATTTATCTAAATTTAGCTATTCAATAAGTTTATCAATTTTTTTATACATCATTATTTTTATTCACAGTCTTGGTAAATTTACCTAATTTCGGCTAGTTCATTTTTTTAAAAAAGTAAATTTATATTAAAAATGAAAAAAATCGTTTAAAAATAACGAAAAAACATGACATGTAAGGAAAAATTAAAAAATAAAGAAAAAAATACTTAATAAATTATCGAGCTCGTAAATTCTCGAAAATAATGATTAACTCCCTAATAGACTCTATTGACTTTACTGAACGAATTTCAGAAAACATCATAATAATAGAATTATGAATAATATGTTAGAATATTTAATCTAAATCTTTATTTTTTAAGTCTATAATCATTATACTCTATGTCGATAAATTGAAATAAAATAAGTTGCAGAAATATACTTGAATTTTTAATGAATAACAGTTAATTAACTCGTTCTTCGTTTTTTTTTTGGATCTTCTATTCATCTTGGATATTCTAGTTCTGGATCTGGACCTGGATTGAAATGTTTGATATGGGTGGGTATAACCCACAAGAAAACTCCTTTGGATTTAGGTTTTGCATAAAAGTTTGAGGTTCGAGTATTTCAACCTCAGTTTGTGTGTCAGGAACTTTCATTTAAAAGATTTTAAAATTATTCCTGACAACTTTTGAAATTAATTATAAATAATTAATTTCGGAGTTCAATTTTAAATATTCCGGAGATTTACGGTAATCAAATCACAATTTAATTTTTTTAGAAATCCTATAGTTTAAATTAATTATACATAACTAATTTAAAAGATAATTTATTTTAAAAATAGGACTGCTAATTGATTTTAGAAAATCAATAAAAATTGGCATACATGTCAAACGTATTAACTAGAGTTTTCTTTTAATTCGTTGTTTGGTGATACTCGGGAAAGGACTTACGCGCTCATCCTCCGTATCCGTTTTAAAAAAAGCATCTACTTATAAAGTTGGCTTTTGAAAATCGGTTGTATAACGTTTGAGTTTTAACCAATTATTCTTCCATTCTTAGTCATTCTTCTAGGTTTTAGCATTATTTAAACTATTGAAACAATAATATTTAAATGTTGGTATTTACTGCTCATGATAACTATGGAGGATGATACCTGAAGAACATCAATCATTTTTAAGGGTGTTAGTGTTTAGAAATAAACACCAAACATGACTTAGTCAAACATATTATTTGGTGGAAATATCTCAAAAATATTTTGAAATCTTTTTCTAATTTTTAGGATTTTAGAAAATAGTTTGAGGTTCCAAAATTACAAAATTAATTTTTGGATTTGAGAAGTGGAACCAAATAGTCCTGGACTGGAGTCCTAAGTCTTGGGTCTGTTTTTATGGGGAGGGGTCTAAAAACCCTCGGTTAGGGTGCTAAGGACTCTTTGTTTATTTTTAAGGATAATCTTGAAGTCCTTATGAGACTAATTTTTTTTATATCTTTTAGAATATTTAACAATTAACATCTAATAATTATTTAGTCTAGTTTATTTTTTCTTACCTATAAGGCCTAACCTTAATTGGACAACCCCAAGAAAGTTTACTAGTTGTTTTAATTTAAAGTTTATTCTGTATATATAAATTATAGTTCTTAATTATTCTCTCCAAATAAATCCATTATACGGAGATATGCCATATATGTTTATTTTCAAATAAAGATGATCTAAAGTAGTTCTTTATTTCTTTATTTTTAATTTAAATTTGTCATTGTCCACGCCGATGTTTCTTTTACCATCAATTGACTTTTGATAACTAACTCAACCATACATCGACACACTTACTTTAGATACTGAAATTTATCATCAAATATGTCTAGGTACAAAAATTAAATTATTCTTAAAAAAATAAAAAATAAACTAAAATATGTATTCTTTTATGCACCACTTTCTTTAGTAATTTTATTTTAGGTGCAATATATATAATTCTTACAACTTTCTTACTTAATTATCTTTTAAAGTATTTGCTAAGTGAACACCATTTATGTAATTTTGTTTAATCTTTTATTTTATTACACACAACATGATGTGAATTCATATAGAGACTAAGTATCTCTTTAGACAACTGTAATTCACATCAATTAACTTAAGTGTGAATAAAAAAATTCAAATTAGATGCATGAGAATATATTAATGTAACTCTAACTTTAATGCATTTGATTTTGAAACTAAATAAAACATTTATTATTGGGTATTCTTTATTATATCTTTATTCTAATAATACTCTTCACAATTTTAACCTTTTTAGATATAATTTTAATATAAGTTATGGATACGCCTTAAAACTGTATCAAATAAAAGAAACTTAAGATGTTGACAAGAAAACTGTATATGCAAAAGTGTTAACTTAAATAGAAATCAAAATAAATAAACAATTATATTCACATAAATTCAAAATAATTGTACAGCTCATCATAAGATACCATACTCATTAAATATATTTTTAACGGTAAAAATATAATATAACCCATAATTTTCTAACATTTTCGAATTTAATTTATTATTTGATTTTATATAAATCTAAAAAAAAAAAAGTAAAATCTACGTTAATTTACTCGTTTTATCCATAATTTTTCTTTATTTTCTTATGTCCACACTATTTTTTTTTCAAACTCACCACAACTCTAATTTTTTTTATCTGTCCGAAGGTTTTTCCTAGTTTGACCATTAGTTGATTATGGAATATATATATATATATATATATATATATATATATATATATATATATATATATATATATATATATATATATCACCTGCATTCTTATTCCTTTTTTTAGAAGATGTCGAATGAGTGGTCAAAGCGAGTGCTAAATGATGTTAACAATGTGACAGAAGAAAGAATAGACGGGTGGTGGACGAGTTCCTCAAAGATTTTATAGATGGAACTTTGGAAGCCAAAGGTTGGCCCAATATTGTACTGGATTCTTATATAGTAGAAAAAGTATCTTTGAATATTTATACTCGAGTTTTATCGAAGAAGTAATTTTCAGGCATTATTGTGAACTGCAGTTGTACAGGTTATGTTTTGACAGACGACACATACATCAATGACAACTGGCTTATATTATGTGGAAGAAGCATTTAAAAGCTTTGTTCGAATGGCTTTGTTGCATGATGATGGGCATTCTTGAACATTCTTTCACCATGGCAATGTCTCTTCTTTTGAATGCAATTAGTTAGGTATTCATATGTTATGCTAACTTTATATGTTCTTAATTGAAACACTTATTCCAGACCAAAACCTTCATGTTAATTAATATCTATCTATCTCCTTTTCTTAGTTTTTTTATAGCTATATAATTTCATCAAATTGTTAAGTTTAATTGTTATTGACTTGTTTTTCAACATAGTTGGACATGAGCTAAATCCAACAAGCCCGAGAACTAGGAGACCACATGGGGGCACTTCAAACAACATTAAAACCCAACTTAGCCTTAAAGAATTATTTTCTTCTTTCTTAATTTTTTGTATAACCAATTTAAACCGAACATAAATATATAATCATTTATATGCATGTAAATAAAGAATTTTTCTTATGTATTTTTTATAAGAGTTGGACCTAGATTATAATTAGGATTCAATATTTCGTGATAGTTATCATGGGTTGAAAAGGGACGGCCAATAGCAAGGCAAAAGTTGAATACAAATGTGCCTTGAACAGGATAAACAATAGGATTCCCGTAGCTCTCCCGGATGATTATTCAGAAGCATTGATGATGAGCTTCCTATACTAAAGGAGGAGGCGTAGCTCTCCCGAATGATTATTCAGAAGCATTGATGATGAGCTTCCTATACTAAAGGAGGAGGATGATATTTGTCCCACGTTTGTACCAGGGAAGAGAAGGCAGGTTACAAAATTCATGGAAGCTTCGAACAATAAATTGAGAGTTTATATAAAATCGTTATTTAGTTATAAACTCCTAAAATTAATATTATTTTTTTGGAAAACGGTTAATACCATTTAATTAAAAATCTCAAAAGTGGAAGGGTCAATAATCAAAACTAGACAGACCTTAGTTATGATTAAATGATGACACTCAATAGACCCTAAAGTATTTGATTAGTAAAATTCAAAAAATCATACAATAAAGTTTACAAACTAAAAGATTACAATCAATAGCAACTAATGATCCCAATTAGGGTGTTTATTTCTATATAAGCCTACTACATCATGTGGTCTTCTTCCCCTTCTCCTGCCCCTTTCCCTTGCGATGAAAGGAGATTGAATTGAAGAAGATGATGAAACTTGCTTATTCTTATTATGTAATCTTTCTTTAACGAACTCGTGTTAATCTGATAGAAAATATTGTTTTTCAGGATTTCAGGATTCTTATCTTTGTTGTTCTCAACTTCAGTTTCAGGATTCTTGTCTTTGCTTCATTTAGTTTCATATATGGTATCCTCTGCAACAGTCTTGGTAACATCTACTTTAGCTCAATTATTCTGAGTATATTCCTTTCTTATTTCCTATATTATGACTTGTTTGAGAATCAACTTTCTTCATCTTCTTCATTCTCTATTTCATTGCTACCTTTATTCTTTTCTTCAACAGAAACACCCTTAACATCTTTCCTTCAATTTTATTTATTTCATAAAAGTTTTTTTATAAGATTATTATTATTATTTTTATATATAATTAAGTATTTTTAAATTAATTAAAAAATAATTAAGTTAAAAGATTATTCATTTAATAAAGAGTCGTCAATTGATTTTCGGCTTAAAATCCATAAAAATTATATGTATACAGACGTATTTTTAACTAGAGTTTCTTTTTAGTTTGTAGTTGATGATACTCGGGAAAGGGGTTTTGCGCTATATCCTATGTACCCGTTAAAAAATGGTCTACTTTATAAAATCTTGACTTTTGGAAAATTGGTTATAAAACATTTTATTTAACAACTATTCATCTAGTCCTAGACATGCACATATTTTTGTGTAATTAAAAATTATAACAAAAATATTTAAATGATGGTACCTGTAGCTAATTACAATTGAGGAGGAATGTACTTAAAGAATGAGAATACATTGATACAAAGCCAATTCCAATAGCAGGTCGTTTTAAAGGCATTACAGTTTAAAAATAAATCTCAAATAAGCCCTTATCAAAATATTTTTTTATGAAATATTAGAAAAATATTTTGAAATCATTTTCTAATTTTTCCGGATTTTTAGAAAATGGTTTGGGATTATAAAATTCTAAAAATAATTTTAAAATTCTAAAAATAATTTTAAAATTCTAAAAATGAAATCAAATAGGCCTTAGGACTAGTGCTCTTGGTCCTATGTAAAATTTTCATTAGTTGGGACTAAAAAACCCTCGGTCATAGGTCGGTCCCCACGGTCGAGGTGCTTATGTTCTTTGGTTAGATGCGGGAATCCTCGGCCGGGTGCGGGAATCCTCGGTCAGTTACATCTGTTCTGGAATACACCTCAGAAGTGAATCACATTTACTTTCATAGACGTCTATAAATGAGTACTTGATGTATTCTCTTATAACTCTGCTTCCTTGCATTTCTTTTCTAAATATAATAGGAATATTATCTAACCAAGGATCATGCCAGAATAGTACCCCTCTTCCATTTCCAATTTTGGTTTGCACAATTTGAAAGACATATTTTCTTGTTTTTAGGATTTTTATCAATGACCATGCCATTCTTTCATTGATGCTTCGTGTCCAGATACTCTGTTCTTCTTTTATAAATCTTGTATGCACCCATTTGACCCACAGGGAGTTCTCTTTCTTCTCCAACTCCCATAAGCTCCTGATGGTGAGGGCTTTGTTCTATTCAACACAACTTTTTATTCCTAGTCCACTTTCTTCTATGGGAGAACAAACATCCTCCCATTTGACTTTTTTGCCTCCTCTACCTTGTGTTCCCCAGATGTAATTTCTCATGATTCTATCGAGTTCAGCCATTACTTTCTTTGGGATGACTATCTGTTGTGCCCAGTAGCCAATAATTCCAAAGATGACACTTTTAACGAGCTCGATTCTACCTGCATAAGACAGTTTTTCGTAGCCCAACCCAAGACAAAATTTCTAATATTTTCTACCAGTTGTCTGAAGTGATTATATCAGAGTTGTTTTAATGACATAAGTACTCTAACGTATTTCACTGGTAGTTCACCTTTCTTGATTCCCATAATATTGAATATGTTTTTCTTCCTTTCTTCATTAATCCCTCCACAGAAATCCTGGCTTTTATCCTCATTGATGTATAAACTTGTAATACTCGAAAAGATTGTTAGACCTTCTTTGATTATACTAACAGATTTAACATATGCATAAGCCATAAAAAATAGATCATCTTCAAAACATATATGGGTTATTGCTTCTTCTTTGTAATACAAGTGAAATTTGAAATAATGACTTCTTAGAAGCATTTTAAAAATACAGTAAAAAATTTCAATTATTAAGACGAATAGGTAAGGAGATATAAAATCAAATAGTTTTATGACCAAAAAACGAGTTTCTAGTTTTTATGTTTTATTGAACTTGTCAATTGCTTCTTTATGCTTTATATGGTTAAATGAAACCAAAACATAAACAATGGCTGTCTATTTTGACCAATTCAAGAACTGAAATATTTTTTTTATAAAAAAAATTAGTTTTTAATCCAACATGACTGGGATGGATTAGAACTGGTCCAAATAAGTTCGCAACATTATTAGAAACATGTTGGGAAACTTTCTGGGTTGTTGTTCTTAAGTAATAACCCAAGAACAAAAAACTCAATTTTGAAAATTTTCAAATTCAAATTTAAGGGTTTCTTATTTAGGTTGATTGATCGGATTTTGTTTCAATAGAAAGCTCATAAATGATCATAAGATTTGTAAGCACTAAAAATTTACGTAACAAATTTATAAATTTAAAATAACCATTTTGATTTATTTTTGAACAAATAAAATCAAAATTATTAACCCATGGCCAAAAAAACAATTAAACAATTAATTATTAATTATTTTAATAATTAAAGCCTAATTAATCAAGGAAAATGACCAAAACAAATGTTATTAGGATAAATGTTATACTTATTTTATCTCAAAATAATTTAGAAAAAATCAAGAGATTAAAATAAATAATTAGGATAAAATGAGGTACCCATTTCACCCACAAAAATTATTTATTTAACCCTAAAATATGAAGAAAATATTTGCTATATTTATATTAATATTTTATGTATTTAAAAAATCAAAATTAAATCCAAAAGTTTAAAGAAAAATCAGTAATCAAGTGTATCCAAAATTAGATATAAAGTTACAAACGCAACCGCGCCTATCGCATGAGCGCTGGATTTTCATCCAACGCCCCAGACGCGCCCGCGTAGCCCACTGCAATGGAAGGATTGTGCGCCCGCGAAGCAGCGAACCTACTAACACAGACGTTAGTTACGTCCATCAAAACACAACGGAACGCTCACGCCATGTTAGAACGCTGATGGAACGCTCTACAACGCCTCGAAACGACATCGTTTTAGTCGTCATCGTCTTCTTCATCGCGATCGCCGGAGGGATAGAAATGAAGTTTCATATTTGATTTTTCAAAGATGGAACTTTCTTCAAAGTCCACCTTTGCGACTGATTCAAAAGCTCAAATGATCACCCAACTTCGGTGATCATTTCTTCTATTTCAATAGGGATGATTCATCCATATTTCGTCAAGTTGACTCAAGAACAGCCAAAACGCAAATAATAGCTTTTGGATGATTCAATCCATTTGAAGCCTCCACCGACTCAGAGAAGCTATAAATAGTCTCCGTTAATACTTCTCAAGGAAAAAGATAAGATCTCAAGCCCTAAATCAAAGAAAACTATAAATCCCCCATTAAAGTTTCAAACTTTCAGATTTTTTGAATTTTCTGTATAAGGCTTTAAAGCTTGGATCCAGACATCACAAAAGCTTCCTTAATGTCTAAGGAGTGTTCTCCAATCCTTGGTAAGCTTCCAATCATGCTTTAATTCATACTTCCAATTTGAAATTGAAATTTTTATATTTAAGTTTTCATAAGCTTGTATGATGTATGATTCTTAAATTTGATGGTTGGAAATCGATATTATGATCATTTGTGAGCTTTCTGTGAAAGTTAGAACCGATCAACATGTCTTAAAAAGAAAAACCCAATTTTGAATTTAAAAAATTAAAAAACGAGTTTGTTTTTCTTGGGCTAATCTTTGAAGATCATAGCCCAGAATGCTTCCTATCATTATTGTAATGATGTTTGGAAATTGTTTTGATAATGTTTAATCCATCCTGATCATATTTGATCAAAATCGAGATTTTCAAAATAAATAAAAATTTTGAGTTCTTCAATTGGTCCAAACGAACCGTTGGTGTTCTTGTTTTGGTATCAATCAAGTATATTGAGTATAAGGAAGTTTTTGGTTGGCTCATTACATTTCAAAACAACTTTAAAATCAAAAACCCAATTTTTGGCTACAAATAATTTTGAACGATTGGATCATCACCCAGGTCAATTTATATCTTGGATGATATTCTAAGTATTTCTGAAAGCTTTGTGAAGCAACCCAGGCCCTTGGACCGATGAATCCAAACCTCAATCAAAATTGCAAAACTTGCAATTTTGTCGTTCTGGAGGACCGATGGGTCCGATCAAAAAATATTAACACAGGACTAAGAGGTCCGACCGATGATTTTTACATCCGAACCGAGAGATCAGACCTAGGACCGAGAACCCTTGAACCTAGGACCGATGGCTTCCATCCATAACTTAGAGGTCATACCTAGGACCGTAAACCTTTGAGCCTAGGACCCATGGCTTCCACCTAGGACTTAGAGGTCCGACCGAGAGGTCCGACCGAGAGGTCCGACCGACAGATTCAACCTAGGACCGAGGAATCTTGTCTTCGACCGAGAATTCTCAAACCTATGACTGATAAAATTAGCCTAGGCTAACCCAGGACCGATAGTTTTACACCACGATTGATAATCTCAACTAAGGACCGAGAGTCCTTAGCACCTCGACCGAGGCTTCTTAGCTCGGATCGATAATCCGACCAAGAGTCTAGGACCCCAATTGATGAATACAAATCCAATGCCTAGGACACCGGTCCTAAGGCCTGTTTAGTTCCCTTTTCAAAATTATAAAATTAATTTTGTAATTTTAAAGCATCAAATCATTTTCTAGAAATCCCAAAAATATAGAAAATGCTTTAGCGGGTATTGTCCTTAGTGACTTGATCTTGCACACCTATGTGTTAAGCGTTAGGCTTTTCTAATTTTCCTAAAATCATGTTCTAACAAAGGAATATTTTTGGTATATTCCACCAAACATATTTTGATAAAAGCTTGTTTGGGATTTATGTTTAAACCCAAATACTTTTAAAAATGACTAATGTTCTTCACGTACTCTCCTCCCTAAGCTATCATTAACTACTAGCACCATCATTTAAATAATTGTTTTTACAATTTTTTAAATAACGCACAAACCTTATGCATGCTTTGGTCCGGAAGAATAATCGGTAAATTAAAACGTTATAGAACCGATTTTCGAAAGCCAAATTTATAAGTAGATATCGTTTTTAAAACTGGTATGGAGGATGAAGAGCAAAAGACCTTTCTCGAGTATCAACATACTACGAACTAAAAGAAACTCTGGCCAATACGTTTATATACGTATGCCACTTTTATTTATTTTCAAAAATCAATTGGCGACTCTATTTTTAAATAAATAATATTCTGTAAATTAAATATTTTAATTAATTTAAACAACGAATTTCTAAAAAATCAAAACGCAAATCCCCGGATTATTGAAGTTTGAACAAAATTAATTATTTTCATAATTAATTTCAAAAGCATCCATGAATCATCAAAATCTTTTAAAATAATATTTTACTATAAAAAGATTCCTAATACACAAATCGAGGTTGAAATTTCTTGAACCTCGAGCTTTTCCGCAGAACCGAAACCTTAAGGGTTTTCCGGGGGTTATAGGATCGTTTTCCAATCAAGAAATTGAATAACTAGGTAGTATACAAAACTGTCAAAACTGGAATATAAAAATTTCAATTTAAACTGGTAATTCGAAATAGAGTGTGATTGGAAGCTTACATGGAGAACATTTATATTAGCTCTTAGGGAAGCTTGTTGAACGCCTGAATCAGAGCCTTCAGACCTTGCACAAAAACTCCAAAATTCTAGAAAACGTTTGAAGCTTTAATGGAATATTTTATTAGAGTTCTATTGAGGGCTTGAGAGTGGATCTCTTGCCTTTGGTTTTATTAGAGGAGACTATTTATAGCCTCCCACGGTTGGTTCATCGACCAAGTGGGCTGGAATAAGTCAAACAACCATTGATGGCGTTTTCGATGTTCTTTGGATAGTTGTCAATATAGGCATCAATGATGCTCCTAGGCGTAGGGGAAATGATCACCGGAGTAGGGATGATCATTTCACATTTTGAATGAAGTCGAAAGGTGGAGAAACAACAAAGTTTCATCTTTGAGTAATCAAATATGGCTACAAATGTTTATCCGTTCGTCGTCATGAGGAAGACGTAGAGGCAGAGTGAAACGGCGTCCTTTCGATCTCCCCCATTTGAGCGCCGAAGGAGGGCCAAAATGACGACGTTTTGGGCGCGCGTGTACGGATGTTGGGTGTTCCGTCCACGTTCCTTCAGCGTTCGGGCATTCCGCATTCGAGGATACGGTGTTGGAGCGGTCGTTTGGTGATCCACTGCTTCCCAAGCACGTGCCTACTTTGTTGTAGCGGGCGACACGGTTAGTTGTTAGGTGTTGGATGAAAATTCAGCATCATCTAATGGTTTTGGTTCCTGTTGTAGTGGTTCTTCAGAGTTTCGGCCACAGATCATAAGCGATTTTTAGTCTTAGAGCTTGTTTGAAATTGATTTTTTCAATCTCTCTTTGTTCCATTTTTCACCTACAAAATATTTTTAATAAATGTGACATTTATTTTTTATTATTTTATATATATTTTAGGGTTTAATAAATAATTTATTTGCGATAAAAGGGATACAACTTTTATACTTAATTATTTATTTTAATTGCCCTTAATTTTTTTAAAAATAATTTGAGATAGGATGAGTACAACATTTATCCCAAATTATTTTCTTTATTTTCTTTGGCCATTATTTTAATTATTACAATAATTAACATAATTATGTTTATTATGTTAATCATATTTTTGCCTTAGTTTTAATTATTTTGATTTTATTTATTTAAATTAATTATTTTTAAATTTTATAAATTGAGTAGGTAAATTTTTAATATTTACCTCTTTTCATAAATCTTTCCAATTTATCGTTGTAAAACCTATTATAAATCAAATATAATTTGATATTAAATAAATAATTTAAATCATGATAATTAAACATTTTTTCTTTTTATTTAGAAGTATTAACAATTATTTTTCAAAATTTATTCACTAAATAGAAAACAATATGTTACAAATTATTTGAATATATAATAAATTTAATTAAATATAATAAATTAATTTTTTCAAAATTTATTCACTAAATAGAAAACAATACGTGACAAATTATTACAATATGATAATTAAATATATATATATATATATATATATATATATATATATATATATAACTTAAATAATATAATTTAAAAACAATAATTTTATATTTAAGTATATAAATAAAATAATAATATATATAATTTAAAAATAAATTTTAGTTTGTCATATATATAATATTTTTATTTATAAGATTTTATATATTTATTAATTTAATTATATATATAATTTAATATATTCAAATATTTCAATAAGAAAAAATGATAAGAAAAAAAAATTAAAAATTCTATTTTTTTTAGTAATAAAGAGTTGAAGTGTGAGAAACGGTTATATTTCTATTTTTAAGATTAGTTATACATTCACAAATATTTGGCTCTCATATTATTATTTTATATATATATTATTTTATTTTTGCCCAGTTGTATTGGGACTTTTCATATTACAATGACATGTTTATAATTATGCTAATTATTTTTTAGGGGTAGAGCTCCATAAGCCCAAGGATTTGTTGGGCCGACAATCAGATCAACAAGAGTCGGACAAAAAATTCTAATATAGTTCATTTCTCTTGGTCTCCTTTCCCAACTGATCCAAACATTCAGTAAGGGACAAACTTTTGAAGGCACTTGTTTAAATTTAAAAATATTATTTTTTATTGAGTTCATTATATTCTAATTACACATTTTTTTTTATGATCAAATTCATCATTTTGTGTCTCGTGTACACTAGGAATTTTACGTACTAATCAATATGTTATTATAATGATGTTAGATGCAATTTCCTAAGTTCCTAAAGTCAATTAGGGAGCTCATCATGATTATCAAGAATATGTTGAACATATGATGAACATCAAAACCTTTCACCAATGGAATAATCAAACATCTTAGCCCACTAATGTTTTACATAATTACAATTTCACACCACTTTGATTTTTCTATTATCTCGATAAATATATATAAATTATCTTGAATTTTTGGAAGTAAAAATTTACAAACTAATATTGAAATAATTACTTTTATGGTTAAATTAATTTTATTTTGTTAAAACCCATGAGAATAATACAAATTTAAGAGTTTTAAATAGGAGATCAATGTATTAAGTTTGATTCAAATTAAGAACGATTTGATTTAGAAGAGGTCATTCGAGTAACTCTAAAATAAACTTGGATCACAAAACAAAAGTAAAGAGATAATTTATTTAGAATAATATCATTAATCCATATTTACTTTTTTCAAGTATTAACAATTGATTATACCATTACTAGGTTCATAGTATTTTTTTTTTGAAAATATATAAATTAGGATAGCATTTTACCTAATCACTTGATCATAGAGTTTTCTTTTTAATTCTAAACAAAATGAAATTCAAAGAGCCTTATGTTGAGAAGGAGATCTAAAAATATAATATATATGCAGATTGAATATATTTGCATTTGATTGAATTTTATTGGCTTTATTATTATAGATTCATTCAATAAACACTTTAATAGTCTAAGCCTCTAAGAGCTATATTTTAGTTTTAACTAATCAGTTTATTAAAAACCCAAGATAAGCAATGTTAAGGGACAATAATTATAAACGGTTCCGCAATTGTTAGGGACTGTTTTTTCGCAGTTTGATTGATGAGACGGGGTGATATTTTTCGGGTGATTTTAATTTGAGAATGAATATATAAAGTAAGTTAGTTCGCGAAATATTTTTGTAAGTGTGTCTCAGCCCAAACTTCGTCATGATCTCATTTTCTCATACATTAATAAACACATTTAAATAAATATATATATAACATTACCAATATATTTATTTATTTTTCACATTTTTCCATTCACTAATAAACACAATAATTTTAAAATCAACGAGACAGATGGTTGTAGAAAAAATCCCCAAAATAAAATGAGACCGGATAATAAATGTATTCCCCTTTAATTGGTAAGAGGTTTGGCTAAAAAATAAATACATAAAAGTTAGTAAGATTGATATTAGTTCAACTATGAATATTTTGGTGCGATTTACACACGTATAAAAATATAATAAAAAATTTATAATAATATGTATTTCAATGTTTAAAATTTTTAATAAATCACGAATAATATATTAAAATAAAAAATAGAATACTATCATTCCATATTTTATTAACTTGGGTAAAATAATTTATCTTCTTACATATCTCATCACATATTTTTCTCAATGAACCTTTAATCTGATGACCTTATCTTTTCACTTTGGTCAAATCAAAAATCTCAAACATTACCATTCTCTTTTTTTACCCTCACTTTAGCACACAATGCTTAATCGAACTCTCATCTCGTGACCTTAAAACACTTAGACTAACTCATTCCACATTTATCTACCAATTCAAATCGTAGTTTTCATCTCGTGACCTTAACTTTAACTTCAGTCAAACAATTAATTTTCTCACATATTTTAACCACCAATGTCACCAATTCACTTTCACTTCTGTCAAATCAATCATCTTCAACATACCAATCTCTTTTATTCTTCACTTTGGTTATCAATCCCCAACTGACATTTTATCTCGTGACCCATCACCTAACATATTTTATAATATACAACCTGACTTTTTAATCCTCACTTCGGATAACTAACCATCTCATTCCACATTTATCCACACCCTAATCAACCTCTCATATTATGTGACCTTACACAATTTCATTTTTGTCAAATAAACCATCTCCAATGTTACCAATCTTTTTTACCCTCACATTACCCATCAATCCCCCAATCAACCTCTCATAGTGTGACCTTACTTACTTCGATTAACTAAAACCATCTCATTCCATATTTTTATCCCACTAATCTCAATCGACCTCTCATCTCAAGACTTTACTTTCATTTCGGTCAAACAATCCATTTTTTCACATATTTTACAATAAACAACCCGATTTACTTATCCTCACTTCGACTGACCAGCCCATCTCATTTCACATTTATCCACCTTAATTGGACATCTCATACCATTACCTTAAACTTTTTTTTGGGTACATTACCAATCTCTTTTACTCTCACTTTGACCCACCAATCCCCAATTGATCTCTCATCGTGTGACATACTCACTTCGACTAACCAACTATCTTATTCCATATTTTTATCCACCTAAATTGACCCAGCCCGACCTCTCATCGTGTGCCATACTCATTTCGACTAACCAACCATCTCATTCCATATTTTTATCTACCTCAGTTGACTTCTAATCTTGTGACCTTACACTTTTACTTCGGTCAAATCAACAACCCCAAATCATCTCCTTCCATATTGTGAATGTCATTTACCCAACCACCAATTTCATCGCATATTTTAACCATCCATCATAATCGACCTCTAATTTTGTGAATGTCATTTACCTACCCATTAGAATTAAAAGGTTTATTGAAGTGTTGTACTTGTTTTGTTAGATTGTAAGTTCGAAACATATATATAGCATTTTTAATTTTATTTTTAACCATTTTAAGTTTATGGGTGGGTCAATCCACAATCCGATCCAAGTATCAATTTACTCTCATATATATATATATATATATATATATATATATATATATATCAAAATTTACCACAACTCTCGACCATGAAATTCAGACACTTTCAAATTAAGCTTTATTATATATATTAATTAATTAAAATGTTGAACTTATATTTTTAAGAATGTCCTACGTTCATTAAATTTGGTGTTGAATTTAAAATATAAATTCTTATTAGCCTAATTGGATAAATGGCTATACTTGTTTTTGTTATGTTGCAAGTTCGAAACATACCAATAACATTTTTAATTTTTTGTTTAACCGTTCTAAATTTATGAGCGGATCTACTTACAATCCGACTCAAAGATCCATTTACTTTCATATATATATATTCAAATTAATGAGAGAACCAGACACTTTGAAATTATATATATAACATTAAGAATATAGTTTGAATTTTTGTTTAAGCAATTTTAGATTAATATAAGAAAATGCCGATTAATTTGCTTAATTACTCTAATATATAAAAAGTTTAAAACATTAAATACCTAAATATAATAAAATATTAAATTTTTATTTTAAATACGTTATTTAGTCAATAATTTTGTTTTAAAATAGTGTTTAGATATTTTAATATTAATATAATTAATTTTAAGTCACATATTATCAAATTAACTTGGAAGGAATACTATATTTTTATAAGTACGTTATATACTATTCAAAGTTTTGTAACCCATTGGTTGATGACTTTTTTTTTTACTAATATATATTTATTTTAGTATAGGAAGGCAACATTAACCCATATTAATCATTTTTATTTCCATTTAAAGCGTTATAAGAGAAAATCAAACCTATAAACTTTGGTCTCTTATTAACTACTTACAACTTGAACTTGAGTTATCTTAGTGAGGTCATAAACCACTCTTTTTATCTTCTATTCAGATTCACTATCAAACTTTTTTCTCATTAAATAACCCTCTTTTTATTCGGATTTTTAATTATAAATTAGTTTCACCTTATTAAACAATTACTTCAAAAGAACACTATAAGGTCATTGATATAGTAATGGTAAATTAACACTTGTATATTCTCATACTGTTGATATTTAATTTATTTTTGGTTGATTTAGCGACAATTCATTTAACCGTCTCCAATGGTTCATTTTATTTTTTTGGTTGATTAGCAACAAAAAAATAATAATTATTGTGCTCAAGATTTTATTCACTTACAATTCTATTAGAACAAATTTTATCAATTTAATATCTCAATAATTGACTCGAATCTTACATAAAATTGTATAAATTAATTGGAAAGAGGACACACGATATGCTTAGAGACTATTTATGGGATAACACTAAATGATTTATGGGATAACACTAAATGCTTGAAGACAAATTAGTATGAATTAGTGAAAAGGACAAATGAAGCTAACCCCCTTTTCCACCACACAAATTTGCCCACAATATTAACATTTCCTCCACCGTCGGCAAGAATTTGAACATAATCATTTACACATAATTTGACCATGCACAATATTAAGTTTTCTCCACCATCTGCAAGAATTTGAACATAATCATTTACATGTGAAATTAGATTGAAATTATTTACAAAATTATAGCTTAATATTCAAAACTTAATAAATTGGGAGAGAAAATGAAAGATTGAATGACGTGCACATATTATTGATTATAAAAATGAAATAGTATAATGATAGAAAATAAAGAGAAAAAATTTATTATTTTTTTTAGCATTACATCATTCTTTCTTCCAAATATCTCCTTCAGTCGTTTCTTAAGAGATAATATTGTATGTAATCATAAGGATGGATATCATGATATTTTGGTTGGGTTTATTTAAATAATTCAACTTAATTAAATATTATTTTACTGCATTTTAAAAAAATTATTTACTAAATTAATTAAACTATTAAAATATTTTTATTTTAAATTATTATTTTTTATTTTATCCTTATATATTAATAAGATAATTTTTTTATTAAGTCATTTTATATAAAGAAAAAAATTTATTTACTCATAATTATCATCGATCATTTTTTAAATAATTAAGGTTATTAAAATAGAGGAGGCTAAACTCAAAGTTCAAACAACTGTAAAAGAAAGTAAGAAGGATTGTGGGTAAAGAAAATCAGAATGTGAAGGAAAGAAAGTAAAGGAAATCAAGGTAAAGAAGAAAAGAAAATTTGCTATAATGCGAAGAATCATGATGGAAATGGAAAATGAACCTTAAGTTGTTGTTGAGGAAACTTAAGAGGAAGATACCCAGAATTTCAAAGTTGAAAGAGAGAATTCTGAAGTCGATAAAGAAGACTAATGTGGAGTCTGAAGCTGAAACTGAAGATAAGGAAGACAAGAACACATAAATTTAATTTGAAGATAACAAAGGTAAAAACTCTGAAATTCTCGTAAACAATTATTTCTATCAAATCAGAATAGACTCAGACAAAGAGAGAATTCAAAATTAGAAACAACAATACTCATCATCCTTTTCAATACAATCTCCTTTCATCATCAGAGTAAGAGGAAGAGGAAAGGGAAGAATATCTCTTAATGAAATCGGATAACATGCGAAAATGTCAGGATAGGATGGTTAAGTTTGAATGTAGTCTTTTCTGTTTGTAATCTCTCTTTTTTTAGAAGGTATGAATGTTCACTGGTAAAAAAAGGACCTTTACCGACGGTTTCTCCCGAAGGTTTTGTAAACCTCTCCTAAATACTCCCGAGAGGAACAAATCTTTCGCTATTAAAAATAGATTCCGAGAGGGGTGTAAAACTTTCGGGTTTCTTCATTATTACCGAAAGTTTTACAAAGAACTTTCGGTTTTTACCTTCCCAAAAAACCCAAAAAAATTCTAAGTGTTGGATGTGTGTTATTTGCGAAGGTTTTGGGAAAAACCTTCGGTTTTAAAATCCCTTGGTTTTTTAATTGCGAAGGTTATTCTAAGACCCTTCGGGTTTGCCTTTTTTGAAAATTTCATTTCCGAAAGTTTTACAAATAACCTTCGGTTATGCTCATTAAAAAAAATTCTAATTTTTGAAATTGGTTTTTCCGAAGGTTTTTTAATAAACCCTCGGTTTTGACTAATATCAAAACCGAAAGTTTTATGAAAACCTTCGGCCTCAACCTCTATAAATACAAACCCTAACCCTTCTCTTTTTCATTCCGCTCATCTCTCCTTTCTCTCTCTTCCACCGCCGCCGCCGCCTGCCTCCTCCAAGCCGCGGGTTCTTCTCCTCTCTTCCGGTAATTTGTTTGATTTGGTTTTTTTTGTTTTGTTTATTGTAAGATTTAGATATCTTAATTAGTTTATATTATATATATATATATGCATATTATATATAGATCTAGATTTATGTTAGTTTACGTTATTTTGTTTGATTAATATATATATATACATATATCTGAAATGCATTTAGGATATGGGTGATTCGACATGGAAGAGACTTCGGCGTACACCGGAGAAACTGCATCCGTATTACCAGAATCTGATAACACAATCAGAAATTGCGGCACGTGAGGAAGAGGTCAGAAAGATGACGCTGGAAATGGAACAAATCCGATTAAGGGATGCCGAAAGAGGTCGTTTGCTCAGTGAAATCAAAGCGGACCGGGCCGAAATGTCTCAGAGATTAGAGAATCTTGAACAGGAACTTGTCTTGTTGAGGAGTCGACTGAATCAACCACCCCCTCCTTCCACCCCATCTAATAATTAATTTCTAGATTTATTATGGATTTATTATGGGATTATGACAGTTATGTTTTAATTTTTATGAATTATTGTTATTATGTTTGTTTGGTTGAATATGTTTTAAATAATTATGTTTTTGTTGACTTTTCACCTTTTTTTTTAAAAAAAAAACCGCATCGCCAAAACCGAAGGTTTATTTGAAAACCTTCGGTTTTTACCCATTTTTTCTTTTAATCTTGAGGTTTTTACCCATTTATTTTTAAATGTTGAGGTAAAAACCGAAGGTTTTCAAATAAACCTTCGGTTTTGACCCCTCATTAAAAAATTCTGATTTTTTTCTAAGTATGGGGAAGGGTAAAAACCGAAGGTTTATTTGAAAACCTTCGGTTTTGACCCCTCATTAAAAAAATCTGATTTTTTTCTAAGTATGGGGAAGGGTAAAAACCGAAGGTTTTCAAATAAACCTTCGGTTTTGACCCCTCATTAAAAAATTCTGATTTTTTTCTAAGTATGGGGAAGGGTAAAAACCGAAGGTTTTCAAATAAACCTTCGGTTTTGACCCCTCATTAAAAAATTCTGATTTTTTTCTAAGTATGGGGAAGGGTAAAAACCGAAGGTTTTCAAATAAACCTTCGTGTTTGACCCCTCATTAAAAAAACCTGATTTTTTTCTAAGTATGGGGAAGGGTAAAAATCGAAGGTTTTCAAATAAACCTTCGTGTTTGACCCCTCATTAAAAAAACCTGATTTTTTTCTAAGTATGGGGAAGGGTAAAAACCGAAGGTTTATTTGAAAACCTTCGGTTTTCACCCCTCATTAAAAAAATCTGATTTTTTTCTAAGTATGGGGAAGGGTAAAAACCGAAGGTTTTCAAATAAACCTTCGGTTTTGACCCCTCATTAAAAAATTCTGATTTTTTTCTAAGTATGGGGAAGGGTAAAAACCGAAGGTTTATTTGAAAACCTTCGGTTTTGATCCCTCATTAAAAAAATCTGATTTTTTTCTAAGTATGGGGAAAGGTAAAAACTGATGGTTTATTTGAAAACCTTCGGTTTTGACCCCTCATTAAAAAAATCTGAATTTTTTCTAAGTATGGGGAAGGGTAAAAACCGAAGGTTTTCAAATAAACCTTCGGTTTTGACCCCTCATTAAAAAATTCTGATTTTTTTCTAAGTATGGGGAAGGGTAAAAACAAAAAATAAAACCGAGAGGTTTAGTATAAACTCTCGGGATTCAAACAATCAAAAACCGAGAGTTTTCAATTAACTCTCGGAATTTAATTGAATAAAAACCGAGAGGATTTGGTATAACTCTCGGTAATCACGTTTTAAATTAAAAAAAAAACCTTCTTTTCTTCCCCGTTTCCTCTTCTCTCTCCCCGCTCTCATCTCTCCGGCCGCTTCTTCCTCCGCGCCGTCCCTCCGGCGCCGTCCTATTCCGCGCCGATTGAAGACCGTCCTTCCGCGCCGCCCACTATCCAGCCGAAGACAACGAGGATCCCGCGGCTTGAAGACCGATTGAAGACCGCCGCTGCCGCTGTTCGAAGATCGCCGCTGCCGCTGTTCGAAGACCGCTTCTTTCCGCCGAAGTTTGAAGACCGCCGCCGGAGACTTCCGCTATTAGAAGGTTAGTTATTGAAGTTATATATATATTAGTTTGAATTTAGGTTAGATTGGATTTTAGGTTAGATTAGTTAGATTTTAGGATTGAATCTATTAGATTTTAGATTAGGTCAGATTGGATTTGAGTTTTTGGAATTTAATTGAAATTATGTTAGATATTTGATTTAGAATTGAATTGGATTTGATTTTAGAAATTTGTATGATTTGGATTGAATTTGTTTGAATTGGATTTTTAGATTTGGTTTTGGATTGGGATTTGGATTAGGTTTTTCAAATTGGTTGTTGGATTTTGTTTTTGCTTAGATTATGTTGGATTATTGTTAGATTAGGTTTATATTTTTGTTAAAAAAGTTTAGAAATTGTTTTGGATTGTGTTATTTGTTTGATTTTGGTTGCTTTGATTTGGGTTAAATATTTGAGTTTTGATTTAGGTTTAATTGATGTTTGATTTAGGTTTTGGTTTGGTTGTGATTTGGTTTGATTGTTTGTTGGTTTGATTGGTTTGATTGTTTGTTGGTTTGAATGTTGGTTAGATTAAGTAATGATATGTTATACATTAGGTTATTTTGATTTGATTCATGAAAATTTGGTTATATTAATGTTGGTTATTGTTATTAGGTTTGGATTGGGAATTTCAGTCGCCCGCTGCCCGCCCGTCGATCTACATCCACTGATCTTGTTCGTCGCTCTGTTTGTGCAAGGTTAGTTCTTGTTGGTTTATTATATGATTAGGTTAGTTTCATGTTAGATTTATGTTAGATTTTCATGTTAGATTTAAGTCTAGATTTATGTTTGATTTGAAGTATGTTAGATTAGGTATTATGTTTGATTTATGTTAGATTATGTTAGATTAGGTTTGAAATGTGTATGAATGAAATAATGTTGAATTATAATTTAAATAGGTTTTGAAATGTGTATGAATGAAATAATGTTAGAATATATGTATGTTAGATTGAAGTTAAATTTATGTTAGGTTTTATTATTGTTTGTTTATGTGTAATTTTGGTTATAATATTAGATTAAATTGAATTTTGGTTGGATAATGATAGAATAGGTAGAAATTATGTTAGGTATGAATTCAGATTAATTAATTAGGTAGATTTAATTATGTTTTTACCTTTATATTCATTTTTATTACTACTTTATTTCAATTATTCACTCATTTTTATTAATGGTGTGAATTAAGAATGTCTGAATATCCTAAAACAACTTGGAAGAGTATGAGGAAGACACCCAAGAAATTGGATAAAAGTTACCAAAACCTACTTGCCCAATCCGAGTCGTTAAAGCTTTGAGGATCGTCTTCTAGAGACCAACCAGCGATTCCTGTTGTCCCGATAGCTACTGCGCCTCCCCGAACATACGAGACTGAAGACGATGATGATCTTGCAGAGTTTATAGAGAGCACATTTAATGATAACCTGCCTAGCGATGAGGCTGAAGACGAGGGTCTTGAGGAGCCTATCGAGGAGCAGGATGACGAGGAGGAGCACGGGACCACTCCCGACCCATCATCGACAGGTATTTCGTTTACAAATTAGTTAGTATTTCAATTGATTGACATATTTAATTAAGATTTTGATAATTTTGAAGAATCTTCTGCCCGCAAGAGACGGAGGAAGAACAAGAATATTGCGCTGTCAAAGAGTCTAGCGGGGACGAGGATCCCTCTAACGTTTAGAGAGAAGGATGGGAGGCCATGCAGTACAGACGTGGGAAGGACACGGTGGTCTAGACATGTGGGGTCGATTATCCGGGACCCCACAGCCGTCTCACACCGTCTTCTCAAGTAGAAGGCTTTAAGTGCAGACCAATTGGATTCACTGTGGACTGCTATCAAGATAATACTTATAACTTGATTATACATTACGTCATTAAATAATTATTTGTAACATTTGGATGTTAATTTTTTAAGGATCCGTTCGAAGCGACTAATGGTGACATTGAGTATTTTCGAAAGACCGGGTTGGGACACGCCAATCAGATATGGGATAGATGGCGGTCGGATTTGAACAATAATTATATCCGCGTCCACAAAGGAGACGAGGCGGCGGTACTGGCTAATCCTCCACCGGACTACGATCGAGATGATTGGGAGTTTGTGTGTCGCAACCATTTCTTCACAGAAACGTTTAAGGTACGGTTTCATAATTAAAATAAAAGTTGATATTAATTAATCTAACTCCATTTGTTATTTCAAATACAGAGACACAGTTCTACAAATATGAAGAACCGGAAGAATCTGAAATTCCCGCATCGAACGGGAAGTAGACCGTTTGCACAAATTGAAGACGAATTGATAAGTACATTATTTGTAATAACTTAATATAAAAATTGTTATTAATTATATAAATCATTTATTTCAACAGGCGATTGAAATGGGACGGCCACCGTCTGTAATTGAAGTATTCAAGAGGACCCGTACACCAAAACCAACACAAGAAAACCCAACACCCGTCCCGGACGAACACGTGCAAGAGAAAATTGTAAGTGAATTGAATATGCCTAGTTTTTTATTATAGAAATGATATTTTATTTGAATTGTGCAGGCTGAGATGGAAGAGGTTGTTAGTAACGAACCGGGAATATCGGATTTTGAATTGACGGAGAGGGTGTTCGGACAACAAAAACACGGGGTAGTCTTCGGAATGGGATCAGGCGTCCGGCCCACACACTTTCGTGAGGATCGTCGTAGTGGAAACAGTTCACAGCGAAACAATGAGCGATTGTTAGAAGAGAATCAAATGATGAAGCTCAAGCTGGAGGAACTGGAGAAGAGGGATGAAGAAAGAAGGCGCGGAATGGATGAAATGCAAGCGGAAAATGAAGAAATTGTGGAAAGAATGGAGAGGGAGAAGTCAGAGATGAACGCAAGAATGGAGAGAATCGAATTGTATATGAGGCAAGGACCACATCCTCCCCCCACAAGCTAAGGTTGTTTCGATTCAAAACATTTTTTCATTAGTGGTTGAATTTAGAACAGATTGTTCGGAATATTAGTTTGGTGTCGAATTTTGTAATGTTCATGATCAATTAATGTGATCGTTTAATGTATGTTGCATTTCTTTTATCATTGATATATTGGTTTGGTTGAACAGGTTTTGGTTGCGAACAAAATAATCCGCACATTTTTAAAAATTTACAGCAAAAAACCGAAAGTAAAAATGAAATCTCTCGGGTTTTCTCTTTGTGGAAAAACCGAGAGATATTAGAAAACTCTCGGTTTTTAGCCGAAGAGAAAACCGAGAGTTATATGAAAAACCCTCGGTTTTTACCCAAAAGAGGAAAAACCGAGAGTTTTCATATAACTTTCGGTTTTTTCTGTTTGTGGGAAAACCGAAAGTTTTGTAATATCTCTCGGTTTTTCCACAAAGAGAAAACCTGAAAGTTATTTGTAAAACCCTCGGTTTTTCCACAAAGAGAAAAACCGAAAGTTGTTTGCAAAACCCTCGGGTTTTCCACACAGAGAAAAACCGAAAGTTATATGAAAACTCTCGGTTTTTCCACAATGAGAAAAACCGAAAGTTGTTTGCAAAACCCTCGGTTTTTCCACACAGAGTAAAACCGAAAGTTATTTGTACAACCTTCGGTTTTTCCTCAAAGAGAAAAACCGAAAGTTCTTTGTAAAACCCTCGGTTTTTCCAAAAGAGAAAAATCCGAAAGTTTTCATATAACTCTCGGTTTTTCTCTTTGTGGAAATCCCGAGAGAGTCAATACCGAGGGATGACGAGAGTTACTAAAACCTTCGGTAAGGTCTCTTTACCGAGAGTTATATGGTCAAAACCGAGAGTTTTAACTCTCGGTTTTGACCACTTTTTCACCAGTGGTTACTAATCAGTTTTTTTAGAAACTTTTAATTGTCATACTTAATCATAGCTAGGCTTGTCTAGTTTTGATTTTTCACCCTCCCACTTTTGGAATTTTAATGAAATGGTTTTAACCATTTTCAAAAAAAAACTATTTAAAAATCTCAATCCACAAACCGATGATTCCTTTGTATTCTAACATATTATAGTTTTTTAAATGAATAAAAAATGAATGTTAATCAATATCATATATAATATCGGTTTCAAAAGGGAAGATTTCAAAATGTGGGAGAAGATAATATATGAGTTACCAAGTGGCCAATTCAGAGTCATATATAATGGGTGCTCCAAAATTGCACCCAAAATTTATCAAATATAATTTTTTTTTTACTATACAACACTTATATCAAAAATAAAAGTATAATTAATAATGATAATAATAAAGATACAAAATCACGCCGATACTAATAAAATATTTATCCTTTTACAATTCAACTACTACTAGACGTACAAACAAATGGAGACAATTGAGTTCTTCGGGTGTTCATTGGTTGAAAATGTTGTAAAATTTATCATTTTCAATTATGGAAAAAATTTACTTCTTGATTTATACTACCAAACTGTCATTCATCCACTCATCACCCATTCTATTGCGTAAATCAATTTTGATAATTTTCATCGCAAAAAAGACTCTTTCAACCAAAGCAGTCATAAAAGGTAAAACCAATGCTAACTCAATCAACCGATATACCAATGTAAAAACTCTATGTTTCCTGTATCTAGTTTCAACGATCTTCTTAGAAAGACTTCCCAAATCTTGAATGATAGAAAATTCATTTCGTACATTTTAAATGTACGTCTGAAGCTGATTCTCAAGTACTATACGGCCAGTTAACGAAAAATCATCCAGATAAAGTTCAGCAAGGTAGGGTATCTTACCAATATCAAATTGAGAAAATGAGTCATTTGGATCTAAATTAACAATGCAAGTAAATACCTCCATAGTTGATTCCGAAAAACGATTGTTCATCTCTTAAATTATTGGTTTGTGTAGTTCTGGATCTTAGCCAATTAGCTCACCTTTGGGCCTCCTCTTCCATTCAACCTATTAAAATTTAAAGTCCACTAATATAAATTCTTATTAAATATAAGACTATAAAATCCAACAAATAGTTATTTTTATCATTAGTTCTTATAATTTAGGTAAAAAAAAGATTAGCAGATACTACTAATCTAGCTAACATAAGCAAACTAATTAAATTTGTTTTTTTTAAATGCTGTGTTTTGTTTCTTCTTTGAAATGCGATTAATTCTCGCGGGTTAAGCATATGAACTGCAAACACATTTAATCATTTAATCATTTAATTAGGTGTGTAGAACTTATTATCTGACGGGAGCTTCAAACTAGCCTAAAGTCTGAAATTTTATATATTTATTAAGAGAGGACGAATTCGGTTGAGGCCAGCTTATAGTTGAAAGTGATTGTTATAACGAATTAGGTTGAGGCCAGCTTATAGTTGAAAGTGATTGTTATATATTTATTAAATTTTAATTATAGATAGAGACAGACAAACTGAAATTTTGACCTTTAATTAAAAAGATATATTAAATTTGGATTAATAGCTTGAATCTATCCCCAAATAATAGTCTATCATTTATTAATTTTTGTTTTTAGGAAAGAAATGTGTGTGAGGTAGAAAAATTGGTATGCCGCATTTTCCTCCACCACTCGCGGCAAACATAAACACAGAAGGTCTACAATCCTCCTCCCTTTTCTCATTCTTTCATATATAGTTTTTAACAAAAAAAAAATATATATATTTATAATTTATTTATTATTCTTATAAAATTCAGGGGTGCTTAATGTCATGGACAAAAACTCCGTCACCACCGAATATTTTTTTCGTCCCGTGCGGCACTAGGCTAGATTGTCACAATCCTAGCTAGTCAACCTTCTAAAGGATGCAAGAAGATGAAATACTTTAGAGAGAAAGAGTTTGGAGAATATTTTGTCTATTACTTTATAATAGTCAGGTATTACAAGTGTTGAGTGTTGTACATGATGCTTGATTTATGGCCAAAACTTGTTTATATACAAGTGGAGAGAACATTCTAGATTCTCCTTGACCTAGTATTTTCTAGACTATTTTATTACCTAACATAGACCCAAGATTTCCTAGAGATTTCTAAAGAATTCTAATAACTCTTACTCTTGAGAACTCATAAAGAATTCCAAAGAGTTCTCCTATCTACATACTTTAAGAACTACTAGAGAATTCTAGAGAGTTTCTTGACCCTTTTTACAAAACGGAACTCCTAGAGAAATCTAGAGAGTTTCACGACCTTTATTTCAAATAGGAACTCCTAGATAAATCTAGAGAGTTTCATAACCTTACTTATAACTTGAAACTCCTAGAGAATTCTAGAGAGTTCTACAAAATGGAAAAGACCAATAAAAACTAGAAACTTCTAGAGAATGCACCTTGTGGGCTTGATATCTTCGCCCCATTTGAATGGGTAGTGACATCCTCCACCATCTAAGTCATTGTCGTCCTCAGCACGACCCTAGACGGGTGCTCGGATCGATTTCTATCGGTCAGCTCCAACCGATATGAGACGTTTCCCACACGTCCCTCCGTTTTGATCGATCCCTCGTATCTGCGCACAAGTCCTTTGAGCACAGACCGCCAAGACTTTAATTGTTGCAGGGAAAATTTCCCCTTTCCTTGGTCCCCTTTCCTGAATACACGCCCCTTTAGATCTGCCCCTCTCTTCATCTTCTTGGTGACTCTTTCCAAAGATGCCAGAGATCGATCTGTTTCCTCTTCCACGGATTTGGCGAGTGTGAAGGAGGACTTATTTTGGCCAATATTACTTTTGGCCAAACCTTGTGGAGATGATGGTTTTTTGGTGCTTTTAGCCTTGGGCCCCTCGAAGGCCTTCTCGCACGCTCTCCATACTCCCTTCGGTACGTCCCCTTTCCCCTTAGAATCGTCCACATCCTCCTTCCTAGTAAAAGTGGTAAATGCCTCTTTACCACGTTTACGACTTCGGCTGAATCGCATTGCCGAGAACATGCTCATTCCCTCTAATTCTCTCCTTGTTATTATCACCTTAGTCTTTCCGTGATCCAAAATGATTAAGGAGTCAAAATAAGGCATTATGTAAGAATGTACATAATCAAACCATTGTAGTTCCAGCACTACATTGTAGTATTCCATTTGGACTAAGGTAAACGAGACTGTCCCATACTAGTCTTTGATCCTAGTGTGCACTTTTTTAGCCTCCCCGACCATCGGCTTGGCTACATTAAAGGACATTACCATCCCTCTCATTGGGTTGATGCGCAGACCAATGCCTTAACTACTCCTCCACACATGAAGTTGTGAGTAGCACTTGTATCCACTAGTCCATTGATGCGCCTTCCTCCGGTCAAACCTTCCACAAACATCGAGCCCCTTGTTGTTCCCTTGACCGGCTTTGCAACCCTAGTTATCACAACATTGAGCAGTCTCAAAGACCCCACTCGAGTTGCTTCCTCTTCCTTAGAAGACTTGGTTCCTTTAACTACTGCAATATTTTCCCCTTGAACGGGCACATAAAATTTATGTGATTATGAGCACCACAAATATAACACACTCTTGGTTTACCCGCTTTGTTGTCTTGCCTCCCCGAGTGCTTTGTGCATGCCCCTTTCTAGGTGAGCGGTCTCCCACACCATTCTCCTCATCACCTCTGATGAGCTTCGGCCTGTCCACAGAAATTTTGAGCTCTATCAGCCTCTCCGCAATTGCAATTGCCTCGGAGACGTTTTGCACCTTGGCCTTTTGCAGTTCTAATTGAGCCTAGGTTTTTAGGCCATTAAGAAATGCTAACAGAACCTCCTGTTTGGTTAGAATAAATAACTCGAGCATAAACTCTTGGAACTTCTTCACATACTCCTTGATGGCCTCTTGTGCACAAGTTGACTTAACCTCTCCCGTGCCCCAAAATCAGCGTTCTCTAAGAAGAATTGGCGCTTGAACTCGGTCTTGAAGTTCTCTCGCGTCTCAATTTGCGGTGTACCTCATTCAATATATTCTTCCCGCCTCCTCCACCACAGTAGTGCCATATCTTACAAGAAGAAAGGTGTTGTTTCCAACTTGGTACGATCATCAAATATGGTTGATGCCTGAAAATACCTTTCCATATTCCAAAGGAAGTCATCCACTTCTCTTGCACTTTTCGAGCCTTTGAATGAAGTTGGCTTAGGAACTTCTATCCGATGAGGTGTCGCACCTCTAAGTTCCCCTCCATTCCTCCCAATCCGACCTTCCATCGATTTTAGCCTCCCCATGATCTCCTTCCGGAGGGCGTCGACTATCACATGGACCTCTCCTCGGATTGTCTCGAACACTTCCTTCCGAATTTCATTAATCTCCCCTCGAACCGATCCCAGCACTTCGTCCCAAATGCTATGGTTCGCATTGTTAATGATCCCCATGACCTCATTCTCCAACTTTTTACCAACCTCATCCAACAACGTCACCCTACCAGTCACCGCACTAAACACTCTAAGAGCCTCCTGGTGCTCGCACATGCCTTCCTTAAGTGGGGTCACTCGCGTTTCTATGTCGGCACACCTCTCGATGGACTTGTCCCTCCTAGGCCTCTTGTCCTTCTGTTCGCCGGTCGAAACCTTCGTGACTTTGGAGCTTGAATCCATATCTTCTTGTCACAATCTTCTTTCAAATGCGGAAGCACAAACGTGGATACGATACCACTTTCTCTCTGATACCACTTGTCACGGTCTAAAACTCGGTCACCAAATATTTCCTTGTATCGCACAGTACTAGGCTAGATTTCCACAATCCTAGTTAGTCAGCTTTCTAAAGGATGCAAGAAGATGGAATACTTTAGAGAGAAAGAGCTTGGAGAATATCTTGTGTATTGCTTTACAAGTGTGATGTATTATAAGTTTTGAGTGTTGTACATGTTGCTTGGTTTATGGCCAAGACTTGTTTATATACAAGTGGAGAGATCAATTTATATCCTCCTTGACCAGAGTTTTCTAGACTCTTCTATTACCTAACCTAGACCCAAGAATTCCTAGAGATTTCTAGAGAATTCTACTAACTCGTACTCTTGAGAACTGCTAAAGAATTCTAGAGAGTTATCCTATCTACATACTTTAAGAACTCCTAGAGAATTATTGAGAATTCCATAACCTTCTTACAAAATGGAACTTCTAGAGAAATCTAGAGAGTTCCATGACCTTTCTTTCAAAAAGGAACTCTTAAAGAAATCTAAAGAGTTTCATAATCTTATCTACAACTTGGAACTTCTATTAAATTCTAGAGAGTTCCACAAAATAGAAAACACCACAAAAATCAAAAAACTTCTAAAGAATATACCTTGTGGACTTGATATCTTCAACCCATCGAAATAGGAGTGACATTAAGCCCTTCTTGCATCCTTTGGATCCGCCACCACTGGAGTTATCCATTAATAATAATAACTTTATGAAACCAAACATGATATGATCACATTTATGAAATATTGACATCATTGTTATGATCACATTTATGAAATATTGACATCATTGTTCCGCATCATTCTAAATTATTATTTTTTGAATTAAAATATTAAATAATTTAATAAAAAAATAATCAGTAATGGTGAGTTAGTCACTGCTATATTGCTACTTATCTTTATTTGTTTTAATAGTCCAAACCATTTTCGAACAATAGACACCGAACACACATGATAAATGAAATCCAATAATGTTTTTAAAAAACAATAAAATAATCTTTTCTCTCTCCTCATCTAGACACCTGACACATATGATAAATGAAATCCAATAATCCAATAATCCTTATCACCTCGAGATTCCCCGTTTGTTTTTATGCGGAAGAGGACGCGTCCTAATAGTACAAAAGTTTAATATTAGGATAAACAAATTTTATAATATTAAAATTTTCTACAAAAATATAAAATAAAATAAATTATATTACATTTTTTATATTTTAACTTTTAGTTTATTTTTTAGTTTATTATATTTTAAATAATTTACCATCTTTTCACTTTATCTCTTCATCAATTAAATAAATCAAAATATTAAAATAATTTTTATTTATTTTTTAAATAATATTTTTTATTAAATATTAAACCAAATTTTTATAATTTGAACTCAATATAAAACACAAAACAGATCAAAACTAATCCAAAGAGCCAAATAGGGTCAATTTACAATTCTAATGTATCTACATGAACTCGATTTCTATATATAAGTGTTCCAGACTTAGACTAGTTAGAGAGATTGAAAGAAAAGGAAAAAACAAAAAAAGGGAGAATAATGGAGTTCAAAACGAGGAGGTATTAAGTTTGTTCTTTTTTTTCATTAATAGTATAAGAAACATTACTAAATTTCTGACTGGGTTGTTTCATATCAAAACCATACACATAAAATTAGGTGCGCAATTGTTACCGGTGCAAATAGAGGAATAGGGTTTGAGGTATGCAGGCAATTGGCTATCACCGGTATTACGGTGGTTTTGACTGCCAGAGACGAACAAAAAGGACTTGAAGCTCTTGAAAAGCTTAAAGAATCTGCCAGTAATGAGAACATTAATGTCATCTTCCATCGTCTTGATGTGGCCGACCCATCAACCATTCCTCCTCTTGTTGATTTTATAAAGGCTAAGTTTGGGAAGCTTGATATCTTGGTAACTCTATATATCATTCTTTCTGCAATTTTGTATTTAATATAATCATATTGTAGTTAATCCAGTTTGGAATTATTAAATTTTGTTGTTGGCTATAAAACACTAAAATTGATGATAGATGTTTATAATCCTCACAGGTCAATAATGCTGCTGTTGTAACATCTAGGGTTGATTGGCAGTCATTAAAAGATTACATTTTAAAGGTAATTAAGTCAACATATGCATGTGTTCCTCATTTGGAAACAATTTTTGGGTTTGGTATGCATATTTTATTTAGATGATAAATTATGAATATAAATTTTTTTGTAACTCCTCTTTTATTCAGTAGACCCTCTTAATGTCAAATTGCAGACCCAAAAATGTTGAAATTAGGTTACGTGGGTAGTACTGCTCAGCATAATTTGTTTCTCAATATGTATATATATATATATATTTATAGGTTTATTTTTTTTTGTTAAAAAAGTTATAAGGGTTATTTTATAAAAATAATATTAAAATTTTGTTTTTACCTTGTTTATTGATTTTCTGTGATTATTTTACAGCCAACCCTACAAAACTAAATAGATCCAAGAATAACCCTTTCAAAGTCTCCCTAAAATGAAACTCATAACAAAATTTGCCGTTACTAAATTCTCATAATATATTACAAGATTTCCTTAGAAGACATTATATATATATTATTTGGCAGCCTGAATGGTCAAAACTCAAGTTGAGTGAAGAGAATTATGAGAATGCAGAAGAATGTCTCCAGGTGAATTATTATGGCATGAAAAGAATGGTAGAAGCATTTGTTCCCCTCCTCAAGCACTCTAATTCGCCAAGGATTGTGAATGTTTCTTCTTTCACGGGAAAATTACAAGTAAATTTCGCATTCATAGAAGTTGAAAAGGATGTTAAAGACGTTCGCTTAATATATTCTAAATGTTTTCAATCTACCCTTTATTTCAGAACTTACCGCACGCATGGGCTAAAGGAGTGTTAAATGATGCTAACAATCTTAATGAAGAAAGAATAGATGAGGTGTTGAAAGAGTTTCTTAAGGATTTCAAAGAGGGGACGTGGGAGGCCAATGGTTGGCCCACGACACTCACTTCTTATTTGTTAACAAAAGCAACTTTGAATGCTTACACAAGAGTTGTGGCCAAGAAGTTTCCGACCATTCTTGTGAATTGTGTTTGCCCGGGTTTTGTTAATACCAAAATCAATGATAATACTGGTATATTGACTGTGGAAGAGGGAGCTAAAAGGCTCGTTAGATTGGCTTTATTGCCGGATGATGGACCTTCCGGAACATTATATTGTTGGGATGAAGTCTCATCTTTTGAATGAAAATTAATAGACGTTCATGGCCCAAATTAAATTATGGGATAAGGACACTATTTGGTGTGATTATGTTTTCTTATATGATGTTTTAAGTATGAAATTTTATATGACGGTTGTATTTTGTTTCCTATTATGTGATTGCCGTTTGATTTTTGTTGACCATCGTAATTAAGAAAACAAAACAAATTAATAATTTATTAATTGTTTTTAATTTTTTGAAAAACATATAATAGTTATTGAGCTTACCATCAGGAAAAGTATAAATGTCTACCAAAATATCAAAGTCATTACTCAAATTTCGTCCTTTTAGACTTTAACAACATGACATATAGATCCGTCACTAATTATTATTAAAGGTTCTCTCGCAATATTTGATGACGAAATTTTATTTCTGTCTTTAAAATTGATTAGGACGGTATTCAAGTCCTTGAGACTAGGGATATTGACACCACTTTATCGAAAGTCTTTCATAGAACTCGAAATCAATGAGTACCAAAGGGCAAACACTATTATAAAAAGTTGTTTAATTATTTTTGACTCAAATAATCTAATAAAATACAATCTAAATTGAAAACCATTTATTATCAATCCTAACCAACATTAACCCAGGACAAGATTCTTAAATGTTTTTAATTAAACTAGGTATAACTCATTCAATATTTAAATAGTTCCAAGATTAATCCCAAAATCTTATTAGACACAAAAATTTGTATTAAAAAAGTTACAATATTAACTAAAAACATTGTAGATTTGTTAGGTTTGATTTTATTCAAAAAATCAATCATAATCAAACATAATTGCATACATCCTCTCATCAATTTTATCACTCATAAAAAATACTATCTATTTAAAAACAATAAAATTATTTTATCATTATATATTAATATCTTTTTAATCATTTTATTAAAAAATTCATTTCCTCAAAATCAACCCTCATCAACATATTTTTTAAATAAATATCAACCGAACACACTCATTACTACCCATAAAGAAATCAATGATTAATTAATTTGGATATACATGAAATGAGTTTTGGATAGGACATTTATTATATTGGATTATCTGTTTAGATATATCCGTGTCCAAGTATAAAATGAAAAAAATAGAACTCATTTTTTTTTCTCTATTTTTATTTTTTATTTTGAGAAATGATACTGACCGAATTTATAACGAAAGTAAAACCATGAATCATACGTGGTCTGTCGCATGTGCAAGAAAGAGAAAATTTTAAAAAATAATAATATTTTATTGTCTAAATTCAATTACTGCTCTCATTGTCATTGTCCTGAAATCATTTCTCTCTCTCAAGTCTTTTTGGCGAAATTTTCTCAATACTTAAACCCTAGATTTATTCATTTCATTTATAAAAAACATAATTGTTTTTGTCAAAACGGTATGTTTTTCAATTTCAGTTATATAAAATATTTATTTTTATTTAATTTTGTATAATGAACCAAGTTTTTCAGTTCAGGTTTAATGAACCCTAAATTATTTTTATGTTAGGAATCCAACAAAGACAATGTTGTAGAAATGAATCCATAACTTTGAAAAATAATATTACTTCTATTATTCTGCATTCCATTATGGTTATATGTTACAAATATGTCCTGAACATGGCCATTATGGTAATTATGGTACCAACATGTCCTGAACCAAAATGTGAATATTCTCATGTTCGGGACCAATATGTCCCGAATATGGTCGTGTTTAGGACATTTTCGTAGTCAAATAATGTATGCATTTTAAAAAACTTTTATAATGACATTTGTTGGACTAATTTTCGCAGCCAAATACCCAATATTCCAATTGTTGGAATGACATTTTCCTCTAAAGGAAAATATCGTGAATTTGATAAATCACATGTCGAATCAACTAGATTCAGAATTTGCAAAGCAGAGACCAAAAATGATGTATATGATAAACATAACTACTTCATCATTGCTTGTTCGAAGAGTGTTAAAAATTAACGTGGTCCAAAAATATTTTTAAACTTAGACCTAGACTAAGACAAACTGTAAAGATAATATTAATTTAGTTAATATGAATGAAGGAGAATTTGTGATAACAAGCGTGTGTCTTAAGACCTAGGAAGACAAGACATGTTAGATCCTACAAAGTAATTTACATACATGCAAAGAGGAGATTGAAATTAAACGATGAAGCCGAAATAACTTTGGCTAAAAGTTTTCAATCGTTTGTAGTGGAAGCTAGAGGGTATGATAACTTGTTTTTTATGAGAGAACATGTAGAAATTATATTACAGAAGCTCGAATGTTGAGGTTAGGGAGTGAGGATGCTAAAACACTTAGTAATTATTTCTTAAGAATGCATAGAAGGAACTCTAACTTTTTCTACTTGGTTGATTTGGACAAGGAATCCCAAATTAGAAACGTGTTTTGAGCATATGGAAGGTGCAGGGCTATATATGAGTATTTCTCTGATGTTATCACTTTTGATACAACCTATTTGACTAATCGCTATGACATGCTCTAGGCTCTATTTGTTGGGGTCAATCATCATGGTTAATCCATTTTACTTGGATGTGGCTTATTGTCAAGTGAATATTTAGTATTTTTCACTTGGTTGTTCAAAACTTGGTTGACATGTATTCTTGATCGAGATCCAAATACCATAATCACAGACCAATGTCGATCAATGACAATTGCAATTGAGAATGTATTTCCTAGCTCATCAATGTTTTTTTGTGGCATATCATGAAGAAACTTCCTACAAAATTTGGAATCCATACTGAATACAAACAAAAAAATAAAATGGTGAAAAACATTATATACAACTTCATTACTATTCAACAATGCGAAGAAAATTTGATGAGACAATTAGATGATTATCCGTTGGAAGATAATGTCTAGTTGAATTTTTTTATTTTTGGAAAGATCTAAATTGATACATGTCTATGTGAAATGGCAGTTTTGGGAATAGATGTCCACATCTCAACTGAGTGAAAGTATTAATTCTTTTTTGACGACTTTGTGCACTATACAACATCTCTCAAACAATTCGTGGAGCAATATGATAAGGCTTTGTTGAAGAATATTGAGAAAGAGAAGAAACTGGATTTTTAATCGTTTAATTCTCTAATACCAATTATGAGTGGTTATGATTTTAAAAGGAAATTTCAAAGCTTTTATACTCCAGAGATATTTAAGTTGTTCCAACAAGAAGTTAGAGGGATGATGTTCTGCAATATCTCCGTATTGAAAGAGGAAATAACAACTATTATATTTCAAGTTAAGGAGAGTTGTTTGAGGATTAATGGAGAAAATTTAAGATATATTTCTTACAAAGTGCACTATACCGAACTGAACTGCAATTTTAAATATCATGTCGAATGTTTGAGTTTAGAAGTATTTTGTGTAGACATATCTTGTCTATGTTGAGAAAGTTGATGTTGAATGAGGTACCAATGTGTTTTATCATGGACCAGTGACGTAAAGTTATTAAGCATGGATATCAAACTATCACCAACATTTATGATTCGGATATGTCTGTGGAAGAAAAAAACTGTTACAATAGTTTAACTCATTAATGCAAGAGGTTCAACACATTTGAGCAAAATTTGAAATAAATTGTTCTATATTGCTCAACGACTTAAAATCCTTCAAGGAATAATTTATGTCTATGGAAGATAATCATGAAAGGACAAATAAAGGCACAAAATATCTCCAGACAAATGAAAAAAAATATCTCCATCAATAGGAATTTTTATACAATCTCCTATGAAAGTAAGAACTCGAGGTCGACCACCAACTAAGAGGAAACAATCTTTCATTGAGAAAATTGTGAGGAAGTCGACCACCAACTCGAGATCCTAAAAGAAGGTTTGACTGCATTTTTCTTTATCTTAATATTTACCATGTTATGTTTCATAAAAAAATTAAATGTTTTTTTAGCCTACAACTTCAATTCCAACATCAACTTCACAACTAAACGTGAATGCCTACTACACCATGAATGACCCTTCATTGACGTTTCTTCTATCATTGTAAATTTTGCAAATTGGGTCGACAATGAATGCACAAACATACGTGAATGCCTACTACCTCATTGACAACAAAGAAGATTAAAAATGTTAATTTTGTAAACGAGCTGTAATTTGTAACTATAATGGCAATTTTGTAGCATGCTAATATTGTCAACATGTTAATGTTGTAACTCATAATATAGTGGATACTTAAAAATTTGTCTGTGTTGATTTAGTATGTTCAGGGACTTCTTTTTAATGTTTGTATTGATTATTAAAAAAGAACTTAAAATAGGATCCATTAAAAAAGTTGATTTTTTCTGAAAAGAGTCCCGCACATAGCTTTGTCTAGGACAAAAATATCTCGAACATGTCCATATTTGGGAAACAATATCCTAAACATGTCCATGTTCAGGATAAAAAAAGTCCCAAACATTGCCATGTTCGAGACAAAAATTTCCCAAGCATGGTCATATTTAGGACAAAAAGTCCCAAACATAGACATGTTTAGGACTAAAATGTCCCAAAAATGGACATGTTATGGACTAAAATATTCGGGTGGTGATTTAGCTATAAACTTTCTCTTAGACTTTGTTTTGATTTAGGCATCTTTTCCAACCCTAAACCACCACTTTAGGTGGTATTTCAACCCGAACTTCTGCGAGTTGAGGATGTATGGAAACTACCATCACTTGAGGTTGAGGTTCTTCTACAAGAGGTGTCTTTGTATAATATTTGTGAATGACATCCCTGAAAAATTCATTTTAAGTCCATAGCCTCGTACAAGACATGGATTGAGGAATCAAATAGGACAAATGTGTTCATTTTATGTTGTTGTGCTGATGTTGCTACATCTGCCAACACTTGTGTGACTTTTACCATATTCTATGTAGATCTAGCCATGTTCTTTGCAGATATAACAATAGTGTCTAATGCATTTTTAATGATGAAGGAGGTTAATATCGGCGTGGCGTGAGGCTCATCCTCTACAATTTGAGGCTCCTCCACCTGATCTTCCACCTCTTTTGTCATTGTCTTAGGCTCATTCAGGTGGGTGCTTAGAAGTGGAAGGCATCCAACATCCCTTTCAAATCTGAATCCTTCTCGTTTGAATTCTATTTTCATCATACTTTTCAGTTTATTGTCATTCCAATATGACAATATCGGAAATTTCTGTTCGTAAGGTAGTTGGAATTGGAGTTTAGTTGAAATTTTTGAAATAATAATTAATATGTTAGAACATTTACATTTACATTTATATTTGAATAAACCACCGAGTTAAAGTACTGACAAAGATGACTTACAATGAGAAATGTTTGGCGGTCCGTGAAAATGACTTTTTTTATTGATCTTCCATTTCTTGTAGGCATCAACTAAATCATTAATTGTGAATTGACACCAATTCAATTTTCGGACATTATTGACATTAAATATAGATTTAATGATTTTATACTTGTGGGTACAAAATTTAGGTAAAAGAAGTGTATATAATTTTGAAATATAAGTTTTGGGAATAACTCTATACTTGTACTGTTAATTCTATGATGTCCAAAGAAAGTTGCTGACAATATATTTTTTTTTTTATTTTTTTTTTGTTTTCTCTCTCCTGCACATGTGATAGGCCACGTCGGATTTGTGGTCTTATCTTCGTTTAAATTCGTTGCCCAAATATTTCTCTTTTATTTTTATGTCCTCATTCCTTAGAGGATTTCATAACATTTCTAGATTTTAAAAAACGCAATAGCCTCCATAATGATTTTGCTAATCGCATGCAAAAGTTGCTTCCAATCTAACTTCCACCATATGTTTGTAGACCTTTCAAAACTTTTAAACCCGATCACATCATAAAAAATGTCACATTCGACGATGTCTTTGAGATTACGTGTACATGTGATATAGATAGTCTAAACTATCTCGATTATTATTTTAGAAAAAAATTAAAAGAGTTTTTACACTCAATGGACGACAATCAAGCTCTTAAGTGGTTTTCTTTTTATCGTCTCTAAGATAATGCTTGGGAGTATATTCAAGTATTAATTAAATGACAGATGTTCAACGCCTCTCGAGGGGTTGAGAATTGATTATAAGTCAACTCTAAAGTGTGTTCTCAACTCTGTACCTAATGATATAAGGAATATAATTAATCAACTCTGTAGCTAATGATATAAAGAACAACTAAATGGGAAATCGAGAAGGGTGTATATCGGTCTTTCAACCTTTAGGTGATATTGCAGAAAAGATTGAGGCAAAAAATTATGTCTTTTAAAACTTTAGTTATTTTTGGATGGAGTGTTAGAAATTTTAAACTAATTTATAATTGCATTAATGAATGGAAATGAAAATTTAGGTAAATTAAATTAAATTAAATTTAAAATGAAATTCAACGTGAATTAAAGTAAAATTTGATTCAAATAATTGAATTCTTCTAATTAATTTGTTAATCGTTTAATTAAAATTTAATGGTTTGAGAGAAAAATTAACCAATTGAATTAATAAATGTTATTATTTGTCATTATAAATAACCTTCATAAGATTCTTACTATAAATTTATTAGTAATTAGAAAAATTCATTTAACATTTTTTTTAATAAAAAAAAAATGCAAAGGTCAATAAAGAGACTATCAATGTCAAACGTTGGATCAATGATTAATGGTTGGTTTTATTTTTATGACAGTTTATTATTTAAAAAATATAAAGAACACTTTTGTCTAATTTCAACATAATATTAAAACCCACCACATCATCTTATCATTTCTCATTTTAGAATTTAGAATTCTAAAAGTTCTTTCTTTATGTTTGTGAGTGTTCTTTGTGTTCTTGACTCTATATTTTTCGCTAAAACACGGTGATAGTTCATGTACGTTGTCAAATTTATTGCGTAGTATTTTCAGTACAGAATCACTATTATATTTGTTATACACTGGGAGACATGCATTTACAATAAACTTTGATAGGATCGACTTTATCGATAGAGACGGGGGTCTGGCTAAGGATGAAGGCTTATGAAAAACGGTTTGAAAGAAATCCTGTTAGTGATTTAATTCGCTTTCTATTCTATGCAAACTTGTGTAAACACTTGAAACAGATTCAAGGCGGAATTGTTTACTTGGGTTTGAAGCACAAGATGAAATATGAAAAGATGATAGAAAAGAAGAACACAACAGTTTGTTTATGGATGTTCGGAGAAACTCTCCTACGTCACCCCTTCTTCCAACCACCGGAAGGATTCACTATAATATGATTCGAATCAAATACAGTTTACACACACACTTAGCTCACTATTGAACAGAACACTTTCTGTTTAATTATAAGATGAAGAATATCACTCAGTTAAAGGTGTTTTGATTCTAGCTCTCTCTTGATTCACACACAGTACAATCAGAAAGAAGCTTCACAGTATGAATTCAGTAAGCAAGATGATTGAGTAGTTTCTCTCTCTGCGAAATCAGATTGCTTGTTCGTTGTATTCGCTTGTTTTTTGAGGCAGATTGTCCGTTGTCCTTGAGATTTGTTAAATACTAAGTAGGAGCTAACGGTCGAATCTTTAGAATGATACGTGGAACTCTTCCATTGGAAAGCCTCCATTGTACACAGTAGGTTCTGAGCACAAGGATCGTGGTCGTACATCACTGGTAGTGCGCCGAATATTCCATCAGGGATGTACCTGCAAAACAAGTAATGTGAGGAAAATTCTCTTACGTGGCATTCCTTGATTTGATGCATATAGTTGTTGTACTAATCTTCACTAGAAAGTGGAGCAGGAGTAGGGTACAGCTATAGCACATGGGTAGGTGAAATGCTAGATTCAAGCGTACTACTTAAACTGAGCATTAGACGTATTTCAGTTAGACGGATTGTGAAAATCAGTCTAATGAAATAAAACATCTCCTTATAATAGAAAACGTCTATCAGACCGCCTAGTCTAATAGAATTTGACTCGCGTGTAATTACAATAACCATTAGACTACACGTCTAACTCCACTGAGTTAGACTGCACGTCTAATTCCGGTTCTACCTCAAACTTGTCTGAAGGAGTTAGAAGCACGTCTAACTTTCACTAATTAGACTACACATCTAATTATCCAATAACCATTAGACTGCACGTCTGATTCCGGTTCTACCTCAGACTTGTCTGAAGGAGTTAGACTCGCGTCTAACTTTCACTAATTAGACTACACGTCTAATTATCCAATAACCATTAGATTGCACGTCTAACTCCACTGAGTTAGACTGCACGTCTAATTCCGGTTCTACCTCAGACTTGTCTGAAGGAGTTAGACTCACGTCTAACTTTCACTAATTAGACTACACGTCTAATTATCCAATAACTATTAGACTGCACGTCTAACTCCACTAAGTTAGACTGCACGTCTAATTCCAGTTTTACCTCAGACTTGTCTAAAGGAGTTAGACGCATGTCTAACTTTCACTTTCTATTAGACTGCACGTCTAACTCCATTGAGTTAGACTACACGTCTAATTCCGCATAAATTAGACTGCCCGTCTAATTGCAAATATATTAGACTACACGTCTAACTCCGATGAGTTAGACTGTACGTCTAATTCCGAATATCAATTAGACTACCCGTCTAATTACAAGTCTATTAGACTACACATCTAACTCCGATGAGTTAGACTGTACGTCTAATTCCGTATTCATTAGACTTACGTCTAATTCTTTACCTTCATTAGACTACAAGTCTAACTCTGATGAGTTAAACTGTACGTCTAATTCTGTGCATTCATTAGACTACATGTCTAACTCCGATGAGTTAGACTGTACGTCTAATTCTATGCATTAGACTAACGTCTAATCCCGTGTATCTATTAGACCACCCGTCTAATTTCACGTCTAACTCCGATGAGTTAGACTATACGTCTAATTTTATGCATTCAATGCCAAAAATCGGTCTAATGACCCTCATTGGATCCAAGTCTTATGAAATATTGTTTCAATACACCCGTATCAAAACTCATAAGATATTTCATCATCAAAATTTCAATGGTTAAATTATTTCAACACACAGTCAAAATAATTTGACCCAACAATTTCCCCATTTTTGATGAAAAAATTGCAAACTTGCATACATATATCAAAACATGCATTCATCATATAAATAAACAAAGCACATGCATATTCATCATACAAAAATATCACGTGAATAATTAGCCAAACATGAGTGTTTTCAGAAGAAACACACAAAACATTGTTCTCAAAAATAACTAAAATAGGTTAACATCAAAATATTAAAAACACATGTTTCAAAAACTTTCATCTTAAATGAAGATAATCTCTATTATAATCTTCTTCTTCCTAGTCATAACTTCTGGAAAGGATAGACTTCAACCTAGGAGATCTCTAAGACTGCCGTTAGAGGGGAGTTGGAGTCTTCTCTTTTCCTTTTCTTGGACTTAAGCGTCTCCACCCTTTGAATGTAATCTACCACTTTCTGGTAGTTCAAGATCTTAGAAGGAAGGGGAAAGCTCTTACCGGGTTCATTTAGAAGGAAACAAAGAAGAGAGCTGAGAGGACCATCAAACCCAAATATTTTCTTCCTAGCGACAACCATCCTGACAAAATTTCCGAAGAGGAACCTTGTCCAATTGACAGGAACACCCCTGGTGATGGCCACCATTATCTGAAAAACCTTCGTACAGTACTTGTAAGAAGTTTCTTTAGACAGAAGGGATTTCAATACGATATCGCTTAATAGAGCATATTCAACCTTCAGGAGGTTTTTCTTTCCATGAATGTCTACTAGAGGGGAATCGGAAAAGACTTTCATCATAGAAATCATTAGATCAGGAGGAGTGGTTGAGAAATCATCGATACCTACTTTTATAAGTTGGAAAAACGTACCGAAGGACTCTTCGGTGATACAGATCATCTGGCACATTACGGCTCCAGCAATAACTTTGTCCTGATAGAAGTCGGCAGTTTCGAAAAATTCGTTAACTAAATGTTCGTGATAGGTTTCATGAGGGGTGAAGAATATTTTCAGTCCAGAAGCTTTTAACGATTCGAACATCCTATGCATTCCTGGAGATTGTAAAGTGGATACAGATTGAAAGTCCACTTGAATCGACTTTGGACGGAAAGGCAACCTTACGATTTTGATGAGAAAGGGTTAGAACGATTCGAATTCTAAACAGAGAAAGATTGATTTCAAAGATCTTCTGTCTTTTAGAGTGAATAATCCTATAAATATCAGGGTTTTTAATTATATAGAGGAAGACTAATGATTATTCCTATCGTCAAGAACTTCAGAAGTCAGTTCCCAATAAACACAACATTTAATGTTAGCATGAAACCGAACGTTTAATACTAAGTGTACAAGCAAAAGTTGTCAGAAATATTAGTCATTCTTTGTATATTGAGAGACATGTGTCTTCAATTCTTTTGAGAAATGACTGATTTGATTTTCGGCGGGAAAATAAACTTGATTAGAAACTAGTAAAGGACAGCTGTCCAACTAGCCAGAAGATGAAGATTCTAATTACATCAGTAGTTAGACGTTTATTCTCCTTTTCACATTTTCAACTTTCTTTTGAAAATTAGTCTATTAGACGTGTACGTCTAATTATGCAATAACAGCACGTGAGACACGCGTGTCTGGTTAGACGTGAGCATCCTCATGCTCATGGCGTAAAAACGTCTAACGTCTATTAGACGTGTCCGTCTATTAAACGCATCCATCTAACCAAGCAGGTTAGAATAACCTAGACTATAATTTTCGATGAAGATGAAACTGCTAAAGTAGACGTTTGTCTAAGTAGTTGTGTTTCTCAAACTCTGAATCCTTAGGACAAATTAAGACCTCTGTCTTTCATGTCTGTTTAGTTTTGTTTTAAACAATACATTTCCCCTTAATTTATGCACGTAATTACATCAATCAAGATCAATAAGACCTAACATGTTTCTGAAGTGAGAAAACTTAGCTTCCGGTAGGGGTTTCGTGAAGATGTCTACAGTTTGTTGATCTGTAGGAACATGTTCAAGACGAATTTGCTTCTGATTGACGTGTTCTCGGATGAAGTGGTGCCGGATTTCAATATGCTTTGTCCGAGAATGCATAACTGGATTGTAGGTGATTGCAATAGCACTTGTGTTGTCGCAGAAAATTGGAGATTAATCAGCCTCAATCTCATAGTCTTTGAGCTGTTGTTGAATCCACAGAACTTGAGAACAGCAACTTCCAACTGCAAGATACTCTGCTTCAGTTGTAGACGTGGCGACCGACGTCTACTTCTTGCTGAACCATGTGATTAGACGATCTCCAAGGAACTGGCAAGTCCCACTTGTGTTTTTTCTATCAATTTTGCATCCTGCATAATCTGCATTTGAGAAGCTAATTAAATTGAAACTGGAATCCTTCAGATACCACAGTCCCACATTTTGAGTTCCATTTAAGTATTTAAGAATACGTTTAGCAGTAGTAAAATGAGAGAGTTTAGGATCAGCCTGAAATCTGCCACAAACACCAACATCAAATTGAATGTCTGGCCTACTAGCAATTACATACAGAAAAGAACCGATGAGTACTCTATATGCTGTTACATCGACACTTTGACCACCTTCATCTTTATCCAATTTAATTGAAGAGCTCATTGGAGTAGCTACTGCAGAACAGTTCTCTAAACCAAACTTCTTTAGCAATTCTTTGGTGTATTTGGCCTGGTTGATAAGAGTTCCATTTTCTAGCTGACGGATTTGAAGCCTAAGGAAGAATGTAAGTTCTCCCATCATGCTCATTTCAAACCTGTCCTGCATCAACTTGGCAAATTTCTCACACAATTTGGGGTTAGTTGAGCCAAAAATAATGTCATCAACATATATCTGAACAAGTAGAATGTGAGAATCTTTAGTGAATCTAAACAGGGTTTTATCCACTGTTCCAACCACAAAATCATGATCAAACAAAAATTGGTTAAAGTGTCATACCAAGCTCTAGGAGCTTGTTTCAAACCATACAATGCTTTGTCAAGCCTATAAACATGATTTGGCAAAGCATTATCTATAAAACCAGGGGGTTGCTCGACATATACTTCTTTATTTAATTTTCCATTTAAGAATGCACTTTTCACATCCATTTGAAAGACTTTAAAATTCTTAAATGATGCATATGCTAGGAAGATTCTAATTGCCTCTAGTCTTGTAACCGGTCCAAAAGACTCATCAAAATCAATACCTTCCTCTTGTTTGTATCCTTGAGCAACTAAACGAGCTTGTTTCTAAAGACCCATCTTGTTCCTATAACTGACTTGTCAGTTGGTCTAGGAGTAAGATAGCACACTTTATTTCTAGCAAATTGGTTTAACTCCTCCTGCATAGCATTGATCCAATCTGGATCAACTATAGTTTCACCAATTTTCTTAGGTTCAATTTGAGAAATAAATGCAAAATTGGCCATTTCATCCATTAGTTGACGTCTTGTCCTTCGAGGAGAAAAAGGATTTCCGATTATCGGTTTTGGTGGATGATTTCTGTTCCATCTGAAGTTGGATCCAAGGGGATTGGTCATCTGAACCGGTGACACCGCGACATCCAAACTCTCAACTTCTTGTTGAACAGGAGTTTGCACGTCTGGTTGAACTTCAACCGGATTAGCCACGGGATCAGATAGAGCCATTCGCTTGTCCAAGGTTTCTTCTTCTTCACTTACAGACTCAAGACTAGCCAATTTTAGTCTGTCAGCAAGATCAATGGATTCATTAGATTTGCTCTCAACAGGCTCATCAAACACCACATGGAGGGATTCTTCAACAGTCTGTGTTCTTTTGTTGTATACTCTGTAAGCCTTGCTTACTGATGAGTATCCCAACATGAATCCCTCATCTGCTTTAGCATCAAAAGTAGTCAAATAAACCTTTCTATTGTTATGGATAAAACATTTACACCCAAATATCTTAAAATAAGAAACTGTGGGAATTCTCCCATAATACAGCTCATAGGGAGTTTTATCAAAGCGTTTGTTAATTATTGACCGATTTTGTGTATAGCAAGCAGTACTTTGTTAATTATATTAAATTCGTTAAAATGAGTAGTGAAAGAAGTGTCATCAACCATTCTTAAATTGAGAGTTTTTTCATTAAATGTACTTTGTTGTTAGTAGATGGTTATCATACATATCAGAAAGAGTTTTCATCAGACCCATGGTGGTCTTCTCCTTTACTACGTTGTGAGCATCAGTTTTGGATAGTGACAATCAGACAACTCCCAAAACTTGTCTATCAAGAAGTTTTCATTCAGTTTATATATCTTCTCTAGTTTCTCATTCAAAAGAACATGAAACTTCTTTCTGTAGAGGTAATCTGCATATATTCTAGAACGCATAATATGTTCCATCGAATCTTCCAATGTCATGTACTATACTATTCTCGTATTTCATCGTTTTAAATGCTTCGATCTAGCCTAGTAGCTTTAATACCAGTTATTATGATTTGAATCTCCAAAATCTAACCTCTTGCAACAAAAAAGTGTTGCAATTTATGACATTTGTTGAATTGTTTTCATGAACCACCTAGGTAGAAGATCAAACGAATTGATTGAAGAAGGAAAACCAAGATTATATTTCAAGATGTGCTACCCAAGAACAGAAAATAGTAGAGAAGGTTGAAGTAGATGCTAATAAATTGAAAGCTCTCCAAAAATAAGCAAAAATGTTTTGAACGTAAACAAGCAACTCTTAATTTCTCTTCTTTATTAACACTTCTCTTTATATTTGGACACTAATAATGAATTCGGTGTGTGTGTGTGAAGAATCAAAACTAGAGTTTTAGAAAACAATATCAGAAGACACATATAGTCATATGTGTGCCCGTGAACATTTTGTAACAATGGATTCGATTTCCAAATATAAGAAAAAATGTTGCACTGAAAATCAATGAGGTGAAGGAAAAGTTGTTGGAGACCGTTAACGACATCTCAAATATGTATAAAAGTTCGTACAACTCACAATTTGATAACTAAAACATGGATCGACATGTTCCCATTTTGACATGCTTGGGGTATTCTCTATGGAAGTTAGTTTACTCCTCCCACCTACTATAAGTTCCATAACTGGTTGATGAATTTTAATTGTAAGCAACTATTGGATTTATGTGGTAGTAGTTTGTAGCTTAAATTTAAAAGTAAAATTTTTATATACAAGAAGAGATTAGAAACTATGGCTCTTACAATTGAAAACGTTAGTGGGCAATCGACGTGTTCTCCCACGAACTCTGGATAAAAAGATTAAAAAAGGGGAAATATTTTATTTTTGCTTCAATTTGTCTATATTTCAAAAATTGGTGTGTCTCTATGCAGCAACCAAATATTGTCATTCCGTCAAATTAAAATCTGGTGAAATAAATATCTATATTTGACTATTTTTCATTAATTATGAGTTTTGTTTTATTTATGTTTTTTACAAACCAAATTCCTTATACATTTCAAATCAATCGAAAGTCGAAACATGTTCTTTTGAACTTCTTAGTATCCATTTGCTCGTTACTCAATGTTACTATTCTTTTGTCATGTTAGGAATTAATCTTTCTTTGTCAAGGGTAAACCAACATCTATGTCGTTTCTCCCATAATTGATAGGAGAACATTTCATTTCTTAACTTTCTCCCGTAATTGATAGGAGAAAATTTCACTTCTTAAACTAAGAGATGATGTCGTAATTGGGTCATGGTGGTGAGATGAAAAAAGAAAAAGATAGAAAATATCATTTATGATTATAAAATTCATTAATCAGCTATTTGCAGATTTGATGTTCTGCAAATGTGAATTTTGGAACTTTTTTGTAGGCAGGTTCAACAATATGCGAAATTGAAAAAAGGTTTTACATTATTGTTCATACAATTCACGAAAAATAATTAATTCATTTTGTTTAGAACGAGGAGTTCCTTTTCGCACACTCAGTCAATTTAACTAGATATGCTGTTTAACAGGATCAAACCAGAAGAATATCCACCTCTTTATGGCTTTTTTAAGTGAAGGTTGTGATTATTATGATAAACCATAAAATTTGAGTACTCAATTAGTTAGTAGTGAATGAAAGTCCATGGTTGGAAAGTATGGACAAATATTTTTTAACATGCTTTTAGGAGAGGTGGTTATTTTTGTTGTAAATATATACTTTTTCTTAAGTTTGAACTTTTAATATGCACAATAAGAAAATGTGTTCACAAATTGGATTGTGCTCAATTGATAGAAATTACAGTGTTAGGTAAGTTGAAGCTATTAATTTGGTTTCTTATGGCTTATTTTTCAAGTGAATTCGCTGTCATCATCACAGTATAAATATCGAGATTATTTTTCAGGAGGAAAGTATTAATTGAAGAACATCATATTTTAGCCAATGTGTGCGAATGACAGTAGTGTAGATCAGTAGATGGTGATATTGGGAATTTGATATAAGGTGGTTGCATGTTTTGGTTAAATATTGAGAAAAATGAATTGTTTCACTACAATATATATCGATTTCCACTCCTTCAGCGTGGATCACTCTTTAGCCCTCCTTATTATAGTACTAGTTGCAGCTATAACACATGGTGTGCCTCTTGTTAGACCTACCAAGTTTAATTGTAAATTAAATATTCCGAATTTGAAAAGTAATTTGATATATTTTATAAATAACAATATACACTCTTAAAAAACTCAAACTCATTTTTAAGTATAAAAAAATGTTTAGTTAAATTTTCAACCAGATATATTAACATCACAGTTTCTCATTAAATTTTTATAATCTTTTAAATAACTCTCTCAACTTATTCTCTATTTATTTTCGATATACCATCATTATAATATAAACACATATTAGAAAAAAAATGATCTACAACCAAAATTATTTTTAAAAACTTGTTAGGTTTGTATTTATAAATAAATGTAAATGCATTATTTTTACAAAATGGCTTAATTAATAGTAGATACCGTCGAAAGCGGACACAATGACAGCGATTCAGCCTTCTAGTCATCAAACACCGAATCAAACAAAAATAATCTCCTTTACTTGCGTTTTTTAAATTGCTACTTAAAATTTTCTCGGTTTCTATTTAAAAAATTTAAGTGACGACTATTAGGAAATCCAAACTTTAAAAAACAGACAATCGAACCATTGTTTTTGTTTTCTCATCTCACCATTTATTTCCGAGATTAATTCGAGAGAAAGGTTAGTAAACTATATGTACGGGTTCTCTTTCTATTGTGTGCTTTCTCTTTACTTTTTTTACATCACATATCATAGTATCAAATATGTATCATTAGTTAGTAAAGTCCAAAATTGGTTGTACAATTAGATGATCTCATTAACCAATTGTTTGGGGACAGATTAACTAATATTCTCCAGCAATATTTAAATGTGCCTTTTGCACATGATTTATTAAGAGCTCGTTTGATGAAAGTGTTTTTGGGATAAAACCCAGTTTTTATCTCAAAACTCAAACATTTTATCAATCATTAAATTAAATAATTTTATCATTTAAATATTAAAATTACCTACAAATTCTATCCTCTCTCTAACCTATCATTCTCTCACATACGCTATATACTCTAAAGTCTAAGTGTAAATTAGTTTTCAAATTTTAAAAACTAGTTTTTTCCTAATTTTACCAAACAAGTATTTTTAGGATAAAACCCAGGTAAAACCCAAAAAACCCTTTCCTCAAACAAGTCCTAAAATGTGCCTTTAACGATATTTTAATTTTATTTTGGTTGATTAACTACATCATTTAACCTTCGCTATTGGTTCATTTTATATTATGAAATTTTGTTGTGCTCAAGATTTTATAATCTAAATATTGTTTGTATTATTATAATTTTTATTCACTTTCCATTCTATTAGAACAAATTTATCATTTTAATCTCAATAATTGACTTGAATCTTACATAAAGGTGTATAAATTAATTGGAAAGAGGACACCAATCTCTCTGACTATTTATGGCATAACATTAAATGTTTGAAGACAAATTAGTATGGAATGAAAAAGACAACACAAGCTCTTATCCCTTTTATCCACCTCACAAATTTTACTTGTCACAATATTAAAATTTCCTCTTAAAGTCAGTGAAAATATTAATTCGGAGGATGATTGAAATAAATTGTAAATTATTTCAATAATCTTGATTGATATAAATTTTTATGTAGGTGACTTTTTATTTTATTTTTTTATAAATTTGCCCACACAATCTCTGTGTATGTTTTTTAATACTTGTTAGTGTTAAGCTTAATGGTAGTATCCCTGCAAGTCTCCTCTAGTGAATAAATCTTTGGTCAAAAAAAATTGATCATAATCATCCTTCCATGAACACAAATGGCATCCTATCTGTAAATAAAAATATATATTTCGATTTCAAAAGAGAAGATAATATATGAGTTATCCAAATAATAATAATAACTTTTTCAAACCAAACATGACTTGATCACATTTATAATATGTCCCCATTATATCTAGATGGATGGAAATGCACCACAACGGTAAACTACAAACTGCGGAATTTATCCTTCGTTTGACAACACTTTCCCAAACTGTTTAAACCTGTGAGGAAGATAACAAATAGGTATGCAAAAATACAACCAACACAGCCCCTAAAACAGTGAGTAACACACCAAACAAGCACACACAAACAACACAGAATTTTAGCGTGGAAAACCCCTCAATGGGTAAAAACCACGGGACACCTAGTGCCACTTAAAATCCACTATCACCAGCAAGAGAGTAATACAAAAGTCTTCTCTAGACAATACTAGAGGCATACAAATTCATAATACCCTTGGAAACATGCACATCAAGGATATAGAAATAATCAAAGAACAAGAAAAAGAAGAATATCACCAAAAACAACTGCTATTATTCCGGCAACGAAACCCCGACCTCCAGACCTCGGAATCCGATCTCCACCGTCCAGAATGTTGGCCCAGAAGTTGTGAAGCTGCTGTCCAAATATTAGGACGATCCAACGGTGCAAACTCCGGCAATCATCAAAACACTAAGGCTGCTGAAACTTGATGTTTTTCCCTCTTTTCTTTCTTTTGCTCTTATTTCTTGCAAAAGAAGATTTCTCCCATTTTATATTATCCCAAATAAGTGAATCAAGTGGGGGCCCAAGATGAGCCTATTTGCTGGGCTTTTCCTCATGGACTAAGGAAACAAAAAACCCAACAAATCTCCCCCTTTTCCTGACTATGAGGAAGAGTTCGCCATCCCGGCGATCGAACAACACACCTTCAACTTTTCTCTTGCCAATGCCTTTGTCAACATATCGGAACCATTATCATCAGTGTGAACTTTATCAAGTTCAAACAACCCATCTTCAAGAGATTCTCTAATCCAATGATATCGCACATCAATATGTTTCGTTCTCTTATGAAATATGGAATTCTTAGCAAGGTGTATTGCACTTTGATTATCACAAAGAACTACGTAGCGCTGTTGCTTGAAGCCAAGCTCCTGCAGAAATCTTTTCAACCACAATAGTTCTTTGCAAACTTCCGTTGCTGCCATATACTCAGCCTCGGTTGTCAATAAGGCCACACACTTTTGCAATCTTGATTGCCATGAAACAGCTCCCCCTACAAATGTCATCAAATATCCAGAAGTGGATTTCATGTTATCCTTATTTCCAGCCATATCAGAATCTGTGTATCCCATAATCACTGGCTTTTCATTTCCAAATGTGATACCCAATTTGGAAGTACCGCGCAAATATCTGAGAATCCATTTAACTGCTTCCCAATGTTTTCTACCAGGATTTGACAGAAACCGACTAACAACACCAACTGCATGAGTTATATCCGGCCTTGTACATACCATAGCATACATCAAGCTACCGACCGCTGATGCATATGGAACCTTATCCATATCTTCAATGTCCTCCTTTGAAGTAGGACAATCTTTACCTGTTAGCTTAAAGTTGGTAGTAAGAGGAGAACTAACCACTTTAGCTTTGTCCATGTTGAACCTTCAAAGCACCTTCTCAATGTATCGCTCTTGTGACATATGCAACTTCTTGGCAGCTCTATCTCGAGTGATCCGTACCCCAAGAATCTGTTTCACTGGCCCTAAGTCTTTCATTGCAAAAGACTTGCGCAACTGCTGTTTCAACTTAGCAATTCTTCCTGCATTCTTGCCAACGATAAGCATGTCATCAACATAAAGCAATAAAATGATGAAATCATCATCACCAAACCTCTAAAAGAAAACACAATGATCTGAAGTAGTCTTTCGGTAGCCTTGCTCCCTCATAACAGACTCAAACTTCTTATACCACTATCTCGGTGCCTGCTTCAGCCCATATAGACTTTTCTGAAGTCTACACACATAGTCTTCTTTCCCTTCTACCTGAAACCCTTCAGGCTGCTCCATATAGATTTCTTTATCCAATTCACCGTGAAGGAAAGCAGTCTTGACATCCATCTGCTCAACCTCAAGATCAAGACTGACCGCTAAACCGAGAACCACCCGAATAGAACCCATCTTCACAACCGGAGAGAAAATCTCATCGAAATCAATACATTTTTTTCTGGCTGAATCCTTTGACCACCAATCTAGCTTTGTATCTGGGTTGTGAGGTGAACTCATCAGTCTTCACCTTATAAACCCACTTGTTCTTCAATGCTCTCTTGCCTTTAGGCAACTTCACCAACTCATAAGTATTGTTCTTATACAAGGAATCCATATCATCTTGCATAGCTTCAGCCCATTCTTTCTTGTGCTCATCTTCAATAGCTTTTGCATAACACTCAGGCTCCCCCTCATCAGTGAGAAGAACATACTCATTAGCAGAATAACGTACAGAAGGATGGAGATCTCTCCTAGACCGTTTGAGTGGAACACATGGTGGCATGTCTGGAACTGGTAACTCTGGATGAACAACTTCATCTACATCTTGCTCTTGAACATCAACATCATCAGCACTATGGTCATCAATAGGAACATCATCTTCAACCTGTGTGTCAACATGTTGTAGAGGAACTGGACCCAAATCAATAAGATCATCATTATGTCGAGGAGTTGTCTCTGTCTTATCAACATCCTTCAAAATCTGATCTTCAATAAATACAACATCCCGACTTCGAACAAGCTTCTTCTGAACTGGATCATAAATCCTGTATCCAAACTCATCATCGCCATAGCCGAGGAACGCACAAAGCTTAGACTTCACATCAAGCTTTGACCTTTCATCTTTGGGAATATGCACAAATGCCTTGCATCCAAAGACTCGCAAGTGACTGTAAGAAACATCTTTGCCGCTCCAAACCCTGTTAGGAACATCAAACTGCAAAGGAACACAAGGGTTAGATTAATAACATGCACCGCCGTGTTCAACGCTTCACCCCAAAAGGAACGCAGCAACCCTGAATGTGAAAGCAAACATCTGACTCTCTCAACCAGTGTTCTGTTCATCCGCTCTACTAAGCCATTCAACTGTGGTGTCTTTGGAGGAGTCTTTTGATGCCGAATACCATGCTCTCTACAGTAAGCATCAAATGGCCCAATGTATTCACCTCCATTGTCTGTCCGGATACACTTGAGTTTTTTTCTAGTCTCTCTCTCAACTGAGACATGAAACTGCTTAAACACATCTAAAACTTGATCTTTAGACTTCAAAGTATAAAGCCATACCTTTTGGGAGTGATCATCAATGAATGTGACAAAATATGAGCAACCACCAAGTGTTTTTGTCTTCATAGGACCACAAACATCGGAATGAACAAGATCAAGTATGTTCTCTCTTCTGTAGGGAGGATGGATCTTGATGGAAACTCTGTTTTGTTTACCTGCAAGACAATGAGAACACCTCTTCAACTGGACATCATTTACACCTGATAACACTTCCTTCTTTGACAACAAAGTCATGCATTTTTCACTCATATGGCCAAGTCTCTTATGCCATATCTTAGTCATGTCAGCATTCTCCACAACATTAACAATGCTCTTGGAGATCTTCGGTTGTACCACATACAACTTTGAGCACCTTTTACCTCTTGCCACGATCAAAGAACCACGAGTGAGTTTCCACAAACCATTACCAAAGTAGTTGTTGTACGCATCATCATCAAGTAAACCTGTAAAAATCAAATTTAATCTCATATCTGGGACATGTTTTACACTTTGTAAAACCAAATCCATCCCAGTATTAAATTTCAAACAGACTTCTCCAATGCCAACAACCTTTGATATCCTACTATTACCCATCTTGACATCCCCAAAATCACCTGGAGTGTAAGATGAATAAAAATCTCTTCGTGATGTAACATGACACGAAGCTCCACTGTCAATAACCCAACTCGCCTAATCATGTGCAAAGTTCACCAAATTATCATCACAACAAACAAAGAAATCATTAGTGATAGTATTCACTTCAACTTTGTCACTGCCATCGTCATCTTTCTTTTGATTGTTGTTTTGGTTGTTGTAGTTTTTCTTCTTGTTCTCTTTCTTTGCCTGTCTGCAGAACTTTTCTGTGTGCCCCTTTTTACCACAATAGTAACACTCAATATTAACATATTTCCCTTTACTGGAGCTACTAGTACCACGCTAATTTCCTTTGTTACCCGGACTTCTACTCTAACTTCTCCCCCGCTTTTCAAAGACCAAGACATCTGATTGTGAAGAGGAACCCTGTGACTTTCTTCTCATCTCTTCATTCATAACACTGCCCTTAGCCAATTCCATGGTGATAATACCATCCGGTGCAGAGTTGGACAAGGATTCCCTAAAAGTCTCCCAAGAATCCAGTAATGTACCAAGTAGCCATAGACCTTGAATCTCATCATCAAACTTGATACCCATTCCTGAAAGCTAATTTACAATGCCCTGAAACGCATTTAAGTGATCTGTAATAGGAGTGCCATCTTTGTACTGTAACTTAATCAATTGCTTAATCAAAAACAATTTATTGTTCTCAGTCTTCCGAGCATACAACTGTTCAAGCTTGTTCCACAAAGTACGAGCATGTGTCTCCCCAATAATATGATTCAGTACATTATCCTCCACCCATTGCCGAATATATCCACAAACCTGTCTATGCAAAATAGTCCATTCTGCATCTGTTTTATTCTCAGGTTTATCGGTAGCAAAAACAGGTAAGTAATAATCTTTCACATATAGTAGATCTTCCATTTTTGCCTTCCAAACATGATAATTAGAACCATTCAAATTAATCATCCTACTTGTATTAGTTTCCATCGTTCAAACAGTTCAATTCACAAATAAGCAACCAAGGCTTTGATACCACTTTGATGGAAATGCACCACAACGGTAAACTACAAACTGCGGAATTTATCCTTCGTTTGGCAACACTTTCCCAAACTGTTTAAACCTGTGAGGAAGATAACAAATAGGTATGCACAAATACAATCAACACAGCCCTTAAAACAGTGAGTAACACACCAAGCAAGCACACACAAACAACACAGAATTTTAGCGTGGAAAACCCCTCAATGGGTAAAAACCACGGGACACCTAGTGCCGCTTAAAATCCACTATCACCAGCAAGAGAGTAATTCAAAAGTCTTCTCTAGACAATACTAGAGGCATACAAATTCATAATACCCTTGGAAACATGCACATCAAGGATATAGAAACAATCAAAGAACAAGAAAAAGAAGAATATCACCAAAAACAACTGTTACTGTTCCGGCAACGAAACCCCGACCTCCAGACTTCAGAATCCGAACTCCACCGTCCAGATTGTTGGCCCAGAAGTTGTGAAGCTGCTGTCCAAAAATTAGGACGATCCAACGGTGCAAACTCCGGCAATCATCAAAACACTAAGCTGCTGAAACTTAAAGTTTTTCCCTCTTTTCTTTCTTTCGCTCTTATTTCTTGCAAAAGAAGATTTCTCCCATTTTATATTACTCCCAAATAAGTGAATCAAGTGGGGGCCCAAGATGAGCCTATTTGGTGGGCTTTTCATCATGAACTAAGGAAACAAAAAACCCAACATCCTTCCATGAACACAAATGGCATCCTATCTGTAAATAAAAATATATATTTCGATTTCAAAAGAGAAGATAATATATGAGTTATCCAAATAATAATAATAACTTTTTCAAACCAAACATGACTTGATCACATTTATAATATGTCCCCACTATGTCTAGATAAGGAAGACTTTATATCCACTACATTTGTAAACAATTTCTTCTTCTCTTCTTTATGTCTCAATCTTTTTTCCATTTTAACTTCTTGTTACTAAATACATATTATGTAACCATTACCTCATCAATATCACTTCTCTTTTCATACACAATATAAGGTTCCTATCTTCTTTTGTGTTTTATAAGCAAATGCAAATATAGAGAGAAAGATGGACGGCAAAAGGTGTGCGATTGTGACCGGCGCGAATAAAGGATTAGGGCTCGAGGTATGCAGACAGTTAGCTGCAACTGGCATCAAAGTGATTCTTACTGCTAGAGATAAGAAAAGAGGACTTGAAGCTATGGAGAAGCTCAAAGGGTTGGCCGGTGATGATATCACTAATATCATCTTCCATCACCTTGATGTGGCCGACCCCTCTACAATTACACCTCTTGTTGATTTTGTGAAGGACATGTTTGGAAAGCTTGATATATTGGTAAGTGTTTGTTTTTAGGTGATATATACTTGACTTAATCTTGTAATAAAAAATGATGATAGTTGTTTTTTAATCCATTAAGATACCAGTGATAACTAAAAGATTAAAAGTCACGAATTTGATTTATACTTAAAAAAATATTAAATTGAGATTGAGATAATAACTATATAGGTCATGCTAACTTTTAGCGTTAAAAAATTTAATAATTATTAAAGATTAGTCTATTTAGTGTTGAAAATTTGTATGATCCTTCACAATCATAAACTCACCCCAACATTTTAACGGTTTGTGTGCTTTTTTATATTTTAGAATTATTTTTTCACAATTTCATTGATAATATCTAATGGATTTATCTATAAAAAGAAAGCAAAAAGAAAAACACTATTGATCTCTTTAGATATTCAATTCACATTTATCCCCTTTGAATTAGTTATTTATTTAAAAGAATGGAAATTTGAAATCTTGTTTGTATTTGACTATGATTTTTGCTGTGATCCATAGATCAATAATGCTGGTATTCTAGGATCCAAGGTTGATTGGGAATCCCTGCAAGGTATTATTGGTAAGGTAATGTCTAATTCTAATATAATACTATCCTTTTATAAATGGACATTAACTAGAAAAGGTGACAAAAAAGTATATATGCAAATGAAACATATATCCTCAAACATGATAAATCTAATATAACTGTCCCCGGTTGATCATTTCTACTAGTCTTTTGGTGAGCGATAAATTTTTGAGGATGGGAGTATTGTTTTTTTCAGTTAACTTCTGACAAATTTCTAACTTCTGTTTTTGATGATTTTTCACAAATAAATTGTAATTTTTACGATTTAATGGATCAATGAAATTAGATTTTATCATTTGAAAAAATATATATGGTTCACGAAGTCCTCCATTCCATACTAGATAGGTAAACTCATAGAAAATCCTTTATGTGGTATCCGACTTCTATCCGACTTCATGTCGTAATTTACATGTTTCTGGGCAGGATTTTCATCGTTTCACTGAAGAATTTAAAAAATAGGACAAACACCAGTGACGTCAATTGATATCACAAACTCTTGATAGCAAACCAAATTCTTCAACCAAAAGAAAACACTATTATTACTACCAACGAAATATTAATTTAGTTAGAAAACTTACTAAGGTCGCAATCGCGCCCAAAAGTAGTATGTTGGATAACGTCTTTCGTGTCCCATTCATTATTCCTCTACCACAAAACCATTGTCGGGAATAACTATGGAAAAATCAACATAAATATGTTTTACTCTTAATTTCTAGCTTTGGCCTGCCAATCCGTCCAACTTTGGTTGGTCACTTTCCTCTGAATTTCCTTTGAATTTCAAAAGTGTTGTTCTATTATGTCTCCCACTTTGTCTAACTTTAATTTTTCTAGATGTTATTTTGTTTACATAAATAGGTTGAATTTGAATTTAAATTTGTGTGATTAATTCAAAACTTGTATTATTTATCAAAAATATTGTTATGTGTACTTGTCATGCTAATTTCGATCAACAAAAAGAAATGTTTAATAACAAAATGCTTATTTAATGTTAGAAAATGTTCTATTTTTAATATGTTAATTACTTGGCAGCCCGGATGGACTGAAGACAAACTCAATGAATTAATAGATTCTCAAACATACGAGATGGCGGAAGAATGTATCCAAGTGAATTATTACGGCACGAAAAAGATGATTGAAGCATTTGTTCCCCTTCTCCAACTATCTGATTCTCCAAGAATTTTGAACGTTTCTTCAGTCGCTGGAAAATTAGAAGTAAGACTTTTCGTGTCTTCATTTCATTCAAATTCAAATTGATTTGGTACATAGTTCTTGATTATTACAGATGAAAATTAGCCACAATCTTTCCAGTTTCTGAATTGGGACACTTTGAGCTTTTTATTTATTTATTTTCATGGTTGACATACTTGGCATTTACATGTCATGCTCCGTATTTAACTCAAACACTACTAAAACCAATTTTTACTCTGATTTGCCCATTGACTTAAGTTGTCTCGACTTGCATACAATTTTTTTTTTCAGTATTTGTCAAATGAATGGGCTAAAGGAGTGCTAAATGACGTTGACAACCTCACTGAAGAAAGAATAGATGAGGTGGTGAAAGTGTTCCTCAATGATTTTAAAGATGGAACTAATTTGGAAACCAAATGCTGGCCAAAGATTCTCAGTTCTTATATAGTGTCAAAAGTTGCTTTGAATGCTTACACTAGAGTTATAGCCAAGAAATTTCTGGGTATTCTCGTGAACTGTGCTTGTCCAGGTTATGTTAAGACAGACATCAACGAGAATACTGGATTACTTTCCGTGGAAGAAGGAGCCGAAAACCTAGTTAGAGTGGCTTTGTTGCCTGATGATGGGCCTTCGGGAGCATTCTTTCAACAAGCCAAACTCTCTTCTTTTGAATGAAAATTAGTTAAAGTGTTCTTATATTCAGTTATATATACTTACCATAAACTTGTATATGGTTACTTGTTTTAGCTTTGCCTATATAATTTGTTTGAATAATTTATATCTTTGAACTTCATGAACATTTTGCCTACAAATATTTATATTTTGTGATAATTTTTATTTGGCATTTGTGATTATATATCATTCTGAAATATTGGAATATCATAAGTCAATTTATTTTTGATCTCTTTTATTACATTAGTGTATTTTAAAAAATATGACAGAGATATCTTAAAGTATATTCTAGTATTTCTTTTGGCTATGAACTAGCCTATATTAGGGCAATAAAAATGAAAAACTCATTAACGCTAACATTGTATGTTTATTTGTTGTTGAGTTATTTTTTTATTTTTTAAACAGTATTGTTGGTGAATGGTGATACTTTGGGCACTAACATTTTTATTATTAAGCTTAAACAATTTTTATTTATATCATATATTAAAAACAAAAATTAAAAAGATATGAATAATATAATATTTTTATCGACACTATATATAATACAGACAAATACTTCTAAAATAAATATTTTGCACTACAACAAAATATATTTTCGGTGACCTATAATTGCCAACGCATATTAAGCGTTGACAAAAGTAAGGAGAAAAAAAGTTTTTGCCAACCTTTAAGTGTTTTTGACAACCTTTATTATTTTTATTTATATTTAAAAACCTTCAAACAATAATTAGATAACATTTTTTTTAATATTTTGTTTCTTTGTTTTCTATTTTACTTATTTTTGTTAATTTTAATTTTATAAATAAAATTAAAATTAAATTGTCTATTTTTTTTATCTCAAAGTTCACATTTATTTATATTTTGAGTTAATTAAATATAATTTTATTATTAATATAAAATTAATTAAATAAAATTAATATTAGATGAAATATAATAAATAATTTCTTTAAATAAATACTATAATAAATTAACTATTAAATAATTAAAGTTTAAATTAAATGTATTTATAATTTAATAAATTAATTTTTTTTTTAAACTTTAAATATTTGCTATTTATATATATATATATATGAAGTTAGGTTAAATGGAATTGGAAAGTTTTCTCAATCTCTAGTGGTCGTTCTCCCAATCTCTATGTGGTCGTTCTCCTCAATCGCGCCATCACCAGCATTGCTCCCGTAGCTCACACTAGCAGGTAAATGAATCCTATAGCTTCCTTACCTTGATTTTGTATTCCAATCTAGCTAGTGAAGATTAGAGAGGTAAGAGGTCATTTATGGAATTCAGGGGTAATGACGAAGAACTTTCTTCCGCTTCATGGAGAGGGGAAGAAGAGGATAAGTTTAAAGACGCAAAAATGAAGGTCACCAGCTAGCAACTTTGGAAAATCTCATCACATGATTCCGATGATTCGCTTAAATCCCGAACTCCGTTATAGTTTCCAGCGTAACTTCTAGGTCTCTCTTTCACTCACTCTATCTCTTTCTACATTATTAACGAATATGTTGCGGTAATATGTTGATTTAGGATATTAATTGTTGTTAGAGGGTATGAAATTGACAAAATATGTTCATCCAAAACCCTCCCTTGCTGTCCCTGCCGTCTGAAACCCTTTCCGAAGCCTCTTCCCTCCTACAGCTGTTGTTGCTTCCAGTTTTAGGGAGAGTAGACCAGGTCTATATCATTCTCCTCATCTATTTCGCACCTTCTTCTATCAATCTTATCTAGTCTTAATCGATTGTATTTTTTATGATAATGCAGGGAAAACATATGAAAAACAGAGCTGTTTTCAATCCAACATTCCCCCTAAATCTATGGTACGGTAATGAATTTTGATTTTATTAGACTTGAATATGTGAGAAAAAGAAAGGAATAATATAGTTTTTATATAAAATGGGATAAAGGGAGTACATGTTATACTACAGATATTTAAATTTGATTGTTTTTACCCCTATATTTTGCAGGCGCAAAAACAATGATTATATTTTCAAGTTGTATTTTGTTTGGTCTATCACTTTCAGCAGTGTTATCTTGTCCTCCATTGTGATGATTTCATATCAAAAACATGAAGTCAAGTTTCTCAAATGAGTTTTGGAGTCTTTTTTTCTGTTTAGCAATGAGATTCCGAAATTGATTTACAATCTTTTATTTTCTTTTGAAGCTAGTTAACTGGATCAATCGTTTCGTTAAATCTGTTTTGTGGATGTTCGAGTGGGCTGTGGAACTACCCGATGAGTTACGTGATGCGAGAGAGTGATAATATTGAATCTTTAGCAGTAGATTTGGGGTTAGTATGGCTAGTATTGAATCTGTTAATGGAATTGTTAATTCTGATAATGTTATTGTTGGATCTATTTACTATATTCCTTTAAATTCAGGTACTTATCAATATCATCATTCTTTTTGATTTCTTAATCTATTATTGCTTGATTGAAACAGAGTTTAATGTTTTTTACTTTTTTTTGTTCAAATGTTTGCAGTTCCTGATGAGCCATCATATCCTGCAGAGAGCGTTGTTCCTCCAGCTCCTACTTCTGCTCTAGCACCGCCTGTTCATGATGTTGCGTGGTAACATGGATTGGAGTAGTTAAATTCGTCAAATGAAGGTAAGAATAAGATGCTGATAATCTCAAGTAGAATAAAAATATCTGGATATATTCTGAACAGATTGTTCCATAGCAGGAGATTTTCTTCATCAAGTATTGACTGTAACTGGAGATTTTTTTGTGCTTCAGGAAGAGGACACGATAATCTGTTCAAAATGCTACAAGAATGGGAACTATGGGGTGAACAGGTCTGCAGATGATTTCAATCTCATTCAAAACATTATTAACAAGACTAAATCCAAACGAGTCTCATTCTCTTGAGAAAACTGAAGCAAAAGTCCAAGACAATGAGCTTGAGCATAAGGGTGAACAGAATGGAGATACTGAGATGGAGACACCAACTCTGAAGAGAAGACGAAGTGCTTCACCTTCAGACAATAGGGGTGCATTGATGGAACAGGTTACTACTATTTTCTCTTCATAAATCTAGAAATTTGTATATCATACATCATGGACATTTTTACTTATTTAAATTTAAATTAAAACATTCACACACACTATATTTAAAATCAGTATCAGATGGTTTAATTAGAACAAGGTGATTTCAAATCAATCATCCAGTTTCTGAAGTTTTATTGATTTGATTCAACGAATAAATTACTCGCCTTTCTGTTATAATACACAATTAAGGTTAAAAAATCATAAAAATTCAAGATTTCAAATGACATGTTACTCGACTGTGTCATTTCAAGAGGTTTTTCAGTGAAAGGATTATTTGAAGGTTTCAAATTTTTATTACCCTTATGTTGGATAGTTTGCTTCCCTGTTCTCTTATTGGATAGTTTGTTATCAGTTCCTCTTATGTTGAATATCAACTTTCTGCAAACTTGGTAGCTCTCATATCCTCTTTAGTTGGTCCACATATCACTGCCTCTGCGGCCTCTGCTGCCATCGCAGCACTCTGTCATGAAATCCAATGTCCAAATGAGATATTTGATGGTGATGATAGTGGCGATCATGTCTTAGGTTCTTCTCCTGAAGACATCCTTGAGAGGTTAATATCTTCATGTTTTATAATAACGATATCTCTATTTTCTTTTGTTTCAATGTTTGGATTTTTTACCTGCTCTCTTCTCCATTCAGAGAACACCGGGATGAAGGTACAGAGGCTGGTGGAGGTCTTGGTGAGTTAGGTTAGTATATGTGAACTGTAGCTAATTTAAATATTTTTGCTTAAAAATGTAAAGCAAACTAAGCTATTGTATAGTTTGACTAGTGTAACCGCTTCCATCTTTTTTTAATATTCTTGTTCACGTAGAAACTCATTCAACCCAAGAAAAAGATACGATACCTTTTTTTAATATTCTTGTTCATATATTCATGAAACCACATCAATTCCTGCTATATGTCTTCTTCCATTGGTTATACCTCGAGCATGACTATTGATGTTGTTGGTAAGATTTTTCTTTTCATTATTTGGTAAAAAAAATGTCATTTTTCTCCTTTTCCTTTCTGATTATAAACTTAATGAATATCGAATGTCGAATGTTGGTTCTCAACTCAATTGCTCAATCACAGTGTCTGTGCTATGTGATCTCGGTGGACTTCAGGTGACCTTTTAGTCATATTCATCTTTTTTTAAACTTGATCAAGAACCGTCCTTGATTATTTTTGTAGGGACCTGATAGACTGGAGAAAGTTGGAACTTGTGGTTATATGAGTCACCTAAAAACCCTGCATCATGATGACTATTCTTGAATTCAGTATTTGAAGATTCCTTTTATATTTCTGGTAGGTTACATCTTTAATATACTCGTCTTTTATATTTCTGGTAGGTTATATCTTTAATATACTCGTCTGGTTGTTTGAAGATAATATTGATTAATGGAAATGAATATGGTTGATTTGGTTCTTAATGATTGTGTAAGTTTATTTAATTCTTAATCTGTTTTTCATGCCACATTTGTGCTAATTAAGTTAAAATATTTTCAGAATTGTATATGTATTTGAAAGTTAAAATATTTTCAGAATTGTATATGTATTTGAAAGTTAAAATATTTTGAGAATTGTATATGTATTTGAACCTTATTTACTGACAGGTATTGTTTATTTATCTTACTTCTTTTGGCATAGGTAGTCGTGAATATACTGAAGAAGAAAGATGGTGAAGGTGACTTCTCACACTTCTCTGTCGTCATCTCCGGTGAAGATAACAGTTTCTTCTTCATCTTCTACATTTCGTACAATCGGATTAACCAGTCCGATCCGGCGACTTTCAGGTTCAAACAATGTTAATTCACCTCTGAGTGGAAACAGAGGACAGAGAGCTTCTAGCGGCGGGGGAGGAGGAAGTCGTCGTCTTTCCGTTTCAAAAGACACCGATGAATTCGTAGCTTACACAGTTCACATCCCGCCGACACCCGACCGAGGAACGACATCGGAATCTCAAAATAGTCCGTTGGAGAGCAGAAAGAGTGCGGCCGGAGGACCCCACATCGGGTCTTATGTAAAGGATACGCTTTATACCGGCGGGTTCAATTCGGTGACACGTTCCCACGTAATCGTTTCGTCTATCAACAATTGTGAAATCGGAATTGATTTGTGAAATCGAAGGTTGTGATGATAATGCACAGGATAAGAATTGGAAAGGTCAGTGTGAATGTGGGTTTAGAATTTGTAAAGATTGTTATTTGGATTGTATTTCTAATGGTACTGGATATTGTAATGGTTGTAAAGAGGCTTACGAGTATTTAACCGATTATGAAACCTCTTAATCTTCTGGTTCTGGTACTGAGAATTTATTAATTTTGTTATAATTAAAAATTTCGTATAAAATAATTTTTCTTAATAATTATTCAATTTAAAAGTAAAATAAAAATGTTTAGATAAAATTGTAAAAAAAAAAATCAATATTATAATATACAAGAATTTTTAAAAATTAAACAGACTTTTAGCAACGCTTAAATTAAGGTTATCGACGCTTAATTTAGCGTCGTTAAAACTTACGCCCACCCTGCTTATGGCGACGCAAGAATAAGTGTCGGTAATATTTTTGGCGACGCTTTTATGAGTTGGCAGAAGTCTTTTTAAGCGTCGCCGAAAGTCTTTTTTGTTGTAGTGTTGGTTGATTCAAACACTGAAAAATAAATAAACAAAAATAATAAATAAAAAACGAGAAAGGTAGAAGGGAAAATGAAAGAAAAAAAAATATGTATATTAGGATCGGTGTTGACAATAGAGACGGGGTCTGACTATTGTGACAACTTACAAACTTCAATTTGATGTTAACTCTATTAGAAGTTAAAATATGTTTCTATTCTTCGCAAATCTTTACAAACTCTTGAACAAGTTTAAGTGCGGAATCGTTTGTTGGATTTGAAGTTTCGGATGAATGAATATCAATGGCAGAAAGTAAAGAACACAGAGAGTTTTATGGATGTTCGGAGATAAAACTCATACGTCACCCTTTCTTCCTCAACAGGAAAGATATTCACTAGAAAACTTTAATTGGTATAGAACCCACTACACAAACCCAGTCAAAAAACACAAGACATAACAACTGTCTGCTTCTGAACTTCTAGCTAACTCTATTGATCAGAACAACCTCTGTTCAACTTACAATACTGAAATTTCACACAAAAAGAACAATATACGATTTACAATATGATCACAGCTAGACAATAGGTAATTTGCACTTCAGCTTGAGAGAGATTAGATAATTGATAGCAAAAGCAAATTCTGAGATTCTGGCCATTTGTAGAGAGAGAGAGAGAGTGTGTGTGTCTTTCGGCCGTTGTCCTTGAGCTTCTATTTATATTTGAAGTACACCAATGGTCCAATCTTTCTTTTGGACACGTGTCATTTGTCCGTTGGACAACCTCCAATAGTACGAGAGTACAGTAGACTCTGATCATTGGGATCGTGGTCGTACAAGACTGATAGTGCGTCGAATATCCTCTGATATTGTGTTGTACTAAAGAGATACAACATGGGCTATTTGAATGATAAACGCATACATGGCAGTCTTTCATTTGTTAAGGACAACTGACTTGTAAGACCGTTGATAACGAACACAGAAGACGAGCTGAGTAGAGAAACAAACGCTCCTTCAGATATCTAATCAAGGTTAGAAAACGTCTAACTACGCTTCTTCTTCAGACTGCATCTAAGAAGGTTAGACGACGTCTAAATACACTTCTTCATTAGACCGCGTCTAAAGGAGTTAGACAACGCATACTCACGCACTCCTTAGACCATGTCTAAAGGAGTTAGACGACGTCTACTCGTGCATTCCTTAGATCACGTCTAAAAGAGTTAAACGTCGTTTACTCGCGCACTCCTTAGACCACGTTTAAAGGAGATAGACGACGTGTACTAGCGCATTCCTTAGACCACGTCTAAAAAAGTTAGACGACGTCTACTCGCGCCTCACAACTTGAGACGTCTATTAGCCAAGACGTCTATTTACATTTCTTTGAAATGTATCTGCGAAGAGACAATTTCACATCTTAGTCTTGCTCGTTTGCAACGTTGAATTAAGCTCTTCAGCTTTGTCTGTGCATAAGTAAGTTTTAATTTAATTAACCTGCACATCATCAAAATAATGTCAACTCATAATTAGAACAATGTTGAATTAAATAAACTTATTTCCTTAGTTTATTTTAATCAATTTGACTAGACTCAACGTAATATATATTTTTTTAGTTAAAGATATTTGAACTTATAGGGTGAGGCCTTGTTCAGTTGAGGTTATTAAAATAATTTAGAGTGGGAAAAAATCATGATTAATGATGATTTTGAAGAGGTGATAATGTTTTTTTTATAGAAGGACATAAAATATATTAATATATGTAAATAAAATAAAAAATAATAATTTTAAATAGAAATTATTTTAGTATTTTGGTTAAGTAATTGATTGATTTAATGGATGAGAGGGAGATTAAAGTGATGTTTGATTTTGTTGAGTTATTTGAATAACTCAAAACCAAACCAAGACTGAGTCTGCCCTAGTCCATGAGTAAACATGACTAAGAAATTTGATGAAATGACCCTGATAATTGGTCAAATTCTAAAAATGACACACGCTTGATAAACTTTACAAAAAAAAAATGACATTTTCGGCCTACGAAATGTCCATCTTGCCTCGTGAGTGACGCGTAATATGTATTAGGCGTGAGGTGAATTATAATTCACGTCACGCGTAATATGTATAATTCACCTCACATGTAATACATACAGAACGCGTGTGTAAACATGAAAATTTGACTTACCCTATTTTCCAAATAATACTATTATGTTTAATAATATTAAAATAGTATTTTGGATTTTTTTATACAAAATAACTCAAAGAAGTAATTAAAACCTAATTAAAGATGAATTAATGTGATAATTAAACCTTAATTAAGAAGATTTTCCAAAATGCTAAAAGTAATTGGAGGATAAACTATTGTATATATTTTACTCAAATTAGACCAAAGAATGGGTTTAAAATATTTGATTGTGATTTAAACATAAATTATGTTTAATTTATTACTTAAGGCAATTAAATAAAATACCCCAAAATTCCCAAAGATTCCAAAAAAAATAAAATATGATCATAATTGTTATTATGTGTCTAGAAATATTTTTTGTAAATTTTTGGGTGATAAAATAGATTTAAAAAAGGATTAAAAACCGATTTTTAATAACCTTTTAAATAAAATATAATACATAATCATGTGTAGCTGAAATTATGTTTAATTTATGCAGCAGGATTTTGGACCATCAGATGAGCGCCCAGATCTCATCTAACAACCCATACGCTCTTACGCAGCCAGATGTAGCGGAGCCACGTGCGCGCACCCGCACTGAATCAACTAACGGGAAAGACTAACCCTGTTAGTCAACCGGGCTGACTACAGATGGAATCAGATGGAACTCGGCGTCTCGTTACACAAAATGACGTTGTTTTGTTCGTCTTCTTCGCTGGGACGTAGGGGTCGTCGGATTCGCTCGTTGTCGACGCGTTTCTTTCAAAAGCTCTAGCTTTGGCCACATGTGATCAAATTCACTGATTTTTTCACCTGCATGTTCCTCTTGTTAGCGCTTATGATAGGGCTGCTAGCTGCCGGAGATAAGTTTAGGTATAAGAGCGCCGGAGGGTATTTTTGACTCAAATTATCCCTCCTCGACCGACCTATCCTCCCTATAAATACTCCCCCAAGGTCTTTAGATCAAATCATCAAACAATAGCTATCAATTACACCCCAATCCACTTCGGACGAAGACCTGTAAATTCCGGCAAAGAATAGTTTTTGTCAAAATTTCTCCGGTGAGTCAAGCTTCGATCCAGGTTTTTTGATCACTTCCAATACCTCTCAAGAGTGTTCTCCGGCTATTGGTATGAATCCAGAAGCATTGAATTCCGATTTGTAATTGAAAATTTTGAATTTCTTCAAATTTTATTGTTTGATCAGTTTGATCTTGTTCTTATGCTTTATCATATATTTTCTTTGTTGAAAATCATTATCTATGTCATGTATAAGCTTTTTGTAGAAAGAAAGAAGATCAAATCCACCAAAAATAAAAATTCGAAAAATTTGATTTGAAAACTGTTTTTTTAAATATTTCTATTATTGGTTTAAATCTAGATTTGTTGGTCCAAATATTTGTTATACATGTTTGTAAACATGTTTGAATAATTTCCAAACAACTATAATCAAGTTTTGATCATGTTTGATCAAACTAAAATTTGAAAAAAAAGAAGCTTAAAATCTGGAATTTTGAAATTTCATGTTTTTTGTTTTTAATCTGGATTTGTTGATCCAATTAGTTGCTATACATGTTAATTGACATGTTAGGATGAATTCTAAGCAAATGTTTCATCACTTTAATCATGTTTGATCGAATTGAGTTTTTGAAAAAAGTTGGATTTTGATTCAATCTTTAAAAACTGTTTTAATGATGTTATTATGTTCTTGTTTGGTTTAAATCAACTATATTCATCATTTCAAAGCTAATGGTAGAAAAATTAGGCCTTGAAAATGCCTAATTTAAAATATCCCAAACTTTGATCTAGAAATGATGTTTTAAAATTGATCATTGTAAGGACTTAAAAATCATGATTTATGTTAGGGATTTTGTTCTTCATGATCATATGAACTTACTGTAGCTTACAAATCTTGATTTCATCATTCCAATAAAAAATTACGGACTTCTAAAATTTTGGACCAAAATAATACACCCGGTCCTAAGAATTTGGCCTAGGACCGAGAAAATAGACCAGGATCGAGGGCCACGACTGAAAATTTTTAGCTTAGACCAAGGGCCACGACCGGTGTTCTTTAGTCAGGACCGAGGGCCACGATCGATGTTCTTCATCTAGGACCAAGGAAGACGACCGATGTTCTTCAGCTAAGACCAAGAGCCACGACTGGTGTTCTTCAGTGAGGACCGAGGCCGCAACCGACGTTCTTCATCTAAGACCGAGGGCCACGACCGACGTTCTTCAGCTATGACTGAGGATTAGGAACGAGCTTTCTAACCTATTAGGACCGAGGACTAGGACCGAGCCTCCACTTAACCTAGGACCGAGAAAACCTAACCTTAGGACCAAGCCTCCCTTAGCCTAGGACCAACAAACTTGAACCTAACCCTTGACCTAGGACCAACAAACTTGAACCTAACCCTAGACATATGACCGATATCTACCTAACCCTAGGACATAGCCCCTAGACCAACAAACTCAACCCGGGACCGAGTCTCCTCGGTCTTCGACCAAGCCATCCGAGTTTGGGAACGAGCCTCCGAGCCCAAGACTGCGCTCTCCGATCCCTTGACCCATAAGATCGATCCATGGTCCGAACTACCCTAGTCTTAACCGATCCTGTCCGAGCCTACATCGGCCAAAACGAACTCATACCCTAAGAATCCAGTCCTAAGGCATGTTTAGTTCCACTTTTTAAAATTCAAAGTTATTTTTGTAATTTTGGAACCCAAACTCATTTTTAAAAGATCAGAAAATGATATTTTGTCACATTTTCGGGATATCTCCTAAACCAATGTTTTGGATAAGGGCTCGTTTAGAATTTATGTTTAAATTATGACATTCTCCTCTAATATTTTCAGGTTTTAATTAATCTGAACATTGACACAACATGTACACCTCTTATTTGAACAATTTTGTACAATTATTTAAAATCTATCTCTATTTAGGACCCATGGAGTACTAATTACAGATAAGAAATATTATAATTAGATTTATAGAAGCCAGACTTTGTTTATTTTAGAAGAATTTTGAAAACCGTCCTTAAGCGTGCGTAGGGGATGTTGGGTCAAATTATTTTGACTAAGTGTTGAAATAGTTTGACTATTGGGATTTTGATGGTGAAATGATTTATGCGTTTTGATGAAGGTGTATCGAAATCAGATGTCATGAGGCTTGGTTCAAATGAAATTCATTAGACCAATTTGGCATTAGATGCACAGAGTTAGACGTGCAGTCTAACTAGCGAAGTTAGACGTGTAGTCTAACTAAGCGGTGTTATACGTGCAGTCTAACTAGAGGAATTAGACATGCAGTCTAACTTAGTGGAGTTAGACGTGCAGTCTAATAGACTCCGTAATTAGACGTGCAGTCTAATATATTCGGAATTAGACGTGCAGTCTAATAGAAAGAGAAAGTTAGACGTGGAGTCTAAATCCTTCAGACAAGTCTGAAATAAAACCGGAATTAGACGTGCAGTCTAACTCGTGGAGTTAGACGTGTAGTCTAATAGAACCGTAATTAGACGTGTAGTCTAACTCGTGGAGTTAGACGTGTAGTCTAATAGAAAGAGAAAGTTAGACGTGGAGTCTAACTCCTTCAGACAAGTCTGAAGTAGAACCGGAATTAGACGTGCAGTCTAACTCGTGGAGTTAGACGTGCAGTCTAATGGTTTGTGAAAGATTAGATGTGAAATCTAATTTGTGAAAGTTAGACGTGTTGTCTAACTCTTTCAGATTAGTCTGAAGTGATTGTAATTAGATGTTTGATTTCATTAGACGAGGTCATCTAACTGAAATACGTATAATGTTATGCTTAAGCAGTATGCTTGAAGCTAGCACCCGCCTACCCATGTGCTATAGCTGTACTCTACTCCTGCTCCACTTTCTAGTGAAGATCAGTACGATAGCTAGACACAACCAACCAACGAATGACACGTAAGAGAATATCCCTCACATTACTTGTTTTGTAGGTACATCTCTGATGGAATATTCGGTGCACTACCTGTTATGTACGGCCACGATCCCTGTGCTCAGAACCTGCTCTGTACTATGGAGGCTTTCCAATGGAAGAGTGCCACGTATCACTCTGAAGATTCGACCGTTGGTCTCTGCCCAGTATTTATCAAATCTCAATGACAACGGACAATCTCTCGATCATCTTGCTGAAATTACTGTGTAATCAATTCTTTGAATATTAAAAGTTGTGAGCTGCTTTCCTAATTGTACTATGTGTGAATCAAGAGAGAGCTAGAATCAAAAACACCTTTAACTGAGTGATATTCTTCATCTTGTAAATTGAACAGAGTGCGTTCTGTTCAATAGTGAGCTAAGTGTGTGCAAACTGTATTTGATTCGAATCATATTATAGTGAATCCTTCCGGTGGTTGGAAGAAGGGGTGACGTAGGAGAGCTCCGAACATCCATAAACAAACTGCTGTGTCTTTTCATTTCTGTCATCTTTACATTCTTCATCTTGAGCTTCAAACCTAAGTAAATAATTCCGCCTTGATTCTATTTCAAGTGTTTACAAGGGTTTGCGTAAAATAGAAAGCGAATTAAATCCCTAACAAGATTTCTTTTAAACCGTTTTTCATAAGCTTTCATCAATCGCCAGACCCTCGTCTCTATTGATAAAGCCAATTTTATCAATTGGTATCAGAACTCTGTTTCTATTCTCAAGCTTTTCCTGAAAAATGTCGACCATAACCAAAGATGCCAGTGCTACAGCCATTCCAACATTCTCTCGAGAAAACTATATTGTATGGAAGAAAAGAGTTCGTGTTCATCTTTCTTCTCTTCATGACAACATGTGGAGTGTCGTCACAGAAGGTCCTATCAAGATTGATAAGGAGAAAGCTGATTGGACTGCTGAAGAAAAGAGGCAGAACAACCTCAACAACATGGCTCTTGATGTTCTATACAGATCTCTCGATGATAGCATGTTCAACTATATTATCGAATGCGATACTACCAAAGAAGTCCGGGACAGACTCACACAACTGTGTGAGAGCAACGAGCAAACCAAGGAAAACAAGATTATGGTTGCCACTCATCAGTTTGATAGTTTCAAGATGCGTCCTGGTGAAACAATGAACGATTTTGACACCAGATTCAGCAATATTGTCTCCTCCCTAGCCATCATAGGCAAGACCTATAGCAACCGGGAGCTTGCTATTAAGGTCATGCGTGCTCTTCCAAGAGAATGGGACATAAATACGATGGCAATGAGAGAATCTAAAGATCTTAATAAGATCTCTCTCTTTTATCTCTTTGCTGATCTCAAGGCCTATGAGTTCGAGCTGAACTGTAGGATGAAAGAAGATCAATCCACATCCATTATCATTGCCAAGGCGCTGGTGACTGCTGAAGAGCCACCAACCGCTCCGGATGTGAAGACGGCGGCTCAACAACTGAGCAGCGACGCCATGTCTCTCTTCGTGAAGAAGTTTGACGACTTCATGAAGAAGAGCAACTCTAACTCTAACTCTTCAAATTCTAATGACAATAAGAAATCTAAATCTAACGTTACGTGTTTTAATTGTGGTAGTAAAGGTCATTATGCATCGGAATGCCGGAAGCCGAAACGTGAAGATGCAAAGGATGATAGAAAAGAGCTGAAGGATCTTATGGAAGGTGACGGGAAGAACCAACGAAACAACCGTGATTCCTACTTCTCATCCAGTGAAAGTGATGAAGAAGAGGTGGCTTGCTTCATGGCAAGAGAAGATGAAGAAAAGACTCAGGAGACTGAGGTATTTGACTTCTCTTCCGAAAGGTTTTCAAGGGAACAACTGGTAGTTGCACTAGATGAAATGGATTATCGAGTACAGAAAGCTAGAAGAATATCTAAATGAAACTAAATCTTCACTAGATGTACATAAACCGATTCTATTTCAAAGTGAAGAGTCAAATGTTTTCAAAAAGAAGGTTGTAAAGATCTCATCTGAGAATGAGATGCTCAAAGAACAGATTCAAACTCTTTCATTTGAAAACAAGAGGTTAAACTATGTTGTTAGTGCATGGACAAGGTCTGGAGATGCTGTCAAACATCAGATCAGCATGTTAAAACCTTTTGGATCTAGATCCGGTCTAGGATTTGACAATGATGACCCTAACCTGTCCTGCAAAAAGTCAAACTCAGCAACTGATAAGTTTAAGCCAATAAGTTTTGTCAAAGGGAGTATGACTGACATTGAATCTGATCATATTCAGGAAGAAGTAGCTTTGAAAAACGAAATAATCTATGTTCCGCCGATTATTAGCTGGATGAAGAATAAGCTAGAAGCAGCTAGCAAGTCTGGCAATCTAAAACCTGACTCAAAGTAAAGGATTTTTAAAAGAAAGTCTTCTTCAAAAGCTAGGGGATTAGTGGCTAGCAGGAAGTCATCTGCTAAGTCAAAATCTTATGCATTAATCACAACACAAAATGGGAGAATAACTCAAATATGGATTCCTAAGGGACTAATTGATCGAGGACCCAATTGAATATGGATACCAAAGTGTGTAAATAGTTTCTTTTGTAGGTGATGTAGGAGGATTGTAGGAAGGAAGCAGGAAGGAAGAATACTCTTTTGAGTATACAGCTCAACAATGGCCTTTGTCAACAATGGCCTTTGTCATTCCAGCAGATTAAATATTTTTATTTGTTAAAAATAATTTTTGGTCTTTGGACCACAAAAACTGTTTCTTATGCTTTTATGTCCCAATACAAAATGAGAGAGAAAATTACTTTGAAAGTAAAGATACTCTCTAGACGAATGACCTTAATCGATCTATTAGACAAGGGTGTCTAAAAGAAACGGTCTGTACATAGACGTATTTTTGCTCACAATTTATACATCTAAGTCTATATGTTGAGGTTTTAAAACCTACGCGGTTAGACGTACACGTCTAATAAACGTTCGACGTTTTTACGTCATGAGCAAGATGATGTTCACGTCTAACCAAGCACACATATAACACGTGATGTTCATGCATAATTAGACGTACACGTCTAAAAGACAATTAGACATATTCTCTACAACATGGAATTAGACGTAATCGTCTAATGGACCCATCCGTCTAATAGACGTTTAGTTGTATGGATTTGTGCAGTAAGAAAAACGTCTAACTACGTGCCGATTAGACTGGTCAATGATAACTATCTCACGTGAAGAGCTATCTGTTTTTTCCACTCAAATATTAAATAGTCATCTCCTAACAAGATGAAGACACGTGTCTTTCAAGTTATGAGAGAATGACTAATATACCCTCATTTTAATAATGACTCTTTGAAAAGGACGTCTAATATTAATTGATGGGCCATACCCCTTAGAAAAGCGACGATTATTCTATATATCTTTTCTCTGTCTATATAAGGACAGTTTTGCATGAGATTGAAAGTTTTTCATCTCTCGAGATTCTTAAGAACCCTAATTTTCTTTGCATCTCTCTCTCTCTCAAAACCTCTCTTAATCTTGTGTTTGTTCATACTCTTCTGAAAAATTGTGAACAAAAAAATCACGCTGGGTCATTGTACACTGCAGGTGGATTTTCCATCAGTCTACACTTTCGATCAGCCGGAGGTGGTGGATATGTTCAGAACCCTAGAGTATTCTGTTCTAAGAAAGAATCTTGGAGGTCCATTCATATTCTACGAAAAGGAAGTTCGAGAGTTTTTCAAATGTGCAACAATGGTAGACAACTCTATCGTAACAACCGTTAATGGCGTGGAAATATCCTTCGAGGAGGCTATTTATGCGGAGTTCTTTGAACTTCTGATAGAGGGTCATACCTTCAACAGGCTTCTCTCATCAGAAATAATGAAAGAAATGAAGAAGGCTCTTTCTGTCGATGGCTCGACGATTCATGTAAATGGAAGCAAGAAGGTCCTCAAACCTCATTTTATTTTGCTGAATGATGTGATAGTAAAAGCGTTCCAAGGGAAGGTTGGGTCCTTCAATCTCTATAGTCAAGATCATTTTGACTATATGTGCGTCATCTCAAAGGGAATCCATGTAAACTGGGCTTCAACACTTTTTCAGAATCTTAGTTTTTCATTTCTGTCATCTTTATATTCTTCATGTTGAGCTTCAAACATAAGTAAACAATTCTGCCTTGATTCTGTTTCAATTGTTTACAAGGGTTTGCGTAGAATAGAAAGCGAATTAAATCCCTAACAAGATTTCTTTCAAACCGTTTTTCATAAGCCTTCATCAATCGCTAGACCCCCCGTCTCTATTGATAAAGCCGATCCTATCAGGGGACATAGCGTGAAAGACCTTTCCCGAGCATAAACAAACAACGAACCACCTTTTTCAGAAACTCTTGTATAAATACGTTTGTACACGTATCATTTTATTGATTTTCATAAAGTCTCTTGGAGACTCTGATTTTCAAACAAATGATCTTTAAATTGATTATGTTTAATTAATTTAAATCGGGTTAATGTTAAATTGTTATTTACCTTCCCAGATTATTAAAATTTGAACAAATGATTAATTATTTTTACATAATTAATTTCTTACCGCTCCAGATATTTTCAAAATCTTTTAAAAACTAAATGTTTCATTTTAAAATATGTCTAACACGTAAACCAAGGTTGACGCATCGAACATCGAGCTTCCTCACGGTAGTCTTTTCATATTGTCACATGTCTCGCAAACACGTGTTAAGATATGGAATGAGACATAGATCGAGGGATACCCTTATATCGTGACTACACATGTAAAACTCTAATTTATAAACCTCTCAAAAGGGCATTCAGAAAACCTCTTGTTTCTCATACCACCACGACTCTCCAAATCTCCACGATTCTCTCCAACCCTAAAAACCCTAAACCCTCCAACTCAAAAACCCTTAAACTTCGTTCAACATCAGCACAGCTCTTCCCCTTTCTCCCTACCGCTCCTTAAACTCTAAACTCTTGAACGCAAGCGCCATGACTCTCCCTCTCCCGAAACCTCAATCCTCATCCCCACAATTCTCCCCACCTCACGACTCTCCGTTCAACATCAGCAGCCAACATCGGTTGAAGAAGACCCACACCTTTTCGGTGGTTGAAGAAGAACCATCACATTCTCAAATGGGTACTCAAATGGGTATGTTATTGTGTATGTCTCCTCAAGAGAAATGCATTTCACATCACTTTCAGGAGAAAAATGAATATGGTCCGTCTTAATCAATAGAGTTTCAATGGCGGTGCGGCCAACTATTACGTTACTTTTAGTGAAACTTCTTTCATATTTAATATACTGAAGAAATACGTTTCCATGTTACCTAAAAAAACACGTATAAACGTCATTTTAGTCATTTAATCTAAATAACACCAAATAATCAACTTTTTTCCAAAAAATCAGATTTTTTAAGAAATTGCAGATAGAACTTTTGTGTTTATGTATGTTTATTTATTTATATGGTTTGCAATCATAGTTTTTCATATATGTATAATTTTTATCGTGCATAAATAATATTTTGAAAGGGAGATGGCACTAGTGGGAAAAAACTATTAAAGACGGTGAAAACCGTTGTTAAAAGGCCTAAGGCCAACGTTAATAATTATTATCGTCGACGCTAAAATATTTTGATCTTTAACCACGGCTTAGGGGGTGGAGGTCGTGTTTAATAATGATGAATATCAACGTCGACGTCCTCTTAACGTCGATGTTGATATTCATTACTATTTACCACGTCTTTAAGGGAGGAAGTTGTGGTTAATAGTGATGAATATCAACGTCAACTACCTCTTAACGCCGACGTTAATAATGTATAATTATCAACGTCAGCTTCCTCCTAACGACGACATTGATATTCATAATTATTAACCATGTCTTCCTCCCCTAAAGCCATGGTTAATAATAATGAATATCAACGTCGACTTCCTCCTAACGCCGATGTTGATAATTATTGCTCTCGGGTTCTTTATTGTTCTTTTATTAACGTCGGCCTTCCTTAACGTCGACGTTAATAATTGTCCCTCTCTGGTTTTTGTTTATTTTTGAATTTTAAAAACCTTTTCAAATGTTTTTACCAAAAAAAAGACATATCATAAATCAAATTCAGTTCCAAAGTCGACAAAAATCTCAAATTAAATTGTATGTGATTTATTGATTTGGGGGAGGAGGGGGAATCATAGACATAAGAGCCTTTAAGGCCTCTTGTTATGCACGTACCTTCGCTTGTAACGCCTCATTCCGTGCATTTTGATCTGCTACAAACTGCGCTTGTATAACGTTCATCCTCTACTCTTGTGCCTCCTATTGTGCTTCCTGATTTGCGCACATTTTCTCCATCTCTTCTCACAGGATCATGTTCTCCTCTATCAGCGTTTTTTGTGACACATGTGACTTGATGCTAGAGGAATAACTCCCCCTTTGATCGGGTCTAAAGTGAGTGGGACATATTCTCGATCCCATCCCGGTCACCCTCCTGTGTCCCTATCATCCCAAAGTAGACTCAAACACCTTGAGCGACGACAAATTATGGTTTGCTTCGAGTCGCTCGCGCATCACAGTCTATAATCATTTACAACATTAATTTTAGTAATTTGAAAATTAGACATGCAAACTAAAACGATAGAAAAGATACCAACTTACGACGGTCTTCTGAACTAGCGGAGAAGGCGCGTGAGTTGGACATCGGTAGTCTCTCTCCTAGTGTGTGTTTGTAGGATGAACTTTACTTGACTAGGGGGTATCCCATATCTGTCTCCTGTACAAATTACATACATATATCATATGTTAGATATTATATAAATTGAATACTCTTACTAAAAATTAGCATATCTCGCTCTTTATGCGAAAATATTTGTTGCCGGTGTGGTGGGTGTACATCAATTTCCTTCTGTTGTCCGCTTCCATTGCGGTTGTGGAATGAAAGTCAACGAACATGATTATCTAAACCCAACCCATCCACCTTCATTTCTTGAAAGAACTTCTGTTTGTCGATAGGCTTGGCGGGTGGTCTGGCGAATTGGTTGTTGCTGCTCTTGAGGCTCATCAATGCTTAATGGTAGATGGGTCGATTTATGATAGGTCATCCCAACAATCCAAAAAGGGTCGATGATTCTTTGAATGACGATGATGATGCTCTTCTTCCTTCTCATATTGCATACAAGCCTTCCCTTTCCTACAGGCAAGTCAAACTGTAATCATCAAAATCAACATTCATTGATGGATGATTATTCATATAATGATCAAAACATATTTTCAAAATGTTGGTGTACCTTCTTCTTCACTATCTTCACAAGAAAAAGAAGAATCCCTACATCAATTACATACTTATGAACCTCTTCTCCTAGATTATTCGTCAAGATCTCCAATAATAACATAATGAAATGATTGTTTAATTAAACCTGTCTTGTGGACTATCTATATTTATTATTCTAATTAATGCATTGATATAAAAAAGGGGAAGAATGCCAATTTTATCACCGAACTATAACAAAATATTCACGTATATCACTGAACAAAATTTTGTTCATTCATACCACTGTAGTTGAACTTAATGTTGATTTATATCACTATTTAACAAAAACATCTAAGTCTGTTATGTTTTCCGTTAAATGATGATACATGTCATTGATATGTCATTTTTTATTTATTATATTTTTATTCATAATTTCTAAATAATAAAACTTTATATTTTCAGAGACATTAACTAAATAATCTAAGCATTTTGAGAGACACTAACAATAATTCATTTTTTTTAATTAATATATTTTCAACATTTATTTTTATTAACAGATTTTATTATTTAAAAATGTTAATAAAAATAAATGTTAAAAATATATTAATTAAAAAAAAGTGAATTATTGTTAATGCTTTCTCAAAATATATAATTTATTTGATTAACGTCTTTAAAAATGTAAATTAAGTTTTATTATTTAGAAATAGTGAATAAAAATAAATTATAATATATATTAATTTTTAAAAAATGACATGTTAATCACACGTGTCATCATTTAACGGAAAATTTAACGGGTTTGGATGTTTTTATCTAGCAGTGACATAAATGAACATTAAACTCAACTACAGTGGTATGAACGAACAAAAATTAGTTCAATATATACATAAATATTCCGTTATAGTTCGATTATAAAATTGACAATCTTTCATATAAAAAAAACTTCTAATCACCATAACTACAAACCAAACCGTACATTTTCATTTTTACTTTCAAGCCTCTTTTTAATAACTTTAATAATCTCTTTGGCCTGTCTTCTTAGGAATAAACAAGCATTCGAGATAGTTGGATGAGTTCTAAAAGATATTCTCAATATCCAATGGAGATTTAGAATTTCTGCCGGTAAAGCATGATCATCCCGTGATATTAATTCACAAATTTTAATGCTCCTGTCCAGTACATCTCTGGAAGCTTCTCGCTTGTAGCAGAATTTACAAGCTCAATTAATGTCATGGTTTTCTCTAGTTGTAATGGAACAAGATAAATAATAACCAAAAGTAAATCCTCATGCGAATAAAAACCCTAGTAAATAACTTCCTTATTCCTCCCCAATATAAAAGTAAAGCAAAGGCTGATGTTAATCTATCATTTGAATCACCAATCTATAACCACTTCATTTGTCATTTAAGCGCAATATTAATAATTTGTATCCTCGAACCAAAAAAGGTTACAAATAGATAATAAATATTCGTACGCATTTCAGATCTTTAGTGCTCTTATCAATTATCAGATGAATTCAAACAATCAAAACTAAATCCAATTGATCAGATGAATTCATTCATTCATTGATAAAAGTGAAAAAATAAGAGATCAAACAACTACTGCTTAAGCGTAATGCACGGAAAAGAAACCTGAGAGGTCGAGGGCGACATAAAGAGAAGGAGCACCTTGGTGAGGAAAGGGTCATGGTGATGTTGAACGAAGTTTAGGATTTTAGAGTTGGAGAGTTTAGGGTTGGAGAGAGTCGTTGAGAGTTGGAGATTCGAGAGTCTAGGAGGTATGAGCAACAAGAGGTTTTCAGAACGCCCTTTTTAGGTTTATATATTAGATTTTTGCGCGTGTATTCACGCGCTCTATATGTATGACGCGTCAGGTGAATTATACATATTACACGTGAGCTGAATTATAATGCTCCTCATGTGTAATATGTATTATTATTCACATCACGCGTAATATATATAGTTCACCTCACGCGTACTACATATTACGCATGAGGTGAATTATAATGTTTCTCACGCGTAATATGTATAATTCACCTCACGTGTAATACATATTACACATCACATACGGGGCAAGACAGAAATTTTGCAGGCCAAAAATGTCATTTTTACAATTATCAAGCGTGTTTCATTTTAAGAATTAAACCCATTATCATGGTCATTTCATCAAATTTTCTACACGAGTAGGGAGAGGGTTCTGCTATTCTAAAATAAGTTTTTTTCAAAATGTTGTTTTGATAATTGTAATCCTTTAATAGGTATGTTAAAGCTTTGGGATTAAATTATTATAATTTATATTGTAATGAGTATAAATTTTTAATAATACTAGAAAATTAGTAGTTTAACTTTTTATTTTATTTTTAAAGTACTCTTATAAACATAAACGTTGTAACATAAGTACTTAAACCATTATTTAATAAAGTATTTGTAGAATTGACAACTCTACGATGATGTAAGCATTTATTTCTCGAACATATTATATTAGTACAAAATTAAGCAATGACGACAAGAAATATCCTCGCTATGTCACACATTACAGTCATCCATAATCAATAGTCATCGTAAGTTAGCATGTTTCCAACCATCACTATTGGTTCTGTAACTAAAAACTTAGTTACAGGAACGAGACCCCCTCCCTAAACGATGGCTACGAGAATAAATTACTGTAGTTAAAAAGTGTGGCAACAATATTTCTCTAAATATTTTAATTCCTTAACAATCTAAAAATATAAAAATTAAATAAAATAAATAATTGGATGATACTAGAACCATCTACAACCAATAATATACTGTTTATAGTTTTCTTTGACCGAAAATTAAATTAAAAAACCGAAATGACCCAGAACTTGTTTGTTCTTCATGTTCTTGATTTTGTGATTTCTTTTTTTGGCCGTTCTCACATCAAAAATTTTGTAGAAATGTTATTTAATGTGAATAGGATAAGATATAAACAAATTAGACAATTTTAAGAGGTTTCTACCGAAAATTAAATAAAACAAAAAATTGACCTAAATATAAACATGTGTCAAGCTCTTGATTTTGTGTATTTTATTTTTGGCCTTTCTCTCATCACGTTTAGGTGAATTTGTAGGAATACTATTTAATGTGACTAGGATAACGTATAAAAAATCAGACAATTCTCAGAGTAACCGAAAATAAAAATTAAGAAGCTTGAAATGACAAAAAAAAAATGCAAATTTTGAAGTTCTTGAAGTGTTCTTGCTTGATTTTTTTTTTTTTTTTGAAAAAACGACTTAGCGTCATTTCATTAAAAATTTCCAAAAATGGAAAAAAAACACGAGTTTAAGAGATCATTCTAAACAGGCCAAGAATGATTTTGAAGTCGTAACATTCTGAATAAAAGCTAATAAGTTAAAAACGTAAATGAATTATCTAATTACAATGCTTTCAATTCTAGTGAGTTTCAAAAACGGTAAATTCCAGTTCCTACAGATATTCCAGTTCTGCTCCGTGCTTGGAATTTTTGTCCACGTCTCGCGAGGGCGCTGCAATCAGATACAATATCTTTCCATAACTCTTCAACGCTCCTACGGGTTCTGTCATATACCCTTGCATTCCGTTCTTGCCAAATGTTATACACCACTGCTCCAAAACCGCATTTGAACACGCTTGTTGCAAATTTATTTCCCTTGGCTTTGAGTAGTGTTGCATCTTTGATTTCATTCCATTCGCTCGGGAAACTGATCAGCTCCAGACTTTTATAGAATCTGTCCCAAAGCTCTAAAGCAATACAGCAGCTCCCGAATAGTTGATCTTTGGTTTCTTCATTTCCTCTACATAGAAGACAGTTCGTGTCCAAGATGCTCATATACTTGCTGATACGATCACAAATGCTGAGTCTTTCCTAGAAGGCGAGCCATAGAATGAACTGGTGTCTAGGGATAATCTTCGTTGACCATACAAGAGGAGCCCATTCTACTTTCTGATCTTTTTCCCATGTTACCTCCCATATTTTCTTCGATACCAGCTTCCTATTGACCTCATCTTTCCATTCATGAATATTCGGTCTGTCGTGTAGTTGTATGTTACTTATATGATCAAGTATCCTCTGTCCTTCTGGATTTCTTCTCAAGAGTGAGTCTCAATTCCCGTCTTTAATGTCTCTGATTTTCGCTTCTGTGCAGTCCCTTCTGATGCGGGTATTTTGAAACTCTTCCTTGTGGATGATAGGCTGGTTTTCGAACTAGGGGTTGTGCCAGAATAGATTGCCTTTCCCGTCCCCTAGCCGGATGTCATAAAGATCTGTAATATCGCTTCTTAGTTTAAGAATTTTTTTTAGTGACCAGCTCATACCTTCATGAATTTTGCAGGTCCAGATGCTAGTTTCGTATTTCATAAACCTCGTATGCACCCATTTGATCCATAGTGACTCCTGATTGCGCTCCAAAGCCTACAAATGCTTGAAGGTAAGAGCCTTGTTCTACTCGATACAGTTCTTCAAGCCGATGCCTCCCTCGTCCTTCGGTTTGCAGAGAGCGGTCCATTTGAATTTGTTTCCTCCTCTTCTGCTACTGCCTAAGATAAAGTTCCTCATCAGTGTATCGAGCTCCTTCATTACCTTCTTCGGAATAACCATTTGCTGCGCCCAATAGCCAACTATGCCCATGACCACAATTTTGATAAGTTCGATCCTCCCTGCATAAGAAAGTTTTTCGCTGCCCAGCCAGATATCGTATTTTTTACCTTAACAATCAGCGGCGTGTAGTGTGAGATTTTGATCTTCTTCGCAGTTAACAAAATTCCTAAATACGTTACGGGAGAACTGCCTTCCTTAATGCCCAAGATGTTGAAGATGTCCTGCTTCATTTCGTCATTCACACCTGCATAAAATGTCACATTTGTTTTCATTAATAGTTAAACCTGTAACCTCAGAAAAGAACGTTAGTGCAGCCCTAATAATTTTAATGGAATCAATCGTCAGCAAAGCATAAATGGGTTACCTCCTCTACCTCACAGAATGGGTGAAAGATGTATGGACGATTATTTCGTAACATCGCGAAGATGCTCTCAAAGATCTCCATGATAGCTACAAAAAGGTAAGAAGAGAGGGGGTCCCCTTGCCTTACCCTGTTTTCACCCTTGAAATAGCCTCCGTGGACTCCATTGACGCTAACAACAAAGTAGGATGATAAACACACTGCATAATCCAATCAATAAAAATCATAGGAAAAGCATATACAACAAGAAAGTCTCAAATGGCTTCCCATCTAACAAAGTCGAAAGTTTTCTTGATATCTATCTTGAAAGTCATTCTCATGGATATTTTCTTATTCCCGTAGCCTTTTAAAAGGTTTTGTTTGAGAAGAATATTATGAGAGATTGTCCTACCGGGGATGAATGCAGATTGGTTAAGATTTATAATTTTTCCTATGATATTTTTAAATCGTTTAGAAATTATTTTATAAATCACATTGCAAACTCTAATTATTAATTCTGCACCTGGTGAGATTCGAACTCAGGTCACCTGTATGACAGGCGGGCATGCTTCCCATATTATTAAATTAGATTGTTATTGTATTGGATTGTTATTGTATTGGATTGTTATTGTTATGATCTGAATTATGTATGTATTTTTATTGCTGTATGTTTTAAAAAAAAAGGTTTATACACACAAATATTTTAGATTTCTTTCAGTTTCGGGTTACTTAGTTGTGTTATTTGGATTTTAGGGTCGTCCTTCCATGAAGAAGGAACAATGTTAATGCCTATGTTTTTCAAGTGACTCTTCTAACCTAGGAATAATTCCAGCAATTGAAGAACTGCAGCGACGCTCCACTACCGATGCTTTAACCGCTCCCTTTGGCTGACCCGTTCCAGCGACGCATATTTCCCAACTCTTCCTTCAACAACCGACCCCCTTTGCCTATTTTAGTTATGGTTTTGGTTCTTTTGGCCAAGATCTCATTTACTTTGTATTTGTTTTGATTATGTTTGGTTTTCTTTTATAAGTTTTAGTTTGGTTTTATCTTAGGTTAGCCTCTAAATCAAAACACAACTTAAAAATCTAACCAAACTAAAAATAAAAGTATAAAACCCCAAAACAAAATATAAAAATATAAACACCAACAAATTTAAACATTTATCAATTATGGTGGATAATTTCTGTTCCATCTGAAGTTTGATCCAAAAGGATTAGACGTCGGATTAGTTGGCTCCGCGACGTCCGAACTGTCAACAACCTGTTGAACTAGAGTTTGGACGTATGGTTGATTCTCAACCGGATCAGCCATTTGATCAGATGGATAAGTCCTTTGGACAGAAGCTTCATCTTCACTATCAGATTCAAGACTTTCCGCTTCTAATTTGTTAGCAAGGTCAATGGGGTCAATAGAATTGTTTTCAACAGATTCATCACAAACAACGTGGAAGTATTCCTCAACCGTTTGTGTTCGATTATTGTACACTCTGAAATCCTTGCTAACTAAGAAGTAACCTATCATTATTCTAGCATCTCCTTTAGTATCAAAAGCGGTCAAATATTCTTTCTCATTGTTATGAATGATACACTAAACCATAAACCCTAAACTCTAAACAATTAAACCCAAATACTCGAAAGTAAGAAACTGTAGGAATTCTTCCATAAAACAGTTCATAAGGTGTTTTGTCAAAGCGCTTGTTAATTATTAACCGTTTTTGTGTATAACATTATGTGTTTATGGCTTCTGCCCAGAACTTCTAAGGAACACCTAGGTCGGCAAGAATCGATCTCGCTGCTTCCTTTAGTGTCCTGACTCTTCTCTCAGTAATACCATTTTGTTGTGGAGTTTTGGAACTAGACAACTCATGTCTAATACCAGATTTCTCGAGATAGAAAGTTAAGTGTCTGTTGGTGAATTTGGTTCCCCGATCACTTCTAATTTGAATAATACTTAAAGATTTAAGATTATGAAGTCTCTTAAGGATCTTAATCAAATTATCAGTTGTCTGATCCTTAAATTGCAAAAATACAACCCATGTAAATCATGAAAAATCATCAATAATGACTATGGGAATCTCATTCCTCCCAAGCTCTTTACAGGAATTGGACCAAATAGATCCATATGTAAAAGTTTCAAGCATCGGTTGGACTGAGATTTCCCTTTACTTTTGAACGATGATTTGCTCTGTTTGTCTAACTAGCAAGCAGGACAAACCTTGTCCTTCAAAAACTAAAATTAGGTAAACCAAGAACAATATTATGCGAACAAATATTGTTAATGGTTTTAAAATTAAGATGATTTAATCTTTTATGTCCTAGCCAATTTTGATCAGTTTTGATAATCATGCATATGGGATTAGATATCTCAGTTTTCCAGTTCATTTTTTAGGGTTTATTTCGTCTCTTTGTATACTAGCGATATGGATTGTTTTCTGGTTATTGCATACTTTAATCTCCATGAATAGGCTTGACACATGCGTTCTTGAATCAAACCTCTTTAGACTAGAGATTGGTCTTCTCGATGTCTTGTCAAGTGTTCAGCTTTTGATCTTCCTAAAACCGTTGATGTGAGACTTTCATTCTACCTTATTTTCGTTATTGAATCGACAACTTCTATTTCTACACTTTATGAAATTTGTTTGTGTTTTCTGGTTGCTTTTTTTTAGTTTGATAGCTTTTAGAAGAAATCAATTTAGATGGTGAAGCATGCAAAAGGTACAACAACCTTGACTCTCGTGCTTCTATGGTAGGCTACATATGTACGACTCTATCTATATCTATCTTTTGTTGGTCGGTTTGGCTGTAATATACTTATTACTAATTTGGGTAATTTGGGTAATCCTAACCCAACCCAAATTAAACTCAACCCAACCAAAATTAACCAACCCAAATTAATATTTTGGGTTTGGGTAAACCCAATTGATGCTCACCCCTAATGTAGAATAGGATGTAGAAAATGATGAGGAGTATGCTAGAGACATACAAGACATTGAAGATCAAGATGTAGCAGTTAGATTATTGTCCCTAGCTGGCCTAAATGATGGTGAGTGTCAATTATTAAAATTCATATGTCCATCTACATTTAGAGATCATGGTTTATATATATATATAAACTCTATTGTTTTATTCGAGGTGGTTGAGGATATCAATGAACAAGATGATGCTGATGATGATGATAATAATTTCCAGGTACTGTTCTCTCCTATTATTGTTGTTGAGAGGATCTCTTCAAGCAGAGACTTTAATTATCAATGAGATGTCTTTTATATATGCCATTGTGTTGAGAGCCCTTTTGTTCCATTTTCAGGGCAAGTGGGATGAAGTTGACCCTGATGAATTTTTGTATGAGGTTATTTCCTGATTGAAATCTTGCTGGTAGATGAATTGAAGTATTGAGTTGGTTATCTAATGTAGCAATTTATGTTTGTTGTAAGAACTACTTGCAATGGGTGAAGTAGTTGGGAGGGAGAGAAGAGGACTTTCTACTGATGTAATTGCCTCCTTACCTTCATTTAGTTACAAGACTACAAAAAATTCTAATGTAACCTGTGAGTTATAGATACTTTATACAGTTATGATTTGATGAACAATATATTATCATCATAAATTCTTTTTGTCCATGGTTTTCGTAACTATTTAAAAAAGAAAAAGAACCGATGAGATGACGAACTTTTGAGATGATGATGATGGATGCAAATGATTTTGAAGTTTGTCATGTTAATATTTCAGGTGTGTGATATGTCGGTTGGATTATGAAGAGGATGACACCTTAACTGCCCTCTCTTGCAAGCATTCATACCACTCTGAATGCATAAACAACTGGTTAAACATTAATAAGGTATTGTTGGAAAGTTGCTACTTTGTCACAATCACATTTGAAAATTGTATCATTTTTATTTATGATGATCGTGATTATAATATGATTTCTGGATAATTGGATTTTGACTGCATTTGGTAATAGAGATTTCTTCTTCTCTAGATGATTAATGAAAATAATGCATACATTTGAATTGTACAAGTTAAACTGTTTTGCTAGAAATTGTATTTCAATTTTATTTACCGTACTCTACAACTATGTGATGTCTTATCTATAGATGGGATATTATTATTAGGAAGAGTTGGATGCATTGAAATTTGGCTTATAAATAGATAGTAACACTATGATTTATAAACTGTAGGTAGAAAATTAGTACAGAATGTGGAATACTGCAGTTTTAAGTGTTGATAAAACTGCTGTTACCATATGCACTTATTGGTGGATATTAACACATAATGTATAATATTGTAGATATGGATAAAAATATTGTTTCATTAGAAGAGGATCTATCACGTGTATTGCTTATTTCTCTGTGAAGACTTGCTTCAAGATCAATATGCCTCATTTTTGGACAGGTAATATCCCAACAACATATGGAGTTAGTGGATGAGATCCAGATAATTTTAAGCCTGGATCTCATGTGGTTTGAGCTCAAGGAAATGCTTGAAAGGGTATCCAAGACATTCAGTGTTACATAGGTTAACCAATTTTATTGGTGTTAGAGACTGATTTAATGGACCAAAAGACATTCCTTGGGTACTTTGTATGTAAGTGCAACATTTGCAGGTTCATTAGAATGATCTATAGGAATGTAAGACATTTGCTTGTTTTTATGGGCATAATAATATTTAGACATTTTGATCGACTGTGTTCTTGAGAATTTGATGATCAAGTGACATGATAATTAGTTTGATTATGTTATTTATTGGTTTAATCTTGTTGGGTATGAGTTATTTTGAAGCTTGTTGGTTATTTGAAAATGTTAAATCGTTTGAGAGGTTTTGCAGATATAGGATTTCAAGATTTAGTTTCAATAGACTAAATAATTTTTTTATTTTTATTTTTTAAAGGTCAATACCCGATTTGTTAAATTACCAATCGCCATAACCTATTTGAGAAGTAGCGATTGGTGAATAAACCAAATGCTATAGCTTATTTGAGAAGTAGTGGTCGGTGAATAAACTAATTGCTATAGCCTGTATGAGAAGTAGCGATTAGTGAATAAACCCTAAACTCTAAACTCTATTCCTCTACCAATCGTTATTTCCAATTAAGGCAATAACACAAAGACTTCTGCCAATTGAGAGCGATTGGTATATGACCAATCGTTATAGGCCTATAACGATCGGTTTGGAGGTTAGTACCGATTAGTATACCGATCGGTATAGGTTGTTTTTTTACTAGTGACATATTGACTAGAGTTTTGTTTTAGTTCGTAGTTTGGTGATACTCGGGAAAAGACTTTCGCGTTTCATCCTCTGTACCCGTTTTAAAACTATTTGTACTTATAAAGTTGACTTTTGAAAATCGGTTGTATAACGTTTGAGTTTTGAAAATCGGTTGTACAAGGTTATGACTCTCAGTCCTAGGGTTATGGAGTCTCGGTCCTAGGTGAAAATCCTCGGTTCGATTTCTTGTTCCTAGCTCAAGAAAATCGGTCAGAATTCTCGCTCATAGCTCAAGAACATCGGTTGGACCTCTCGGTTATAGATTAATTATCGGTCCTAGGCTAACAAGCCTCAGTCCTCAAGAACATCAAAGGTTGTTAGGATCTAGGTCGCGGCTGGAGGACCGGGGTTGGGCCGGTTAGCGCGTTTCACTCAAAGGGTGGTGATTAATCCGGTTAGAGATTAACACCAGGGTTTCAATACTACACAAACTGTCACAAACCCTTGAACCAGGTTCAAGCGCGGAAGAGGTTTGTTTCAGGTTGAAGTAGCACACTTACAAGATAGGCAGAACCGGATTTAAGTAGGATAGGTTTGGAGTTTGCTGGGTCGGTTTTTGGGATTCAGAGATTCGGTTTAGGTAGAGTTGAATAGGTTATAGCGGTGTAAATGGGTTAGTGCAAATCGGTTAGAATGTAGAACCGGCAGAAAGTAAATAACAAGACAGATTTTTATGGATGTTCGGAGATAGAACTCCTACGTCACCCCTTCCTCTCGAAACCGCGAAAAGGATATTCACTAAGGAATACAAATACAATCCGATCGAGACTTATTTCCTGCTCGATAACACTCGTACAATTTTAACCGAAATTGTAGAATTACACTTCAACTTAGCACTTAAGCTTTCTAGAGATAGAACACACTCTTATCACTTGTAAATTAATTGTTCACTATGTCCCGCATTTACTCCTCTTCAGCTCCTCCTTTTATAGGTGAAATGTGCCAACGGTCACATTTCATTTCCTTGAATTTGATTGGTTGAGCAGAGGTTCAGTGATTCAGACCTGGCAGTCAACTGTTCAGACATGGCGGTCAACTTTTCAGACCTGGCGGTCTGTTCTTCCAGTATGTAGGACAAACCGGCTAGGTTTGTCTTTTACTCAAAGTGGTAACTGTCGGTTAGACAGTTGTCTGTACTTGGAAGATTGCCTTTCTGATTTATCCTGAAGTGGAAAGATCTTGTAGGAAGGTTTTCTGCAGTCTGCAGACTTTCCTCAGACTTGTATGGATATGGCAATGTTTAGTCTGTTTCTTTGGTATCGTTTTCAACAGATACCCGAAGTATCTTCTTATGCTGGTCGGTCATTTGACTTAGCCTGATGACTTCCGGTTATTGACCGGCTGTCTGGTGTTTCCAGCCTTCTTTTGAGCGGTCATGTTTCAGGTCGGTTTGATAACTTGACCGATTGAACTTGTTAACCGTTTCATTGGTCTGACCGGTTGGTTTCCTCAAACCGGTTGGGTACTTTGACTGGTCCGGTTCTTTGTTCCTGCATGGAAGGTTTATTTGTGTTAAGTTCTGTGAACCGGTCTAATTGTATCTAACAATTTCTCCCTTTTTGATTATTTTATTTAAAATTAACAAAATCATGTAAGATTGCAAACGTAGGTCGGTTCTTAATTTGACCGGATTTTTGAAACTAACTTGGGAGAATTTTTCGAAAAATTTTGGAAAATTATTATCTTTTATCTTAACAATTTCTCCTTTTTTGATTATTTTATTTTAAATTATCAAACCCATGTAGGAATGCAAGTATAGGCCGGTTTCAAAAATAGCTTTATATATATAGAAGTAACCGAAAAAGGGAAAATATTATATAGACACCGAAATAAACATAGATTAGGAAAAGTGAGCCCCTATTCTGATTCGGAAAATGTGAAGTCTTTCATCATAGCATCGGTTGGTTCTTCCTCATCCGGTTGATCCGGTCTTGAAGATGCACCTTCAGCTTGCGGTTTACCGCCCGTGCTGATTGGAACCGCATTGGAGACTCGTTGTCTTGTAGAACGCGGCTCGAGGTTTTCTTCGAGTTCATCCTCGGTTTGCGGAGGTGGATTCGGTGGAGCATCGATATTTGTCTCGGTGATCCTCTCCAGCATTTTTCTTGCAGAAACTTTCCTTTTTCGTTTTACCGGAACCGAAGAGGAGGAAGCCGCATTGGTCTTCTTGTGAGCGTTTGCAAATTCGGCGAGCCTTCGTCTTTCAGTACTTAACCGCTCTGCATCCTCGGCCGCTTGAACTGCTACGAACTTTGCAAATTCCGGATCTCTGGCCATTGACATCCGTAACCGTTCGTTGAAGTTCGCATCAGATGATGGTGGTGCTTCCTTTGATTTCCGTGTTTCTTCGTCCAGCGCATCTTGAACTTCCTTAGCCGCTCGGGCGTTTGCCTCCTCAACCGCTGTATCAACATTAATCTTGGCCTTGATTAATTCATTTACCTATTCGGTTAGCGCCTTGAGGTCGGCTTCAAGTTGGGTATTCCGGTCCTCAAGGCTTGCATTCTTTTCCTCGAGGCTAATGACTTTGTTGAGTGTGGAAGCGGCTTCGTTGCATGACCTCCCCAAGTCTTCATCGACTTTTGTGAGCTGTTGCTCGGTTTCCCTTTCAAACCGACCCATGTCATCCACCATCCTTGAGGTCTTGTCTTCCAAGTCCTTGGTTCGCTGAAAATGATCGTTGTGTAGAACCGTGTCGTCCCGGTAGTCGGCTTCGATGTCTGTGATCCGGGCCTCTGCCTTTACAAGATCATCTCTCGTCTTTTCGGCTAACAGGATTGTTTGGCACGCGACTTTCTTGATTTTCCTCTTCCACGGTCGAACCTTTGAGTTGACAAACTCTTGAATAAGAGTCTTTACTTTTTCCTCTGTGACAACCGGTTCTATATCCCCCGGTTGATCCGTTTCAAATGGCCCGGTGAAATGAGTCTCTTTCCTTTCGTCGGTTTCGTTTATGACCGGATCCGCTAGAGGAGGCGTTTCACCTCGATTCTGACCGTCATTGGTCTCAAGCCGCGGAGAATGCGCTGTTTCTCGTTGTCTGTGCACCGCGTCAAGCCGATCTATTTCTTCAGTGAGTTCTCCTTTCTTTATCTTAAGCTTATTCAACACCAGGAGCTGTAATTTAGCCTTCGGTGTTCCCGCAACATACCTTTCTGAAAGCTTTCGGATACGTACGGTTAGCTTTTGTAGCCGAGCACTCGGTTTCACGATTGTGTGTCGGTCCATGGCTTCGTTAGGATCTTTGGCGTTTGTGAGGCTTATAACGTTTTCTTCTATCTCCTTCAGCCTTCTGAAACTTTGTTCATCGGTTAGGCCCGGTAACATGTGTTTGAAGAATTTGTCGCATCAGTACTCGTGCCATTCCCGGTATACTGCGGCAGACGCTTGAACTCGCAGTTCGATTTCCTCCAGGATTCTGCGCACTATAATTTCGGCCATCTTCTGGTCGTTGTCAGCGGTAGCCTCTTCCTCCCCACGACTGTCTGTACCGGCATCGGTGTTTTCAAGGCTTGCAGCCGCACCGGTATTGCTAGGACTTGTAGCCGATTGTTCCTCTTCATTCGGTCCTTCTTTATCAGATGGGATGTCATCGGTTTTTTGTGATCCGGTTCGGTCAGACGTGGAAGCCGAGTCTTCCTCATCTTGCGTTTGCGGTTCCGTGAATACTATCTTTTCCTTATCCTTGCTTCCGGACTTGTCTTTTGCCGGAGTCGGTGTCTTGGTTGTAGATTTCTTCTTTCGGCCTCCTATGGAACCGGGGGCCGGCTGCTTCCTTTCCAGGAATTGTTTGGATCTTATGATTTTGTTTGAGGGGAAAAGAACATCAGGACTGGTGTTAATGTTGTTATGCAACATGATCTTGCCAAGTGGGATGGCGTATCCCCATGACCGGGCGGAATTCGGTTTCACCATGTCTTTCATATTTTTGAAAATCTCCTTCGCCCAGTTGACGTTCGTACCCTCCAGCAAACCGATAAGCATCTCGATTTTGGCCTTGGTGAGGTTGTCGTAATTTCCACCTCTCGCTTGAACCGACTTTGTGAAGATGTCACAAAGCGGTATGTATTCTGGTCTTAATGTCGATTTCTTACCGGATACTTTCACCGGTTCACCGGTTGCAGAGAGAATCTGACAGGCCGCCTCGAATGTTGCTGGGGCTAGCTCCATCGAAGCGTTTCGGCCATCTGTTGGAAGGCGTAGGATCTCCGCAACCGATTCTTCGGTTATCTCGAATTGTTTACCGCCAACAGTTGCGGTTATTCTGTCGCCAGAGAGAGATGCGGTTTTGAAGAATTCTTCAACCGCTTCTCTGTAGAGAACAAAGGGACCGCCTAGAAAATACTCGAGTCCGGATTCGGAAATCCGGGTAATAACCTCCTTTGCCGCAGGCGAGCCCTTTCGTCGGATCTCCTCAAAATCCACCTGAATGATGTGTTTGAATAAAGCCGAAGCACGACCCATTGTTGGTGATTAAGAGAGCTTGAGAGAGCAAGAGAATGACCGGTGTGAGAGGGTTTAATAACTTAGAGAGAGAAAGTTGTTTCGCGTAAGAAGAAAATGAAATGACCAAGGGCCCTTTTTATAGGCGCGGTCTGGGAGCCCAACCGTCCCATCAATTTTTGGCAGGACTTTTCCCTCCAAGCCAAAAAGGCGGCAAACCGTGGGCGGGAATCTAAGAGGCGGGAATCAATGGGCGGTAAACCAAAAGTCGGCAAACTATGGGCGCCAAATCAGAGGCGGGAAATTTTGAGCGGGAGCTCTTTGGGCGGGAAATTTCCCTCCAAACTTTTCGATTTAGATTTTGATGACGCAATCCCCCTTTTTGAAACCGTATTATGAAGTGGTTTGTGAACCGCAGTGATGCGGTGTTTTGTCTATCGATATAACTGGTTATTTAGAAGAATGTCCTGAATTGTTTACAACTCTTGATTAAGCGGTTCTTTTTGATATCGTCCATAACCGCGAGGATGCGGTTTCTTTGATATTGACCGAATATTTCAATGAAAACGAAGTTACTTGATAATATTAACCGGTTACTTAAATAGATGTTCTGAATTGTTATTTGGACCCGGTTATTTACATTGAAATAGAGTTTCATTGAATGAAGAGGTACAAGATAGATACCGATATATAGATCGGTTTGGAAATAGATATACATAAGAGATAAAGATAGCTTATGTGATAACGACTTTTGAAAGCTTTTCTTCCACTCCATCTATGTCAAGGATGTTTGAGGGAAATGCCGGTGTGCCCGGTCCAAATTCTGGGCGGTACTTGAGAATGATCCGACTGATATGAGGAGCATAACCGAGACCTTTCTTGGTTAGCACCATGGTTTCCAGGTTCTGAAAAATGACCGTTGACCAATTGATGGCCGTGTTGCTAACAATATAGGTCATCATGTCGAATGTTTTCTTGGAGTAACGCTGATTCGGGGATTGACAAATGATAGAGCGGGTTACAATCTCAAGAAGGAGTTGGATGTGGTGAGAAAGGAGGGTTTTTAACCCATGGTTTTCCACCGGAACAGCGGTTCCAGAGAAGAATATTGAGTGATCGGTTGCTGCACTTCCCACCCGGGTTGGGAAGTCGGAGAACCCTTCTGTGGTAAGATTGAACATCTGGGCAAATTCGACTTCATCCAGCCAGAAAGTATGGTCTCTCACCGTGGAGACGATATAGTTTCCTCTGATGCAAGCACTTCTGAGGAAAGTTTTGAATCTTCAATAAGTATAGGACCAGATTCTTCGAGAAAGGTTCGAAGACCGGTGTCAATGATAGATTCAAACATAACCTCATTTGTTTCTATGTCCCAATGTTCCATACATGAATCGAAGTTGATGCTCAAGAAGTTTCCCAGAGTTCTGCTCGGCATGGTTCAAACTTTGCTATTAGAGAGAGAAGGAGTTTAAGAGATTTATGATTTGAGATGTGTTAAATTGATTAGGGAAGGTTTCTTTATATAGATCCGGTTTTGGAGGGAAAACATCAACATTGAATGTCAGTTTTGTCTTATTGGAGAAGAGAATATTTATGTTTCCAAAGTGTGTTGGGAAGAGGTTGCTTTTGACTAATTGCGGAGCTCGAGGTAGGATTTAGTTGAAAAGTAACCAAGTTAGTTGGGTATTGATTACTCATGTAGTTGGGGTTACCTCATTAATTTAATGTTACTTTTCATTAATGATCCTTACAACAACACACTGAAAAGTAACCGATAGAAACCGAAGATAACTTAGACTAAACCGAAGAAAACATAGATAAAACCAAAATGATCATAAGGAGGTTGAACAAAGATACACCCGGTGCGTGCAACAAAATGACCGGGTGTAGGAGGGAGTGATCTAATATCCGCTTGAGTTGGTGTGACCGTTGGAGTGGATGTGACGGTTCCTTCTCTTCCACGCCTTCTCAAACCGCTCATAGAACGAGTCGGTTATTTCCTTGGTTAGCACTTGAGCTTGGTTCAGCCCTTCCCCGGGGCATGTTGGAACTCCAAGCTCCAGAAGTAGACAGCTGATTTGAGGAATGAGACCGACTGTTTTAACGCCAATCATCCAGACTATGACGTCGAACAGTACCCTCGACCAATTGACCGGTGTTCCAGTAGTTATAGCAGCCATCATGTTGAAGGCAGCGGTGCAGTAAGTGTTGGTCACATCCCTTCCCAGGATGCCTCGACCGACTACGTCATTGAGAAGCTGGTATTCAGCTTTCAATAGTGACTTAGCACCGTGGTCATCCACTGGATGGCTTGACCAGGAAAAAGCTAAGGAGATCTCGGCTTTTAGTTCAGTCGGTATGTTGAGGTCGGTTAGCCCCTGCTTTGGTAGGTTAAAGCATCTGTCAAAGTCATTTTCTGTGAAGTCAAAAACGATTCCTCCAACCTTTGATTGGATGTGAGTGTCAAAGTGAGGAGTTCCACGAAAAACCCGGCGTTATAAAAGAACTCCAGGACAGACTCAGAATAGATGACATGTTTGTCATCTAGGAAGTGTTGGAGACCAGTATCTTCAAGTAATTTGATCATCTTGAAGATCTCATAGTGCGCAGTGCTTTGAGCAGAGTTGAAATCCACTTGAAGGATGTTTAGGAACTGAGACATCTTGTCTTAGTGAGAGAAAGAGTTATGCAGCTTGTGATTGTTTTGTTTAAGGTTTGTTCAACTTATATACTAGTGGAGAGAGAAGCCTATTATCCAGATATCACAGGTGATAATGTCTATTAACCATAGGATAAAGAGTTTTGCATGAAATAGGCATGTCTACAGCCTAGGGTGTTGGTCATAGACATGGACCATGAAAGATATCAGATCTTCACGTCTTTTTAGGTGCGACCATTTTACTTTGAAAAGGCAATGTTTCAGAATAGATAAGTTTAAACACAGGTAATTATTCCACTTTTGTTTGAAATTCAAATAATCTAAGATAAACTATTTCCGAACCGGTCAGTTATCAGTTGTTCGTCCCGATGTGGTTACTTGGTGCGTGCACTAAGTAACCGGTCGGTTTACTCTGTCTGATAGACCAGGCGGTTCTTCCATAGATACCTTGAAAATTTGAAGTCCAACAGTTTAGGAGGAACTACCGGTTTTGTCTGTCCGAACTGATTTCCTTTAAGCATCCTTAGGGATGATCTGACTAATATCGGTTAAACCGAGTGTAAGTCTGAATTGAGAGAACTTAGCTTCTTGTAGAGGCTTGGTGAAGATATCGGCTACTTGTTAATCTGTCGGTACGTATTCCAGCCGGATATGCTTCAGCATGACATGTTCCCGAATGAAGTGGTGCCTTATGTCCATGTGCTTTGTTCTAGAGTGTAGAAACGGATTGTAGGTGATTGCTATGGCACTTGTATTATCACAGAAGATCGGAGACTCTTCGGCTATGACACCGAAGTCCTTCAGTTGCAGTTGGATCCAAAGAAGTTGTGAACAACAGCTTCCGGCCGCCAGGTATTCAACTTCTGCGGTTGATGTGGCCACTGATGTCTGTTTTTTGCTATGCCATGAAACAAGCCGGTCACCTAGGAATTGACATGTTCCGCTGGTGCTTTTTCTATCAATCTTGCACCCTGCATAGTCTGCATCTGAATAACTCGTTAGGTTAAAAGATGAATCCTTTGGATACCACAGGCCGACATCAGGTGTTCCCTTTAGGTATTTCAATATTCGCTTTGCGGCTGTGTAGTGGGATTGTTTTGGATTGGCTTGGAATCTTCCACACACACCGACTGCAAATAGAATATCCGGTCTACTCGCTGTCACGTATAGGAGAGAACCGATGATGCCCCGGTAAGCGGTCAGGTCTACTGATTGACCCTCATCATCTTTGTCCAATTTGACCGATGAGCTCATTGGAGTAGCCGCTGAGGAGCATGTATCCATCCCAAATTTCTTTAGAAGCTCCTTGGTGTACTTGGGTTGGCTTATGAAAGTTCCTTCTTCGAGTTGCTTAACCTGAAGACCTAGGAAGAAGCTTAATTCCCCCATCATTCTCATTTCAAACTTGTTAGTCATCAGGGTTGAGAATTTATCACATAGCTTAGGATCGGTTGAACCGAAGATGATATCATCTACATAGATTTGAACAAGTAGGATATGTTCCTTCTTCTCAAATTTAAATAACGTTTTATCCACCGAACCGATGGTGAAATCGTGTTTTAACAAAAATGCGGTTAGTGTGTCATACCAGGCTCTAGGTGCTTACTTTAGACCGTATAAAGCTTTGTTTAACCGGTATACATGGTTAGGTAGTTCGACATTTTTGAAACCGGGTGGTTGTTCAACATACACCTCTTCACGTAGGTCACCATTCAAAAATACACTTTTAACATCCATTTGGAAAACCTTAAAGTTTTTGAATGCATCAAAAGCTAGAAAAATCCTAATAGCTTCAATCCTAGCTACAGGGGCAAATGACTCTTCAAAATCAATGCCTGCTTCATGTTTGTAACCTTGTGCCACTAATCTGGCTTTGTTCCTCGTGACCAAACCGTCTTCATTGAGTTTATTTCTAAATACCCATCTTGTTCCTATGACCGGTTGGTCTTTCGGTCTAGGGACTAGGTACCAGACTTTATTACTCTCAAACTGATTTAGCTCTTCTTGCATTCCCAAGATCCAATCCGGATCTGACAATGCTTCATCTATTCTTTTCGGCTCAATCTGGGATATAAAGGCGGAATTAAAGTATTCCTCCAGAATTTGACGCCTAGTTCGAACAGGTTCTGAAGGGTCACCTATAATTTGCTCAAGAGGATGTTTAGTGTTCCTTTTGAAATTCGGTTTAGGGATGTCTACCAAATTACCGTTTGTTTGATCAAGGCTAGACATATCGGTAGGCTGAACAGGATTGTCAGACCGACCGACTTCCTCGGTTTGGACCGGGGTGTCAGCTTCCTGTCGTAGGACAGCTTGATCCGGCTGGGTTTCAATATTACCCATTTGGTCATGGACAAACCGCCTGAAGACCGGAATCTCATCTTCACTATCAGAATGGATATTGTTATTTCCCAGTCTGTTGTGTAGATCAAAGCCTGATGCAGTATTACTTTCAACTGATTCATCGAAAACAACATGAAGTAATTCCTCCACGGTTAAGGTTCTATTGTTATACACTTTATATGCCTTACTCACCGCTGAGTAACCTAACATGATCCCAGTATCGGTTTTTGCATCAAAAGCTGAAAGATAGGTTTTACCATTTATATGTATGTAGCATTTACAACTGAAAATTTTAAGGTACTTAAGGTTGGGAACCCTGTTAAAATAAACCTCATACGGTGTTTTGTTGTGAAATTTGTTAATCAGAGACCGGTTTTGTGTATAACATGCAGCGTTGATAGCCTCAGCCTAAAATTTCTAAGCAATGCCCGAATCGGCTATCATGGACCGTGCGGCTTCCTTGAGAGTCTGGTTTCTTCTCTCGGCCAGGCCATTTTGTTGAGGAGTCCTAGCACTAGACAACTCGTGTCTAATACCGGATTCATCAAGAAATGCGGTTAAAGTACTGTTGGTAAATTCGGTACCTCTATCACTTCTAATACTATTAATGCGAGTTGATTTTTCATTTTGCAAACGTTTAAGTAGTGTGATCAAGTTTGATGCGGTTTCACGTTTGGATTGTAGGAATATTACCCATGTAAATCTAGAGTAGTCATCAATAACTACCATGGTGTAAAGCATACCTCCTAGGCTAATGACCTGAATCGGTCCAAATAAATCCATGTGAAGAAGATCTAAGCATCGGTTAGATTGAATGTTTCCTTTACTCTTAAAGGTTGACCTAGTTTGTTTACCCATTTGACATGCTGAACAAACCTTATCCTTGTTAAATACTATGTCAGGAATTCCGTCGACTAACTTTTTACCGCGAATATAGTTTAAGGTTTTCATGTTCAGATGGTTTAATCTCTTATGCCATAACCAGGTTTGATCAGTCTTAGCTATCATGCATACAGGATATTCTACTTTAGTTTTCCAATCTACCTTGTAAATATTTCCTAGCCTATTTCCGGTTAGTAGTATGATACCTTGAGAGTTCTTAACTAAGCATGCATGTTTAAGAAATTCTACCGTGTATCCAGCATCACACATTTGACTAATACTTAGTAGGTTAAAACGTAGGTTTTCAACTAGGAGTACATTATCAATTGTCAGGTTACCATGGACAATCTTACCCTTGCCCACAGTTCTACCTTTTGAGTTGTCACCGAAAGTGATTAGTGCACCGGTTTCTATTCTGATGTCGGTTAGCAGGTTGTTGTTCCCGGTCATATTCTTGGAGCAACCGCTATTCAAGTACCATTCAAAGTTTCCTAGCCGTTTCTTTAAATCCTGCAAAATATACATATTTACAACTATTTGGTACCCACCTTTACTTGGGTCCACATGCGATTAGTCCCTTGGGCATCCAGACTTTGATAAACCAGACAACTTTCTTTGCTAAGGTCTTAACCGTCTTTTTGGCACTCGGTTTTGGATACTTAGGTTTTTCTACGAAGGCTTTAAATGATGGTGATCTGTGGTTTGTCCTATGCGGTTGAGGATTGGCTTTCCTATTTTTGAGCAGGTCGGCTTTCCTTTTCTCAGGGTCAAGCCACTTCTCAGAGTCGGTTGGACCTACATAGGTTAGTTTTTCTGCCGTATAGTATGCGGTCAATTCCTCTTCAGCGGTTAAGGAGCTTTTAATGAAACTTATAAGAAGAAGGTCACCCTTTGTAAACCTTACTTTGTTTACAGGTTTTTGGTTTTTGGATCTATCATTTTTGTAACCTAAACCGAACATGCAAAAAGGGTGTCTGTATAACTACACATCTTCTTTACCATGTCACTAGATCTCTTATATGCGGCCATTTTATACTGGAGGCGGGCATTTTCCTCTCCGGTCAGTTCTCGAGCTGGATCACTAGACTGTTCGGTCTTGAGTGGTGATTCAGGTGCTAACTCGGTTTCTAAGGTAGGGGTTTCATCAGGTTTTATGATCTCTGGTTCGGTTAAAGCAAGTATTTCTGGTTCTATCAGAATGGGTATTATAGGGTCGGTTCTAAAGTTGAGTTGCTTAGGTAGCATGGCTAGTAGGTTCTTATACTCTTCTACCATATCATTCAATGCATTATATAACTCAGCTTTAGTAAATTCTTCACAAGGAGAGTCAAATACCTGTTTCTCATTTGCCATGAGGCATGTGAGTTCATCATCACTGTCACTGTGAGCCCATAAGCTTCCTCCATCATAGGCTATCAGTGCTTTCTGAACCTCACTTCCTTCACCGGTTTGTTGGTAGTTATTTCGGTTGTCCGGTTTCCGGTCATCCCTCCTCGGTTTTCTGCATTCCCACTTGAAATGTCCCAAACAGTTACAGTTATAGCATCTTACATTGGATTTATCACCATAGTTGTAGTTTGTCGGTTGGCTTCTTTTCATGAACCTCCCAAACTTCTGTGCAAGCATTGCCATGGCATCCTCGGTGAACTGTTCGACGGTTCTGATCTGTGCAGGTGCAGCCGGTTCTGTGGATGTGATCAGTGCTCTGGTTGAGGTTGAGGCCGAAACCTCTTCTTCAGTCCTAGATCTCATTTCGAACTCATATGCCTTAAGATCTTCGAATACATCATGTAACATCATCTTACTTAGGCAGTTTGATTCCCTCATCACCATTGTCTTTATATCCCACGCACTTGGAAGAGATCTTAACGCTTTCATGATGACCTCCTTGTTATCATACTTCTTGCCAAGAGTTGCTAGCTCGTCTAACACACCAGTGAACCGGTCACTGTACTCCCTCATTGTTTCTTCCGGTTTCATCTTGATGCTTTCAAACTTCTAAGTAGCTACCATTACCTTGTTTTCCTTGGTTCTTTCATTTCCCTCATAGATCTGAATAACCGTGTCCCATGTTTCCTTTGCGGTTTTGCAGTCTCTGATCTTGCAGTACGTGTTTCTGTCCACACTGTTGGAGATCCGGTTTCTGGCATGGTTATCCAGGTTATTTCTTCTTCTGTCTTCAGCTGTCTATTCCTTCCTGTCCTTGTCAATGATTATCGGTCCTTCGGCCAGAATGAACTGCATCTCATCATCCATGGTGATTAAGTGTAGATGCATGCGTGCCTTCCAGTTGGCAAAGTCATCACCTTCTAGCATTGGTGGCCTATCGAAAGACATACTTGCTTGAGTATTGAAACTAACTGCTCTGATACCAATTGTTAGGATCTAGGTCGCGGCTGGAGGACCGGGGTTGGGCCGGTTAGCACGTTTCACTCAAAGGGTGGTGATTAATCCGGTTAGAGATTAACACCGGGGTTTCAATACTACACAAACTGTCACAAACCCTTGAACCAGGTTCAAGCGCGGAAGAGGTTTGTTTCAGGTTGAAGCAGCACACTTACAAGATAGGCAGAATCGGATTTAAATAGGATAGGTTTGGAGTTTGCTGGGTCGGTTTTTGGGATTCAGATATTCGGTTTAGGTAGAGTTGAATAGGTTATAGCGGTGTAAATGGGTTAGTGCAAATCGGTTAGAATGTAGAACCGGCAGAAAGTAAATAACAAGACAGGTTTTTATGGATGTTCGGAGATAGAACTCCTACGTCACCCCTTCCTCTCGAAACCGCGAGAAGGATATTCACTAAGGAATACAAATACAATCCGATCGAGACTTATTTCCTGCTCAATAACACTCGTACAATTTTAACCGAAATTGTAGAATTACACTTCAACTTAGCACTTAAGCTTTCTAAAGATAGAACACACTCTTATCACTTGTAAATTAATTGTTCACTGTGTCCCGCATTTACTCCTCTTCAGCTCCTCCTTTTATAGGTGAAATGTGCCAACGGTCACATTTCATTTCCTTGAATTTGATTGGTTGAGAAGAGATTCAGTGATTCAGACCTGGCAGTCAACTGTTCAGACCTGGCGGTCAACTTTTCAGACCTGGCGGTCAACTTTTCAGACCTGGCGGTCAACTTTTCAGACCTGGCGGTCTGTTCTTCCAGTATGTAGGACAAACCGGCTAGGTTTGTCTTTTACTCAAAGTGGTAACTTTCGGTTAGACAGTTGTTTGTACTTGGAAGATTTCCTTTCTGATTTATCTTGAAGTGGAAAGATCTTGTAGGACGGTTTTCTGAAGCCTGCAGACTTTCCTCGGACTTGTATGGATATGGCAATGTTCAGTCTGTTCCTTTGGTATCGTTTTCAACAGATACCCGAAGTATCTTCTTATGATGGTCGGTCATTTGACTTAGCCTGATGACTTCCGGTTATTGACCGGCTGTCTGGTGTTTCCAGCCTTCTTTTGAGTGGTCATGTTTCAAGTCGGTTTGATAACTTGACTGGTTGAGCTTCTTAACCGGTTCATTGGTCTGACCGGTTGGTTTCCTCAAACCGGTTGGGTACTTTGACTGGTCCGGTTCTTTGTTCCTGCATGGAAGGTTTATTTGTGTTAAGTTCTGTGAACCGGTCTAATTTTATCTAACAAAGGTTCATTTTCTTAATTCGTTTTTTAGCTATAATTCTTTTATCTAAGAGCTTGAGTAGTTTCACAAAGCTCACGGGAACATGTTTATCATCATCTTAAGTGATCAATCGACCTAGATAATGATCAATTTGTTCAAAACAGTTTGTGATAAAAAAAAATTGGGTTTTCAATTTTAAAACTGTTTTGAAGTGTAAGGAGATATCCAATAACTTTCTTATACTACGTATACTTGATTGGTACCAAAACAAGAACACTAGCTAGCTGTTGGTTTTGACCAAATTTTTATTTTGTTTTGAAATTTTTGATTTTGATTAAACATGACCAGGATGGATCAAACATGATCCAAATAATTTCCCAACATAATTACAATCATGTTGGGAAGTTTTTTGGACCATGATTCGACATAATTAACCCAATAATAGCAAATCCGTTTTTTATGCTGAAAATTCAAATTTGAGTTTTTATTATTTAGATCGATTGATCGGTTCTATCATATCCAGATATTTCCTAAATGGTCATAAGAATGATTTTCATCCATAAAACACTATGAACAACAAATATACAAGTTTTTACAATTTGGAATATAAAAATTTTCAAATTTAAACTGTATATGTATGAATTAGAGGGTGATTGGAATCATATGAGGGATTGGAGAACACTCCTTGAACCTTAAGGAAGTTGTTGGGATGCCTTGATCAAAGATTTAAGGTCTAAACGAATTTTCGAAAATCTAAAAATTTTGAGCTTCAATGGTGGATTTCTGAAATCTTCCGATTTGAAGAAGGATTCCATGCCTTCGGATTTACTTAGGGAAGCTATTTATAGCATTCATAAGTCGGATGGTGGCTTAAAGTGTCATTAATCGGCCAAAAGTCATTTGGCTGAAGTCACCGAAATATGGATGATTCATCCATATTTTGATAGGTAGGAATGATCATCATTGTAGGGTGATCATTTCAGGCTTTAAATGAGCCGAAATAGTGGACTATCGACCGAGTTCCAACTTGGAAAAATCATTCACGGATCTTCAAACTTATCTACTCGGCGTAACACGAAGAAGATAGTGGCGCATGAAACAACATTGTTACATGCATTTTAACGCGTTCCATCAACGTTCCATTGGAGACCGAGCGATCCGTTATCTTTCCAGCTAACGGTCGTCTGCTGATTCGCTGCATCATGAGTGCGCGCTTCCTCCGCTACAACGGTTTGTGTGGGCGCGCCTAGAGCTTTGAATGAGGAGCCAACGTCCATCCAATGGATGCGTTTCTCGATGTAGCCAATTCTTCTATTTTCGACTATACTCGATTACCGATTTCTTTTTATTTTAAAACCTTAAGGGTTTGTTTGAAATTGATTTTTCTTTCACCTTTTTGGTTTTAATTTTGATCTTTTTAAATACTCAAAATATTAAAATAAATATGGCAATTAATTTACCAATTTTTTATTTATTTTTAGATGAAATGGATACAACAATTCATTCTAAATTATTTATTTTTGTTCCTTAATTTTTCTAACATTATTTTAAGATAAACGAGTACAACATTTATCTCAAATAATTTTATTTTTATTATTTTGGCCCTAACCCTTAATTAATTTAATTAATTAGTACAATAATTAATCCTAATTAATTGTTTGAAATAGGTTTATGGCTATGAGGTTAATTATTTTGATCTTATTTATTTAAAAACAAGTTAAAATAATTATTTTAATATTATAAATTGGGATGTAGATTTTTAGTGCTTACAAAGATAGTTAGAAAATATTGAAAAGATATATAATTGAATTATTTTGTTTTGACATTATTCCAAAACTAGTAGTTTGCAAATTAATTTGTTCAAGCAGAAGTATGTAGTTCAAGTTGGTTTAGTATATAAAAATTAAGGCAAGATGGGTAAAAATTGTTTTGCTAGAATAAAGAGATGTTGATAAATACCTAATTATTTGTTATGACGTAGATGATGAAAGTTTATATTGGGTCTTCTCGGCTTTAGATCAATATCTTATTTTGAGGAAGTAGACAATGGATGTTAGACTTGGGTGTCCTCAATTTTTTTACAGATATATGATTTTGAAAAAGTAGATGATGGGAGTTCGTCTTGGGTCTTCTTAGTTATCGATCAGTTTCTTATTTTAAGGAAGCAGATGATGGATGTTCGTCTTGGTGTACTCGATTTTCGATAGATATCTAATTTTGAAGAAGTAGACGAGGGAAGTTCATTTTAGATATTCTCGGTTATCGATCAGTATCTTATTTTGAGGAAGTAGACGATGGATGTATGTCTTGGGTGTCTTCGATTTTCAATAGATATCTAATTTTGAAGAAGTAAACGATGGAGGTTCGTCTTGGGTCTTCTCGTCTTTTGATTAGTATCTTATTTTTGAAGAAGTGGCAATGGAAGTTCGTTTTGTGTGTCATCGGTTTACGATAGATATATTGTTTTTAAAAGGAATGAGACAAAGAGAGGGAGGAGAATCAAGACGAATAAAAGTTTTATGAAGAACATCTTTTTTTTCTCAACTACTTTCTTTTCAATTTCTAGATACCTAAGTTTAGGTATTTCTATAATTGGTGAAGATACATTATATATGTATATTTCATCTTTCATGATGATATTGTTCTTGAGAATTTATGTAATCTATCATAATGTAAATTCTAGAGACACGAACAAGAGAAAAGGAGGGAGACGAATCAAGACTAAGACAGTGTTAGGAAGAAAAAAAATCATTTTTCTTCAACTATTTTCTCTTATCTAACTAGATACATAGGGCTATATATTTCCACTATTGGTGATGATACATTTTATATGTATGTACTATCTTTATTGATGTTGTTTTTGAAAGTTTATGTAATCCATTAGATTGTAAATCTTAATTTGCAAAAATAATTTGTGTAACTCATTATATGTGATATAATAGATGATTTAAGTGGCTTAAGAGTTCCGTGGTTTTACTCTTGTCGAAAGGGTTTTCCACGCTAAAGTTCGATATGGAGTTGTACATTGAAAGTAACATAATCGAGTAAAGAGAAGTTGTTATCAAGAAAGTGACTATGTTGTGGATATGCAGACAGTTCTTAGATTTTGGAATTATGGAGATTTTGTTTGTTAACAAAGCAAATAATGAAAGACAAGAGGGAGATATCTTGTAAATTAAGGTGGAGTGTTGAGAACGGATTTATAATATTCTAATTATGGTATATTTATGGTACACAATCTTTGTACAAGGAAAAAGTATATTAAACATGACGAAACTATATTTTTTCTGTATAATTTTGACATTAGAAATTAAGATTAACACAAAAGGAAATTATATCTCTTATTATGAAAATACAATTATAAAAATATGGTAAGAATATTTTGGAAGCTCTATGAGAGTTTTGAACAAGATAGTAAGATTGACATAATTGTGTGTCGAATTATCTCTGTATCTTCCTTGGAAGGAAATATGGAAATTTAAAAAATTCGGAGAATTGAATGTTATCAGTAGCAAACCTATGAGACTAATTGATTTGTTAATTGATTGAAGATTTCTTTTTGGCTGTCAAATCAATTATAATTCATATAATTTTCTGTTTAAATCATTTTTTTTGCTGCAAATGTAATTTTCATTATTTAACACTAGACTTCTTATGCAAAGATTACAAGCAATACAATTCTTTACATATTTTTTCTCTCAAATTTCTACATCATATCAATGCGGGTTTTCCATCTTGAAGAAACTGATTCACTGTTTTTCGATGTCTCCTCCAATGGTGTAAATAGTCATTGGAGGAGAACTCAAATAATTCTATAATCTCATATTTTTCAAAAATTATTTATCACAAATTCCAATGCGTTTTTTTTCTCTTTTTCTTTGAAAGTTTCGTCGTTTTGAAATTGCACTTCAGTCGAATCTGTATCGAGCATCGTCTTCGTGTTTCGACAGATTTCATCCAATATTTCATCTGTCCAAAAATTATCATTTTTCACTCCAAGAGTTGCAAGAGCCAAGTGCCAAAAGCCACTCCTCTAACTAATTGAATCATGGATTAGAATAAGTCAAATTGAAAAAAAATCTTCAACATTTCCATCTCCTCATCAAAAACTTCTCCACTCTCATAGTTACCCAAGCCTTTCCTATTATGCGGTTAACATTCTCATCAAAGCTCTTCCCAAGTCGATTTGAGGAAGTATGTGGTAAGTTGGGCAATCTAAATATCTACTACCCAACTTGAGGGGAGTGTAGAATTAGCTCTCTATCTTCCTTAGAAGGAAATATGGAAAATCAAACAATTCTGAGAATAGAATGTTATCAGTAGAAAACCTATTGAACTAATTGATTTGCTAATTGATTGAAGATTTGTTGTTGGTTGTGAAATCAATTATCATTCATATAGGATTTTCTGTTTAAATCATTCTCTTTCCTGCAAATATAATTTTCATTATTTAACGTTAGACTTCTTATGTAAATAATACAAACAATACAATTCTTTACATATTTTCTCTCTCAAATTTCTACATTGTGACTTATTTAAATGTGCAGTCGGACACCTTAGAAAGTCAAGCCTTTGCTTTGAGAGTATATATTCCATGTGTGTTATATGAACATGAATTGTGAGAGAAATATTGTAATACTCCGGTAAAAAATTTATAATAAATTTGAGAATTTGATGTGATTCGAAAGTAGATTTATGCCTGTTTTGGTCGAACCATTATAAATTTTGTGTCTATGTTATTTAGTTGTTTTTTTTCATTTTTGGTAATTTTTCAATGTTATTATTCTTGTATTAATGGATACATAATCTCTTGTCTTCCCAATGATGAATGTGGTTGAAAGATTATTTTAACAATGATCAAAGAAAGGATGTGAGCACTAAAAGAAAGAATTTAGAATAGCAGAATGATGATTTCATTACACATGATAATCTTTCTTTAGAATAATCGATTAAATATTTTGTTGACTTGATTTTGAACAAAACCACGTATAACCTATAATTGTTCTTTTCATTTTTGGAGTAGTGTCACATCTTTTTAGCTTGTAACTTTTGAGTATAATTAATCATGAGCAATTAATTCTATATTTAAATATTTATAAAATTTAATTTATATTTTAGAAAGATCAATTAGGCCTTATTCGGTTGAGTGTTAAAAAATAAGAAAAAATAATGGAACTTTATTTAATCCAGACTTTCATCAATCAATTGCATTACTCAAATTAATAAAAATAAAATATGAAAATAATTTTTATTTTAAAATAAAAATTATCATTATATATATATATATATATATATATATATATATATATATATTAATACATTTTAGGACTTTATATAAAAATAAAAATAAAAAAATTTCAAAACTTCTCAACTCAAAGCCCAACAATGTTTTTTAAATTCTTTTTTTATTGCTTGTTATGCCTCTATTGCCTTTTGATCCAATGGAATTTTAAGTTAGCAATGATGTCATGCATTTCACAAAATATATGTTATCTTGATGGACTCAATTGATTGAGTTGTGATATTTGATGAAATATTTATTATAACATGAATATTGTTGACATTAAATATAATAATAATAAAATCGTTCTCATAAAACCTGATAGAGATGCACCATTTTTTTATATTTTATTATAACTAACTAAGGCACCAACATAAGCCTATAATATCAGCACACTCTCATTTATTTTGAAGACAGTAAAGTTATCTATGGATATTTATATTATATTATATATATGATCTTTTAATTGCTCAACGACACATATCCTTAATTGATCACGCCCTTCGGCCACCAGATCCACTTTCCCTTTGGCAGTTGAAGTAAACTGCGGCTACAGGGAGGCCGAGATTGTAGAGCTCAGCAAAATCCCGAGTGTTAAAGTTATGGCGCCATCCAGGAGCGTAAACCGTGTGCCTTCCTAGCTGCTGGAAAAGTATGAATGCGAAACGGTGAATTCCCATTGTCGGGTGTGGACTCTCGTAGCAAACCATCTCTTGTCCTACATATGACCAAAAAATATTTATACAAACAAATATTGGGCATATGATTATTAGGACGAGATTTAAATTAACTAACCGAAACTCACTCCTGTGGTAGCTGGGATATCAGTGACCAACCTATAATAATTAATGACAAAGAAGACGTACAAATTTATTTTCGAAACTACTAAAGATTACTTGATTTGTCTTGTATACATTTTTCACAAGAAAATACAAATGTTATCATACTATAAGAATCACATCAAGTGAAAATTAAAATATTAATAAGTATAATAATTGGTGGGAGCTAGGGAATGTTCCTTAAGTTATAAAACAAGTGGGACCATCATTAGAAATTGATAAAGTTTTTGACCTTGTTAGATTAATTGTTTTTTTATATTCAATATAACCGCATTATTTTATTAACTTTTATCGTCTCATTAAATTAATTAATTTAAATATAATTAATTAAAAAAATAATAATTTATTTTATCATTATATTCATATCCTAAATTATTTTACATAAAAATACCTACTCAATTCATCACCTTTCAATATTTTTTAAATAATAAAAATTATTAAAAACAATTCCTATCCGAACAAGCACCTTAATTAAGTCCATGAAGACAGTATTATTCATCCAAAAACAAAATATGAAAGAAAAGAAAGATGTTTACCAATTAAGTATTAAGTTCATTCCTTGTCTACACTAAAAGCTTTGCACAATGCATTATACTAGTTAAAAGATAATATAATCTTTTACCAACATATTTATTTATGGACTTTATGCGTTTCAAAATCAAGACACAAACTCATTATATATTTAATAAGTATAATAGCGATAAATGTGATATGAACTTACCGAGTAATCACAACATGTGTTAAAGTCACACCATAAATCAATTAAAAAATAAAGGCGAGTGATAATTAACTTAAACTTATAAATGTTATAGAATCCTTATCATCATAATCTAACAATAGTAAGTTGATAAAATTGGTTGATAGTTAATTTTTTAGAATAATTATGACCTATTTAGTAATCTATTACTCATGTCAATTATATCAATTGATATATTTGCATGCAAATTAAAGATATTTAAATCTTACTATTAAACAAGTTATGAGGTTTGTAATGCACTAAAATAAATCAAAAATAAAAATTCCTCTTATAAAGATAGTTAAAATAGAAAGAATGTTTTAATCTAGTACTTCAAACAATTAACTTCCACCATTGTGTTAACATTGTGTTGCAGGTTTAAAATGTATTTGATTTAGAATGGCTATAGGTTTAAAATCATTCTTTTGACAAAAGAATTATTCCCCCCAGATTGGGGCGGCCCGAGCCTGGGTAGCATTACCTCGGGAGGGCCGTCCTCAAGAGTCACCATAAAGAATTGCTATATATAGGTTTCATGATAGAATATACCTATCCTAACTATCAATCTCAATCCAAATGGCTTAGAGGAAGACCACTCATATATGGATAAAGAATAAGCAAAGAGACATAGGCTACAGGGTGGGGGTGGGGGGGACTGATCGATCCTCTTCTTCACACAGCTATGAATCAACATTATCATTCTCTTTCAAAAGATAAAAGGTGCCCACCCAATTCTATATAGATTTTAATATTTTTCTTCGGGTTATTCAATAGTAACTTAAATATTCTCATTACTAATTTTAGGTGATATATATATATATATAAATGACCATGACCTTTTAATTTAGCTTATTATTCGATGAATTAATATAATAACTTAGTGGTAATCGTGATTTGAACCCACTAGATCATTTGGAGTATAATTTTTCATTTTAGTCATACTTTTTCATATTAAATTTAAACAAAATCACCTTCCTCTTTATTTTACAATTTTTTATCTTATTATAATGATAATATGTGACAACATATATTTACTTTTAAAAAGATAGAAAGATTGTAAAAAAATATATTACTTTCAAAAATCAATTCATAATTTAATTAATTGAACTAAAATATATATTTCTAAAATATTGTGATCCATGTAGCTTGTGATGAGGGAAATACGAATCTTATTTGCAATTAAAATGGAACAAAAATAAACACTTTCAAGAATTTATATTAAACTACAGATTGCACTTTAATAATTAAAGATATAAAGTGAATAATCCTAATAATATATAATGTGGAACTCATCCCCTGGTATAATATAAGTTAATTAGTGATAAAAGAGTTACAAGTTTTGAGTTAAATTCTCACTATGATTACTTTAAATTGAAATAAGGTTATTATTATATTATTATGTACATATTTTTTTTTAAAAAAACTAAGAATTAAAACTATAAAAATGTCATAATTAGCTCCACTAACATTAATTAATAAATACATAACATTAAAATATGAATAGCATTTAATTTCTGAATGTTATTTACCTTTATTTAAATAAGAAAAATAAATAAATATTTATCTTCAAGTACATTAATTGTTTTTAATTGGTTTTAAGAAAATATTATGTAATTGAATATTTTATACTTTCAATAAACATAAAATTAAAATAAGAAGGAAGAATATTATTTTTCATAATAATAATTTGAATTATTATATGTTTTAAATAAAATCTTATAAGATAAAAACAAGTGGAATATTTGAGTGTAGTAAGAGTAGGGCCATAGAACATTGTCAGTACACAATATGCTGAACAACATCATGGTTTTATATTCTTCTGAAAACATATAAATGAGTCATAGGTTGAAATTATTAAATCATTTAAAAAACTTTATGCATCTTTTCATTATTATTAAATATTAACATTTAGAAAGACTTGGATAACACGTTAATTCTCCTTCATTCAAAATAAAAAATATATATAATTCAATTATATTTAAATAATCGGAATCTAAGTCTAACTTGTTTGGTGTATATTTTAATAAGATGACTTAATATATTTTCCCACTATATATTAACATTTGTAATATACTTGAATCGATTTGATTCAATTATATATTTAAATAATCTGAATATAATGTGTTGTTTGTTGTATATTTTGATAAAAATTGACTTATATTATTTTAGTAAAATTTTATAATTTTTAAAAAATATATAGAATACTTTACTTAGTAATTAAGTGAAATAATGATAAAGTACTATTTAATTATATAAATATTGTTTTTAAACCCTATTAAATATTTAACAAAGATAATTAAAGAGACAACAACACTAATTTTGTTATTGTTTTCTTCCCCTTTACTTTATTTAATAGTGGTCGGACAGAAATTCCTAAGTCATAGCTTAGAAGGAAATCAGAAATGGAACTTATAACCGTATCTAGAAATTAGGCTAGAGCTACAATCCTTTATTTTCCGATTGGCTTTCTCGGGTTAGTATTTGCTGGAACAAAAGAAATTAAACAGAGAGAAGTGACAATACCAATGTAAGTACTCCCTAAGGGTTGGGTTACTTGGGCTAGGAGCATCAGGATCCACCATAACCTTTAAACACATGTCAACAATACTTGCATATATTAGAATTTGAATAATTCCTGGTCTAAATAAAACGAACAAGAAGAAAAAGCTTACGAGAGTGAAAAAAGTCCTAAGATCTTGACCACCAATGTCAACCCTAGGCTGGTTGATAATTTGGGAGGGTCTAAACTCGCACCCATTTGTGACTTCCCTCGTGTTATAAGTAACCCGGAGCTCGATGGACCTAACAAAAGGGTCCAACACATCGCCCACAACTCTCCCAACGACAAGAGGATTGATGTCCCTTCGCATGTCTAAAAATAGAGAGAAAAAGATATTTGTTTTTTGTGTAGTTGTTTTTATAGAAGTGTAATAGTTCAAGGGAAGCTGTACTAAGTATATATATACAAGTATGTGCATCTATATTTCTATTTTAGGGGACTATAACAATACTATTCTCTTCTAGCTATGCCTTTCATTGGCTAGTGGCTACTTTAAATATTCTTCTGTCCGTGCAAAGTATCCTCATCCCCCATTGCCTTACCTTTTCTAACCTCAGCTCGAATCCAAATACTTTTTTAAATTATCGTCGTTGTTTAGGTTTTTTCCTTTTTTGTTTAATTGTTTATGTGGCTTGAATGAAAAATAGAGAATAGGGAGAAAAATGGGACACCTCTCCACTGTACCTGGTGCTGGGGAGGATCTTTCTTGATCAACATTTCCCCTATCTTGCAGTTGTGACTCTTCGATCAGTAACAGTTGCACAACAAGTTTGGGATTTTTCTTCAACACCCTTGAATGACCATTAGTGCTCCTCCATTTTCTTCACCAAAATGCTTGTCCTCGTCTTTACGTTTATGTTTTATGCTTAAAAAAATATTGTGTTTTTGAAAATAAAACCATATTTCTTTTTCTTATTGTGTTAAGCTTGTGTTCTAACATGTATACATATGTTGGTACATCTTTATTGACAAAACACTAAGTTGATTTATATATTTTTTTTGGGGAAACAAGCCTAAATAAACAAATCGTGTAAGTGAAAGAAAACTTGAGTTGCATACATACCGTCTCCAAGTTTTTTCTTTAATTTTTCCCTCAACATTATTCTCCGAGTTTTTTCTTTCAGTTAATTCGATTGTCAATAATCGAATTCGTTAATAGCTCCCTCAGATTGACCGAAGAAGAAACGATTTTTGATTTAGGGATCGATTCATTAATAGGAGAAGACATTTTCTTTTGACAAATCCCTAACACTACAAGTGCACAACAACATTCTTTACATTGCAAATTTGCAATAACGCGTGCAATACTGGTTCCCATAATCTGTAAAACATATACTAATCATGGTTAGTATAATTTTCCAACAATATTTACATTAATATTTTTATTAAAAGCCTCATGTTTTTGCAATAATTTCTTCAATAACTTCGTTAATATATATACATTATTAAAATTAGTACGTATTAACATTTTCAAATATTTCCGCACGCAATACATTAACAATTTTATTCAAATACTTAATATTTGAAAATGATGTCATACAATTTACGGTAATTTATGCAATCTTTTCTTCAATATATTTGATAATATATACATATGATTAATTAGAATATATTTGCAAATATATGTGCACTCGTTTTGCAATACTCAATTAAATTTATATTCAAATAATGAATATTTAAAAACGATCCAATAAAATTTGTGATAGTTTATGCAATCATTTATTCAATATATTCAATAATTGTTATATATACTGTTAGAGTAATTAGCTAATTAACTTAGTATAATTAGCCACCGATTATAAAACTACCAGGTTTTGAATATTTATTTAAGTAATCAAAAATGAATAAATTGTTAGAATATAATTTATAAAATGATTTTGATAATGAATGGAGGATAAAATTAAATTCAATTAAATATATAAGTTATATATATATATATATATATATATATATATATATATATATATATATATATATATATAAAATTGCTAAGTCATATCAAGTATATAGTAATTGTTTAAAGATAACAACAATATGTTGTAGTATAGGGGTAAGTACTTCCGCCCACACGGGTGACCAGGGTTTAAATCTCACTCGGAAGCTTGTGATTTGACACAAATAATAATTTGAGTTTTATTATTTCAGGGAAGTTGCGCGCATCCGGCTGAGAAAAATACCGAAATTACCACATAGGCGCATCCAACATTATAAAAACCGGAAGCACTCCAAAATACAAAAATTGTCACATAGGCAAAGTCGGTAGTTTGCAAAGGCGTATTCAGTGGTTTGCGCGACCGATCGGTTATTTGGAATTCGATACTTAATGAGGCGTATTAGGTTATTTGGACTTCGGCATTTAATGAGGCGTATCTGGTTATTTGGACTTCATCATTTAAGGAAGCACGACCGATCAGTTATTTATTCCGGTATTAAATGTCTTCGGCATTTAATAGGCGCTTTAGTGTTAAATGACATCGGTATTAAATGTCTCCGGTACTTTCTCAAATCGATAATGTGGATAAGAACTTCCCAATATTTGATCAATCTCATCTCCAAATTAAGCATTCGTCATGGGTAGTTTGGGAAAGCAGCATATCACCAATTTGGGATGGGCAGTCTGTCAAAATAGTAGAGACAAACCTAAAGAAGACTATCATATACCAAAATTATTCAAATTCTCTACAATGAACGCTCCAAGTGTAACAGGCTCCATTAATGAATTCTTGGCTACTATCATAAAAATACAGACAGGATTAAAGGAGGATATTTTCTGATGTACTTTTCTGGAATTCAACCAATCAAGTTAGGACTGGTGTCTTCTAAAACAAATATGTCTGTTATACGACATTTGTTGTGCTTTGGAAATAAAAGAAGATAAAAGGAAGAACAGACAAGCAGGAGAATTGAGGATCTGGGCTCTCTTGCTAATAAAACTCTCTACATATATATTCAAGCTCTTGTCTTAGCATATTTCTATGAGAGAGTGTTTTCATATCGAAAATCATTGTATCAATTTTCCATCATTGCGAGTTCTTTGTAAGTTTATAGAGTGTCTATCAACAAGTGTTGTGTGTTAGGAGTTCGAAAACAAGCAGTAACTAAGTCCTGGTTGTTTAACTGAGTTGTACAAGTGTGTTGTATTTTTTTTGAGAACGCTGGGTTTCGCTGCTCCTATGGAGTGCGACTAATCCCCGCGGCTTAAGTAAATAACCCGTAAACATACTTGACCATTTAACAAGGTGTAGAACTTATCGCCTGACGGGCTCGAACCTAGGACCTCATGGAGGCTTGGGGGATATCTACATCTTGTTGTCGCTAGGCTAGAAGAGGGGATAAGTGTGTTGTATTTAACCAAATCTTCTAGTGAATATTCTTCCCAAGGTTGAGAAGAATATCCTTCTCGAGGTCGAGAAGAAGGGATGACGTAAGAGAGTTTACTCTGAACATCCATAAACATCTCTTGTGTCATGTCTTCTTTACTTTCTGAATCTTCCAACCATTTATTTGTTGCTTCAAGTCGAAACAAACACTTCCGCACTTGAACTCGGTTCAAGAGTTTGTGACGATTGTGAAGAATAGAAACTGATAATCAACCTATAAAAGGGTAATTATCAAACGAAGTTTGTGATAGCGATTCGAACGACTCATTATCCAGCGAAAGTTCTGATAAAGTTGTTACCTGCTTCAGGGCTAAGAAAGAATCTGAGGTATTTGATTTCTCCACTAAAGAATTTATAAGATATGACTTAACTGCTGCACTTAATGACATGGTCATTGAGTACAAGAAGTTGTCAGACTCCTTCAATGAAATGAGATTGAAATATGAAAGTGATAACTCTTCTTCATCTCAAACTTTTGAACCAAAAGATTTTGAAAACAAAGTGGTTGAGTTCTCATGTGAGAATGAGAAGCTCAAGAAAAAAGTTCAAACACTATTTTCTGAAAACCAATGTTTGACATACGTGGTCAGTTCCTGGACGAGGTCTAGAGATGCAGTCAGACAACATATTACTCTATTGAGGCCTACCGAATGCAAATCCGGTTTAGGATTTGACAATGCCAGCCTAGACAAGTCTTGTGAAAAGTTAAACCCAATGAAAGACAAGCTTAAGACAATAAGTTTTGTTAAGGGTAGTTTAACTGATAAAGGAACTGATCCAAAATGTGAGAATTTGACTTCAAAGGATGAAGTGATTTATGTTAAGCCATCTTCAAATTGGCTGAAACTTGAGAGAAGAACAGACAGTTGGTATGACAAGAAAAAACTTGATAGAAAGTCAAGAAATGTTTATCAAAAATCATCCTTTGAAGTTCATGAATCATCAGCAGGCAGTAAGAGATAAGTCAAACTTACCACACACACACAATGGGAAATCCATAAGCATAATTGAGGTATGGATTCCCAAGGGACTAATCCATCACGGACCCAAAAAAAATGGGTACCAGATCTGTTTTTGTCTATGAATACAGATAAAGTAGGACTGCATAGTGGAAGATTAAGCATGACATATGGACAGCCGGCTATTGACAAACATAACATATGAAGGTAACAAGCATGAAGTGGCTAACATCCTCACGAAGCCACTTCTCGAGTCTATGTTTTCTTACCATAGAAATATTTTAGGATTGTTAGATTACAATAATGTCTAAACCGATTTAATTATAAACTCATCTGGTTTTGATAATTTAGTTTAAATAATCAAAAAGGAGAAATTATTAGAGTAAATTAACTAATTAACTTAGGATAATTAACCAACGATTATAAAACTATCAGGTTTTAAATATTTAGTTTAAATAATCAAAAAAGGAGAAATGGTTAGAATATAATTTATGAAATGACTTTGATAATGAATGGATAAAACTAAGTTGAATTAAATATATATAGGTTAAATTATATATATATATATATATATATATATATATAATTGTTAAGTCATATCAAGTATATTAATTATTTTAAAAATAACAATAAGGTGTTGTAGTACAGTGAAAAGTACTCATGTCTGTCACACAGGTGACTAGGTTCGAATCTCACTAAGCGTAAATAATAATTTGAGTTTTATTATTTCAGGGAAGCTGCATGCATTCGGTTGAGAAAAATACCGAAATTGCCATGTAGGCGCATCCAGCATTATAAAAAAACTGGAAGCGCTCCAGAATACCGAAATTGCCACGTAGACAAAGTCGGTAGTTTGCAAGGGCGTATTTGGTAGTTTGCAAGTCAGTAGTTTGTGCGACCGTCGGTTATTTGGACTTCGACACTTAATGAGGCGTATCCGTTTATTTGGACTTCAGCATTTTATGAAGCGCGATCGATCGGTTATTTGGACTTCGGCATTTAATGAGGCGTATCCGGTTATTTGGACTTCGACATTTAATGAAGCGCGGCCGGTCGATTATTTGGACTTCAGCATTTAATGAAGCGCGATCGGTCGACTATTTGGACTTCGACATTTAATGAAGCGCGGTCGGTCGATTATTTATTCTGGTATTAAATATCCTCAACATTTAATAGGCGCTTCGGTATTAAATGACTTCGATACTCAATGTCTCTGGTACTTTCTCAAATCGATAATCTGGATAAGCACTTCCTAGTATTTGATCGATCTCAACTTCAAAATAAGCATTCGTCATGTGCAGTCTGGGAAAGCAGCATATCACCAATTTGGGAAGCTTTTTTAGGTGTTATTCTTGAGGATTAGACCAAGAATAGGAAACCCATTTTTTAACTTTTTAAAATTAAAATTAGGGTTTTTTCCTTTTATGACCGATTGATCGGTTTTGATTTTCATAGAAAGCTCATAAATGATCCTAGAATCGATTTACAATCATCAAATTTAAGAACCAGACAACATTCAAGCTTATTAAAACTGAAATATAAAAATTTTAATTTCAAATTGGAAGTATGAATTAATGGATGACTGGAAGTTTACCAAGTGTTGGAGAACACTCCTTTGACCTCAATGAAGCTTTCTGAATGACTGAATCCAAGCTTTAAGCCCTTATGCAAAGATTTCGCAAAATTCAAAAGCTTGAAGCTTAATTGGAAGATTTTCTATAAATCTTGATTCGAAGCTTGAGATTGGATCTCTTAGCTTTGGATTTGTAAAGAGAGGGTATTTATAGCCTCCAAAAGTCGGTTGAGGCAACAAGTGGGTTTGAATCAGTTAAACACCATTTATTGTGTTTTGGTTATTCTTCATCCTAGTTGTGGGAATATCCTTTATTGATGCCTGTGAATATAGGGAAAATGATCATCGTGGTAGGATGATCATTTCACCTTTTGAATCATTCGAACTGGTTGATTGTAGGCGGAGTTTCATCTTTGATAAATCAAAGATGGGACATGTTCTTATCCTTCGGCGATCGCAAGGAAGAAGACAACCCAAACGTAAAACGATGTCGTTTTGGGTGTAAACGCGGACGCAGAGCGCTCTATCCACGTTCTATCAGCGCTCCATCGCGATCAACTCATTTCGACTAATAGCGTTAAGGCGCGCGTCAATCGATCCCCTGCTTCGCGGATGCACACCTCCTTTGTTGAAGCGGGAGACACTGGCACTTCCTAGGCGTTGGATGAAAATTATTCTGAATTTCGGCTACATTCGATTGTGAATTTATTTTTTTATTTAAAACCTTAAAAGTTTGTTTGAATTTAATTTTTTCTTTCAACCTTTTGGCTTTATTTTTAATTCTTTAAAATACACAAAATATTTAAAATAAATATAACAAATATTTTGCCAATTTATTTTATTTTATTTTATTATATTTTTGGGTTAAATATATAATTTTTGGCGATAAAATGGGTATCAAATTTCATCCTAAATTATTTATTTTAATCCATTTGATTTTTTTAAAAATTATTTTGAGATAATATGAGTCAAACATTTATCCTAAATAATTTTATTTATTTGATTTGGCCATTATCCTAAATTAATTAGGTTTTATTTATCACAATAATTAATCTATTTAATCGTTTAATTAGGCTTTAGCCTTGGGGTTATTATTTTGATTTTATTTATTTGAAAATAAATCAAAATAATTATTTTAAATTTATAAATTGGGAATGTAGATTTTTAGTGCTTACGTTAGGAGAAAATGGAAAATTTTAATCTCTTAGACATGTCAATTTTTGTATAAATATTTAGAAAATCAATAGGGACAATGATGAGATCATTTGTTCTTATGATTGTTTCAAAATGAACTCAATTGTTTCCTGAAATCCGAACGAAATATATCGAAGTGAATTTTCGTTTTGTAAACACGTGATAACTAAAAAATGTTTTAAAGGGATGCTTGTGGTAAAGTCAAGCCAATTGTAAAACCATGTATTCAAAGAAGGATATTATATATTAAAAAATATGTGTTTGGAGTCTTCGACTTTTAAGAAATAAATATAACAAAAAAAAGGAAAAAAAGAAAAAAGCCTCATAATGATTGAGATATTGAAATCATTATTTGTTACTCACTCATACTCTAGTCTCAATTTTTACATACAAGAGTATAAATGTACTAATTCTACGAGATAGTATATTGGGTGCTATAAAAGAAAAAATGATAATAAATAATAAAAAAAATAGTAATAGTTTAGGATTGAGATATTGAAATCACAATTTATTACTCACTCAGACTCTAGTCTCGATTGCTACGTGCAAAAGCATGAGTGTACTGATTCTATCATATATATATATTATATATATATATATATATAAGAAAATCACTCGGAGTCAAAAATTACCAAACACGCAAATTTTTTACAAATGTGGAAAATGAATTATACTTCCGAGATATGTGGTATAAATTAATAAATGGAATCCTTATATAAACTTCAATTATTGATGATTGAGCACAAAATCTCTCAAACAGAAAAAAAAAATATTGCATTACAATCATATGTATACGAATTTGAATTCACAATCGATGACTTTTTGGTTGAAGTAAAATAAAACACAATTTGTTTTCTTTTAAAACGGACAAAAGATGATGTTAAAAGCTAATTTCTAAAAATGTTTTGATCCAAAATTTTGAAAAATGAAATTATAAGTGCTAGAGGTCAATTCTCATACGCTAAACAAAAAAAATAAATTAATAATAATAAAAAAAAATATCTTTACGCAAGACCCTAAGTTATATATTAGAGGCATTTTGTGGGGAAAATACATCATTTTCTAAATAAAAATAGTTTCTCGATATTTGGGGAATTTTCTAAAATAATATATGAAGAGTTGTGTTCTCTCGTAAATAAAAAAACTCAATAAATCAACTATTGTTGATTTCAAGATATCGTGGAAGTCATTTGAAAAAACTCTATACATGACACTATTAATCCTTAGGGAAGATTTCTAGATGCATATATCCAAACTTTAAGGCCTTAAACAGAAGATTTGAAAAATCTGAAGAATGGAAGTTTTAATGGAGAATTTCCATTTTCTTTGATTTTAGGCTTCTATGTTTGTAGGTTAGCTTCGAAATGATTTGAGGAGGGTATTTATACTATTCATAGGTCGGTTGGAGAAGCCTAGTGGCCTGAATCAACCTAAAATCATTAATAGTTTTTAACTGTTCTTGGATCATGACAATCACCGGAATATGGTGATTATCCGTATTTTTATATGTGAGAATGATAATCATCGTAGGTTTAAATATGTTTTTAGCAATGGGGTTAATTATTTTGATCTTATTTGTTTAAAAAATGATTCAAAATAATTATTTTAATATTATAAATTGAAAGGTTGATTTTTAGTACTTATCATATTAAAATTCTAAATTCAAAGTTCATTTCCACTCGAATTGATATTGTTTTTATTTCAATTGTTATGTTTAAAATTTAAAATTAAATTAATTCAATTCAAATATTTTTTTTTGATTAAAAAAGAATATAATAAAAATAATTTAAATATGTATATTTTATTTAGATATTGATTTTATAGAACTTAGGATAACTCAAGTGTTAATAGTTTTTTGTTTAGTATTTGTTTCTTATTAATAAAATTAACATATTTATTTCTTAAATTAAAAAATATATCGATTCTAAATTCTAAAAAAAAATATCTGTTTTAAATATTAAATTTCTAAATTATAAATAAAAATATTTGTTGGTATTTTAACGTTTTAAATTGAAAAAAGAAATTAAGTATTGTGAATGATAAAATACTAAAATATCTTATTTAGAAATACTTAAAAAAAATACAATTTCGAACCAAAACAAATTGGAATTGAAAATTATAAAATCATATGTTCCGTTATAATTCAAATTTAATTTTAATTCTTAATATTAAATGTATTCTTTCCAACTTAAAAATTGAAATTACACTCTCAATCCAAATTATAATTTCTTGTTATCAAACGCACCAATTAATATGTTTAAAGTTTAATTTAATCCACTTTATAAACTTATTTACTTTAACTTATTTTATTAAACTGATCTCACGACAGTATTCAGTTTATTTTAGTATATATGATAATGTTAAAACACTAAGTTTATTTAAATTATTTATTTTATATTTGTAATAATATTTTATAATTAATACAAATATATACATATATTATAGTTAGTTATTTAGATGTATTATTAATTTTTTAAATACTAATCATTTTATTTTTTTAATAATTTTTTTTTATAAATTATCATTAATAAATAATTCAATTATATATTTATAACTTTAATATTTTACTCATAGTAATTACATTTTGTTTTTAAAATAATTTAAAATATGAATAAATTTCTTAAATTATATAAATAGATTAATTTTAAAATTTTTATTAATATCTAATTTTAAAATTTTCATTAAAATGCAAAATAAATAATAAATAATTAGATAAACAAAAATATATCATTTATTAATAAAAATATACATGTAAATATTTTATTATTTTAAAAAAACAATCACTATATATATATTAAAAGATAAATCTATATTATTATAATAATTTTATATAATTAATTTAATAAATATATATTAATTAATGATTAAATAAATTATATAAATATAAATAAAGGGAAATAAAGTATAAAAACAGAAAAAGAATAGGATGAATGAATAAAAGAAATGAAAGTTAAAAATAAATTAAAATTATATGATTAAACATTGAGGAAATAAAAAAAAATGTTTTTAGACTCAAAATATGTTTGAATATATATATATATATATATTATAATTTATTAGTTAAAATTTCCGTTTATCTGAATCAAACTAACCGTATTTATGACCTAATTATGGGGAAATTTGATGAAATGCCTGATAAGACCCCTAATTTCAAAAAAGGTTAACGCCGGATAAACCTTGCAAAAGTAGTCTTTTCCCTTGCGAAATGTCCGTCTTGCCCCTCTCGTGCCCACTTATCGATATAAGACGTGAAATAATACTCTCGCGTTTTCATTTAAAACGCGTTTATGAACTCACGCATTTCATTCGCGTTTTAAATGAAGCACATGAGTGTTATTTCGCATTAATGGAAAGATGTGATTTATAACTATCGCATTTTATTGTAAAACGCATTTATGAACTCACCCTTTTTATAATAAAACGTGATAGTTGTAAATCGCGTCTTTCATCGTATATATACTTATTTGCCACTCATTTAAAAAAACCCTTTCCATTCACGATTCTCGACTCTCTCGACCTTCCATTCACGACGTTCAACTCTCTCGACATTCCATTCACGACTCTCCAACTTCCAACTTCGTTAAAATCAGTTCAACATCTTCATCGATCCACTATCATCATCGTTCGTCCTCCGTCTCTTCGTTCATATTTTCATATGAGTTTAGGGTTTAGGTTTAATATGTAATGTTCTTATTATTCTGCCATTTATATTGATAGATATTGATGTGTAATCCTTAGATTTTAGGTTTATGTAGCTTTTAGTTTATATGATGTTGCTTATCCATTGTTCTTCACTCACGAGCATTATATTAGTGTTCATATTATGCATGCATGCATGGTTTAGGGTTTATAATAACCTTGAATTGCTATTTCACGAGCATTGTACCTATATGTATTGTACGTTTGTACTTTATTTGAATTGTTTGTTAATGTTTTATCCAATTTCCTCGTATTTTTTGATGTTGCTTACTTGAGTTGTTATGTTTTATAGTTTAGGTAATTATAATGTTCTGGAGTTGCTTACTCCAATGTTGTTCCTTTTTTGTAGATGGAGTCCACTATAATTCCTGAGTTTGCTGGTAGTGTCTCATGGAAAACCAATATCTCAAACATTCCCACCAAGTTTATTACAATGGATCTAATGGAAAGTGTAAAGCAAACCCAATTTCGGTTTTTATTCAAATGATCCACATTAATGCGATTCTTAGGAATAATAATAAATCAAATGCTCCTCAGAAAGAGCAGCTCAAATTCTATGGAGATGATGTTTCTCGTGAATGGAGAGGAGCTGTGCTTCTGGATGAAAGAGTTTTCCATGGTCATAGGCCTCAATTTTGGGAGATTCTCTGCGGTGGAAATCATTTTCAATCAAGATGAAGAATGTCCACATTTGGTTGTTAAATATTTTAAAAGTAATATGATTGTTAGAATAGCAGACCTTCACTCAAAATTGGTATCCTACTTTGATAAGAAAGATGCATAGAAATTGGGGCTGGTATACATGGTTTGCCATTATCTCTTCTTCCTTGACCCAAATAGGATAATAAATATCAAATTCCCCAGCATGGTTGAGGACATCGACACTTTCCTCCAATTTTCATGGGGAAAGTTGTCATTTAGAGCAACCCTGAAGGGTTTGAACAGGGACATGGAACACTACAGGTTGCTATATCTAGAGAAGAAGAAAGTCATGGGGAAGAAGAACAATGACAAGAATATTGATATTTCTTATACCATATATGGGTTCGTACTAGCATTACAAGTGTGGACCTATAAGGTTATCAAAACGTTTGTCCCCAAACTTTCAAGGAATATGATGCTTCAAATGCATGAGTCTGTCTGCCCAAGGATAATCTAATACAAATCCAGCAGGAAGAGCACCGCCTCTCATCTTCACACTACCCTACAAGGAAAATTGTCAAGAAGATGAAATCTTCTAAAGAGAAGAAGATCTTATGATTTGGAGGACTTTGAAGATATAAGAGGTAATTTTTATTATTGTTTATTTGTACTTTATTGCAGAAGGAGGAAATTTGGAGATATTGATGATAAATTACTCACCCAAATACCTCTCATTTTGTTCTTGCCAAACCTTTCACGAGGAGAAGAACCCACATCCGTACCCCCAGCCCTATCAACTCTTATTCTGTTGATGGCGCCACCAGGAATCAAGAAGATGATGATGCCTATCAAAGGACTTCAGCATCAATAGATCCCCATGATAATAATGACCCTCAAATGACTCCAACAACAACAACTCCCCACGATAGATGTAGATTGGATCAACTAACGAATGAGCTAAATGAACTAAAAACCAAAATGAGTACTGAAATAAATCTTATAAAAGAGATGTTAAACCAATTAAAAGAATAGTTTGGCATATTATAATCCACATTAGGGGAGGAACACAGTAGGAGAAGATTGAATGAGGAATATGTGGATGTGCTTTTGGAGAAAAAAAGGTGAATGAGAAAGATTTGGAGGAGATGAATGAGGAATATTTAGAGGAGGTGAATGAGGAAGATTTGGAGAAGGTGAATGTGTTGATTGAGGATTTGGTGAATGAGAATATTGAGGAATGTTTAATACAAGCATTTGGTCAAATTCAAGCATTTTGTCGTTTTTTAGGATGTGGTGGATAAGCTGAATGATAAAGACAAGGATGGGCTTGTGGAGCTGAAGGATGCAGATGTGGAGGAGAAGAAGAATGAGGATGTGGTGGAGAATGTGGTTAATGAGGATGTGCTGAAGAATGAGGATGTGATGAAGATTGATGATGTGGTGAATGAGGATGTGATGGAAAAGAAGGAAGACAAGAAGAAGAATGAAGTATGTATAATTCGAGTATTTGGTCTAATTCGAGTATTTGGTCTAATTTAAGCATTTGTTATAATTGGTCTAATTCAAGCATTTTGTATAATTCAAGCATTTTTTCTTTTTATAGGATAAATACAAGGATGGGCTTGTGGAGCTGAAGAATGAGGATGTGGTGGAGGATGTGGTGGAGGATGTGGTGGAGGATGTGGTGAATGAGGATGTGGTAGAGAATGAGGATGTGGTGGACGATGTGCTGAAGAATGAGGATGTGGTGGAGAAGAAGGAAGACAAACAGAAGAATGAGGTATGTATAATTCAAGCATTTTGTCTATTTCAAGCGTTTCGTCTAATTGAAGGATGAGATTGATGACGTGAAGAAGGTGGATGTGAATGATAATGAGAATGTGGAGAATGAACAAAAGGTAGAATGTGGAGAATGTGTTTGTACAGAATGAGAAGAAGGTGGAGAATGTGCAGAAGGTGGAGGAGGATGTGTTTGTGGGGAAGGATGAGAAGAAGGTGGTGCAGAAGAAGAATGTGGATGTGGTGGTACAGAAGAATAAGGTGGATGTAGTGGTGCAAAAGAAGGACAAGCAAAAGGTGGAGGAGGATGTGGTGAAATTGGACGATCCAATCCATGTCCAATTTAAGAGAAAGAGGTTGAGGTCGAGAGTACTACTTAGTCCCTACACCGAACCTGCTGGAAAAAAATGAGGGTCAAAGATCCAATCAATGTCGATCCTATGGGGAAATTTGATCCGAAACTAATGAAAAAGTTGATGAAAAAGTTAGGAAAAAAAGTCAATGTAAACAGTTGGAGCTCAGTACTGGCACTACATGCTGTAAATTATTCGATACAATGTTGAGGACAACTAAGTGGCTCACTGATGAGGAGATCAATGTCGGATGTGCTCTGCTAAGAGAAAGAGCAATAACGTACCCTAAGACTTACACGAAGGATTTCACCATTGCCGATTGTCATCTCGCCCCTTTATTTTCATCACATTATGACCAATTTGTTGTTGTTGTTGATGAGCCAAAAGGCTATGATTTTGATCTATCTTTTTATGAGTACTACTAGGGTAAGGAAAAAAGACATATGCTGATGTGGAGCTTAGTTGATGACATTTTCGTGCCCCTCAACTTCTAAATGAAGCACTGGGTACTATGTGTTTTGCGAATTAAAGAATGTAGAATTGACGTTGATGATGACGATCAGTCAATTTTCAAGGACGAATAATTTGCATAATTCATGATACCCATGTGTGAAATGATGTCGCTCTTTCTTCATAAAGTAATGTCTCTAGTTTAAATTTCCAGATATCCTAAGATGACCTTGGACACTTTAACATTTCGTGGAATCTCACATCCAAAAGTGCCAAAAGCAACAATAAGTGGGGAATGTGGCATTTTTGTATTAATGCATATAGAGTACATGACTGCTAAACTTGTTCTAGAAAATTGCCTATCAGATAACATAAAATTGTTTAAAGAAAAGTGGGCAGTCAGGTTGTTCCACCAAATTTTAGAGCCATGAAGTGTTCACATTATTGTAATATATTAAAATAATTCACATTATTGTTGTAATATGTTGAAACAATTCACTATATTGTTGTAATATTATTGAAATATGTTGAAACAATTCACATCAATAAGAGATATCAAGGTTTGTGACAATATTCGTGTGTGAGTTGATGATACACCATAACTCAAGAATATTATAATATTCGTGAGTTATGTTGTAATAAGTGTATCATCAAATCAGGATATTACAACATAACTCACGAATATTGCAATATTCGTGAGTTATGAGAAACCATATTACAACATAACTCATGCAATTTACAATATTCGTCAGTTATGTTGTAAACTGCATGAGTTGATGATACACCATATTACAACATAACTCACACAATTTACAATATTCGTGAGTAATGTTGTAATATTCATGAGTTGATGATACAACATATTACAATATAACTCACGAATATTACAATATTCATGAGTTATGTTGTAATATCCTGAGTTAATGATACACCATATTAGAATATAACTCACGAATATTAAACATATTGTTATATTCGTGAATTATTGTTTATCTGTTTACCAATAAAAATCAGAACACTGTAATATGCATACAACCAAACAAAGAGCCACTGTTTGAAGTAAACTTAGAAAATAAAATTATTCATAAAATGTAATTATACAAGACAATAGAATTATTCATACAACATTATCTTAGGGAAATTCCATGCCATACATGAAAATACAATGAAGCATAACCGAGGAGGAGTTTGCTAGTAGAATTTTATGGAAATCCAATTAATCAACTTTCCCAGAAGTTTGCTGCAATGGATCTAATGGATAGGAGTCCCCTATCCAATAGGTCCATTGAAGAAAATTTGTGGGCAGTTCTTAGCACATTGTATTTCTATGAAACCTAGCAGCAAACTCCTCATCAGTAACTATTTTTTACAATACAATACAATTATTCATACACCATTATCTTAGGGAAATACCATGCCACACATGAAAATAGAATTATGGTTGATGCTGTTGTTAGGATGATGGTTGATGCAGCTGCTAGGATGATGGTTGATGTTGTTGTTAGGATGATGGATGATATTGCTGCTAGGATGATGGATGATGCTGCGGTTAAGATGATGAATGATGTTGTCGTTAGGATGATGAATGATACTTCTGCTAAAATGATGGTTGATGCTGATGTTAGGATGATGACTGATGATGCTTCTAGGATGATGGTTGAAGATGTTGTTAGGATGATGGATGATGTTGCTTCTAGGATGATGGTTGATGTTGCTGTAAGGATGATGATTGATGTTGCTACTGGGATGATGGTTGATGTTGTTGCTGTTGCTGGTGCTGGGATGATGGAAATCCAATGAAGCATAACCGATAAGGAGTTTTCTGGTAGAGTTTAAGGAAAACCAATGCAACAACTTTCCCAGAAGTTTGTTGCAATAGATCTAATGGATAGGATCCCCCTATTCAATAGGTCCATTGAAGCAAACTTGTGGGCAATTCTTGTCACAATGTATTTCCATAAAACCTACCAGCAACTCCTCCTCAGTAACTAAGAATATAACATAGGAATACTATAATCAACCTAGTGTTCATAATCACTAACTAAAAAATCATCAAATCAAATAACATAAAATAAACATACCCATTTGAGAATTAAAAGTCGTGGGTCTTCAAACGGAGAGGTCGTGATCGTGGTCGTGGTCGTGTCAATGGCAGAGATAGGGTTTCGGGGGTTGAAGAGTATAGTCATCGTGGGTTGTAGAGAGAGTCGAGAGTCGTGAATGGAAATGTTTTTTTTATAAAATTAGGTCAAATTAAGTATATATATAGGATTAAAGACGCGGTTTATAACTATCACGTTTGACTGTAAAACGCGTGAGTTAATAATCGCGTTTGATATAAAACGCGATAATTGTAAACCATGTGTTTCATTAACGAGAAATACCACTCACGCATTTCATCTAAAACGCGTAAGTTAATAAATGCATTTTAGAGGAAAACGCGAGAGGGATATTTCTCGTCTTTGAGCGTAAAGTGGGTGTTTAAGGGTAAGATGTATATTTCTCTGGGCGAAAGGACCTTTTTACATAGTTTATGAGGGCATAGACCTTTTTTAGAATGAGAGGTCTTATGAGGGCAATTTCATCGCATTTCCTTTATTATGAATGATCTCACTTTTTTAAAATATTAAAAACACAATCCAATAATCCTCTCTCTCCTCATATTCTGTTATTTCGTCACCTCGAGATTGCCACTGTTTGTTTATAAATAGGCAGAGGAGGCCAACCGTAAAATCACTTGGTTGCTAATAATACAAATTTAATTATCACAAATCTCCCACCAAATAAATTTATAGATTCAAAATTGAATTGTATTTATAAGTTAATATGAATAGATAGACATTGCGAATTTGCCTTAGTACACAAAAACAATTGTAAAAATGTCGTACTACACCTAATTTTGTAATTTTTTCAATAAAAATTATTACTTGTTCTCCAATTTCTAAAAAGAGATGGAGACTCACATTAAATCACATATTTTATCAATAATTTTTTATTCTTTTTTTTTCAGTAGATCATAATTATTTTTTTTATATGTATGCAGATAAAAAGAAATTAATTAATTATTTGTATAAAGAGCAAAATAAAACAAAATATATAATCAAATGAAGAATTTTGGATTGGACTTAAAATTGGTTAGCTATCTCTTTCCTCTTTGTAGACAAAAAAATTAGGTCATTTTGTTTGATTCTTTCAATTTGTTTTTCTTTGGATTGGACTTAAAATTGGTTAGCTATCTCTTTCTTCTTTGTAGACAAAAAAAAAATTAGGTCATTTTGTTTGATCTTTCAATTTGTTTTTCATTGTAGAATGAAGAATTTTGGATTGGACATAAAATTGGTTAGCTATCTCTTTCCTCTTTCTAGACAAAAATATGGGTCATTTTGTTTGATTCATTCAATTTATTTTTATCATTATAGGATGCATTGTTTTTTTTTCATTACTTAAATTTGGGTTTTTGTTCGGTTTGATATCAAGTTTAGTCTCATCAAAATTTTCTTATCGATTCTTTATAATTCAAATTATATTCTCAACTCTTGACCGGTTGTTGGTTGATTATACTTTTTTAATAAGTTGGTGATTATTTCTTAAAACAGTGTCCGTCCCTCCCATCTTAGCAGCAAAAATAAATAAATTATCGAATTTGGAATTATTAATTTTCTTTTTCAATAAATAGGAGTTGCTCAAAAAAGACCAAATAATTGGATTAGAGTTATTTTATTTATTTTCAATAAATAGTTACTCAAAATGGTTTTCCATATGAAGACTCTTCTACATTTATCCTCTCGTAATTTGTATGGATTTCTCAATATTTCGGTCATACATATAGATATTGATTATAATTTAGCATGACTTTTTTCGGCGTTGTTCACGATCCCTCTGTTAAGGATAATTTACGCTTAGAATATTTGGTAAACTAATACGATTACATTGGTTCGTTCGACATGCTATATTTTCAAACTTATCGTTTAGAAACTCGAATAAGTTCGTCGTTGGAATTATGACCCTCAACAAATTGTATTACTGTTGAATATTTTTTATTAAATTTTTTTTTTTATAAATTGTTCATACAATTTGATATGTAGATTAAAATTTGTTTATTTTAATTTTGTAGATATTATTTTGTATTACTTACTAAATAATTTATTATATGTAACTCATTAAATTAATTAATTACTTAATTTCTTTTTTAAATATGGAAAAAAATAAAATAAAATATTACTCATTAAAATATTTTGATTATGGGTGTAAGTAAACTGATCAAACCTTTCAAATCGAAACGAAACCATTCAAACCAAACCGAATATCTAAATCGGTCAAACCGAATTCATTACCATTTTCTTTTTACCAAACTGATTCCAACAGTTCAGTTTGTCGGTTGAAGGCCACTAAAATTGCTCAAACCGATAAAATATTTAGAAAATAATATTTAAATAAGATAGAAATGAAAATTGAACATTAAACCGACAATGATGAGTAATGTATAACTATTATGTCACATTTAAACTAATAATAATAATAATAAATATAAAAAATTTACACATTTGTTAGTAGACTATCAAAAATATTAACAATTATTAGTAGAAAATTTTAATTTCATAAATGTTGACTCCTATTTTGTATGATGTTTAGTAAAATATCTTAGTACAATATATTTGTATTCACGAGTTATATTACCGAATATTATTCATAATATTTGTATTTGTTCATATAAATAAAAATATGTATCGATTATTATATATATATATATATATATTAGTAAAAAAGTCAATATCAACGGTTAGTATTGAATAATAACGACAGCTCGAAAAGCAGTTAACATCCGTTGGTAGAGTCTCCGTAGGCATTGCTCAAACATGAAATATCAATCATTTTTGGGCACTTGTTATTACTCAATTAAAACCATTTTGCGAGCGGTTGTTATTAAGCAATATCAACTGCTCTAAGAACTGTTATTATTAAATAATTGCAACCGTTTAATATGGAAGTGTTATTAAACAATATCAACCCTTTAAAAATTGTTGTTATTATTCAATATTAGCAGATATAAAGCTTTTTTTTATTAATCAATAACAACCATTCTGTAATAGGTTGTTATTAGGAAATACCATTACTCAATATCAACCCCCAAAAGTTTTTTTTATTAATCATTTGTTGGAATTTTTAAACTAGTTCTATAAATTTCATTAATGAACGGAAATTAGAATGTGAGTAATAAAATCAAATCAAATTCACATGAAATTCAAACGTGAATTAAAGGGTGAAATTTGATCTAAATGTATAATTTAAATCAATTAATTTAAATTAATTGATCTAAAATGCCTTGATGACCAATTAACAAAATGTTTTTAATTTGTAGTGTAACTTACATGAGTTTGTTAGTATTGTTATTTGTTATGATAATTAATATTATTATTAAAAAATTAGAAAACCATGTAACGTTAGTATTGAATTGTAAATGGCTTGATTGTTTTGGCAAACAATTACTCTATAATATAGAGAAAAACGTTAAGGTAATGAAGAGACAAACAATGTCAACTGTTGGATCAAATGATGATTTTATTTAATGGTTTAACTTTTCAACAATATAAAATCTCTCATCTCTAATCTAAAACTCACTTCATCATTTCATTCTTTCTCACTCTAGAATTTCAAAAGTCTTCTTCTTATTTTGTGAGTGTTGTTCGAGTTCTTTGCTCGATATTTCCGTTGAAACTCGGTGATAGTTCAGGTATGCTGATCAAGTTCGACGAGTAGTAATTTGAGTGTAGAATCACTATAGTATTCGTTGTACCCTAGGAGACAACCATCTACGATAAGCTCAAGCACAAATGGGAGACGATGAAACTGTTTTAAGGGAAATGTTTCTATCACATGCCTCGAATCAACATCTCTATCGGTGATTTTGTTTTTCATATATTTTATTTATTTAATTTATTTGTACATCATTTTATAAATATTTCTGTAATTTATTTCAAGACAGACTATATAACAATCTTAAAACAGTTTCTTTGTGCTAAGCTATTTAAGAGCTTGCACTATCGAATATTTTTTTTCTTTGATGTTTCAGAAATATGAGTCGCGGTGTTGTGAAAGAGATGATGCTTATTTCAAAAAATGAAAATGATTCATCTTAAGAAAAAAATCAACAAATAAAGTCAAGTCTTTATTATATATAAATATGTTGATTATTAACACATATGTTCTCATGTTGTTAAAGCTTAATTTTATAAGCTAATATATTTTGATATAAAATTTTTCTCAAAGAACTTTAATATGTATATTCATTATATAAATGTTATATATAAAATAAATTAGAACATAATTAATTTAATTTGTTCTAGTATTATTTTGAAGATTTGTTTGGTTATTAAAATTATTAATAATAATGAATGAAAATAAGAAAGTAACTAATATGTTAGCTTTCAATTTTTATAAAATTTATGGTGTTAAAATTAATTATAATTGAAACATATGGTTTCAGTTTTAAAATAATTAATTATCTACAGCTGGGATTGAGAACATGAATTCGTACCATTAAAGAGAGATGATATCTTTATTTATACATTGTTTTATATATTACATTTTATTATGGTAATAAGTTATCGTTTTAAATGTGTATATATTCATTTGTTGATATTCTAGTCAAATATGAAGTATAAGTTGTCACTACAAAGAAGACAAAAAGTTATAAAAGCGGTACAACAATTAAATGGCGCACTGGCATAGTGGTTCAAAGTTCAGATGCAATGGTGCATGACGGAAGGGAGGTCCCTTGTTTGAATTTGGTTGATGAAATGATTTTTCTTTTTATAGAAATCTGACGTGATAAAATGACATTAGTTATTTACGTTGATTTCTTTTGTAGAACTCGGATGTCATAAAATGACATTAGTCATTTACGTTGATTTCTTTTATAGAAATCGGATGTGATAAAATGACATTAGTCATTTACGTTGAAACCAATCCAATTTCTTGTGTAAAAATTATGAGATGAATGGAATGATCAATGATTTCTTTGTAAAAATTTGACTAGTTAAAATGACTTTAGTCATTGATGTTAAAACCATTCCAATTTCATATGCAGAAATTATGAGATGAATGAGTGCCCATAACAATGTCTTATATGGAAATTTGATTTTTCAAAATGATTTAACCATGGATGTTAGAATCATTCTAATTTCTTGTGTAAAAATTATTAAATGAAATGAAATGAGGCACTATAGAAATTATGTGATTCATAATAACAGAAAATGAATGTCATATGTATAATGAGATTAAATAAGTTATTTGTTTTAGAACTTATTCTAATCATGCATTTAAAGAGACACGACTATGTTAGTCAAAATTGTTTTCGCAAAAATTATCTCGGTGAGAACAATCTACTCAGACTTATTTTGAGCATGCATAGTCGTTTCACGTCGATTATTGTTCAAAACATGGTAATGTAAGTTATTCGATTAAGATATGAAATATATTTGTAGTTATATTTAATTTGATTACGTGCTAATTGATTATTAATAAAAATCATGTATATTAGCTAATAATATGATGATTCATAATAAGTATGATTATCTAGAGATTTATATATATATATATATATATATAAATTAAGATTTATTTTCTATCTATTTTTATTTTAATAGATAATTTTGAAATTTGTCACAAACCATGTGTTCTTTGATTGACAAAGATTTGTTATAGAATGTTAAAGGTCATCTAATTAATTAAGAAACGAATAATTGATGACATGAATATTTATTTATATAATTAGTTAGTTTTATATTTGATTAAAGATAAATGATCAACATTCTAATTAAGTGTAATAATTAATATTCTAATTAATTATCATGTATTTTTTAAACGGTATTTTTAATGATAAATGAAGTTATATATATTTGTTTAATAATATATATGACATATTATTTATCTGATTACGTTGTTATTGACTATATATTATAGTTGTTTTGTCATCGTGGTGACTAAATTGAAAGAAGCAATAATGTATAATATCATATATATGGATATACTAATTTTGGTTTAATATAATATATTTGATATACATTGTTCAATTTCATCATTAAGACTTAATTAATTTAATAATTTTGAAAACAAATAATTACAAGCAAAGTCTTGTTTGATTTGAGAATAATGTGACAAACGTGTCAATATTACGGGATGCAAACGTGCAACCGAAAATAAATGTTTAAGCGACATCGGAAATATTATGATTTCTTTTGTAGAAATCATGTGATTTGGTGAATATTTAGTTGATTAAATATTCTAATTTCTTTTATAGAAATTAAGTGCTGAAATAAATACTTTAATTGATTAAATATTTTTAATTTCTTATGTAGAGATTATGTGAAGAATAATTTATATATGAATAAACATTCTAATCTCTTGTCTAGAAATTATATTTTATTCAATTAAATATTTATGATATAGTTATCTTATTAATTGTATGATAAGTATAACAAAAAAATCTGTAAAAGAACTGTGTGACAATTTGTTGATTAGAAAATCATTGATTTAAATCATACAAATGTGTTTGATTTAAAAAGGATACCAACACGAATGTGGGGAAAATATTTTTATTGATTATAACACAAAAATAATTGTGTATATTATGATAAATGTAAAAATAATTTGTTGTTAGAGAAATATGTTCTCTATTAAAGATAAATTTGCGCAACATTATTAAATGAAATAAAATAACAAAAAAATGTCTTGTTTATATTTGCTGAGTTGGTGTTCAAGTCGATATTTTAGATTTGAAGATTTTGAAATCAAGAAACGTGTCATATTTTGACATTATTTTCATAAAATTTTGAAGAACCAATGTCTTTAAAAGGATTTTATGAAATAAATGAAAAACAAAGTTGATAAAGTCTTGATATGACTTATAACAAATTTTATAATAATGATATAAAAATTTGATTATACTTTTATTAAAAAGTGGATGTGACAATTATATATATCATGAAGACAATGAAAATTATTTCATTACGTGTCTTTTGTACGATATTTTTATTGTTGAAAATTATGATAAAAATGATTAAATCCATAAAGGATATGAATTGCACTAAATGAAATATCATGTTGTTATCAAATGATATATTGATATTATTAAATGAAAGATTTTACGTCTTAAAGTGAATATATTTACACTTAGAAGTGCAATCTACGTATGGAAATCTTCTAAAAAACTTATGATGGGATATATTAAACGTTATAATCTATATTTTTGACTTGTGTTGAAAAATAAAATATTTTTATATAAAATATATAATCATTTACACGAAGGCAGAATAGTTCAAAGACATTTTGTCTACTAGTTATCCAAGTAAACAATATTTTTATAAAAAATTAAATGATAAGCATGTACGAATGACTATGCTTCTTATTAGAAGATGTTACAAGGTTAACTAAGAATGTACCAACATAAATTTCTAATTATTGTGATAGTAACTAGAAATTGGACAAGCTTAGAGTCAATGACAAGTCTAGACATACATGTCTTAGACATAATGTTATTAGACTATACTCTCTAATGGAGTTATCAAATTTGACTATGTAAGTCAAAGATAACATTGTGAATCCATTAATCAGATTATTGAATAGAGAGATAGTTTGAAGTCTTTTAAGACGTTAGCCTATTATAAGTTGGTATGAAGGAAAACCCAACCTATGCAGACTGGAGATCTCAAGAACTAGGTTCAATGGGAGAACCTAATTGTACTGACTTGGAAAATTATTGTTGAGGATTAATTCTATAACAAAACAATATATATTTTGACGAGGATAAGTATATCTCTTTTAATGATTCTTTGTGAGCAAAGAGATCACCTATGTGAGGGAGAAGTAGGGTTGCTTCGAAAGAATTGCACGGCTCAATTCTAGACCCTCTCACGGAACCAGGCGCGTGTTCCATGGCGAAAACGGACACAACCATGAGAGCTTGACATGTATCAGGGAGAATTCTATGTGAAATTGTGTAATCGTTTACACAAATGACTGAATAGTTCAAGAACATCGAGTCTACTAATCGGCTAGTAAAGTTATATACTTTCATAAAGGAATGTTCAAAGGGTTATACCTACCTATCCTATGTAGAATTCAACTGTTGAACCTTTCACCGGGTTCATCTTTCAATTTCCATTAATATGGGGAATTGTTGGAATTTTTAAACTAGTTCTATAAATTTCATTAATGAATGGAAATTATAATGTGGGTAATAAAATCAAATCAAATTCACATTAAATTCAAATGTGAATTAAAGGGTGAAATTTGATCCAAATGTATAATTTAAATCAATTAATTTAAATTAATTGATCTAAAATGCATTGATGACCAATTAACAAAATGTTGTTAATTTGTAGTGTAACTTACATGAGTTTGTTATTATTCTTATTTGTTATGATAATTAATATTATTATTAACAAATTGGAAAACCATGTAACGTTAGTATTAATTTGTAAATGCCTTAATTGTTTTGACAAACAATTACTCTATAATGAAGAGAAAAACATTAAGGTAATGAACAGGCAGACAATGTCAACCGTTGGATCAAATGATGATTTTATTTATTGATTTAACATTTTTCAACAATATAAAATCTCTCAGCTCTAATCTAAAACTCACTTCATCATTTCATTCTTTCTCATTCTAAAATTCCAAAAGTCTTCTTCTTGTTTTGTGAGTGTTCTTCGATTTCTTTGCTTGATATTTCGGTTGAAACCCGATGATAGTTCAGGTACGCTGATCAAGTTTGACGAGTAGTGCTTTCAATGCAGAATCACTACTGGATTCGTTGTACCCTAGAAGACAGCCATCTACGATAAGGTTCAACACAAAATGGAGACGATGAAACTATTTTAAGGGATTTTGTTCTTCATATATTTTATTTATTTCATTTACTTGTACATCATTATATATATATTTCTGTAATTTATTTTATGACAGAATATCTAACATCATTATCAAAAAGTTTATTGTTATTAATCAATATCAACATATATAAAAGTTGTTGTAATTACTCAATAATAATTGTTGTTGACATTTCTTATTCTCGAATTTATAAAAAATTTATTTCAATTATTTTAATTAAAATTCACTTTAAAATAAATTTAATTATTTTATACAAAATTTCAAATAACAAGATAATTTTTAAATATAATTCCAAAATTAACATTAAAACAATTTAACTCAAACACATACAAATACTATACTTACATAAAAAAAATAAATTCATAATACAAAAAATTAAAAATAATAATTTGATATTCATCTTCTATCTTTTATTTTTATTTTCATAATTAACTTCATTCAAATTTAGTATACCTATATATATATCTATACCTATATATATATATATATAAATATATATATATATATATAAATATATATATAAATATATATATTTATATATATATCTATACCTATATATATATATATATAAATATATATATATATATATATAAATATATATATAAATATATATATATATATATATAAATATATATATATATAAATAATTAAAAATAAAAGTTAATAATATAAACATTGTTGAAATCTATTTCATATAATTAACGCCTTCTATTTAATTATACAATTAATTTTACTTACAAAAGGTAAATGAGAAAGGAATTAAGAGCATAGGTTAATGGAGGGGAGATAGGTTGTGGAGAGAAGAAATTAATGATAGTGGGATTTGAGAGCATAGATTAAGAGCAAGGAGAATAAAGTTATTGCTAAACAAAATAAAGGTTGTGGAATGGAAGTACATTTATCAAATTTATAGATGATTAATTAATTAATTATTTTGTATAACAACCCACCACTTGATATATTGTTTATTTATTTTAATTATATATTTATATATTATATTTTAACAAATTTAATTACATAAGATATATATTTATTAACTATTGAATATTATATATAAATATAAATTATTAAGTTAAAAAATATTTATTATCAACTATTTTAAAATGGTAATATATATATATATATATATATATATATATATATATATATATATATATATATATATATATATATATTACTCTATTAAATAACTAATCAAATTAATTTATATAAAGTTTTTAAATTTAAAATATATTATAGGTATATTTTATTTAATAAATAAATATGAATATTTCTAATGTAATAATATATATATATTTAATTAATGAATTAAATTATATAATATTTTTAAATTTAAGATATATTGTCAAAAAAAAATCAACTTTTTTACTTATTATTATTATTATTATTATTTAATAATTATAATTATATATATATATAATTAATTATTAATAAATTCATATATATATATATATATAATTAATTATATTTTAAATTTAATAACCATCGTTTACAAATTATATAAACTATTATATTAATATATATATTATGATTAATGATAGATAATAATTATATGTTTTTCTTAGTTTCTCTCTAATTTCTTTCCACTTATTAATTTTTTTTTAATTCTTAAATTTTAATTTCTCCATATTAATAGTATTTTTGTATTATTCTTCTATACTAAATCTTAAAATTTATTAATATTTTTTATTTTTCATAAACACGGAATCTTATTAATATTTTTATTTTTATTTTCCCTCTAATTATAATTAGAAAACAATATTCATTATTTGTCTATATTTTTTTTTATCTTATCTCTTTTATTCCTAATATGAAAATAAATAAAAATAACAAAAATTACAAATAAGTTATCATAACAATTTTTAATAAAATTATTGAATTATTTTTTTTGCTAAAAGAATAAAATTTTCTGTAATAACAAAATTTATATAAAGGTTTCAGTAATAAATATAAAAAATAAAAAAATAAAAATAATATCTATTCAAATAATAAGTCTTAAATCCTAAATCATATATCCTAAACTCTAAACTAATTATTTAAATATATATTTTTATGAAAAAAAAAACTTAACCTTGTACCCTAAATCCTAAATTAATTATAAAAATATATATTTATATAAAAAATATAATAAACTAATAATATTATTATTTACTAATATTTATAATTAAAGATATCCTATATCCTAATCTTAAACTAATTATATAAATATATGCATCCTTATACAAAAATTCTAAACCTACACATACTTAAATCCTAAACTCTAACCCTAATTTTATACTTTAAACCTTAAATTATATTTCAAATATATATATATATATATATATATATATATTTAAATAAAAATATAATAAATTAATAATATTATTATTTGTAAATATTAATAATTTAAAATAATATATTTTTATATGATAAAAAATAAAATATTTTTTTTATTAAGTCAAAGAAATATGAAAAAGAAAGAGAATAAAAAATATAAAATTCCCTAATATTACTAGTTTGAGAATTGCTTTACCTAATTAATTATTAGAGGCATATATATTGTTGGGTCAAATTATTTTGACTAAGTGTTGAAATAATTTACCACTGATATTTTGATGATGAAATAATTTATGAGTTTTGATACAGGTGTATTGAGACAACATATTATTAGACTTGGATCTAATGATGGCCATCAGAACGATGTTGATTTTCATTCGCATAAAATTAGACGCACAGTCTAACTCATCGGAGTTAGACGTGCAATCTAATAGACGTGGGAATTAGACGCAAGTCTAATGGAATTAGACGAACAGTCTAACTCATCGGAGTTAGACGTGTAAATCTAATAGATGTGTAAAGAATTAGACGGATAGTCTAATGAATACACGGAATTAGACGAACAGTCTAACTCATCGGAGTTAGACGTATAAGTCTAATAGATGTGTAAAGAATTAGACAGATAGTCTAATGAATACACGGAATTAGACGCAAGTCTAATGGAATTAGACGAACAGTCTAACTCATCGGAGTTAGACGTGTAAGTCTAATAGATGTAAAGAATTAGACGGATAGTCTAATGAATATACAGAATTATACGTGAGTCTAATAAAATTAGACGTACAGTCTAACTCATCGGAGTTAGACGTGTAGTCTAATATACTTGTAATTAGACGGGTAGTCTAATTAGTGAAAGTTAGACGTGAGTCTAACTCCTTCAGACAAGTCTGAGGTAGAACCGGAATTAGACGCGTCAGTCTAACTCGGTGGAGTTAGACGTGCCGGTCTAATGGTTATTTAAGAATTAGACGGGTAGTCTAATTAGTGAAAGTTAGACGTGAGTCTAACTCCTTCAGACAAGTTTGAGGTAGAACCGGAATTAGACGCGTCAGTCTAACTCAGTGGAGTTAGACGTGCCGGTCTAATGGATATTTAATAATTAGACGGGTAGTCTAATTAGTGAAAGTTAGACGTGAGTCTAACTCCTTCAGACATTTTTATGGATGTTCGGAGATAGAACTCCTACGTCACCCTTCCTCTCGAAACCGCGAAAAGGATATTCACTAAGGAATACAAATACAATCCGATCGAGACTTATTTCCTGCTCGATAACACTCGTACAATTTTAACCGAAATTGTAGAATTACACTTCAACTTAGCACTTAAGCTTTCTAGAGATAGAACACACTCTTATCACTTGTAAATTAATTGTTCACTATGTCCCGCATTTACTCCTCTTCAGCTCCTCCTTTTATAGGTGAAATGTGCCAACGGTCACATTTCATTTCCTTGAATTTGATTGGTTGAGCAGAGGTTCAGTGATTCAGACCTGGCAGTCAACTGTTCAGACATGGCGGTCAACTTTTCAGACCTGGCGGTCTGTTCTTCCAGTATGTAGGACAAACCGGCTAGGTTTGTCTTTTACTCAAAGTGGTAACTGTCGGTTAGACAGTTGTCTGTACTTGGAAGATTGCCTTTCTGATTTATCCTGAAGTGGAAAGATCTTGTAGGAAGGTTTTCTGCAGTCTGCAGACTTTCCTCAGACTTGTATGGATATGGCAATGTTTAGTCTGTTCCTTTGGTATCGTTTTCAACAGATACCCGAAGTATCTTCTTATGCTGGTCGGTCATTTGACTTAGCCTGATGACTTCCGGTTATTGACCGGCTGTCTGGTGTTTCCAACCTTCTTTTGAGCGGTCATGTTTCAGGTCGGTTTGATAACTTGACCGGTTGAACTTCTTAACCGGTTCATTGGTCTGACCGGTTGGTTTCCTCAAACCGGTTGGGTACTTTGACTGGTCCGGTTCTTTGTTCCTGCATGGAAGGTTTATTTGTGTTAAGTTCTGTGAACCGGTCTAATTGTATCTAACAATTTCTCCCTTTTTGATTATTTTATTTAAAATTAATAAAATCATGTAAGATTGCAAACGTAGGTCGGTTCTTTATTTGACCGGATTTTTGAAACTAACTTGGGAGAATTTTTCGAAAAATTTTGGAAAATTATTATCTTTTATCTTATCAATTTCTCCTTTTTTGATTATTTTATTTTAAATTATCAAACCCATGTAGGAATGCAAGTATAGGCCGGTTTCAAAAATAGCTTTATATATATAGAAGTAACCGAAAAAGGGAAAATATTATATAGACACCGAAATAAACATAGATTAGGAAAAGTGAGCCCCTATTCTGATTCGGAAAATGTGAAGTCTTTCATCATAGCATCGGTTGGTTCTTCCTCATCCGGTTGATCCGGTCTTTAAGATGCACCTTCAGCTTGCGGTTTACCGCCCGTGCTGATTGGAACCGCATTGGAGACTCGTTGTCTTGTAGAACGCGGCTCGAGGTTTTCTTCGAGTTCATCCTCGGTTTGCGGAGGTGGATTCGGTGGAGCATCGATATTTTTCTCGGTGATCCTCTCCAGCATTTTTCTTGCAGAAACTTTCCTTTTTCGTTTTACCGGAACCGAAGAGGAGGAAGCCGCATTGGTCTTCTTGTGAGCGTTTGCAAATTCGGCGAGCCTTCGTCTTTCAGTACTTAACCGCTCTGCATCCTCGGCCGCTTGAACTGCTACGAACTTTGCAAATTCCGGATCTCTGGCCATTGACATCCGTAACCGTTCGTTGAAGTTCGCATCAGATGATGGTGGTGCTTCCTTTGATTTCCGTGTTTCTTCGTCCAGCGCATCTTGAACTTCCTTAGCCGCTCGGGCGTTTGCCTCCTCAACCGCTGTATCAACATTAATCTTGGCCTTGATTAATTCATTTACCTATTCGGTTAGCGCCTTGAGGTCGGCTTCAAGTTGGGTATTCCGGTCCTCAAGGCTTGCATTCTTTTCCTCGAGGCTAATGACTTTGTTGAGTGTGGAAGCGGCTTCGTTGCATGACCTCCCCAAGTCTTCATCGACTTTTGTGAGCTGTTGCTCGGTTTCCCTTTCAAACCGACCCATGTCATCCACCATCCTTGAGGTCTTGTCTTCCAAGTCCTTGGTTCGCTGAAAATGATCGTTGTGCAGAAACGTGTCGTCCCGGTAGTCGGCTTCGATGTCTGTGATCCGGGCCTCTGCCTTTACAAGATCATCCCTCGTCTTTTTGGCTAACAGGATTGTTTGGCACGCGACTTTCTTGATTTTCCTCTTCCACGGTCGAACCTTTGAGTTGACAAACTCTTGAATAAGAGTCTTTACTTTTTCCTCTGTGACAACCGGTTCTATATCCCCCGGTTGATCCGTTTCAAATGGCCCGGTGAAATGAGTCTCTTTCCTTTCGTCGGTTTCGTTTATGACCGGATCCGCTAGAGGAGGCGTTTCACCTCGATTCTGACCGTCATTGGTCTCAAGCCGCGGAGAATGCGCTGTTTCTCGCTGTCTGTGCACCGCGTCAAGCCGATCTATTTCTTCAGTGAGTTCTCCTTTCTTTATCTCAAGCTTATTCAACACCAGGAGCTGTAATTTAGCCTTCGGTGTTCCCGCAACATACCTTTCTGAAAGCTTTCGGATACGTACGGTTAGCTTTTGTAGCCAAGCACTCGGTTTCACGATTGTGTGTCGGTCCATGGCTTCGTTAGGATCTTTGGCGTTTGTGAGGCTTATAACGTTTTCTTCTATCTCCTTCAGCCTTCTGAAACTTTGTTCATCGGTTAGGCCCGGTAACATGTGTTTGAAGAATTTGTCGCATCAGTACTCGTGCCATTCCCGGTATACTGCGGCAGACGCTTGAACTCGCAGTTCGATTTCCTCCAGGATTCTGCGCACTATAATTTCGGCCATCTTCTGGTCGTTGTCAGCGGTAGCCTCTTCCTCCCCACGACTGTCTGTACCGGCATCGGTGTTTTCAAGGCTTGCAGCCGCACCGGTATTGCCAGGACTTGTAGCCGATTGTTCCTCTTCATTCGGTCCTTCTTTATCAGATGGGATGTCATCGGTTTTCTGTGATCCGGTTCGGTCAGATGTGGAAGCCGAGTCTTCCTCATCTTGCGTTTGCGGTTCCGTGAATACTATCTTTTCCTTATCCTTGCTTCCGGACTTGTCTTTTGGCGGAGTCGGTGTCTTGGTTGTAGATTTCTTCTTTCGGCCTCCTATGGAACCGGGGGCCGGCTGCTTCCTTTCCAGGAATTGTTTGGATCTTATGATTTTGTTTGAGGGGAAAAGAACACCAGGACTGGTGTTAATGTTGTTATGCAACATGATCTTGCCAAGTGGGATGGCGTATCCCCATGACCGGGCGGAATTCGGTTTCACCATGTCTTTCATATTTTTGAAAATCTCCTTCGCCCATTTGACGTTCGTACCCTCCAGCAAACCGATAAGCATCTCGATTTTGGCCTTGGTGAGGTTGTCGTAATTTCCACCTCTCGCTTGAACCGACTTTGTGAAGATGTCACAAAGCGGTATGTATTCTGGTCTTAATGTCGATTTCTTACCGGATACTTTCACTGGTTCCCCGGTTGCAGAGAGAATCTGACAGGCCGCCTCGAATGTTGCTGGGGCTAGCTCCATCGAAGCGTTTCGGCCATCTGTTGGAAGGCGTAGGATCTCCGCAACCGATTCTTCGGTTATCTCGAATTGTTTACCGCCAACAGTTGCGGTTATTCTGTCGCCAGAGAGAGATGCGGTTTTGAAGAATTCTTCAACCGCTTCTCTGTAGAGAACAAAGGGACCGCCTAGAAAATACTCGAGTCCGGCTTCGGAAATCTGGGTAATAACCTCCTTTGCCGCAAGCGAGCCCTTTCGTCGGATTTCCTTAAAATCCACCTGAATGATGTGTTTGAATAAAGCCGAAGCACGACCCATTGTTGGTGATTAAGAGAGCTTGAGAGAGCAAGAGAATGACCGGTGTGAGAGGGTTTAATAACTTAGAGAGAGAAAGTTGTTTCGCGTAAGAAGAAAATGAAATGACCAAGGGCCCTTTTTATAGGCGCGGTCTGGGAGCCCAACCGTCCCATCAATTTTTGGCAGGACTTTTCCCTCCAAGCCAAAAAGGCGGCAAACCGTGGGCGGGAATCTAAGAGGCGGGAATCAATGGGCGGTAAACCAAAAGTCGGCAAACTATGGGCGCCAAATCAGAGGCGGGAAATTTTGAGCGGGAGCACTTTGGGCGGGAAATTTCCCTCCAAACTTTTCGATTTAGATTTTGATGACGCAATCCCCCTTTTTGAAACCGTATTATGAAGTGGTTTGTGAACCGCAGTGATGCGGTGTTTTGTCTATCGATATAACTGGTTATTTAGAAGAATGTCCTGAATTGTTTACAACTCTTGATTAAGCGGTTCTTTTTGATATCGTCCATAACCGCGAGGATGCGGTTTCTTTGATATTGACCGAATATTTCAATGAAAACGAAGTTACTTGATAATATTAACCGGTTACTTAAATAGATGTTCTGAATTGTTATTTGGACCCGGTTATTTACATTGAAATAAAGTTTCATTGAATGAAGAGGTACAAGATAGATACCGATATATTGATCGGTTTGGAAATAGATATACATAAGAGATAAAGATAGCTTATGTGATAACGACTTTTGAAAGCTTTTCTTCCACTCCATCTATGTCAAGGATGTTTGAGGGAAATGCCGGTGTGCCCGGTCCAAATTCTGGGCGGTACTTGAGAATGATCCGACTGATATGAGGAGCATAACCGAGACCTTTCTTGGTTAGCACCATGGTTTCCAGGTTCTGAAAAATGACCGTTGACCAATTGATGGCCGTGTTGCTAACAATATAGGTCATCATGTCGAATGTTTTCTTGGAGTAACGCTGATTCGGGGATTGACAAATGATAGAGCGGGTTACAATCTCAAGAAGGAGTTGGATGTGGTGAGCAAGGAGGGTTTTTAACCCATGGTTTTCCACCGGAACAGCGGTTCCAGAGAAGAATATTGAGTGATCGGTTGCTGCACTTCCCACCCGGGTTGGGAAGTCGGAGAACCCTTCTGTGGGAAGATTGAACATCTGGGCAAATTCGGCTTCATCCAGCCAGAAAGTATGGTCTCTCACCGTGGAGATGATATAGTTTCCTCTGATGCAAGCACTTCTGAGGAAAGTTTTGAATCTTCAATAAGTATGGGACCAGATTCTTCGAGAAAGGTTCGAAGACCGTTGTCAATGAGAGATTCAAACATAACCTCATTTGTTTCTATGTCCCAATGTTCCATACATGAATCGAAGTTGATGCTCAAGAAGTTTCCCAGAGTTCTGCTCGGCATGGTTCAAACTTTGCTATTAGAGAGAGAAGGAGTTTAAGAGATTTATGATTTGAGATGTGTTAAATTGATTAGGGAAGGTTTCTTTATATAGATCCGGTTTTGGAGGGAAAACATCAACATTGAATGTCAGTTTTGTCTTATTGGAGAAGAGAATATTTATGTTTCCAAAGTGTGTTGGGAAGAGGTTGCTTTTGACTAATTGCGGAGCTCGAGGTAGGATTTAGTTGAAAAGTAACCAAGTTAGTTGGGTGTTGATTACTCATGTAGTTGGGGTTACCTCATTAATTTAATGTTACTTTTCATTAATGATCCTTGCAACAACACACTGAAAAGTAACCGATAGAAACCGAAGATAACTTAGACTAAACCGAAGAAAACATAGATAAAACCAAAATGATCATAAGGAGGTTGAACAAAGATACACCCGGTGCGTGCAACAAAATGACCGGGTGTAGGAGGGAGTGATCTAATATCCGCTTGAGTTGGTGTGACCGTTGGAGTGGATGTGACGGTTCCTTCTCTTCCACGCCTTCTCAAACCGCTCATAGAACGAGTCGGTTATTTCCTTGGTTAGCACTTGAGCTTGGTTCAGCCCTTCCCCGGGGCATGTTGGAACTCCAAGCTCCAGAAGTAGACAGCTGATTTGAGGAATGATACCGACTGTTTTAACGCCAATCATCCAGACTATGACGTCGAACAGTACCCTCGACCAATTGACCGGTGTTCCAGTAGTTATAGCAGCCATCATGTTGAAGGCAGCGGTGCAGTAAGTGTTGGTCACATCCCTTCCCAGGATGCCTCGACCGACTACGTCATTGAGAAGCTGGTATTCAGCTTTCAATAGTGACTTAGCACCGTGGTCATCCACTGGATGGCTTGACCAGGAAAAAGCTAAGGAGATCTCGGCTTTTAGTTCAGCCGGTATGTTGAGGTCGGTTAGCCCCTGCTTTGGTAGGTTAAAGCATCTGTCAAAGTCATTTTCTGTGAAGTCAAAAACGATTCCTCCAACCTTTGACTGGATGTGAGTGTCAAAGTGAGGAGTTCCACGAAAAACCCGGCGTTATAAAAGAACTCCAGGACAGACTCAGAATAGATGACATGTTTGTCATCTAGGAAGTGTTGGAGACCAGTATCTTCAAGTAATTTGATCATCTTGAAGATCTCATAGTGCTCAGTGCTTTGAGCAGAGTTGAAATCCACTTGAAGGATGTTTGGGAACTGAGACATCTTGTCTTAGTGAGAGAAAGAGTTATGCAGCTTGTGATTGTTTTGTTTAAGGTTTGTTCAACTTATATACTAGTGGAGAGAGAAGCCTATTATCCAGATATCACAGGTGATAATGTCTATTAACCATAGGATAAAGAGTTTTGCATGAAATAGGCATGTCTACAGCCTAGGGTGTTGGTCATAGACATGGACCATGAAAGATATCAGATCTTCACGTCTTTTTAGGTGCGACCATTTTACTTTGAAAAGGCAATGTTTCAGAATAGATAAGTTTAAACACAGGTAATTATTCCACTTTTGTTTGAAATTCAAATAATCTAAGATAAACTATTTCCGAACCGGTCAGTTATCAGTTGTTCGTCCCGATGTGGTTACTTGGTGCGTGCACTAAGTAACCGGTCGGTTTACTCTGTCTGATAGACCAGGCGGTTCTTCCATAGATACCTTGAAAATTTGAAGTCCAACAGTTTAGGAGGAACTACCGGTTTTGTCTGTCCGAACTGATTTCCTTTAAGCATTCTTAGGGATGATCTGAGTAATATCGGTTAAACCGAGTGTAAGTCTGAATTGAGAGAACTTAGCTTCTTGTAGAGGCTTGGTGAAGATATCGGCTACTTGTTGATCTGTCGGTACGTATTCCAGCGGATATGCTTCAGCATGACATGTTCCCGAATGAAGTGGTGCCTTATGTCCATGTGCTTTGTTCTAGAGTGTAGAACCGGATTGTAGGTGATTGCTATGGCACTTGTATTATCACAGAAGATCGGAGACTCTTCGGCTATGACACTGAAGTCCTTCAGTTGCAGTTGGATCCAAAGAAGTTGTGAACAACAGCTTCCGGCCGCCAGGTATTCAGCTTCTGCGGTTGATGTGGCCACTGATGTCTGTTTTTTGCTATGCCATGAAACAAGCCGGTCACCTAGGAATTGACATGTTTCGCTGGTGCTTTTTCTATCAATCTTGCAACCTGCATAGTCTGCATCTGAATAACTCGTTAGGTTAAAAGATGAATCCTTTGGATACCACAGGCCGACATCAGGTGTTCCCTTTAGGTATTTCAATATTCGCTTTGCGGCTGTGTAGTGGGATTGTTTTGGATTGGCTTGGAATCTTCCACACACACCGACTGCAAATAGAATATCCTGTCTACTCGCTGTTACGTATAGGAGAGAACCGATGATGCCCCGGTAAGCGGTCAGGTCTACTGATTGACCCTCATCATCTTTGTCCAATTTGACCGATGAGCTCATTGGAGTAGCCGCTGAGGAGCATGTATCCATCCCAAATTTCTTTAGAAGCTCCTTGGTGTACTTGGGTTGGCTTATGAAAGTTCCTTCTTCGAGTTGCTTAACCTGAAGACCTAGGAAGAAGCTTAATTCCCCCATCATTCTCATTTCAAACTTGTTAGTCATCAGGGTTGAGAATTTATCACATAGCTTAGGATCGGTTGAACCGAAGATGATATTATCTACATAGATTTGAACAAGTAGGATATGTTCCTTCTTCTCAAATTTAAATAACGTTTTATCCACCGAACCGATGGTGAAATCGTGTTTTAACAAAAATGCGGTTAGTGTGTCATACCAGGCTCTAGGTGCTTGCTTTAGACCGTATAAAGCTTTGTTTAACCGGTATACATGGTTAGGTAGTTCGGCATTTTTGAAACCGGGTGGTTGTTCAACATACACCTCTTCACGTAGGTCACCATTCAAAAATACACTTTTAACATCCATTTGGAAAACCTTAAAGTTTTTGAATGCAGCAAAAGCTAGAAAAATCCTAATAGCTTCAATCCTAGCTACAGGGGCAAATGACTCTTCAAAATCAATGCCTGCTTCATGTTTGTAACCTTGTGCCACTAATCTGGCTTTGTTCCTCGTGACCAAACCGTCTTCATTGAGTTTATTTCTAAATACCCATCTTGTTCCTATGACCGGTTGGTCTTTCGGTCTAGGGACTAGGTACCAGACTTTATTACTCTCAAACTGATTTAGCTCTTCTTGCATTCCCAAGATCCAATCCGGATCTGACAATGCTTCATCTATTCTTTTCGGCTCAATCTGGGATATAAAGGCGGAATTAAAGTATTCCTCCAGAATTTGACGCCTAGTTCGAACAGGTTCTGAAGGGTCACCTATAATTTGCTCAAGAGGATGTTTAGTGTTCCTTTTGAAATTCGGTTTAGGGATGTCTACCAAATTACCGTTTGTTTGATCAAGGCTAGATATATCGGTAGGCTGAACAGGATTGTCAGACCGACCGACTTCCTCGGTTTGGACCGGGGTGTCAGCTTCCTGTCGTAGGACAGCTTGATCCGGCTGGGTTTCAATATTACCCATTTGTTCATGGACAAACCGCCTGAAGACCGGAAACTCATCTTCACTATCAGAATGGATATTGTTATTTCCCAGTCTGTTGTGTAGATCAAAGCCTGATGCAGTATTACTTTCAACTGATTCATCGAAAACAACATGAAGTGATTCCTCCACGGTTAAGGTTCTATTGTTATACACTCTATATGCCTTACTCACCGCTGAGTAACCTAACATGATCCCAGTATCGGTTTTTGCATCAAAAGCTGAAAGATAGGTTTTACCATTTATATGTATGTAGCATTTACAACCGAAAATTTTAAGGTACTTAAGGTTGGGAACCCTGTTAAAATAAACCTCATACGGTGTTTTGTTGTGAAATTTGTTAATCAGAGACCGGTTTTGTGTATAACATGCAGTGTTGATAGCCTCAGCCTAAAATTTCTAAGCAATGCCCGAATCGGCTATCATGGACCGTGCGGCTTCCTTGAGAGTCTGGTTTCTTCTCTCGGCCAGGCCATTTTGTTGAGGAGTCCTAGCACTAGACAACTCGTGTCTAATACCGGATTCATCAAGAAATGCGGTTAAAGTACTGTTGGTAAATTCGGTACCTCTATCACTTCTAATACTATTAATGCGAGTTGATTTTTCATTTTGCAAACGTTTAAGTAGTGTGATCAAGTTTGATGCGGTTTCACGTTTGGATTGTAGGAATATTACCCATGTAAATCTAGAGTAGTCATCAATAACTACCATGGTGTAAAGCATACCTCCTAGGCTAATGACCTGAATCGGTCCAAATAAATCCATGTGAAGAAGATCTAAGCATCGGTTAGATTGAATGTTTCCTTTACTCTTAAAGGTTGACCTAGTTTGTTTACCCATTTGACATGCTGAACAAACCTTATCCTTGTTAAATACTATGTCAGGAATTCCGTCGACTAACTTTTTACCGCGAATATAGTTTAAGGTTTTCATGTTCAGATGGTTTAATCTCTTATGCCATAACCAGGTTTGATCAGTCTTAGCTATCATGCATACAGGATATTCTACTTTAGTTTTCCAATCTACCTTGTAAATATTTCCTAGCCTATTTCCGGTTAGTAGTATGATACCTTGAGAGTTCTTAACTAAGCATGCATGTTTAAGAAATTCTACCGTGTATCCAGCATCACACATTTGACTAATACTTAGTAGGTTAAAACGTAGGTTTTCAACTAGGAGTACATTATCAATTGTCAGGTTACCATGGACAATCTTACCCTTGCCCACAGTTCTACCTTTTGAGTTGTCACCGAAAGTGATTAGTGCACCGGTTTCTATTCTGATGTCGGTTAGCAGGTTGTTGTTCCCGGTCATATTCTTGGAGCAACCGCTATTCAAGTACCATTCAAAGTTTCCTAGCCGTTTCTTTAAATCCTGCAAAATATACATATTTACAACTATTTGGTACCCACCTTTACTTGGGTCCACATGCGATTAGTCCCTTGGGCATCCAGACTTTGATAAACCAGACAACTTTCTTTGCTAAGGTCTTAACCGTCTTTTTGGCACTCGGTTTTGGATACTTAGGTTTTTCTACGAAGGCTTTAAATGATGGTGATCTGTGGTTTGTCCTATGCGGTTGAGGATTGGCTTTCCTATTTTTGAGCAGGTCGGCTTTCCTTTTCTCAGGGTCAAGCCACTTCTCAGAGTCGGTTGGACCTACATAGGTTAGTTTTTCTGCCGTATAGTATGCGGTCAATTCCTCTTCAGCGGTTAAGGAGCTTTTAATGAAACTTATAAGAAGAAGGTCACCCTTTGTAAACCTTACTTTGTTTACAGGTTTTTGGTTTTTGGATCTATCATTTTTGTAACCTAAACCGAACATGCAAAAAGGGTGTCTGTTATAACTACACATCTTCTTTACCATGTCACTAGATCTCTTATATGCGGCCATTTTATACTGGAGGCGGGCATTTTCCTCTCCGGTCAGTTCTCGAGCTGGATCACTAGACTGTTCGGTCTTGAGTGGTGATTCAGGTGCTAACTCGGTTTCTAAGGTAGGGGTTTCATCAGGTTTTATGATCTCTGGTTCGGTTAAAGCAGGTATTTCTGGTTCTATCAGAATGGGTATTATAGGGTCGGTTCTAAAGTTGAGTTGCTTAGGTAGCATGGCTAGTAGGTTCTTATACTCTTCTACCATATCATTCAATGCATTATATAACTCAGCTTTAGTAAATTCTTCACAAGGAGAGTCAAATACCTGTTTCTCATTTGCCATGAGGCATGTGAGTTCATCATCACTGTCACTGTGAGCCCATAAGCTTCCTCCATCATAGGCTATCAGTGCTTTCTGAACCTCACTTCCTTCACCGGTTTGTTGGTAGTTATTTCGGTTGTCCGGTTTCCGGTCATCCCTCCTCGGTTTTCTGCATTCCCACTTGAAATGTCCCAAACAGTTACAATTATAGCATCTTACATTGGATTTATCACCATAGTTGTAGTTTGTCGGTTGGCTTCTTTTCATGAACCTCCCAAACTTCTGTGCAAGCATTGCCATGGCATCCTCGGTGAACTGTTCGACGGTTCTGATCTGTGCAGGTGCAGCCGGTTCTGTGGATGTGATCAGTGCTCTGGTTGAGGTTGAGGCCGAAACCTCTTCTTCAGTCCTAGATCTCATTTCGAACTCATATGCCTTAAGATCTTCGAATACATCATGTAACATCATCTTACTTAGGCAGTTTGATTCCCTCATCACCATTGTCTTTATATCCCACGCACTTGGAAGAGATCTTAACGCTTTCATGATGACCTCCTTGTTATCATACTTCTTGCCAAGAGTTGCTAGCTCGTCTAACACACCAGTGAACTGGTCACTATACTCCCTCATTGTTTCTTCCGGTTTCATCTTGATGCTTTCAAACTTCTAAGTAGCTACCATTACCTTGTTTTCCTTGGTTCTTTCATTTCCCTCATAGATCTGAATAACCGTGTCCCATGTTTCCTTTGCGGTTTTGCAGTCTCTGATCTTGCAGTACGTGTTTCTGTCCACACTGTTGGAGATCCGGTTTCTGGCATGGTTATCCAGGTTATTTCTTCTTCTGTCTTCAGCTGTCCATTCCTTCCTGTCCTTGTCAATGATTATCGGTCCTTCGGCCAGAATGAACTGCATCTCATCATCCATGGTGATTAAGTGTAGATGCATGCGTGCCTTCCAGTTGGCAAAGTCATCACCTTCTAGCATTGGTGGCCTATCGAAAGACATACTTGCTTGAGTATTGAAACTAACTGCTCTGATACCAATTGTTAGGATCTAGGTCGCGGCTGGAGGACCGGGGTTGGGCCGGTTAGCACGTTTCACTCAAAGGGTGGTGATTAATCCGGTTAGAGATTAACACCGGGGTTTCAATACTACACAAACTGTCACAAACCCTTGAACCAGGTTCAAGCGCGGAAGAGGTTTGTTTCAGGTTGAAGCAACACACTTACAAGATAGGCAGAACCGGATTTAAATAGGATAGGTTTGGAGTTTGCTGGGTCGGTTTTTGGGATTCAGATATTCGGTTTAGGTAGAGTTGAATAGGTTATAGCGGTGTAAATGGGTTAGTGCAAATCGGTTAGAATGTAGAACCGGCAGAAAGTAAATAACAAGACAGGTTTTTATGGATGTTCGGAGATAGAACTCCTACGTCACCCCTTCCTCTCGAAACCGCGAGAAGGATATTCACTAAGGAATACAAATACAATCCGATCGAGACTTATTTCCTGCTCGATAACACTCGTACAATTTTAACCGAAATTGTAGAATTACACTTCAACTTAGCACTTAAGCTTTCTAGAGATAGAACACACTCTTATCACTTGTAAATTAATTGTTCACTGTGTCCCGCATTTACTCCTCTTCAGCTCCTCCTTTTATAGGTGAAATGTGCCAACGGTCACATTTCATTTCCTTGAATTTGATTGGTTGAGAAGAGATTCAGTGATTCAGACCTGGCAGTCAACTGTTCAGACCTGGCGGTCAACTTTTCAGACCTGGCGGTCAACTTTTCAGACCTGGCGGTCTGTTCTTCCAGTATGTAGGACAAACCGGCTAGGTTTGTCTTTTACTCAAAGTGGTAACTTTCGGTTAGACAGTTGTTTGTACTTGGAAGATTTCCTTTCTGATTTATCTTGAAGTGGAAAGATCTTGTAGGACGGTTTTCTGCAGCCTGCAGACTTTCCTCGGACTTGTATGGATATGGCAATGTTCAGTCTGTTCCTTTGGTATCGTTTTCAACAGATACCCGAAGTATCTTCTTATGATGGTCGGTCATTTGACTTAGCCTGATGACTTTCGGTTATTGACCGGCTGTCTGGTGTTTCCAGCCTTCTTTTGAGTGGTCATGTTTCAAGTCGGTTTGATAACTTGACCGGTTGAGCTTCTTAACCGGTTCATTGGTCTGACCGGTTGGTTTCCTCAAACCGGTTGGGTACTTTGACTGGTCCGGTTCTTTGTTCCTGCATGGAAGGTTTATTTGTGTTAAGTTCTGTGAACCGGTCTAATTTTATCTAACAAAGGTTCATTTTCTTAATTCGTTTTTTAGCTATAATTCTTTTATCTAAGAGCTTGAGTAGTTTCACAAAGCTCACGGGAACATGTTTATCATCATCTTAAGTGATCAATCGACCTAGATAATGATCAATTTGTTCAAAACAGTTTGTGATAAAAAAAAATTGGGTTTTCAATTTTAAAACTGTTTTGAAGTGTAAGGAGATATCCAATAACTTTCTTATACTACGTATACTTGATTGGTACCAAAACAAGAACACTAGCTAGCTGTTGGTTTTGACCAATTCAAGAACTCAAAATTTTTATTTTGTTTTGAAATTTTTGATTTTGATTAAACATGACCAGGATGGATCAAACATGATCCAAATAATTTCCCAACATAATTACAATCATGTTGGGAAGTTTTTTGGACCATGATTCGACATAATTAACCCAATAATAGCAAATCCGTTTTTTATGCTGAAAATTCAAATTTGAGTTTTTATTATTTAGATCGATTGATCGGTTCTATCATATCCAGATATTTCCTAAATGGTCATAAGAATGATTTTCATCCATAAAACACTATGAACAACAAATATACAAGTTTTTACAATTTGGAATATAAAAATTTTCAAATTTAAACTGTATATGTATGAATTAGAGGGTGATTGGAATCATATGAGGGATTGGAGAACACTCCTTGAACCTTAAGGAAGTTGTTGGGATGCCTTGATCAAAGATTTAAGGTCTAAACGAATTTTCGAAAATCAAAAAATTTTGAGCTTCAATGGTGGATTTCTGAAATCTTCCGATTTGAAGAAGGATTCCATGCCTTCGGATTTACTTAGGGAAGCTATTTATAGCATTCATAAGTCGGATGGTGGCTTAAAGTGTCATTAATCGGCCAAAAGTCATTTGGCTGAAGTCACCGAAATATGGATGATTCATCCATATTTTGATAGGTAGGAATGATCATCATTGTAGGGTGATCATTTCAGGCTTTAAATGAGCCGAAATAGTGGACTATCGACCGAGTTCCAACTTGGAAAAATCATTCACGGATCTTCAAACTTATCTACTCGGCGTAACACGAAGAAGATAGTGGCGCATGAAACAACATTGTTACATGCATTTTATCGCGTTCCATCAACGTTCCATTGGAGACCGAGCGATCCGTTATCTTTCCAGCTAACGGTCGTCTGCTGATTCGCTGCATCGTGAGTGCGCGCTTCCTCCGCTACAACGGTTTGTGTGGGCGCGCCTAGAGCTTTGAATGAGGAGCCAACGTCCATCCAATGGATGCGTTTCTCGATGTAGCCAATTCTTCTATTTTCGACTATACTCGATTACCGATTTCTTTTTATTTTAAAACCTTAAGGGTTTGTTTGAAATTGATTTTTCTTTCACCTTTTTGGTTTTAATTTTGATCTTTTTAAATACTCAAAATATTAAAATAAATATGGCAATTAATTTACCAATTTTTTATTTATTTTTAGGGTTAAATAAATAATTATTTTTAGATGAAATGGATACAACAATTCATTCTAAATTATTTATTTTTGTTCCTTAATTTTTCTAACATTATTTTAAGATAAACGAGTACAACATTTATCTCAAATAATTTTATTTTTATTATTTTGGCCCTAACCCTTAATTAATTTGATTAATTAGTACAATAATTAATCCTAATTAATTGTTTTAAATAGGTTTATGGCTATGAAGTTAATTATTTTGATCTTATTTATTTAAAAACAAGTTAAAATAATTATTTTAATATTATAAATTGGGATGTAGATTTTTAGTGCTTACAAAGATAGTTAGAAAATATTGAAAAGATATATAATTGAATTATTTTGTTTTGACATTATTCCAAAACTAGTAGTTTGCAAATTAATTTGTTCAAGCAGAAGTATGTAGTTCAAGTTGGTTTAGTATATAAAAATTAAGGCAAGATGGGTAAAAATTGTTTTGCTAGAATAAAGAGATGTTGATAAATACCTAATTATTTGTTATGACGTAGATGATGAAAGTTTATATTGGGTCTTCTCGGCTTTAGATCAATATCTTATTTTGAGGAAGTGGACAATGGATGTTAGACTTGGGTGTCCTCAATTTTTTTACAGATATATGATTTTGAAAAAGTAGATGATGGGAGTTCGTCTTGGGTCTTCTTAGTTATCGATCAGTTTCTTATTTTAAGGAAGCAGATGATGGATGTTTGTCTTGGTGTACTCGATTTTCGATAGATATCTAATTTTGAAGAAGTAGACGAGGGAAGTTCATTTTAGATATTCTCGGTTATCGATCAGTATCTTATTTTGAGGAAGTAGACGATGGATGTATGTCTTGGGTGTCTTCGATTTTCAATAGATATCTAATTTTGAAGAAGTAAACGATGGAGGTTCGTCTTGGGTCTTCTCGTCTTTTGATTAGTATCTTATTTTTGAAGAAGTGGCAATGGAAGTTCGTTTTGTGTGTCATCGGTTTACGATAGATATATTGTTTTTAAAAGGAATGAGACAAAGAGAGGGAGGAGAATCAAGACGAATAAAAGTTTTATGAAGAACATCTTTTTTTTCTCAACTACTTTCTTTTCAATTTCTAGATACCTAAGTTTAGGTATTTCTATAATTGGTGAAGATACATTATATATGTATATTTCATCTTTCATGATGATATTGTTCTTGAGAATTTATGTAATCTATCATAATGTAAATTCTAGAGACACGAACAAGAGAAAAGGAGGGAGACGAATCAAGACTAAGACAGTGTTAGGAAGAAAAAAAATCATTTTTCTTCAACTATTTTCTCTTATCTAACTAGATACATAGGGCTATATATTTCCACTATTGGTGATGATACATTTTATATGTATGTACTATCTTTATTGATGTTGTTTTTGAAAGTTTATGTAATCCATTAGCAAATAAATCTTAATTTGCAAAAATAATTTGTGTAACTCATTATATGTGATATAATAGATGATTTAAGTGGCTTAAGAGTTCCGTGGTTTTACTCTTGTCGAAAGGGTTTTCCACGCTAAAGTTCGATATGGAGTTGTACATTGAAAGTAACATAATCGAGTAAAGAGAAGTTGTTATCAAGAAAGTGACTATGTTGTGGATATGCAGACAGTTCTTAGATTTTGGAATTATGGAGATTTTGTTTGTTAACAAAGCAAATAATGGAAGACAAGAGGGAGATATCTTGTAAATTAAGGTGGAGTGTTGAGAACGGATTTATAATATTCTAATTATGGTATATTTATGGTACACAATCTTTGTACAAGGAAAAAGTATATTAAACATGACGAAACTATATTTTTTCTGTATAATTTTGACATTAGAAATTAAGATTAACACAAAAGGAAATTATATCTCTTATTATGAAAATACAATTATAAAAATATGGTAAGAATATTTTGGAAGCTCTATGAGAGTTTTGGACAAGATAGTAAGATTGACATAATTGTGTGTCGAATTATCTCTCTATCTTCCTTGGAAGGAAATATGGAAATTTAAAAAATTCGGAGAATTGAATGTTATCAGTAGCAAACCTATGAGACTAATTGATTTGTTAATTGATTGAAGATTTATTTTTGGCTGTCAAATCAATTATAATTCATATAATTTTCTGTTTAAATCATTTTTTTTTGCTGCAAATGTAATTTTCATTATTTAACACTAGACTTCTTATGCAAAGATTACAAGCAATACAATTCTTTACATATTTTTTCTCTCAAATTTCTACATCATATCAATGCGGGTTTTCCATCTTGAAGAAACTGATTCACTGTTTTTCGATGTCTCCTCCAATGGTGTAAATAGTCATTGGAGGAGAACTCAAATAATTCTATAATCTCATATTTTTCAAAAATTATTTATCACAAATTCCAATGCGTTTTTTTTCTCTTTTTCTTTGAAAGTTTCGTCGTTTTGAAATTGCACTTCAGTCGAATCTGTATCGAGCATCGTCTTCGTGTTTCGACAGATTTCATCCAATATTTCATCTGTCCAAAAATTATCATTTTTCACTCCAAGAGTTGCAAGAGCCAAGTGCCAAAAGCCACTCCTCTAACTAATTGAATCATGGATTAGAATAAGTCAAATTGAAAAAAAATCTTCAACATTTCCATCTCCTCATCAAAAACTTCTCCACTCTCATAGTTACCCAAGCCTTTCCTATTATGCGGTTAACATTCTCATCAAAGCTCTTCCCAAGTCGATTTGAGGAAGTATGTGGTAAGTTAGGCAATCTAAATATCTACTACCCAACTTGAGGGGAGTGTAGAATTAGCTCTCTATCTTCCTTAGAAGGAAATATGGAAAATCAAACAATTCTGAGAATAGAATGTTATCAGTAGAAAACCTATTGAACTAATTGATTTGCTAATTGATTGAAGATTTGTTGTTGGTTGTGAAATCAATTATCATTCATATAGGATTTTCTGTTTAAATCATTCTCTTTCCTGCAAATATAATTTTCATTATTTAACGTTAGACTTCTTATGTAAATAATACAAACAATACAATTCTTTACATATTTTCTCTCTCAAATTTCTACATTGTGACTTATTTAAATGTGCAGTCGGACACCTTAGAAAGTCAAGCCTTTGCTTTGAGAGTATATATTCCATGTGTGTTATATGAACATGAATTGTGAGAGAAATATTGTAATACTCCGGTAAAAAATTTATAATAAATTTGAGAATTTGATGTGATTCGAAAGTAGATTTATGCCTGTTTTGGTCGAACCATTATAAATTTTGTGTCTATGTTATTTAGTTGTTTTTTTCATTTTTGGTAATTTTTCAATGTTATTATTCTTGTATTAATGGATACATAATCTCTTGTCTTCCCAATGATGAATGTGGTTGAAAGATTATTTTAACAATGATCAAAGAAAGGATGTGAGCACTAAAAGAAAGAATTTAGAATAGCAGAATGATGATTTCATTACACATGATAATCTTTCTTTAGAATAATCGATTAAATATTTTGTTGACTTGATTTTGAACAAAACCACGTATAACCTATAATTGTTCTTTTCATTTTTGGAGTAGTGTCACATCTTTTTAGCTTGTAACTTTTGAGTATAATTAATCATGAGCAATTAATTCTATATTTAAATATTTATAAAATTTAATTTATATTTTAGAAAGATCAATTAGGCCTTATTCGGTTGAGTGTTAAAAAATAAGAAAAAATAATGGAACTTTATTTAATCCAGACTTTCATCAATCAATTGCATTACTCAAATTAATAAAAATAAAATATGAAAATAATTTTTATTTTAAAATAAAAATTATCATTATATATATATATATATATATATATATATATATATATATATATATATATATATATATATATATATTAATACATTTTAGGACTTTATATAAAAATAAAAATAAAAAAATTTCAAAACTTCTCAACTCAAAGCCCAACAATGTTTTTTAAATTCTTTTTTTATTGCTTGTTATGCCTCTATTGCCTTTTGATCCAATGGAATTTTAAGTTAGCAATGATGTCATGCATTTCACAAAATATATGTTATCTTGATGGACTCAATTGATTGAGTTGTGATATTTGATGAAATATTTATTATAACATGAATATTGTTGACATTAAATATAATAATAATAAAATCGTTCTCATAAAACCTGATAGAGATGCACCATTTTTTTATATTTTATTATAACTAACTAAGGCACCAACATAAGCCTATAATATCAGCACACTCTCATTTATTTTGAAGACAGTAAAGTTATCTATGGATATTTATATTATATTATATATATGATCTTTTAATTGCTCAACGACACATATCCTTAATTGATCACGCCCTTCGGCCACCAGATCCACTTTCCCTTTGGCAGTTGAAGTAAACTGCGGCTACAGGGAGGCCGAGATTGTAGAGCTCAGCAAAATCCCGAGTGTTAAAGTTATGGCGCCATCCAGGAGCGTAAACCGTGTGCCTTCCTAGCTGCTGGAAAAGTATGAATGCGAAACGGTGAATTCCCATTGTCGGGTGTGGACTCTCGTAGCAAACCATCTCTTGTCCTACATATGACCAAAAAATATTTATACAAACAAATATTGGGCATATGATTATTAGGACGAGATTTAAATTAACTAACCGAAACTCACTCCTGTGGTAGCTGGGATATCAGTGACCAACCTATAATAATTAATGACAAAGAAGACGTACAAATTTATTTTCGAAACTACTAAAGATTACTTGATTTGTCTTGTATACATTTTTCACAAGAAAATACAAATGTTATCATACTATAAGAATCACATCAAGTGAAAATTAAAATATTAATAAGTATAATAATTGGTGGGAGCTAGGGAATGTTCCTTAAGTTATAAAACAAGTGGGACCATCATTAGAAATTGATAAAGTTTTTGACCTTGTTAGATTAATTGTTTTTTTATATTCAATATAACCGCATTATTTTATTAACTTTTATCGTCTCATTAAATTAATTAATTTAAATATAATTAATTAAAAAAATAATAATTTATTTTATCATTATATTCATATCCTAAATTATTTTACATAAAAATACCTACTCAATTCATCACCTTTCAATATTTTTTAAATAATAAAAATTATTAAAAACAATTCCTATCCGAACAAGCACCTTAATTAAGTCCATGAAGACAGTATTATTCATCCAAAAACAAAATATGAAAGAAAAGAAAGATGTTTACCAATTAAGTATTAAGTTCATTCCTTGTCTACACTAAAAGCTTTGCACAATGCATTATACTAGTTAAAAGATAATATAATCTTTTACCAACATATTTATTTATGGACTTTATGCTTTTCAAAATCAAGACACAAACTCATTATATATTTAATAAGTATAATAGCGATAAATGTGATATGAACTTACCGAGTAATCACAACACATGTGTTAAAGTCACACCATAAATCAATTAAAAAATAAAGGCGAGTGATAATTAACTTAAACTTATAAATGTTATAGAATCCTTATCATCATAATCTAACAATAGTAAGTTGATAAAATTGGTTGATAGTTAATTTTTTAGAATAATTATGACCTATTTAGTAATCTATTACTCATGTCAATTATATCAATTGATATATTTGCATGCAAATTAAAGATATTTAAATCTTACTATTAAACAAGTTATGAGGTTTGTAATGCACTAAAATAAATCAAAAATAAAAATTCCTCTTATAAAGATAGTTAAAATAGAAAGAATGTTTTAATCTAGTACTTCAAACAATTAACTTCCACCATTGTGTTAACATTGTGTTGCAGGTTTAAAATGTATTTGATTTAGAATGGCTATAGGTTTAAAATCATTCTTTTGACAAAAGAATGATTCCCCCCAGATTGGGGCGGCCCGAGCCTGGGTAGCATTACCTTGGGAGGGCCGGCCTCAAGAGTCACCATAAAGAATTGCTATATATAGGTTTCATGATAGAATATACCTATCCTAACTATCAATCTCAATCCAAATGGCTTAGAGGAAGACCACTCATATATGGATAAAGAATAAGCAAAGAGACATAGGCTACAGGGTGGGGACCCTGGGGGGGGGGGGGGGACTGATCCTCTTATTCACACAGCTATGAATCAACATTATCATTCTCTTTCAAAAGATAAAAGGTGCCCACCCAATTCTATATAGATTTTGATGATATTTTTATTCGGGTTATTCAATAGTAACTTAAATATTCTCATTACTAATTTTAGGTGATATATATATATAAATGACCATGACCTTTTAATTTAACTTATTATTCGATGAATTAATATAATAACTTAGTGGTAATCGTGATTTGAAACCACTAGATCATTTGGAGTATAATATTTCATTTTAGTCATACTTTTTCATATTAAATTTAAACAAAATCACCTTCCTCTTTATTTTACAATTTTTTATCTTATTATAATGATAATATGTGACAACATATATTTACTTTTAAAAAGATAGAAAGATTGTAGAAAAATATATTACTTTCTAAAATCAATTCATAATTTAATTAATTGAACTAAAATATATATTTCTAAAATATTGTGATCCATGTAGCTTGTGATGAGGGAAATACGAATCTTATTTGCAATTAAAATGGAACAAAAATAAACACTTTCAAGAATTTATATTAAACTACAGATTGCACTTTAATAATTAAAGATATAAAGTGAATAATCCTAATAATAAATAATGTGGAACTCATCCCCTGGTATAATATAAGTTAATTAGTGATAAAAGAGTTACATGTTTTGAGTTAAATTCTCACTATGATTACTTTAAATTGAAATAAGGTTATTATTATATTATTATGTACATATTTTTTTTAAAAAAACTAAGAATTAAAACTATAAAAATGTCATAATTAGCTCCACTAACATTAATTAATTAATAAATACATAACATTAAAATATGAATAGCATTTAATTTCTGAATGTTATTTACCTTTATTTAAATAAGAAAAATAAATAAATATTTATCTTCAAGTACATTAATTGTTTTTAATTGGTTTTAAAAAAATATTATGTAATTGAATATTTTATACTTTCAATAAAAATAAAAATAAAATAAGAAGGAATATTATTTTTATAATAATAATTTGAATTATTATATGTTTTAAATAAAATCTTATAAGATAAAAACAAGTGGAATATTTGAGTATAGTAAGAGTAGGGCCATAGAACATTGTCAGTACACAATATGCTGAACAACATCATGGTTTTATATTCTTCTGAAAACATATAAATGAGTCATAGGTTGAAATTATTAAATCATTTAAAAAACTTTATGCATCTTTTCATTATTATTAAGTATTAACATTTAGAAAGACTTGGATAACAGGTTAATTCTCCTTCACTCAAAATAATATATATATAATTATTATATATTTAAATAATCGGAATCTAAGTCTAACTTGTTTAGTGTATATTTTAATAAGATCTGAGTTAATATATTTTCCCACTATATATTAACATTTGTAATATACTATATTTTTATATAATTGACTTATATTATTTTTAGTAAAATTTTATATTGTATTGATATACGTATTTAAAAAATATATATATATAGAATACTTTACTTAGTAATTAAGTGAAATAATGATAAAATACTATTTAATTATAAAAATATTGTTTTTAAACCCTATTAAATATTTAACAAAGATAAAGAGACAAAAACACTAATTTTGTTATTGTTTTCTTCCCCTTTACTTTATTTAATAGTGTTCGGACAGAAATTCCTAAGTCATAGCTTAGAAAGGAAACCAGAAATGGAACTTATAACCGTATCTAGAAATTAGGCTAGAGCTACCATCCTCTATTTTCCGATTGGCTTTCTCGGGTTAATATTTGCTGGAACAAAAGAAATTAAACAGAGAGAAGTGACAATACCAATGTAAGTACTCCCTAAGGGTTGGGTTACTTGGGCTAGGAGCATCAGGATCCACCATAACCTTTAAACACATGTCAACAATATTTTGCATATATTAGAATCTGAATAATTCCTGGTCTAAATAAAACGAACAAGAAGAAAAAAGCTTACGAGAGTGAAAAAAGTCCTAAGATCTTGACCACCAATGTCAACCCTAGGCTGGTTGATAATTTGGGAGGGTCTAAACTCGCACCCATTTGTGACTTCCCTCATGTTATAAGTAACCCGAAGCTCGATGGACCTAACAAAAGGGTCCAACACATCGCCCACAACTCTCCCAACGACAAGAGGATTGATGTCCCTTCGCATGTCTAAAAATAGAGAGAAAAAGATATTTGTTTTTTGTGTAGTTGTTTTTATAGAAGTGTAATAGTTCAAGGGAAGCTGTTCTAAGTATATATATACAAGTATGTGCATCTATATTTCTATTTTAGGTGACTATAACAATACTATTCTCTTCTAGCTATGCCTTTCATTGGCTAGTGGCTACTTTAAATATTCTTCTGTACGTGCAAAGTATTCTCATCCCCCATTGCCTTACCTTTTGTAACCTCAGCTCGAATCCAAATACTTTTTTAAATTATCGTCGTTGTTTAGGTTTTTTCCTTTTTTGTTTAATTATTTATGTGGCTTGAATGAAAAATAGAGAATAGGGAGAAAAATGGGACACCTCTCCACTGTACCTGGTGTTGGGGAGGATCTTTCTTGCTCAACATTTCCCCTATCTTGCAGTTGTGACTCTTCGATCAGTAACAGTTGCACAACAAGTTTGGGATTTTTCTTCAACACCCTTGAATGACCATTAGTGCTCCTCCATTTTCTTCACCAAAATGCTTGTCCTCGTCTTTACGTTTATGTTTTATGCTTAAAAAAATATTGTGTTTTTGAAAATAAAACCATATTTCTTTTTCTTATTGTGTTAAGCTTGTGTTCTAACATGTATACATATGTTGGTACATCTTTATTGACAAAACACTAAGTTGATTTATATATTTTTTTTTTTGGGAAACAAGCCTAAATAAACAAATCGTGTAAGTGAAAGAAAACTTGAGTTGAATACATACCGTCTCCAAGTTTTTTCTTTAATTTTTCCCTCAACATTATTCTCCGAGTTTTTTCTTTCAGTTAATTCGATTGTCAATAATCGAATTCGTTAATAGCTCCCTCAGATTGACCGAAGAAGAAACGATTTTTGATTTAGGGATCGATTCATTAATAGGAGAAGACATTTTCTTTTGACAAATCCCTAACACTACAAGTGCACAACAACATTCTTTACATTGCAAATTTGAATAACAACCAACCAACCAAATGCAAATTTGCAATAACGCGTGCAATACTGGTTCCCATAATCCGTAAAACATATACTAATCATGGTTAGTATAATTTTCCAACAATATTTACATTAATATTTTTATTAAAAGCCTCATGTTTTTGCAATAATTTCTTCAATAACTTCGTTAATATATACATTATTAAAATTAGTACGTATTAACATTTCCAAATATTTCCGCACTTGTATATGCAATACATTCCAAATTTTATTCAAATACTTAATATTTGAAAATGATGTCATACAATTTGCGATAATTTATGCAATATTTTCTTCAATATATTTGATAATATATACATATGATTAATTAGCATTGATATTTGCAAATATATCTGCACTCGTTTTGCAATACTCAATTAAATTTATATTCAAATGATGAATATTTAAAAACGATCCAATAAAATTTGCGATAGTTTATGCAATCATTTCTTCAATATCTTCAATAATTGGTATATATATACTATTAGAGTATTTAGCTAATTAACTTAGTATAATTAGCCAACGATTATAAAACTACCAGATTTAAATATTTATTTAAGTAATAAAAAGGAATAAATTGTTAGAATATAATTTATGAAATGATTTTGATAATGAATGGAAGATAAAATTAAGTTCAGTTAAATATAAGTTAAATATATATATATATATATATATTTATATATATATAATTGCTAACTCATATCAAGTATATAGTAATTGTTTAAAGATAACAACAATATGTTGTAGTATAGGGGTAAGTACTTCCGCCCACACGGGTGACCATGGTTTAAATCTCACCAAGAACTCCTTGTTTTTTATCGGAAGCTTGTGATTTGACACAAATAATAATTTGAGTTTTATTATTTCAGGAAAGCTGCGCGCATCCGGCTGAGAAAAATACCGAAATTACCACGTAGGCGCATCCGACATTATAAAAAAACCGGAAGCACTCCAAAATACCAAAATTGCCACATAGGCAAAGTCGATAGTTTGCAAAGGCGTATTCGGTGGTTTGCGTGACCGGTCGGTTATTTGGACTTCGACACTTAATGAGGCGTATCCGGTTATTTGGACTTCGGCATTTAATGAGGCGTATCCGGTTATTTGCACTTCAGTATTTAATGAGGCGTATTCGGTTATTTGGACTTCGGCATTTAATGAGGCGTATCTGGTTATTTGGACTTCAACATTTAATGAAGCGCGACCGATCGGTTATTTATTCCGGTATTAAATGTCTTCGACATTTAATAGGCGCTTCAGTGTTAAATGACATCGGTATTAAATGTCTCCGGTACTTTCTCAAATCGATAATGTGGATAAGAACTTCTCAATATTTGATCAATCTCATCTCCAAATTAAGCATTCGTCATGGGTAGTTTGGGAAAACAACATATCACCAATTTGGGATGGGCAGTCTGTCAACACATTAGAGACAGACCTAAAGAAGACTATCATATACCAAAATTATTCAAATTCTCTACAATGAACGCTCCTAGTATAACAGGCTCCATTAATGAATTATTGGCTACTATCATAAAAATACAGATAGGATTAAATGAGGATATTTTCTGATGTACTTTTCTGGAATTCAACCAATCAAGTTAGGACTGGTGTCTTCTTAAACAAATATGTCTGTTATACGACCTTTGTTGTGCTTTGGAAATAAAACAAGATAAAAGGAAGAACAGACAAACAGGAGAATTGAGGATCTGGGCTCTCTTGCTAATAAAACTCTCTACATATATATTCAAGCTCTTGTCTTAGCATATTTCTATGAGAGAGTGTTTTCATATCGAAAATCATTGTATCACTTTTCCATCATTGTGAGTTCTTTGTAAGTTTATAGAGTGTCTATCAACAAGTGTTGTGTGTTAAGAGTTCGAAAACAAGCAGTAACTAAGTCCTGGTTGTTCGACTGAGTTGTACAAGTGTGTTGTATTTTTTTTTTAGAACGCTGGGTTCCGCTTCTCCTATGGAGTGCGACTAATCCCCGTGGCTTAAGTAAATAACCCGTAAACATACTTAACCATTTAACCAGGTGCAGAACTTACCGCCTGACGGGCTCGAACCTAGGACCTCATGGAGGCTTGGGGGATATCTACATCTTGTTTCCTCTAGGCTAGAAGAGGGGATAAGTGTGTTGTATTTAACCAAATCGTCTAGTGAATATTCTTCCCAAGGTTGAGAAGAATATCCTTCTCGAGGTCGAGAAGAAGGGGTGACGTAGGAGAGTTTACTCTAAACATCCATAAACATCTCTTGTGTCATGTCTTCTTTACTTTCGGAATCTTCCAACCATTTATTTGTTGCTTCAATTCGAAACAAATACTTCCGCACTTGAACTCGGTTCAAGAGTTTGTGATGATTTGTGAAGAATAGAAACTGATAATCAACCTATAAAAGGGTTATTATCAAACGAAGTTTGTGTAAGCGTTTAACTTTGTGAGACCCCATCAACGAGCCCCCCATGTTCTGCATTGAAGAATATGTTGATTGAAATATTCACATGGAGGTGCATCTAGCCTCACAAGACGACGAAATGTGGTATGTTATCACTGATCGCCCGATAAAAATTGAGAAGCCAAAATGCAAATGAACGACTGAAGATAAGAATATGAATGACCTGGATAATGTTGCCAAAAATATTCTATACAAGTCGTTGGACAAGAATATGTTCAGTAAGATCAAGTCGTGCTCTTTTTCTAAAGAAATTTGGGAGAAGCTGATCCAACTGTGTGAGGGCAACGACCAAATAAAGGAGAACGAAAAAGAGTAGAAGGCTCTGATGGCTGCTGAAAGCAAGGGAAAATGGTCCGATAGCGATTCGAACGACTCATCATCCAGCGATAGTGCTGATAAAGTTGTTACCTGCTTTAGGGCTGAGAAAGAATCTGAGGTATTTGATTTCTCCACTGAAGAATTTATAAGAGATGATTTAACTGCCGCACTTAATGACATGGTCATTGAGTACAAGAAGTTGCCAGACTCCTTCAATGAAATGAGATTGAAATATGAAAGTGATAACTCTTCTTCATCTCAAACTTTTAAACCAAAAGATTTTGAAAACAAAGTGGCTGAGTTCTCATGTGAGAATGAGAAGCTCAAGAAAAAATTTCAAACACTATTTTCTGAAAACCAATGTTTGACATACGTGGTCAGTTCCTGGACGAGGTCTAGAGATGCAGTCAAACAACAGATTACTCTATTGAGGCCTACCGAATGCAAATCCGGTTTAGGATTTGACAATGCCAGCCTAGACAAGTCTTGTGAAAAGTTAAACCCGATGAAAGACAAGCTTAAGACAATAAGTTTTGTTAAGGGTAGTTTAACTGATAAAGGTATTGATCCAAAATGTGAGAATTTGACTTCAAAGGATGAAGTGATTTATGTTAAGCCATCTTCAAACTGGATGAAATTTGAGAGAAGAACAGATAGTTGGTATGACAAGAAAAAACTTGATAGGAAGTCAAGAAATGTCACTAGTGAAAAAGGGGTCAAAATCGAGAGTAAAAACTCTCAGTTTTGACCCTATAACTTTCGGTATAGACACCTTACCGAAGGTTTTAGTAACTCTCGCCATCCCTCGGTATTGACTCTCTCGTTAAAAACAATTAGGCATTTACCGAGAGATATCGTAGAGTTTTCGGTTTTTCCACAAAGAGAAAAACCGAGAGTTATATGAAAACTTTCGGTTTTTCTCTTTGTGGAAAAACCGAGGGTTTTACAAATAACTTTCGGTTTTTCTCTTTGTGGAAAAACCGAGGGTTTTACAAATAACTTTCGGTTTTTCTCTTTGTGGAAAAACCGAGAGTTTTGATTTAACTTTCGGTTTTCCTCTTCGGGTTAAAACTGAGAGTTTTCTAATAACTCTCGGTTTTCTCCTTTTGAAGAAAACCGAGAGTTTTGTAATAACTCTCGGTTTTTCGTCAAATTGAGAAAACCGAGAGTTATATGAAAACTCTCGGTTTTTACACGAAGTGGAAAACCGAAAGTTTTCATATAACTCTCTGTTTTCCTCTTTTGGGTAAAAACCGGGGGTTTGTCATATAACTCTCGGTTTTCTCTCTGGGTAAAAACCGAGAGTTTTCTAATATCTCTTGGTTTTTCCATTTGAAGAAAAACCGAGAGATTTCAATATTACTTTCGGTTTTTTCCCGTAAATTTTTAAAAACGTGCGGATTATTTTGCTCGCAACCAAAACTTGTTCAGCCAAACCAATATATCAATGATAAAAGAAATGCAACATACATTAAACGATCACATTAATTGATCATTAACATTACAAAATTCGAAACCAAACTAATATTCCGAACAATCTGTTATAAATTCAACTACTAATGAAAACATGTTCATAATCGAAACAACCTTAGCTTGTGGGGGGAGGAGGTGGTTGTTGCCTCATATACAATTCGATTCTCTCCATTCTTGCGTTCATCTCTAACTTCTCCCTCTCAATTCTTGTCACCATTTCTTCCTTTTTCGCTTCCATTTCTTCCATTTTGCGCCTTCTTTCTTCATCCCTCTTCTCCAGTTCCTCCAGCTTGAGCTTCATTATTTGATTCTCTTCTAACAATCGCTCATTATTTCACTGTGAACTGTTTCAACTTCGAAGATCCTCACGAAAGTGTGTGGTCCGGACGCCTGATCCCATTCCGAACACTACCCCGTGTTTTTGTTGTCCGAACACCCTCTCCGTCAATTCAAAATCCGATATTCCCGGTTTGTTACTAACAACCTCCTCCATCTCAACCTGCACAATTGAAATAAAATATCATTTTTATAATAAAAAACTAGGCATATTCAATTCACTTACAATTTTCTCTTGCACGTGTTTGTCCGGGACGGGTGTTGAGTTTTCTTTTGTCGGTTTTGGGGTAAGGGTCCTCTTGAATACTTCAATTACAGACGGTGCCCGTCCCATTTCAATCGCCTGTTGAAATAAATGATTTATATAATTAATAACAATCTTTAGATTAAGTTATTACAAATAATGTACTTACCAACTCGTCTTCAATTTGTGCAAACGGTCTACTTCCCGTTCGATGCGGAAATTTCAGATTCTTCATGTTCTTCATATTTGTAGAACCGTGTCTCTGTATTTGAAATAAAAAATGAAGTTAGATTAATTAATATCAACTTTTATTTGAATTATGAAACCGTACCTTAAATGTTTCTATGAAGAAATGGTTGCGACACACAAACTCCCAATCATCTTGATCGTAGTCTGGTGGAAGATTAGCCAGTACCGCCGCCTCGTCTTCTTTGTGGACGCGGACATATGTCTTGTTCAAATCCGACCGCCATCTATCCCATATCTGATTGGCATGTCCCAATCCGGTCTTTCGAAAAGACTCAATATCACCATTAGTAGCTTCGAACGGATCCTGAAAAAAATAACATCCAAATGTTAAAAATAATTATTTAATGACGTAATGTATAATCAAGTAATAAGTATTACCTTGATAGCAGTCCACAGTGAATCCAATTGGTCTGCACTTAAAGCCTTCCACTTTAGAAGACGGTGTGAGACGGCTGCGGGGTCCTGGATAATCGACCCCACATGTCTAGACCACCGTGTTCTTCCCACGTCTGTACCTCCTGGCCTCCCATCCTTCTCTCTAAACGTAAGAGGGATCCTCGTCCCCGCTACCCTCTTAGACAGCGCAATATTCTTGTTCTTCCCCCGTCTTTTACGGGCAGAAGATTCTTCAAAATTATCAAAATCATAATTAGATATGTCAATCAAATTAAACACTAACTAATTTGTAAACGAGTTACCTGTCGATGATGGGTCGGGTGTGGAACCGTGCTCCCCCTCGCCATCCTCCTCCTCGATAGGCTCCTCGAGACCCTCGTCTACTGCCTCATCGCTATCCACCATATCAGCAAATGTGCTCTCTATAAACTCTTGGAGCTCATCATCGTCTTCAGCCTCGTCTGTTCGGGGAGGCGCAGTAGCTATCGGGACCACAGCAATAGGTGGTTGGTCTCTAGAAGACGATCCTCGGAGCTTTAAGGACTCGGATTGGGCAAGTAGGTTTTGGTAGCTTTTATCCAATTTCTTGGGTGTCTTCCTCATACTCTTCCAAGTTGTTTTAGGACCTTCAGACATTCTTAATTCACACAATTAATAAAATTGAGTGAATAATTGAAATAAAGTAGTAATAAGAATGAATATAAAGTTAAAAACATAAATCTACCTAATTAATTAATCTGAACTATATGTTTGTAAACCGCGGTTTTATTTTTGTCACAATCTTCCAACCGAGTCGGGCTAACATATCAGGGACGTAGAATACTTGTTTTGCTTGACTTGCCAATATATACGGGTCTTGACTTTGGGTTTTAAAAATTCGGTTTACATTTACACTTACGAAGCCATATTTATCCACTTTCACTCCTAGTTCCCCCGAGTGTGTATCAAACCACTTACACTTGAATAAAACAACTCGTTTGTGAGAATAGTATTGTACTTCGATTATATCCGTCAAAACTCCGTAGTATGACATAGTTTCAGATCCGTTGTACCCCTCAACAACCACCCCACTATTTTGAGTTGTCAAACCTTCGTCGTGTTTTTCTGTACAGAATTTGAATCCGTTTACTTTACACCAAACATACATAGACGAGTACATACTTGGACCTTCTCCTAAGATCTTGAGGTCTCTTGATATGTCGTTAATTTCTGCTAAATGGGCGACCTATATATGTATCCGAAATGAAGTTGTTAAAATGAATAAAAAGAGTTAGGATATATGGTTTATAATTTACTCACTCGATGCTTGAAATATGCGGCAAACGTTTCTCCACTGGACTCGTTGTTATAATCTCTGCAAATAGATCGAATATTAAATAGCATACTCTTTAATGCTAATTAGTAACAGCAATATCGAATCTTACATGTAAAAAGGTTCTGATTCGGGACAATTTTTCAAAATGTAAGAATGAGCTGTCACTCGATCGATATAATCCAAGTTGTATACTTTTCCGTTAGATAGGTCTTCCAACGATGCAAATATTGAAATGCCCGAGATTTCAGGTTGTGCATTTTCTTGCTCTTGTTCCTCCATATACTTGGCACATAAACTAATACTCTCATTAACAAGATAGCTCTCGCTTATAGAGGCTTCGGGGTGGTTATTATTCCTCAAATATCTTTTCATTGTACCCATGTAATGTTAAAACGGATACATCCATCGATACTGAACAGGTCCTCCAAGCAAAGGCTCAAATGACAAGTGAACCGGGAGATGCATCATGATGTCGAAGATTGACGGCAGAAAAATCATTTCAAATTTGCAAGGTGTCAATGTAATATCCATGTACAATTGTTCCAAGTCCTCTTGAATCAACTCTTTAAAGCACAACAACCGAAAGAAACGAGACAAATTTACTAACGCATCATACACATTATCTGGAAGTAATCCACGAGTTGCTAAAGGAATAAGATATTCCAATAAAATGTGACAATCATGACTCTTTAATCCCGAAATCTTTTTCTCTTCCAAATTTACACAACCGCCGATATTTGAGCAAAAGCCATCGGGCAACTTGAGATCTTTCAAGAAGTTACAAAGACGTTTTTTATTTTCGGATGTCAAAGTGAAAGGCGCTTCTGGATAATGAACAACTCCTTCATCATTTATAGGATGTAACCATGATTTTATGCCTAAGAGTTCTAAGTCTTTACGGGCTTTAGGACCATCCTTAGTCTTCTCTTTCACATTCATTATTGTTCCCAACACGCTATCACAGATATTTTTCTCAAAATGCATCACATCCAAATTATGTATCAATAATAGTGATTTCCAATAAGGCAGACGGAAGAAAATGCTAAGTTTGTTCCAATTGTTTCCCCGCGTTTCATGATATATCTTAGTTCTCTTGCTCAGATCCGCACTAAGAATTATGTCTTCTAGGTCTCGTGCTTGCTCGTAACTTTCTTGCCCCGTTAACAATCTAGGGGGATCTCTATAATCAGTTCGACCATCAAACGACTCTTTATCCCTTCTGTATTTGTGCTTCGGTGGAAGGAAACGTCTATGACCCAAGTAACATTGTTTGGAACCATGAACCAATCGAAGAGATACCGTGTCGTTGTTACAACAAGGACAAGAGAATTTACCTTTCGTACTCCAACCTGATAAATTCGCGTATGCGGGAAAGTCGTTAATGGTCCACAACAACGCCGCTCGCATGTTAAAGTATTGCGAGGTGTGTGCATCAAACGTTTTCACACCTGTTTGCCACAGTTCATGCAACTCTTCGATCAATGGCTGGAGAAATATGTCAATTGCATCTCCCAGACTCTTTGGACCAGGAATTAACATAGATAAAATGAAATTGCTAGAATCTATGCAAGTAGTGGGTGACAAATTATAAGGAACGAGAATAACCGGCCAAACACTGTATGATTTTTTCCCATTTGCAAATGGTTGAAACCCATCGCTTGATAAACTCAGTCTTACGTTTCGAGATTCTGAAGCAAAATCTGTATAATTTTCATCAAACGTGTTCCAAGTTAAGGAATCAGCGGGGTGTCTCAACGTATCACTATCAACTCTTCCTTCTTTATGCCATCTCATCATTGGAGCCGTTTTTGAGGACATGTATAGTCTTTGCAGTCTTGGTATTAAAGGGAAATATCTCAACACCTTTTTTGGAATGAATTTCCCATTTTGCTTCTCCCGAACTGTCCCACTTGTTTGGTCGATTTTCCATCTTGAAAGACCGCAAACTCTGCAATAATCTTCATTTAGGTCGTCCTTCCAAAATAGCATACAGTTGTTCTTACATGCGTCTATCTTGTCATATTTAAGCCCGATATCAGTAATGAATTTTTTACTTTCGTAGTATGAGTTTGGCAATTGAGCGTCACTCGGTAATATGTAGTCTTTAAGCAGACGCAGCAACATATCGAACGAAGAATTCGTCCATTGACATACATTTTTTTATGTGAAGTAGTTTCAGTAGTGCCGATGATTTCGTTATTCGAGCACCTTCATACAATGGCCGTTTGCAATCATCAAGCAATTTATAAAATCTATGCGCATCTTCGACTGGTTCATCGTTGCTCGGGACGTCATTAACGTTGGGGAACATATCGTTTATAAATTCGTGCATATAACGTTCTTCATTAACTGTATTATTCATCTTCTGTCTCGCATCGTTGAATTCCGCACGGCATCCTCCGACTGATCATCGTCGTCATCATCATCATCATCTAAGTCATCGACATCTTCATCGACATCGTCATTAACCACTTGAGTAGTACGTCTCTTTTCTCCATTAAAATACCAATACTCATAATGAACATTTATTCCATAAACGATGAGGTGAGTCTTCACTTCGTCTATTTCCATAAACGGCGTGTTCAAGCATTTCACGCAGGGACATTTCACAGTTTGTCGGGATGTATTCCTAACAGCATACTCGAGGAATTTGTCAACACCTTCCTCGTAATCTGGATGATCTCGACGTAAGGTCATCCAGCTTTTATCGGGTACTTCCATATTTCTAATAAAATGGAAAACAACCCGCATTATTATTTACTTAAATTTGTCTAAATTAATTAGGCTTACATAATGCTAACATAATTTCTATCTAACCTATCATTAACCAACCAAAATTCAACATACATATAATCTAACATTATTTCATTCATGCACATTTCAAAGCAATCAATTATAATCCAACATAATTTTATTCATACACAATTCATTCCATTTAACATTTCTAACTTAAAATAAAATATAATTAAAACCCAATCTAATCCAACATAATCTAACATAATCTAACACACATAATACCTAATCTAACATAAATCAAATCAAACATAAATCAAACTTACATCTAACATGAAAAGCTAACATAATCTAACATAAATCTAACATGATACCTAATCTAACATAAATCAAATCTAACATAAATCTAACATGATACCTAATCTAACCTAAATCAAATCTAACATAAATCAAACTTAAATCTAACATGAAAAGCTAACATAAATCTAACATTAAACTAAACCTAACCATATAATAAACCAACAAGAACAAACCTTGCACAAAAAGAGCAACGAAGAAGAGCAGCGGATGTAGACTGACGGGCGGGCAGGGGGCGGCTGAAATTCGTAATCCAAACCTAATAACATTAAATTACACCCAAATCAAACCAATCACAATCAAACCAAAACCTAAATCAAACCTCAAGTAAACCTAAATCAAAACTCAAATATTTAACCCAAATCAAAGCAACCAAAATCAAGCCAATAACACAATCCAATACAATTTCTAAACTTTTTTAACAAAAATATAAACCTAATCTAACAATAATCCAACATAATCTAAGCAAAAACAAAATCCAACAACCAATTTCAAAAACCTAATCCAAATCCAAATCCAAAACCAAATCTAAAAATCCAATTCAAACAAATTTCAATCCAATTCATACCAATTCCCAAAAAATCAATTCAATTCAAACCTAAATCAATACTAACCTAAAATCCAATTCAATTCTAAATTTAATCCAATTCATACCAATTCCAATAAAATCCAATCCAATTCATACAAATTCCCAAAAAATCCAATTCTAAATTCAATCTAATTCATACAAATTTCTAAAATCAAATCCAATCCAATTCTAAATTCAATCCAATTCATACCAATTACAATCAAATCCAATTCAATTCTAATTTCATTCCAATTCTAACAAATTCACAAAAAATCCAATTCTAAATTCAATCAAAATCATACAAATTTCTAAAATCAAATCCAATTCAATTCTAAATCAAATATCTAACATAATTTCAATTAAATTAATCTAACTAAAATCCAATCTGACCTAATCTAAAATCTAATAGATTCAATCCTAAAATCTAACTAATCTAACCTAAAATCCAATCTGACCTAAATTGAAACTAATATATATAACTTCAATTAAATTAATAACTAACCTTCTAATAGCGGCAGTCTCCGGCGGCGGTCTTCAAACAGCGGCAGCGGCGGAAAGCGGCGGTCTTCGAACAGCGGCAAGGGCAGTCTTCAAACGGTCTTCAAACCGCGGGATCCTCGTCGTCTTCGGCTGAATAGTGGGCGGCGCGGAAGGGACGGTCTTCAATCGGCGCGGAAGGGACGGTCTTCAAGCGGCGGCGCGGGAGGGAAGAAGCGCAGAGAAATGAGAGCAGGGAGAGAGAAAAAGAAACGGGGAAGAAAAGAAGGGTTTTTTTACATTTAAAACGTGATTCTCGAGAGTTATATCAAAACTCTCGGTTTTTATTTAATTAAATTCCGAGAGTTAATTGAAAACTCTCGGTTTTTGATTGTTTGAATTCCAAGAGTATATAGTAAAACTCTCGGTTTTTGATTTTTGAATTCCGAGAGTATATAGTAAAATTCTCGGTTTTTTATTATTTTTTTAGTTTTTAACAATTAAATTTAAATACCGAAAACCGAGAGGTTTAGGTAAATCTGTCGTTTTATATGCATATTTCCGAAAGTTGTATATTAAACTCTCGGTTTTTATTTTTTTTAGATTTTTATAATTAAATTTAATTATATAAAAACCGAGAGGTTTTGGTAAATATGTCGTTTTATATGCATGTTTCCGATAGTTGTATATTAAACTCTCGGTTTTACAACATCACAAATTATTAAATTATTTGGTTTCTCACTTTCTAATAACGTTGAACAACATTAATTTAACACATTTGATATCCTTAAAACATTTTCCAATCCATATGATCAAACATTACACAAATACATAGGATAATCCTACATAAACATTCATATTCACTTCTCTTTATGATCAAACACATTCTTGAACATTTTAACATTAAACTCAATCTAAAATTTTCAAATAAAACACACACTTGATAATATTAGTTAGGAGTCTAGATTATAACAAAAAAACCAGTTAATTTAACAATTTGTGACATAGCAATTCCGAGAGTTATTCATAAAACTCTCGGTTTTTATGGGTATTTCCGAAAGTTTTACTCTAAACTCTCGGAATTACCATTGCACAAATTGTTAAATTAACTGGTTTTTAATCTTCTAATGACTTTGAACATTAATAATTGAACTAATTTAATAACCTTAACACATTACATAAGCCATATTATCAAACTTTATACACATTCTTGTCATTATCATAAACACAAACATATAAATACACTTCTTTATATAATCAAACCCAATCATAAACATTTTAACATTAAACACAATCTTAATTTTTAAAAAACAACACACACTTGATTAGATTAGTTAAGAATCTAGATTTGAATGTATCAAACCAAATAATTTTACAAATTATAATTTGGTAACACCGAAAGTTAATAGTATAACCTTCGGTTTTTATGGGTTTCACCGAAAGTTTTAAGGAAACCTCTCGGTCCTGACCTTAAACAGAATTATTTAGGAAGGGTCAAAACCGAAGGTTTTCAAATAAACCTTCGGTTTTTACCCTTCCCCATACTTAGAAAATTCTCTGATTTTTTAAAGTAGGGGTCAAAACCGAAGGTTTATTTGAAAACCTTCGGTTTTTACCCTTCCCCATACTTAGAAAATTTTCTGAATTTTTTAAGCAGGGGTCAAAACCGAAGGTTTATTTGAAAACCTTCGGTTTTTCCCTTCCCCATACTTAGAAATTCTCTGATTTTTTTAAGCAGGGGTCAAAACCGAAGGTTTATTTGAAAACCTTCAGTTTTTACCCTTCCCCATACTTAGAAAATTTTCTGATTTTTTTAAGCAGGGGTCAAAACCGAAAGTTTATTTGAAAACCTTCGGTTTTTACCCTTCCCATACTTAGAAAATTCTCTGATTTTTTTAAGCAGGGGTCAAAACCGAAGGTTTATTTGAAAACCTTCGGTTTTTACCCTTCCCTATACTTAGAAAATTTTCTAATTTTTTTAAGCAGGGGTCAAAACCGAAGGTTTATTTGAAAACCTTCGGTTTTTACCATTCCCCATACTTAGCAAATTCTCTGATTTTTTTAAGCAGGGGTCAAACCCGAAGGTTTATTTGAAAACCGTCGGTTTTCCCATTCCCCATACTTAGAAAATTCTCTGATTTTTTTAAGCAGGGGTCAAAACCGAAGGTTTATTGAAAACCTTCGGTTTTTACCCTTCCCCATATTTAGAAAATTTTCTGATTTTTTTAAGTAGGGGTCAAAACCGAAGGTTTATTTGAAAACCTTCGGTTTTACCCTTCCCCAAACTTAGAAATTATTTAGATTTTTTTAAGCAGGGGTCAAAACCGAAGGTTTTCAAATAAACCTTCGGTTTTGGCCATGCGTTTTTTTTTATAAAAAAGGTGAAAAGTAAACAAAACATAATTAATTAACAACATATTAAACCAAACCAAACCAAACCAAACATAATAATAATAATTCATGAAAATTAAAACAAAACACCTAAAAATATCATAATCGTTCGTACGGAAAAACAAATAAACACATAATTAATCTAGAAATTATTAGATGGGGTGGGAGGAGGGGGTGGTTGATTCTGTCGACTCCTCAACATTACAAGTTCCTGTTCGAGATTCTCTAATCTCTGGGCCATTTCGGCCCTGTCCGCTTTAATTTCACCGAGCAATCGCCCTCTTTCTGCATCCCTCAATCGGATTTGCTCCATTTCCAGCGTCATCCGTCTCACCTCTTCCTCACGTGCCACAATTTCTGATTGTGCTATCAGATTCTGGTAACACGGATGCAGTTTCTCCGGTGTACGCCGAAGACTATTCCATGAATCACACATATTCCTACATACATTTCAGATATATCTTGTATATATATATATATTAATCAAACAAAATAACAGTAACCTAAATCTAATATATATAACTTCAATCAAACAAAAAACAAAACTAACATATATTTAACAAACTAACCTAAATCTAATCTAAACAAAAACGTATATAGACAAATCTAAATCAATGAAACAAACAAATAATTTAAACTAACTAGCCTAAATCTAGATAATATATATATATATAAACTTAATAAATCTTAATCTAATAATAAACAAAACAAAAAAAACAAATGAAACAAACCTGGACGAGAGAAGAGAAGGACCGGCGTGGAGGAGGCGGCTACGGCGCGGGAGAGAGAGAAATGAGAGGGTGGAATGAAAAAGAGAAGGGTTAGGGTTTGTATTTATAGAGGTAGATGCCGAAGGTTTTCATATAACCTTCGGTTTTAATATTAGTCAAAACCGAAGGTTTATTAAAAACCCTTCGGAAAAACCATTACCAAACTTAGAATTATTTTTAATTGAGCAAAACCGAAGGTTCTTTGTAAAACTTTCGGAAAAGATAATTTCAAAAAAGGTAAAACCGAAGGTTCTTTGAATAACCTTCGCAATTAAAAATGCCCGGGATTTCGAAACCGAAGGTTTTTGTAAAAACCTTCGCAAACAACCCACATCCAACACTTAGAATTTTTTTTGGTTTTTTGGGAAGGTAAAAACCGAAAGTTCTACAAAGAACTTTAGGTAATAATTAATAAACCCGAAGGTTTTACACCCCCCTCGGAATCTATTTTTAATACCGAAGGATTTGTTCCTCTCGGGAGTATTTAGGAGAGTTTTACAAAACCTTCGGGAAAAACCGTCGGTAAAGGTCCTTTTTTACTAGTGTGTTTACCAAAAATCATCCTTTGAAGTTCAAGAATCATCAGCAGGTAGTAAGAGATATGTCAAACTTACCACACACACACACAATGGGAAATCCATAAGCATAATTGAGGTATGGATTCCCAAGGGACTAATCCATCACGGACCCAAAGAAAAATGGGTACCAGATTTGTTTTTGTCTATGAATACAGATAAAGTAGGACTGCATAGTGGAAGATTAAGCATGACATATGGACAGCCGACTATTGACAAACATAACATATGAAGGCAACAAGCATGAAGTGGCTAACATCCTCACGAAGCCACTTCTCGAGTCTATGTTTTCTTACCATAGAAATATTTTAGGATTGTTAGATTACAATAATGCCTAAACCGATTTAATTATAAACTCATTTGGTTTTGATAATTTAGTTTAAATAATCAAAAAGGGAGAAATTATTAGAGTAAATTAACTAATTAACTTAGGATAATTAACCAACGATTATAAAACTACCTGGTTTTGAATATTTAGTTTAAATAATGAAAAAGGGAGAAATTGTTAGAATATAATTTATGAAATGGTTTTGATAATGAATGGATAAAACTAAGTTCAATTAAATATATATAGGTTAAATTATATATATATATATATAATTTCTAAGTCATATCAAATATATTAATTATTTTAAAGATAACAATAAGGTGTTGTAGTACAGTGAAAAGTACTCTTGTCTGTCACACGGGTGACTAGGTTCGAATCTCACTAAGCGTAAATAATAATTTGAGTTTTATTATTTCAGGGAAGCTGCATGCATTCGACTGAGAAAAATACCAAAATTGCCACGTAGGCGCATCCAGCATTATAAAAAAACTGGAAGCGCTCCAGAATATCGAAATTGCCACGTAGACAATGTCGGTAGTTTGCAAGGGCGTATTTGGTAGTTTGCAAGTCAGTAGTTTGTGCGACCGGTCGGTTATTTGGACTTTGACATTTAATGAGGCGCATCCGTTTATTTGGACTTCAGCATTTTATGAAGCGCGGTCGATCGGTTATTTGGACTTCGGCATTTAATGAGGCGTATCCGGTTATTAGGACTTCGGCATTTCATGAAGCACGACCGGTCGACTATTTGGACTTCGGCATTTAATGAAGCGCGGTCGGTCGATTACTTATTCCGGTATTAAATATCTTCAACATTTAATAGGCGCTTCGGTATTAAATGACTTCGATACTCAATGTCTCTGGAACTTTCTCAAATCGATAATCTGGATAAGCACTTCCCAGTATTTGATCGATCTCAACTTCAAATTAAGCATTCGTCATGGGCAGTCTGGGAAAGTAGTATATCACCAATTTGGGATGCTTTTTAAGGTGTTGTTCTTGAGGATTAGACCAAGAATAGAAAACCCATTTTTTAACTTTTTAAA